>NC_136265.1:167254543-167937331 GCF_964187855.1 Myxine glutinosa
CCCAGGAATACCTTTGGCTACGGCTTCCCCTTCGCTCCCACCTTTTGTTCATATGTGTGTTGTACCGTCCACCAAACAGTGATGACTCCATCTACATCTCGCTGTCTGAGAATATGGACCAACTTCTATCTACCCATCCCAACTCTCTCTTCCTCATATGTGGTGATTTCAACTGTCACCATGCCAGTTGGCTGGGTGTGGGTACCTCTCTCACCAGCCATGGCTCTTCAGCAAAGGGCTTCTGTGACTCACTGGGACTGACACAATCTGTCAATTTCCCGACCCGGATTTCAGTCAACGGAGCATCTTCTCTTCTGGACTTGGTTATGACTAACTTCCCTGAAAATGTCTGCTGCTCTTCTTCTGCTCCAATCGGCTCTTCTGATCATGTGCCTGTTAAAGTGGACATCTCTCTGACTATTCTCAGAGAGCCTTCTCAGCGTCGACGAGTCTGGCATTTCACTCAGGCCAACTGGCACGGTCTTCAAGCAGCCATCAATCATCTGGACTGGTCTCCCATCTCTACCGCCACTGACATCAACTCATCCTGGGAATTCTTCCAAAGTAAATTGCTCTCTCTCATGCACAGATTTATCCCAACTCGTCTTCAGTTGTCATACCCTTCCTCCCGTCCATGGTACACGGAATCTTGTGGTGAGGCTATTGCCCAGAAACAACTTGCTTTCGTCTCCTGGAAAGCAAATCCAACGGAAGGAAATCTCATTTCCTTTCACAAAGCCCGAAACAAGTGTGTGTCCACCCTCAGGAGAGCCAGGAAACAATATCTCTCCGTTCTCAGGACCGAACTCTCTTATCTGTCTCCCTCTTCCAAATCCTGGTGGCGTCTGGTCAAATCTGTTTCTGGTGTTTGTTCCCCCTCCATCCCCTCCCTCACCTCAAATGGCCACACGGCTGACTCCGCACGTGAAAAAGCTGAATGCCTCAACTCTGTGTTTGCCTCTAAATCTTGTGTCCCAAACCCATCCCTCTCTGTACCCACCGTACCCAGTCGTACCCAGCTGCTCCTGGACTCTGTGTCCTTTCCTCCTGACAAGGTGGAAAACTTTCTGTCAACCCTCGACTCGGATTCTGCAACTGGACCTGACGGCATCAGCCCACGGGTCCTAAAATCCTGTTCTTCCGCTCTTTCACTCCCTCTCTCTGTTCTCTTCACCCTCTCTTTTGCTCAAGGTCATCTTCCATCTGCTTGGAAATCTGCCAACATCACCGCTTTGCACAAAAAAGGTGCAAAAACAGATCCCAGCAACTACAGACCAATCAGCCTTCTCCTAATTATCAGCAAAGTCATGGAATCCATCATTGCTTCAGATATGAAATCTTTCCTCTTCTCCAATGGCTTGATCTCTGATCATCAATTTGGTTTCAGACCTGGACACTCTACTCTGGACATGCTGCTTCTGCTTTCTCAACAATGGATGGAGGTCCTCAATGCCAAACAGGAAATTAGAGCAGTCTCCCTTGACATATCACGTGCCTTCGATACGGTCTGGCACCCCGCTCTGCTCACCAAACTCTCCTCTTTTGGTATCCATGGAAATCTCCATGCATGGCTGGCGGACTTCCTCTCTAGTCGTAGTCAACGTGTGGCCCTGAATGGGTTTCTCTCATCTCCTCTTCCTGTTCAGGCTGGAGTTCCACAAGGCAGTTTTCTGGGCCCTGTGCTTTTTCTGGTCTTCATCAATGATCTCTCTGACTCTCTTGAAAATCCTCTGTATCTCTTTGCTGATGACTCTACTCTCTGTCGCTCCATTCTTCATCCCTCAGATCGGCAGTCTGCAGCCTCCTCACTCTCTGCAGACCTGGACAAAATCACAGACTGGGCAAACAAGTGGAACATGTCTTTCAATCCTGACAAATCTCACACTCTTACGATGTCTCTCCGAAAAGACCGACTGGACAACCCTCCCATCCACTTTCTGAATAATCCTCTCCAAGAAGTTCTGTCACTCAAGCTTTTGGGTCTCACTATCTGCCATGATCTTTCCTGGGAAAACCACATTTCAAATCTGGCCTCCAAAGCCAGTCGCCAACTGGGCATCCTCCGTCGTGCAAAGTCCTTCCTTGGCACACCTGAGCTCCTCACCACATACAAGGCTTTCATCCGCAGCTCAATGGAATACTGCTCTCCCCTCTGGGCTGGTGCACCTGCCTCACACCTTGCTCGTCTTCACGCTGTTGAAACCAAAGCATTCAGAATCATTGGAATCTCCCGCGATGAAGCTAACTCCAAGGGCCTCTCACTCACTCACCGCAGGCAGGTTGGTGGTCTTTCCGTCTTCTACTGACTCCTCTCTGGCCTTGCCCCCCCCAGCTCTCTCTTGGCTCTGTCCAGCAAATATTCCTACAGGTCGCACAAGATCTGCCTGCAACCCTCTTATGGTTAAACTGCCAAAATCAAGACTCTTTGCTCACCTTCACTCCTTCATTCCTCTTTTCTCCCGCCTCTGGAACAAACTCCCTCACTCTCTTCAATCCCACTCCACCCTCCAGGTCTTTAAAACAGCTGTTCACCACCATCTCTTATCTTCCCCCATCCAAAACATTGATCTTTTCTATCCCCGCTAATTTCACCCCAATTCCACTTTTTTGAAATACCAACTTCTGTCCTGGAAGTCCTTGGTGTCCTTGTGTTTTATGCTTCTCCCCCCCTCCCCCCTTCCCATGCCTCCTCCCCCCAAGCCCTCTCCCTCCCACACATCTCCCTGCTCTTAAATGTTGTGTGCTCTCAAGTGTTTGTGTGCTTCCCCTTCTCTTGTCTTCCGCTCCCTCTTTTTATATATTTTGTTTGTCTGGTTGATTTGTTTGTGAAGTAAATGTCAGCTCTTTCACGAGCCTCGATTCAGTATCCAAAAAAAAAAAAAAAAAAAAAAAAGAAGCCCTGACGGTAAAGATTAACATCAGTAATATCCCGCCATTTATTAGAAATGAGGATTTACGTGAACAATTAAGCAAGTTCGGTTAGGTCGTATCGAGGATTTCGATAGTGCCGATGCGAAATGTTTGTGAACGATTCAAACATGTCATGTCCTTTAAGAGAGTGGTGCACATGATACTGCCTGCAAATGTAAAAACGCTCTTGATGTCGTGTTGAGTGTGAAAATCAATGGCTTTGAATACAAAATGTATGCCTCCTCGGAGGCTTTGACATGTTTCGGGTGTGGGGCTTACAGGCATGTGAGGAGTGCCTGCCCCAATGCGGTTACACCGCAGGAAAGCGGAGGATTGGTGAGGAGCAACTCCTCTTCACCGCACACTGATGGGGAGGAGGTGGATTGAATGTGTAACCCACCCACCCCACCTACTGCAGTGAGCGAAGCGCCAGACCCGCCCACCCCGACCGGGGGGGAATTGATAGATTTAGAACGTGAGGTGACTAACCCCGCCCCTCCACTTAAGGTGGGAATGAAAGTGGTTGAACCCTCTCCCATTTCGTCCACTGTACACGACAGTGCGGACGATAACATGGAAGTATCCGCAGCGGACACCAGGAAAAAAGGTCAGAAGCGTTCAAGTGATGAATCCTGTGATTCCAAAGAAAAACAAAATAAGATTCAGATCGTGTCAGGCTGGCAGGACCTCCAGGGTGAGGCCTACACCGGAAACTCCTTGGCGGTAACGGAAATGGTACCGGAAATGTGTGTACGTGAGGAAGATTCACTTGAACCACTTGCCGAGATTGAGCATGACCCGGAAAATAGTCGATCATCTCAGGATGTGGTAAGTACTTGTCCTGATAACCAAACTCGCTCAGACGAGTTAGCAGCTGGATCTGCTAGTGAGGAAAAAATAGATAAAGGGGAAAGTCCCTGTGACTGAGGATAACGTTAACCCTTCCCTGACAGATAAAAATGAAAGGGATGATGAGGTGGGGGACATACTTTTAGCCACAGGGGATATGGTAAATTTGGAAGGGTCTGCAAAGAGCGCGGAGGTCTTTGACCCTGTAGAATTGCTGTTTCCAAAACTAAGTGTTCAACAAATAGTAGGAAAAGGAGTAGATCAAGATGAAGCACTTGATTCTGATGAAACCTCTTCTACTCCACTCTTTAGTGCTTTAAGTGCTCAAGAGAGTGAGGCGGGTGATGACAACACCATCACCAGGGTTTCTCAAGAAAGTGTTATTAAGTTCCTTGATGAAACGTTCAGGAAAAGACATGTAAAAATCAAAGACTACTTTCCGAATCTGCATGATTTTATTTTGACTGCAAAGAACATGATTCGTGAACCTAGGGTTAACTAGGTTAACATGTCAGAAACTCAATTCCAGAGGCTAGGAAAATGTGTAACTCGAGCGGGTAAGGAACTTTATGAATAGTTAACAGAATGGAGATGAAAGTAGCATCCTTAAACATCAACGGTGGTCGCAGTTGTGTGCGTCGCCTCCAGGTGTTTCAAATTTTTCAGAATGAAAAAATTGATGTGCTGATGTTACAAGAGACGCATGCAAATCAGTCTTCCGAGGTTGAGTGGCGTAAACTCTTTAAAGGTTGTCACTTTTTCTCCAGTGCTTTCGTTGATGCCAAGGCTGGTGTGGCAGTAGTGTTACATCCTAGACTCCAGCCGTTGGAGATCCGATGTAGGGAAATTTGCAAGGGCCATTTACTATCTGTGGAGTTTGTCAGCGGTAATAAAAATATTTGCATGACTAATGTATACTGCCCTAGTGCTAACTCTGCAAGAAGTGCTTTTCTCCACAAGTTAGCAGGTTTTTTAAGCACTATTGACCTGTCCATGTTGGTTTGTTTGGGGGGAGACTACAACTGTACCCTCAACCCACAACTTGATAGAAACACTCCTGAGCCTCATCCACCGAGTGCAAGGCCTTTAGCACAGCTTGTTAAAAATTTTCAACTTGTGGATGTGTGGCGGGTACAGAACCCTAACATCCGGCAGTACACGTGGGTTTGTGCCGCAAGAAATCTTTTGACAATGGCTCGTTTGGATAGAATTTATGTTAACCATGATAAGGTAAATCTTGTCAAGAATTCTTATATAAGGCCATCTGGTTTTTCTGATCATCACATGGTTGTTGTTGTATGTGGCTCACCTCATCACGTTTGTAAAAGTGCATATTGGACTTTCAAAGTCAAACTTTTACACAGTGAGCATTTCAAAGAAGCATTCAGAATGGTATGGAAAGAATGTGAAATGCAAAAGTTTTCCTACCTAAATTTAAGGCAATGGTGGGATTGCACAAAATCCCAAATTAAGTGCTTTTGCCAGCAATACTGCCGTTATAATACATGTAACACACTCGGTGTGATATCTGCCTTAAAAAACGATATACTTTATTGTGAGCAGAAATCTGGAATGTCCAACGAAAATGTCCAGCAGTTGTCAGAGAAAAGAACACTACTGGCTGAAATGGTGAAAGAGCGTGCATCTGGAGCTTTCGTCCGACTGCGAATGGACAATATCCAACTTGACAAACCAAACAAAGACTTTTTCAATTTGGAAAAGACAGCCAAGATCCCTCAACAAATTCACGCTTTGCGCTCTTCTGCCGGTGCGCTTCTGTCTTCTCAAAGTGACATCAAGAATGAATTACAAAACTTTTATTCAAAGCTGTTTGCCTTGAGAACGGTGAACCAGGAAAACAGAAACGGGATGTTTGAACTGCTGCCATCTCTGTCTGAAGACCAGCAACAACAACTGGAGCCCGGCATCTCTCTTGGAGAACTTACTGCTGCTCTTAAAGGGATCCAAGATGGGAAAGCCCCTGGACTTGATGGCCTCCCAGTTGAAATTTACAAGGCCTTTTGGGACATTCTAGGCCCTACTCTACGTGACATCTTTCATGATAGCCTTGAACAAGGTGAATTGCCATTAAGTTGCCGGAGGTCAGTTTTGTGTCTCCTTCCTAAAAAAGGGAACTTGCAAGACGTCACAAATTGGCGGCCTGTGTCACTCCAATATACGGATTATAAAATATTGTCGAAGGCACTCGCGATACGTCTAAAGGAAGTCATCCCCCTTTTGATTGATATTGATCAGTCTTATTGTGTTCCCGAACGTTCTATTTACGATAACATTTTTTTGGTGAGAGACTTGATCAGTCTCGGTCGTACTACATCTCATGGTTTTGGTTTGGCTCTTTTAGATCAGGAAAAAGCTTTTGACAGTGTTGACCATTCTTTTTTGTTTGCTGTACTAAGGAGAGCTGGTTTCGGACAAAATTTTGTTTCCTATGTTAAGTTGTTGTATGAAAATGCATCCTGTCTGTTGAAGGTAAACAACAGCTTATAACTGTTGTTGAAGGTAAACAACAGAAGGTAAGCAACAGCCCTTTTCCCTTTCAGCGAGGCATCCGTCAGGGCTGCCCGCTTACAGGTATGCTCTACTGTCTCTCGGTCGAACCTTTACTAGCTTTGCTCCGCAACTCGGTGGAAGGAGTCTCCTTAACAAAAAACTACAAAATGGTCCCTTCAGCTTATCCGGATGACATTTGTGTTGCTGTTTCCAGCCAAAATGATGTGGGTGAAGTCTCTCGATGTCTGTCCCAGTTTGAGCTCACTTCCTCGGCAAAAGTAAATTGGAACAAAAGCGCTGCCTTATGGGTGGACCCCAGTCCGCCTTCCTCAGCTCTGCCTGTGTTACCAGGAGGAATGCAGTGGAATAAAGAGGGTTTTAAATGTTTAGGCTTATTTCTCGGAGTCCAAGCATATGAACAAAAAAATTGGGAGGGTTTCTTGGAAATAATTAAGCAGAAACTAGTTCGGTGGAAACGGTTGCACCACCTTCTATCGCTTAAGGCAAGGGTGACAATAATAAATAACCTGGTGGTTCCATTTATTTGGCATAAAGTTATCCCCCTCCAACCTCCTAGATGCTTGGTCACAGGCATTCAGAGGGTTCTAACTCAGTTTTTCTGAGGGAGGCCACCATTGGCTTGGACCAGACGTGGTGTGCAGACCCGAAATGCAGGTGGCCAAAGCTTGATACATGTCCCGAGTCGGATAATGGCTTTTCGCATGTTGACGATAAAGCGTTTATTGTATAGTGAGTGTGTCCGTGGCGGCCTCTCACAAATGCTTGGCTGCAGGAAGCAGATCGGTTGAAGTATGACCGAGAGCTCTTCCTCATGGACCTGCAGCATGTCAACACGACTCTGCTCCCCGAGTTTCATCAGAGCCTTTTGAATGCCTGGCAAGTCCTTGGAATACAACGATTAGAGGTGTCCTACGATGCCAAAATATATATGCGTGAGCCATTGGTTCTAAATCCTTTATTCCCTGAAATTTCAACCTCCAGGTCATTTGTGCATTGCTTCACCAGTAATGGAATAAACAGAGTGCGAGACCTGATGAAGCCTTCCTTAAATTGATGGTTATCCACTGGCTCTCTCACATCAAAAGTGGGGGTTCGGTCATCTAGAATGGTGGACAAAGTTTTGAGAGTTGTGATTAAAACTTTCAGGGAATTAAATATCGGGTGGACTGGGGTAGATGAAGTGGTGGACTCTCGTCTCTATTTCCCCGAGCTCCAAATCACCTCAAAAAAACAACAGTGTGTCTTCTCAAATTCAGATGGTTGTGGTGTGTTTTATGTGATGGGAAAAAAAGTTATTTATGGGATATGCCAAGAGGTGCTTATACCGGGTTTCACAAAACCTTTAAAATATCGGTGGGAGGAGATCATTCCGGCTTGTTCTTTCCTATCTCCAGTGTGGAAAGAGATGTATAGGTCTCCAACTTTAGGTCGAACCGGAGACTTAAATTGGAGATTAGTTCATCAGGCCCTGGTCACCCAATATTTACTTCATAAGTTTGATCTCCCTGTACAGAATGTTTGTCCTTTTTGTGAAGAGGCTGAAAATGTGACCCATGCTTTCGTGGAATGTAAGAGATTGGTACCCTTTTTTGGTTTCCTCCAACAGTTATTTTATAAATTTAAGTTTGTTTTTTCTGTTCCAATTTTTGTGTATGGTATTGAAAGGAGCACCAAGAGCAAGACAGCGGTCCCTTTCTTGAATTTTCTGTGCGGGATTGCTAAACTTGCAATTTATAAAACTAGGAAGATCAAATTGAGTGGCAGAGATGAAAATGTGCTCTTTTGCTTTAAAGGAATAGTGTCGGCCCGGATAAGTTTCGGCAGTGTGAATGACGATTTTTTTTTACAAATGAGGTGTTGAGTTTGTTTTTGTAAATTTTACTTAAGCTCAATGTCCACATATATATGTATACTGCCCTACTTTGACAAAAGGAAGCAACTGCCTGAAAGGAGTTTTCTTGTAAATGAGGAAAATGTGTTTTTCTTTCTGCTCTCTTTGGCAGAGTTTCTTACTTCCTGGGTATAAAGTTTTTCAAACTGTACTCAAAGAAGACTTTTTAGGCAACCATGGTTGGAGATATGAATTCATATTTTTGTGTGAATTATGTCACTTGCTTCCTTTTGTCAAAGTATTATGGTAATAGTTCCGGGCCTAATACTTTGACAAAAGGAAGCAACTTTTCAAATTTTCTGATCTCTGGTATGAAACTGTGCTAGATATATATTTATTGGTTGTGTGTGTATTTATTAATAAAATCCAAATTTGTTTACACATCAAGGAGTGACAGGGCGGGAAGGGTATGTGCAGGCACATGTACGTAATCAACGTCCCCCCCCCCGTCCCCCCTATAAAAAGGCAGAATACTTTCAATGCACAATACTATCCTAATATACTATGCACAATACTATGTCTGAAATCAACTTCCAAATAAAGTGTCCGGTAATACAATACACTGTCATACAAAATCCAAGTTCTCGTGCACGTAACCCATGGATGTAGACTAGCCTAATTTTTTACACCGGTGATCATTAAATTTTAATCAAAACTGCCTCCAAATGATAATACAATCATACAACTACAAGCACTGAAGGGGGAAATAATTTTAACTCTACATTTAGTCATTGCTTTCAAAACCTTGCTTCAAGACTCTAACTCTAAACATTAGATACGTGTACTGCATTCTGTACACTGTACACAACAATGTGTATATTGGTCTACACAGAAACTGCGCACAAACAAGACAGGATATAAACGTCTAGTAAATAGACAATAAACACTAGTTAACGTGAGTTTCACTCAAAAGAGTCTAAAAATTGAATGCCTAATAGCATATTGAACAGTCAGGTACTTACATATCTCTCAAATGGGCGAAAACATCAGAGAATTTCAGCATTTTCGGGCGGTTTCACAACCAGTTGCACAAGCACAACACAGAGCAAAAACCATGAGAAAGCCAAGCTGGATAATAGGAGCTCTCTGATTGGTTAACTCCCTCAATCTGCCATTTCTATGCTGATATATGATTGGCTAACTAAGACCTGCTCAGTTGCTTCCTTTTGTCAAAGTTTTATGACAATATTTCTGTACTTGCTTCCTTTTGACATGTTAATATCTCAGAAATGGAGGGTCGTGTTACTTTATTTTGTGTACGAACGTGTAGAGCATACCTCAAATACCCTAGAACAAGTGATAACTCAATTTCGACAAAAATGACAGTTGCTTCCTTGTGTCAAAGTAGGGCAGTATATACATCTGTTTTTCTTGTAAAATTTTGTGGTGTTTTACGTGTGTGTTTTTGATACTTTTATAATAAAAGCACACAAAAGTCTCTCTCTCTCTCTCTCTCTCTCACCCCCTGCCAGCTGTTGCACTTTGGGTGTGGCAATCGTGTCGGCTGTGAGCGTTGAGCTGTGAGTACTGTGTTGCGTTGGTGTCTTTCCTATCCCCCTTTCACTCCCTCTGTGTCCTTGTACGTGTTTGTGAAGTTTTCCCCATGTTTCGTTTCTTTGTTGAGACAAGAGAGAAAAAGAGAGCGTGCACGTTGAGTTTGTGTGTGAGGCCGAAAGAACCGTGTGTTCTTCGGGCCTGTGCTCTGCTTGCCGTGTTTCTCATCGTCGGCAATCGGCTTTTCATTTATTTTTACTTTCCTTTTGCCTTCGCCTGCAGATTTTGCTCGCGACAGGTTCTCTTTTGTTTGATTTTGAAACCGTTTCTTTAGTTTCATTTATTTATAGCTATGGTGAACGTTCGTTTGCACAATAGCAGGTACGAGTCACTGACTCGTAAACACGGCTTTATTGCTTGCCCGCCCGACGGAGTGAGTGTCTAGGACGTGGTAACCAGTATTGGTAACCTTGTCGGCCTGGATAATGCCTCGCTGCCTCCAGGATGAACCACAGAATGGTGGTCTTTGTATCAAAGGAACGCCTCGTTAATGAGGTGGTAGAACATGGTCTGTCCTTACCCGAGGGCATTTACATAAGTGTTAGTCCAATGGACACACCGGCAGTTCGAATCATTTTGTCGAATTTACCGCCCTTTATAAAAAGCGAGCAGATTGTCTCTTCGCTTAATAGTTTCGGCACCGTCGTGTCCCGGATATCCATGATCCCCCTGCGACTTCGAGCAGACGCCTCGCTCCGACACATCATGACCTTTCGGCGTCATTGTTATATTATCCTCAAACACAACGCTCAGACGCTTAATGCGACCATAACACTGCCGCTAAACGGTCATAACTATCAAATATATGTGTCGACCGAAACGACGACCTGTTTCATTTGCAAACAACACGGACATGTTAAAGGTGCCTGCACGAAGGTAACTGTCCCCATGAGAACAACCGAGCAGACCGAACCTGGTGATGCTGCGGACGATCAGCCATCCACATCAACGGCAGCAGTGACAGATACCTGTATGAAGGTAACTGTCCCCGTGGGCATGCCTAAGCAGGCGGCACCTGATAATGCTGTGGACAATCAGCCGGCGACATCAACAGCAGCAGTGAGAGATACCTCCGTGGATGACGGAGGTTTCACTGTTGTTACTGCTCGAAAGAAGCACAAACGGCCTAACGTTAATGACGAAGCAGCAACAAGGGTTTCGAAAAAGATTGTGTTGACTGGAAACGACAACCGACCCCTCACTGAGGTGGCTCCTTGTGTTACCGGCATAACCTTACACAATAGATTTGCATCTCTAACTCCTGATGATGACAAAGAATTAATGAACCAGAGTGAAAGAGCTGCTTGTGATGACAATAATGGACCTGCAGC
The DNA here is from genome assembly GCF_964187855.1 of Myxine glutinosa. Classification (NCBI taxonomy): domain Eukaryota; kingdom Metazoa; phylum Chordata; class Myxini; order Myxiniformes; family Myxinidae; genus Myxine; species Myxine glutinosa. The sequence goes on from NC_136265.1 coordinate 167,265,611, forward strand.
TCCTTTAACTGCTGAAATCAACGATGAGCCCATTTTAGCCTCCGTCTCTGCGGGGCGTGAGGGACCTGAGGAGGTCGTACCTCAGAATGGCCTGGGCTGTGCTGACATGGAATGTACAGTTTCTGTCTGTGCGGGGCGTGAGGCACCTGAGGAGGTCATGCCTCAGAATGTCCCGGGCTGCGCAGACATAGAATGCACAGTTTCTGTATCAGCCGGGCATGGCGCACCTGAGGAGGTTGTGCCTCGGGATGCCCCAGGCTGTGCCATCATGACATGTACAAGTTCTGTCGTTGAAACGCCTCATATAATTCCGGAGCGTGGCATGACTGTAGCGGGTCATGAAGAGGTGAATCTCACAACCCCTGTTGCATCATTGTCTGATTTGCAGATGCTTCCAAAACCTGCAGACATTCAGGGGATGGCACACGCAGCATCTGCTGCACCGGCGCCTGCTTTACCGTTAGAGGGTGAGACTCACGCTGATCAATTGGACTATGACTCCGATGGAGCCTCATCCCTCACGTCGGGCATCAGCATCGAGGCTTGGAACGAATTGTTGTTGTCTCATGGGCCGGAGGGTGATTCGGGCATCACACCTGCAGAAATTCTAAAATTCCTGAACGACACTTTTCGGAAGAGGCGTGTAAAGGTGAAAGATTTCTTTCCAGACCTAAAAATCTTCATAACATCCGTGAAATATCTCGTTCTGAAGTCCAGCCAGTTCGGAGTTGGAGAACGAGAAGTATACCGCCTCAAGAAGTACATCATCAAAGCGAAGGAAGAGCTACAAGTAGACCAACCTTCCGCTACATAACCCCTTCTCCTTCTTCGTCGCGTGACCTTTTCTGTAGCTACCCTGAATATCAATGGGGGGCGGTCCCCATTGCGCAAGACCTAGGTCAAATTCCTCACTGAGGAAAAGCATATTGACGTCTTGCTTTTACAGGAGACGAGATGCAGTCCTTCTTGCAAAAGCCAATGGCGAAGGTTGATGAACGGCCAATGGTTTTTCAGCAGCTTGGCTTGTTCTGGAGCCGGGGTAGCCATATTCTTCTCATCTTCTTTCCCCCAAACTGACATTGTTTTTGAAGACATAATTAAGGGGTACCTAATTTGTGTCTCTTTCACCTTCAATGGTTACAAGCACACACTTTTTAATGTCTACTCGCCCAGTGACAGCAATGACAGGGTCACCTTCTTCACACAGTTAGAAACATCAATCACTCACGTATATTTTAATAGTCTTGTTTGCTTGGGTGGGGATTTTAATTGTACTCTAGACTCTGCCATGGACCGGAATGATAAAGAACCTCATCTAGCTAGTCCCGTCCCACTGGCATGGGTTTTATCTAAATTTTCTTTCGTTGACGCGTGGAGACTTCACAACCCCCTCATACGCCAATATACAGTCACGTGAAAAAGTAAGTACACCCCATGTAAAGTTTTCACTTTTTCAACATACAGCTATTTGATCTTCATTTCAACAATATTGCTTGATAAAGGGGATATCATATAACAAATATCATGAAACATTTACATTTTGTAGTCCATTGTATAATTTAAATAAACACAAATGCAAATTTCGCATGTGGAAAAAGTAAGTACACCCTTACATTTATCACTACTTCAAATACCTAAAATTAGAATCAGGTGCACCAGCTCAGGTGCAAATGATTAGAACATCGTTAGAGAGGATCTTGGAGGAACCTGTCTTATTTAAACCTGACATTTAGTTTGGTTTGCTCTTTGTTGTTGAAGTGTGCGGCGTCACCATGCCTAGATCAAAAGAGCTCTCTGATGCCTTCAGAAAGAAGGTTATAGATGCCTACGAGTCTGGAAGGGATTTAAAAAGATCTCCAAACAATTTGAAATCAATCATTCGACTGTCCGGAAGATCATCTACAAGTGGAGAAGATTCCAAACAACTGCCAACTTGTTCAGGCCAGGCCGCCCCAGCAAGTTCAGCCTGAGAGCAGACCGCAAGATGCTGAAAGAAGTCTCTAAGAACCCCAGAATGTCATCACGGGACCCACAGGTAGCTCTTGCCACCGTTTATGTCAAAGTGCACGAGTCTACCATTAGAAAGAGGCTGCACAAATTTGATCTGCACGGGAGGTGTACCAGGAGGAAACCTTTGCTCTCCAGAAAGAACATCAGGGCAAGACTAAAGTTTGCCAATGAACACCTAGGCAAAGACCAGCACTTCTGGAACAATGTGCTCTGAACAGATGAGTCAAAGGTAGAGCTATTTGGTCACAGTACCAGAAGACATGTTTGGCGAAAACCAAAGACAGCATTTGACCACAAGAACCTGATACCAACTGCAAAGCATGGTGGTGGAAATATTATGGTTTGGGGCAGCTTTGCTGCATCAGGGCCTGGGCAGCTCACCATCACAGAATCCACTATGAATTCTTCATTGTACCAGAGGGTGCTTGAGGATAATGTGAGGCCATCTGTCGGAAAGTTGAAACTCAACCGAAGGTGGACCTTGCAACATGACAATGACCCTAAACATACCAGTAAATCCACCAAGGAATGGCTGAAAATAAAGAAATGGAGGGTTCTGGAATGGCCAAGTCAAAGCCCGGATCTAAATCCCATCGAGATGTTGTGGAGGGATTTGAAACGAGCTGTGCATGCAAGAAACCCCTCAAACATCACACAGCTGAAAGAATTCTGCATGGAGGAGTGGGCAAAAATTTCTCCCAGTCGATGTCAGAGACTGGTAGACAGTTATAAGAAACGTCTACTTGAGGTTGTTTCTGACAAAGGGGGCAATACCACCTATGAGAGCCAAGGGTGTACTTACTTTTTCCACATGCAAAATTTGCATTTGTGTTTATTTAAATTATACAATGGACTACAAAATGTAAATGTTTCATGATATTTGTTATATTATATCACCTTTATCTGACAATATTGTTGAAATGAAGATCAAATAGCTGTATGTTGAAATATGTTGAAAAAGTCAAAACTTCACATGGGGTGTACTTACTTTTTCACATGACTGTACATGGTGTCACTGTCTTGACGGTCGGCTTTCCTTCGCTAGGCTAGATCGTGTTTACATAAATAGTAATTTTCTTAACATGATGGGCAATGTGCAAATTTTACCAATCGGTTTCTCCGATCATCACATGGTCACCTTTTCTCTTCTTTCTCCGATACGGAACTATAGAGATGCACATTGGATTTTTAATGTGGACCTTTTAGAGGATCAAGCTTTCCTTAAAGCTTTCCGGGCCTTCTGGGGCACACTGCTTTTGCGGAAGCCTTCCTTTTCTTCTCTCAATCAATGGTGGGATAATGCTAAGGCGCAAATTAAAACCTTTTGTCAGCAGTATAGATTATTTTGTACAAAAGATGAATCTCTCTTTAAAAGTGTTATTGAAAAATAAATTTTAGCTTTGCAAAGCAGTCTGTCACCTTCCAACACAATGGAAACAAATCTTTCATTAGCCAAAAAGAAAGCTATTCCCCATACATCCTATTAGTTCAACTTGGGTACTCACCTTTCTTTCATCTCTTGAGCCAAGTGTAGTTGTTGATGGTACTTTACTACTTGCCCAAAAGCCTATTGTGGTAAATTGTCATTTTATTTCTTTCTCTCTGTGTCTCTGTCTCTCTTTCTCTCTGTCTCTCTGTCTCTCTTTCTCTCTGTCTCTCTGTCTCTGTCTCTCTCTTGTAATAAAGAACCTTGTAAATGGATGAGAACTTGTGCTGTGGTCACTGCGAAATGCTTACCTCCAAGCGCCTATAATAGTTAATGCAGGACTTTCGAAATGTCGTAGTCTGTCCCAGAATGCTTGGCGCGCATTGCGCATCAACCTCTAGAAATAGCGATCTTCGGGGTATGTGAACTACTGGCGTGTGTGCATGGTAAGGATTGCTGCTTAAAATGGCTCACAAAGCTTCTTTATTTTTGTGTACAGAGTCGAGGCTCTTGGAAGATGTAGAACATTGAACGGATCAGGGAGAGAGAGAGAAAGAGAAAGACAGAGATAATTGTGGAAGAGAGAATGTGGAAGTTGGTTCTTCAGGTGATGAAAAATAGAGGAAATAATTAGTGGAGGTTGCCAGTGATTCTGGATTTTGGGAGTTTCACCAGAAGGGGGGTGATTGTAGTACCTTGCAGAAACCTGAGGGCTGGGGGAAGGTGGTGAGAAGGGAGGAACAAAGTCGGTGTCTGGCTTCAGAGGTCAACTTTGAAATGTGGTTTCCATGTGAAATCTCGTGACGGATAGTGTGAGATCAAGGAGTTGAGTGACTGAACTTCCTCAAAAGGATTGTAAAGTATATGTAAGGATTTGCCAGACGGTCCATTCAGAGAGAGAGATATTGAGATTTATCAGGATTGAAAGATATTACAGTTGTTTGACCAGCTTGTGATTCTATCATGGTCTGAAGATAATACAGGCAGCAGCCTCTTCCCATGTGAAGGATGAGGGATGTTACTGCAGAGGGTGCAAACATCAGCAAATAGATAAAGGACATTTTCCAGAGTCAGAGAAATGTTGGCTGATTTCCAAGCAGATGGAAGATGACCTCGAGCAAATGATATAAAAGAGCAAAAAGAGGAAAGTCAAGAGCAGCAGAGCAGGTGTTTAGGACACGTGAGGTGATGCCGTCCGGTACAGTTGCAGAATCAGAATCAGAGTCGAGAGTTGCCAGAAACTTCTTCATCTTCTCTGGTGCAAAAGACGCAGAGTCCAGCAGAAGTTGGGTATGACTGGGTAGGGTGGGTACAGAGAGGCCAACCCCTGCTCTGCAGGGAAAAATGGCCTCTAAAGGTGGTTCATTCATACTTAACAAGGCACCACCAGGTTATAGAGGAGCGAGACAAGTTTGAAAGTTAATTCTTGAGGTTGGACGGATGTTGTTGTCTGGCTCTCATGAGAATGGACACACTTGTTGTGGGCTTTGTGGAATGACCTAAGCTTGCCTTCAGTTGGGTTTTGCTTTCCAGGAAGAGAAGGCAAGTTGTTTTCAGAGCAATTGCCTCATCACAGGATTCAGTGTACCATGGGCGGGAAGAAGGGAAGGAAACTTGAAGACGAGATGGGATGAATCTGTGTATAAGAGAGAGCATGTTTCTGTGGAAGAATTCCCCAGCTGTTATTAGGGGCAATATTGTTATTAGGACAAAACTATTAGGGGCAATAGATATAGGAGACCAGTCCTGAATTTAGATAGTTGCTTGCAGTCCCTACCAATCTGCCTGAGTGAAATGAGAGACTCGCCTGCACTAAGGGAGCTCTTTGAGAATAGCCAAGCTTCTAAAAGAAGCCTAAAATACTTGGAAAATTACCTGAGAGAAAGCAGAGGTGTGCCTCTGCATGACAAAAGAGTTGGAGGCAGACACTGCATCTGTTTTGGGTGTCAAGAAGACTATTTGAATTACATATTTAATGCTAGCAATGGCAGGTTAGAAGTTCCCTAGTTAGTGGAGCCGAGTCACTGAAAACGCACACAGCGCATTGGGGAAAGGCGAAGTTAGCATTCATATGTCATTTTGAAGGTCTTGCATTGGCGATAAACATGTCAGTCAGTAAACTGGAAAGTCAGTTAGGATTCAGCACAAAAGGTCAGGCATTGCTCGGCCCAATTCAGGAAAGCAGATTTGTCACGTCCATGAGATTCCCTATCGCTGGTGCACACGCAAAGTAAGGGCAGCAGAAGAGATGTATTTGACTCATTCCCACCTGGCGAGCATGCTGGTCTTTAGAGGCCCATGCACCATAACAGTATCTTTCTTCCCATTGGATTGTGCAGAATGCTTTGATGGTCCACGAGCGCACACACCGTGAAGACAAGCCGTACACCTGCTTTGAGTGTCCAGCGGTGTTTCGTGAAAAGGCTTCCTTGGTAAGACACAGCCGGGTGCACACCGGAGAGCGGCCCTTCCACTGTGGAAAGTGTGGCCGTGGCTTCACCGAACACGGCACCTTGAACCGCCATCTTAGGGCCAAAGGTGCGGCTGTTTTGCTTTTGATATTAAGGATGCATGAATTGTGGTGGTTAAGATGAATGCTGCTGTTGTTTTTATGAGGATTGATTTAACTGTACTTTGCCAGGTGGCTGTGGGATTGGTTCAAGAATTGCTCACTGGGACCAGCAAGCCATTAGGCAATTGGGTTGCGTTGCTGGAGATGGCCCGGTGCCTGAATCTGATGGCGTTGATCTGAAGGACCCCGAAGAAGATCCCTCTGCGATGCTTGTGGAGTTTTCATCTGTTGTGGCCAGTACGCAGGAGTATATTGTCGAGGTATGGAATGGGCAGGTTGCTGATCTGTTAGGAATTAATTCGCCAACTTTTAGAAAGAATGTTAAGGTTGCTATGGTGACATAATTGTTTTATACCTCCACGGCCGAAGAGTCAAAGGCATTGTTTATCCTGATATATGTTTGTATTGATGGGTGAGGTGCCTCGGTGGGAGATGGGGGTGACAGTTGCAGGTTGGCACAACAAGCAAGTTATGGAGTCCGAACGCAAGGATAAAAAGAGCGCTCCCACCTATTACAGCAGTGAGGCTCATGTTCAACATTTTGACCACTGAGTTTTCATCTGGAACAAGGGAGGTAACATGTGCCAGTAATTCAATATCCTCTAGAGAGAAAGGGGACAAGGAAGGAGAAGGGGGGGGGGGGGTGGGGTGTGTGGTCGCATCGCTTTTCCACCAACATGTGAGACCCATGTCATAACTTACAAGTTAATCTTTGAGGAATGCAGTGCAAGCATTTTACTTCCAGGTATGCTTTGTCAAGTCTTCAGACAAAGCAAAGGAATGCTTGTGTAGGCAAAGTCATTCGGCAGGCCGTACACAATGCTGTGTCAATCGAGGTGGGTACATTTCAAAAGAAAAAGGACTTTTAAAAGAAGTGCTTAATTACTATTTGGAGGGAAGTGAACCCACTAACACGAGTGTTAAATATCAAAACTTAATTTACTACAGATGACTCAGAGCTATATTGTAGTTGCAGAGTTATAAAATTCTCCAAACTGGAAGTGGGTGGATAGATTCGGCATATACAGTAGCCTGCAAAAGTATTCACCACCTAGAAGTCCTTTGCTCACATCACAGAAGTCCTTTGCTGAAGTGCCATGGCTGTTGAGAGAGGTAGCAACACCCAGGCAATTTGCATGGTGACAATTGAAGTGACCACATATGAGGAAGAGAGAGTTGGGATGAGTAGATAGAAGTTGGTCCGTATAGTCTGAGAGAGATGTCGATGGAATCACTGTTTGAAAGACAATTCAACATACAGACAAACTAGAGATTGGAGCGGAGTGGAGATCGTAGCCAAAGGTGGGGGTTGGGAGGTGAAAACTCCTGGGGGTTTGGAGGTGTAAAATCAGGACAAGGACAGAGAGTAATTGAGTTATTGATGTAAAGTGCAACTCCACCACCAGAGCGGGGTTCAGTCCTATCAAATTGGAGGAGACAGTAGCCAAGGATAGACAGGAGGAAGGATTCTGTTTTTAAAACAGATTGTCCGGTTTATCAGCAGCAGCCTGAATTGAGATACTGTCAGATTGGAGCGGAGACCTCGAATGTTTACGATCCACAAAGTTAGGGACAAGAGAGGAAGCTTTGAGAGTGCAGGTTGGGGGTGGGAGGAGGGTAGGCGACGCCTTGAGAGGATGGGGCGAGGGATGAATGTGAGAGTTTGCTTTGAGAGTGTGGGGTGAGGAGGGATGCAGAAAGAGGGGACATGAAGTGGAGGGATGCTGAGGAGGGGGACAGATATAAGAGGTGGGGTTGGAAGGACGTGGGATCGTCAGAGATGTTGGGGAAGGGTACTGACACCGTTAAAGGATGTGCAGGGGGATTTGATTGCCGTGAGCAGACAACCTCTGCAAACTGGACTTCTTAAGATTCCTAGATTGAATATACAGAGATAAAGGTCATGGGATTGGTGGTAAGAATTTTTGTTGAAGGCACGGAGAAAGATGGTGTTGTAGGTGTGGGAGATGGGTTGATAGACCAAGCCCTTCGCTGACAGACAGTTTGGGAAAATAATCTCGGTGAAGAAGAGAGAAGAAGAGTCATAGATGTTGGTGAAGAAGAACACGTGGGGGTACTCGTGACAGAGAAGTAAGTAAAGTGAAGCATTTTTCAATGTTTTCGAATGCTTTGAAAGGAAGAAGGAAGAAGCGTTTACATTCAATGGAGATTCAGTTTGAAGATATTGTGAAAAGGGAGACGAAGAATGAGGCATCGACAGAGGGATATTGTGGCAGAATGAGATTGTTTTGGGGTGAAAATAGTTTTGTTTTGTTTGTTTTTAGTTTTTTTTAAGCAAGGAAGGTAAATGGGATAACATTGAGGTAGAAAGTGCGGTTAGGGTGCCGGCTTGGAATCCTAGGATCCTGAGTTTGAATCCCGGTCGATCGCTGAATTAACGCCAGGGGGGTTGACTCAGCCTGTCATCCTTCCGAGGTCGGAAAATTGAGTACCAGCTTGCTGGGATGAATGATCCCGATGTGTATCCCGATTTAGAATAGGTACACCGTATCCCTGCGCATCGTAAGACGCAACTAAAGGGTTGGCGTCAGGAAGGGCATCCGGCCATAAAAACATTGCCTCAAACAGGGAACCATGGTTATTGTCATGGGGCCCGCAAGGCTAACCCTCGCTCTAGCAGAGAAAATGGCCTTAAAAAGGGAATTTTTATTCAGGCAGAAAGTAAAATATTTGGGAAGGAAGAAGCTGAACGAGAATCTTGTCGGCCATCCACGGAGTGGGTGTTTAACAACACAAAAACAAATTCGACAAAACGTCCCTCCTGAGAGTTTCTTGAGACTGTATCCATCTCGTCCACTCCTGTCCCTCATTCCTCATCACACCCACAGTTTGTCCAAGTTTGCCTCTACCTTGGCCTTCGACTCTGCTGTTGGTGTTTCCTCCCTCTTTCGATTGTTCCTTTCGTCTGGTTGTGCCCTGACATTAGGACATTAGTTGAATGCCACGATGCGTTTTGTCTGCTTTTTCCGCAGACAACTCAACAAGAGGCTTTGACCGATACTGCTTGTGTCCAAGAGGTAAATTTTGATATTTACTGATTTCCGTGGTATAACATGCTAAATAGAGTAGTATTGCTTAATTGGATATGCCTTTAATTTGTGTATTAAAGATGGGGGAGGTGGGAGGGCAGCTGCGCCTAGCTGTGTGGCTCATCCAGACTCGATATTTATTTTGAAGTAACATAATTGCACTTTTTACTTTGTCATACTTAGATATGGGACCCGGATCAAAGTTGCAATCAGGCAAAAGTGATAAAGCTTTGCCAGGCCACCCTTTTAATTTCCTCTTGTGAGAACTGAACAAATTGTTTCCAGGAGGGCTACTTCAACTTCAGGGTATTTGGGCAGTAGCTTTCAGTAATGAACAGAATCTTTTCAAAATGAGCTCTCTTTTCACTACGATTGAATGTCTTCACTCGTGGTTTGCGCATTCAGCTGCTGCCAAAGTTTTCAAAGCCAAAGTGGAACCTGGAAGCTTTTGACTTGCATCGCAATGTTTAATACATTTCTGACTTGCGTCTCTCCCCTACTCGTTCCCAGGTACAGATGGACAGCGAGTTGTTGGAAGTTGTGCATCAAATTGTGAGCCAAGTGCACCCCGACTCTGCACACCAGATCATTGTGCAGAGTGTTTCTCCTTCTCATTCCTCGCTCAGTGCACTTTCAGCTTGCAACAGCCTTTCGACTAATGTACACCCATCGCTGCCAAGAAGTGACGAAGTGGCAACGCCTGGCAGTGATTTGATCATGCCATTAAAGCCTCGGGAGGTTATCGGAGAAGCTGAGATTGGGGGAGAGGAGAATCGGGCAGCCGTGGTGGCACTGCATGGTGCCAACCTGGCCATGATGACGGAAACCACTGCGGAAGAGATAATTGTGATATCAAATGATTGCGAAGCAGTGGAAAGACAGGTGAAGGAGTCTGGAGGCTTGACTGTGTTGAAAACCAAAGAAGAATCTGGAATAGCCATATTGGCTGAAGACAAAGCTTCCGCAGAGGTTTATGTGGTGGCCTTATGCAGTGATGATGAAAATGCCATTGAAAGTCATAACAACAATGAAGAAAACAGAAAGCAGGGCATTAACAAACATATGATGGGGGCTGCAAGAAAAAGATAGATTGAGAGATTTGGATTTACTTGTGACAATTTGTTTGTACCGAGGCCAAGTGATCCATTCATACCGGCCTCTGTTTGACCGATGAGAAAGTTGGACTTTGATCTCGGAGAAAGCCAATTATATTTGTTTTTTCATGTTACACCTTTGAGGCGTGTAAAAATGTTAATATGTTATGTGAAAATGTCATTATTTAGCTTGCATCTACAATAGATCTTCCTAGTCCTGGCCCTGCTCATAACCCCGTATACAGCTCATCCGCAAGAGATTTTGAAACTTGATTTGTTATTGGACCATTTACCTTTAAAAATCACACAGGTGCTTCTTCGGAACTGGCTGCGAATGGCCGTTAGGGGTGAAAATCCGAGATGGCCGCTAGTAGCCATATTGAAAATATAAATTTTGAACCACTCACCATAGAAGTATGTGTAATACCTTGTTTTATGGGTTTTTGGGTGTGGGGAATCCATTTGTGACATCATTTTCATGATTGAAGGCCAAGGTCACATGCTAAGGTCAAGGTCAGAAATCACAAAAAACGACCAAAATCACAGTTTCACAGACATCAAGAAGCAAACTATCAAAGTTTGATGAGTGATACAATTACTGATATTTTGCAACTAAACTGACTGTGGGAATAAGTGTAGGCCATGTATTTTTTTCAAATCTTGTTTATTTTACAACTTCTCATTTTATTTGGCTCACAATATCATAGGCATACACATTGTTCACTTATGAATTGGAACATTTTAATCATTCTTTAGAACACAATCTGAAAAAAAAGAAGAAAAAAAAGCTACATTACAGTGCCATATAATACCTGCATATAAGCCATATTCCTTAGGCCTGTAATTATGACTAAAAATGAATGGTATATGAGTCAGATGCCCAGACGAGAGAGCTAAGGTGGGAACTTGGCATTTGTTTATTTATTCACACAGATGGGCTCAACAACCTTCTTATGGCAGTGGATCACACACATAACTTCTGCTGCTTTGCAGGAACAACGCTTTGAGTTACACTTCCGTGTTAATACGTCAGAGGTCAGAATTTAATATGTCAGGGGTCAGAAATATGTCAGCCACATAGGGTCAGAATTTTGGTGGGGATCGGCTTCAGAGACTTAAGGGGCAGGAGCGTGCCGTGCCGTCTTGGTTGATCCAACCATAATGAATAGGGTCAAGCTGAATGGTGGAGACTCCTGAAGGCGCTGGAGAATGGTGACGCAGCATATCAGAAATTCCGTAAGAAGCGGTACGTGGTCAGGTCTAAGAAGCTGAGCATCACCATATCTAAGGTGAATCTTCCAGCCTTCGACTCACAGTGTACCATGAAGAAGACCAGCACAGACACAGCAGCAACCAAAGGCTACCATTTCCACGACGGACATCGCATCTGCACAGAGGGAGGCAGAGATTGCTACACTCTGTGGAATTTCGCCAGAAGAGCTATATGCACATGACCTTCTGCAGTCTAGCCCACTATTTGTCGGAGAAATCACAACAAAGCCTGACAAAGCACAATTGGTCACTGAGCTCGAAACCAATCTTGCCCCAGTTGACTACCAATTCAACCGGGATAATCCCCAAGCAACACATGTTTTGCTTGACTTTATGTCGAAAATACGACAATTTCCCAATCTCCGGTCTACGTTTACAAACTTTGGTGGAGTAATTCAAGAAGTTTTCAAGAGTGCCCATCGAGTTTGTCCATCACTGGAAATAACTCACATAGTATTCGACAGCTACAATGAATTGAGCATCAAGGAGGGTGAGCAGATCCATAGAGCTGGTGAGAATAGCGCTGTTGACTTGGCCGTCGTGGATGAGTCTGTGCCTATTCCACACCAGTTGGACAAGTTCTGGGCATCTAGTGTCAACAAACAGAACCTACAGCTGCTGGCGCGGGATGTGGGGCAACGAGATCTGCAGGACGTGGTTCTGAGTGGGATGGTGGTCAATGAAGAACTAATATCTGCGAGACTGAAGCTGACTGGATCACCTGCGAGTGATCTGTCACTTCTCAACAGCTGGCAGGAGGAGGCAGACTGCCACATAATATCTCATGTGCATTGGGCAGTTGGAAGGGGCTGTGAGAGAGTGGTTGTGGTGTCTAATGACACAGATACTGTTATCCTTCTCCTGCGCTACATTGGTTTATTCAAAGAGGGTGGCTTGCAGGAGCTTTGGGTTCAGTTCCGGACATGAGAGAAGCGACGTATGATTCCACATCATGTGCTGCACCTCAAGCTAGGAGACGAATTATGCCGTGTACTCATCAAGGTGCATGTCAAGACTGGGGACGATGCACTGAGCAAGGTAGGCACAAAACATGCAGCACTCGTATGCAGACCTGCAAGGTTTCTCTCCAGCTTTGGAGAGTCTCCTGTTCTCTCTGAAGTGGACATACATCAGGCGGAACAATACCTCGTCCATGTATGGGCCGGTGCGAGAAGCAAACCCACTGCAACTGCATTTGACCACTTGAGACTCGACGTCCACAGGCATTCAGTGGTATAGTCCGGTACCTTAGTAAATGGATTGTTACACGCTGGACAAAAACACCATTTTTTTACACAATCCCTGCATGAGGTCACTTGTTAAGGAAAAAGCTAAGCTCCAAACATTCCGTTAAACTGGAAGCTAAAATGGCATCGTTTATGACGTCATATTGCCGAAAATGGCATTTTGTGGATAATCAACAGGAAAAAACAGGTACCAAATGTTCAGCAATTGTGTTTTTAATGAAATACATATACACTGATGACAACCGAAGTGTTATAAAAATTGAAGCTAAAATGACGTTAGAATGGCGTCATTCTGACGTCATAATGATGTCATTTAGCTAGAAAATGACATTTTTGGTATATTCAGCAACCTTGTGTTTATTGAAGTACACGCATATTTGTAGTATGAGAGTTATAATGACGAGATAGGAAGCAAGACCGTTAAAAAAGAGCCAGAACAGTATTCCATGGGAAATAATTAGCTTATTTTTGACATTTGCAACAGCACAGGTCAGTACATGGTAGTCCGGCTTTGGAGCATTTGCATCTCAAACAGCCTATGTCCGACTTGCAGTTGCATTTTATGAGGTCCGCACAGGCGTCCGCTGCTTGTGGGATAGTTATCCACACTGGTAACCACTTATTATCCTCCATTGTCCACCCCTAACCCCCGGGAGACGGAATCTGTGGATCGTACTGTTCACTTGTGGTCCAGATCCCTCCTTGATAGGCGACTCTTTTCATGTGCTGATGTAAGGCATTCTACAAAGACGTAACACAGTATTAAAATGCTGTCATGAGAGAAAACGTTTGTTGATATAGCAAGTAAATAAGAGTATTTACCTGCGTAGGAGGGATGTTCTCCAGACTCCTGCTTTTCTTGCAGAACAGATCTCGACGGGCCTCGTTTACCGTGTCCACATTTTCTGGTTTGATCATATAAGACAACCGTAAGCCGTTCTATGATCTGAAAGGTTCTGGACGATGTTTCCACTGGATCAAACGGCTTGTCGACCATGGTATTAAAAGCCTCTGTAGCCAGTGGATATGCTTTCCAAGCTTTCCATGAACCCTTTTTTTCCTTTGTTGAAGAAACTTGAAGTTGTGTCACACCCACTGAAGGCATGGAACAACTAAAGCGCACGAGATGTTTTCTCTCTGAGACTGCTGCTGATAGTGTTGATGTGGTAATAACGGAAGGCTTTTCCCATAGCGAATGCAACCCATATATCCATTTCTGGATAACGTGCCAGCAACTTGAAAAATTGACTGACGAGGATGACAATGACATCCGTATCTACAGTGCGTACAAGAAGTCTGTTGGAGCCATTTTTCAGTGCGTGAACTACATGAACTACAATTTGTGTGTCTTTCTTCGTGTGAACAAACCGGCATTGGATCACTGCTACCGATGGATATTACTGAGCGGTCTGAAAAGTAAAAAGAAACAGAACATAAGTTATCGAATATAATTTTCAGATATGTTTAGGAAATAATTTATGTCAAAGCAAACCAATATACCTGCATTGATCATATTTACCTGCATTGATGTACATTTCCTTGTCAGGAGGACACACTTCCCCATCAACGACCTGGGATAAGAAAGCAAAAAGCTCTTCTTTGTTCCTGGATTCTCACAGGATGTCCTTCCAGTTGGATGGCATTTTAGTCTGTGGTGATACCTTCTTTCTTACTCCAGAGCCTCTCTTATCACGTGTTGACTCTTTGATACTATTCGGTAAATATCGTTCCCAGACCAGATCTAACCGACTGACCTTGTCCATCTTTTGCCGCATGAACGGTTTGAATACACTTTCAGCATAATCCTTGAAAGTGGACGAAGATGAAGTTGGCAAACAATGGACAATTGCTGCACCATCAAGGATTTTGACGTCAAAGTATTTTGGTGCATTAGGCTGTTCGCTGCTGTCCAAACAGTCAAGCAGGTCAGACTTCGTTCCTGTACGAAGTTTTCCAAATGCCGACAGTGATGGAGGATGGAGCTGATTTTCATGGCTGAAAAGAGGTCTGGGTCACCTTCCCTTAGCTGATTTGCTATATACAGACGCCCAAATAAGTTTATATCATTGCGAAGGGCAGCAATTTGTTTCGCTTTTGAATTTACTGTTCGTTTTGGCGATTTGAAAAGTGGCAAGTTGTTTTTCTTAATGGGGTCTTGGATAAGTTTCGATCTTTCATCAAGTACTTCCTTCCTAAATTTGTAGTACTGCAGCTCCCCTAACTGTTCCATGTTGCGAATTGTGTTTACCACAGACTCATCCACACAGTCTCGTGTGTGTAACACGATTAGCTCGGGGCATTCATCCATAAATGGGTTGCTGGACTCTGTTATAACGTTTAATAATTCGTTCGTCTGGTTTTTGAACAACTCCTGTGTGAATAATCCCTCCTCGTGATGGTGGTAATTGATTTAGTGGTTTGTTCTCGCGAGATATGTGTTCTCGAATTCGTTGAGCAGCCGAGCTTGCTCAGGTCCAGAAATCATCCACCGCCTAAGAGCATTCGGGTTTTATGTCAGGCCTATTACACCCCCGACACCCTTGACCTTTGCATTTTCTTGCTCATGGACCTGATCGATTGGCAGAGAAGAAAATCTGTGATTTGTCTTATTAACCACCCAACACTTGGTGAAATCTTCACGTATGGCAGCAGGCAGCGAATGCATATCTCGGATATGTACCGAAATCCAGCGAGAGTAGTTGTAATGATCGAGAGCAAAGAAAAGAAACATCAGCGCTTCCAAAGCCTCGACATACAGATGGAAATTGTTCTCTCTATGAGCACGAATGAAGACGAGGATAGTGAGTTCTGTGCGAAGCACAGTATCCCAGAACTGAAAGGTTGGGCTTTTCTCTATCATTTGCCGTTTCCATTTATTAAAGTCATCTGTTACATCGGAGGAATTAAGATGAGTCCCATATGCGTCACGTTGTAATTTTGACAGTACCAACGCAGTCACTTGGTGAGCATGTCTCGTTCTTGTGATGTGGGCTGCTTTGAGAAATGAATTGATCGGCGAGACATTGTGTCTGATGTCTTGTTTACCTGTTGTTTTTTTTATCTCTTGCTCTCTTGAGTTTAGCATTGTTAAATTTCTGGTGGCATGAATGATGCCAAGAGGCTTTGTTTGTAAGGAACTGTTCCGGTGTTGCATCAGTCCCGAACTCAATGCGCACGGGTAGTGCATCCAAGGTTTTGAATTCCTCGACATTTTCGAAGAATGCCTTGTAAACTGATAAAGCATCACAGCTTTGGCGATTTTGTGGACAATTAAGCTGCTCTGGGGTACTTCTCTGACAGATAACACAAGCTGTCCAATCCATATCGACATGTGGTGGGGTGTCCTTTTCTTCACCACATTAACATCATCTAAGAAAAAACAGTGAAGATAAGTTGTTTAATTCTGTTGGTTATGACTGGGAGCTACAATGCGTTATACGAGTGCGAGTACAGCAACGAACATTATATTCTATCGGCTACAATAAAATGCTGTATTTTAGCTTAATAAAGGTCCTTATAGCATGACAAAATTCATTGAAATGCTTATTAACAAATTTATAAGCTTTAGTACCACGCGAAATAGTCCATGAAACACAAAAAGTGGGACCGTATAACAAGTAGGAGCGCCTGTTAACCCAGTCCAGCATTTGTAACACTGTGTGACGTCATTGTGACGCCACAGCCCTCAGGTGCATAGAATGTTTTGGAGCTGAGGCAAAAAATCAATCCTCACATATGTGGGACTGTCCAAAAAAATTTTGGTGCTTTTGTCTGGCGTGTAACTATTTCGGCCAGTTCCGTCGTTAAGGTACCGAACTCGTAGGGCTAGAAGAACTACCACCCACATCCAGCATCATCCGGGGACATTTGAGGAGGGCATTCTACGTGATCCGGAATGCCTTGACCTTGCTAGCTGATGCCAGTCAGTCAGCTTGACTCTATTCATTATGGTTGGATCAACCAAGACGGCAACCGCTCCTGCCTCCTAAGTCTCTGAAGCCGATCCCCACCAAAATTCTGATCCTGTGTGGCTGTAGTGGGAAGTGTAACTCAAAGCGTTGTTCCTGCAAAGCAGCAGAGGTTATGTGTGTGATCCACTGCCATAAGAAGGTTGTTGAGCCCATGTGTGAATAAATAAACAAATGCCAAGTTCCCACCTTAGCTCTCTCGTCTGGGCATCTGACTCATATACCATTCATTTTTAGTCATAATTCCTTATAATAATACCGTAAGGACTCGACTTTGTTATCCCTTTTACGCCGCACCCAGTGACCCGATGCCCACGGCACTAATGGATTTACGATCTACGAACCGCGCTCTTTGTTTATCACGTACAGCCATACTCGAAAAATCTGAATTAGCCGACGTTGGGACCCAAAAGCATCCGATTAACTGCCGATACGACGCCATCTTACGACGCCATCATATTGGCGTCTGCTGGGCGAAGGGGAAGCGAACCGTCCGCTGATTGGACAGTCGAGTGGTGTGAACATGGGTGGTGTGAACCAAATGGTCTTTTTATTCCCTTGAACATTTTAAATTAGGATATATAAGGAAACGTCTTTATCGTCATTTTAATAAAGTTAAATGGAGTGACGTTGCGATACTCGGGGTGCGTTGCATAAATCCTCGTAACTCAGAGAGGTGTAGCAGGTGGCGAGACGTAAGGAAGCTTAAAGATAACGAGCTGAAAACAGACGAACGATATGTCAATCTCTTTCTACACCGAACGGAAATAAAAGTATGAGAGCGGGAAGGCATGGCCTGAGCACTTCGAGCAGAGAGGACTAATTGGACTTAACTTAAAGAGAAAAAATTGGAGCTTAACGGAAGAAGAAGATCCCATGAGCGCTGCCGTCACTTATCGAGGTGTGTTGAGGTCTGAAGAGATGAGGTGTTTTCTAGGAGCGATTTGCACCTTTTTACTGCTTGAGGTGAGTTCGGTTCGTGTTTTGTGACTCGTAGATTTATTAATCAAAACACGGTCACAGTGGCGTCAGGCACTATGACCGTGTATGTGACTCATATTCGCGATTACCACAGAAGCACATCGACGGGGAGTATCTATATAATAATACCGTCTATATAATAATAGCGTAAGGACGACTTTGTTATCCCTTTTACGCCGCACCCAGTGACCCGATGCCCACGGCACTAATGGATTTACCATCTATCCCCTATGCCATCCATAATGGTACACTCTATCCATACGCCACATCCTCCCTTCCGTGGATGTTCCACGGGTTTCGGCTAGTTATAAGTAATATGGCTTATATGCAGGTATTATATGGCACTGTAATGTCGCTTTTTTTTCCTTTTTTTTTCAGATTGTGTGTTCTAAAGAATGATTAAAATGTTCCAATTCATAAGTGAACAATGTGTATGCCTATGATATTGTGAGCCAAATAAAATGAGAAGTTGTAAAATAAACAAGATTTGAAAAAACTACATGGCCTACACTTATTCCCACAGTCAGTTAAGTTGCAAAACATCAGTAATTGTATCACTCATCAAACTTTGATAGTTTGCTTCTCGACGTCTGTGAAACTGCGATTTTGGTCGTTTTTTGTGATTTCTGACCTTGACCTTGACCTTGACCTTAGCATGTGACCTTGGCCTTCAATCATGAAAATGATGTCACAAATGGATTCCCCACACCCAAAAACCCATAAAACAAGGTATTACACATACTTCTATGGTGAATGGTTCAAAATTTATATTTTCAATATGGCTACTGGCGGCCATCTAGGATTTTCACCCCTAGCGGCCATTCGCAGCCGGTTCAGAAGAAGCACCTGTGTGATTTTTAAAGGTAAATGGTCAAATAACGCAAATCAAGTTTCAAAATCTCTTGCGGATGAGTTGTATACGGGGTTATGAGCAGGGCCTGGACTATCCCCTCGTCTCTCCAGCAAAGAACATGGCGTGAAATCCAAAAGTGTGTGAATGGTGCTCAAAGCAATTTAGGGATAAGCTGCTAGTCCAAGCGACTATGGTTTTATTGAAAGACCAGCAGTTGGAACAGAAGTGTGCAAATGAATTCCGATCGATCAAATTCCTGGAGCGCAACATCAGCAGTGGAACTTTGTTAGACAACATACACAGATAAAGATAGCTGCCATCTAATTCCATTTTGGATCGGGCCATTTCTGCTTCTGACCTTGTAAACTAACCAAAATACTTAATTTAATTCTCACACATGAAAACAAACGAACAAATGGGAAAATATACTTGGTTCGGTGTGTGCAAGGGTTCTAAACTTTGCAAGTATCCTCTTTATAAAATGTGCATCAACAGCAAGGCTAGTTGCATAGGTGGGAGATAACGAGTTATGGTCACCATGGTGTAAATTATAGCCAAAGATGAGATGTACAAAAAGAGGGGTTTATGCAAATTCGGTTTAAAGGAATAATGCAATATTAAAGTTTCACCTTTCATTTTCTTTCTGCCTTGTCTGGTGAAGCTCCAACATCTTCTGTTTTACTCTGAAGCCTGAAGGCAAAAGCATCGGTGCGAAGGTTGATAACACCATCAGAAGAGCACAACAACACGGTTGTGTACAATGGAATAATGCAGTCAGAACTATTGCAAGGTCCAGAATATAATAATAATAGTAATAATAAAGGTTAATTTCAATTCCACTTCCATCCCGGCCAGAGGCAGAATTGAGGCAAGTTTCACAATTGATGAATTCAACAAGTTAAAATACAATGGCAATAAAATGCAATAAAATAAATAAATGCAAAATAAAATACAATGGCAATAAAATGCAATAAAATAAATAAATGCAAAATAAAATACAATGGCAATAAAATGCAATAAAATATATAAATGCAAAATAAAATACAATGGCAATAAAATGCAATAAAATAAATAAATGCAAAATAAAATACAATGGCAATAAAATGGCAACCAATTATAAAATATAAATTACAATAAAATGAAAACGAATACAAAAAATGACAGTAAAAGGAGCACCGAAGTAGAATAAAAATAAAAGAACACCATCAAAAAAATACAATTTAGCAGTAATTTGACTATTCACACCACACCAAAGTTCCAAGTTTAGCAAACAATATAATTTGTTCATTGTACGGATGAGGAATGCCATTGGGCTATTCTTGAATCGTGTGGTTTTTTGTTTTCAACTCGGTTAATTGTTTAAAGTTTCGTTGCAAATATCCACTGTGAGATCTGTCTGCAGGTAACAAGTGTTGAAATTTGGAATGTGGAAGCAATCTCGCGAAAGAACAGCAGAGTTGCTCACGTCTCTTCTCAGGTGACTCCAGACCACAATCACGTAAAGCAACCAAGTAACTATGGTAGTTTGAGCCAATAATAAGTCGATAAGCCCTTTTCTGAACAAATTGAACCACTTTACACTGCTTTGTGATTCCGCTCGACCACACAGGATCTCCGTATTCCAATATGGGATGAACAAAAGATGTAAAAATGGTTACAAGATCATTGCCCCATTAGTCAGTGTAATTAGAATTGGGGACGTTTAGGTAGCAACGAAGCACTATTTGAAGAAAAGTGGGATTTTAGAGGTCACGAGCATCTAACCCATCATTTTGCTGATGGTAGTTCAACAGTAGGACTTGTATATGTTACAGCAACGGTAATACGGTTTAATGACAGTCAATATTTGCAAAAGAATTATGCCAGAAACATTTTGTTTACTGCTAACAATAATAATTTATTCTGTATTTATTAAAATATAACAATAAATCGGTTTATTTCAAAAAGACTTTCGCAGCGTAGACTGAATTATAGTCAATTTACAAATGTTACAAGAATAAAAATAAAAAATAAGTAGAACGACACTTCGACGTCACAACGTCAATCGCTATGCGTCCGCCCACATGATTACATCGTTATACATACATGTACCAGGTTTGATTTAAATCCATTCAGCTGTTTTTAAGTATCACATTTTCACCTGACATGACCTCTGTCTGATCTCACCAAAATCACCTCACTCCTCACCTTTGATGCAAAAATATAATCGGTTCATCTTTGCATCGTAATATATACTTACTAGCGGGGTCACCCGTGGGAATCCCACGGGCATGGATGTGTGTGACATTTCGACATATTGAGTTATATGCTGCACATTCATTTTTACAAAATGGTTACTGGCAAGTCATCAGATCCAGAAATGGTGTGATGAACACAATTTATTTATTTCACATAATATGTGACCCCTCACTCCTCTCCACCTGACACTCTCCTGTCTCCACCTGACACTCTCCTCTCTCCACCTAGCACTCCTCTCCTCTCCAAACCCTCACATCCCTCTCCTTTCCAATCCCTCACCTCTCCAATCCCTCACACTCCTCTCCTCTCCAATCCTTCACACGCCTCTCCAATCGCGCCTCACACTCCTCTCCAATCGCGCCTCACACTCCTCTCCAATCGCGCCTCACACTCCTCTCCAATCGTGCCTCACACTCCTCTCCAATCGTGCCTCACACTCCCCTCCAATCACTCCTCTCCAATCGTGCCTCACACTCCTCTCCAATCACGCCTCACACTCCTCTCCAATCGTGCCTCACACTCCTCTCCAATCGCGCCTCACACTCCTCTCCAATCGCGCCTCACTCGCCTCTCCAATCGGCTTTCCCCGTCTTGTTTCTCTCCTTTTGCTCCCGTCTCGTTCTTTTTCTTGCTCCAAATCGGCCCGTCGGAATCGGAAATCGGCCCGTCTCGCCCGTCGGCCCGTCGGAATCGGAAATCGGCCCGTCTTGCTTTTGTGCTTGTGCGTAAATAAATTGTGTTCATGACACCATTTCTGGTGTTGGGCTAGCGGCTAGGGTGCCGGCTTAGGATCCTGGGTTCGAATCTCGGTCGATCGCCGAATTAATGCCAGGGGGGTTGACTCAGCCTGTCATCCTTCCGAGGTCGGCTAATTGAGTACCAGTTCACTGGTAATTCCCTGTTTGTCGTTGAAGGCGGCAAAAAGGGTTGGCGTCAGGAAGGGCATCCGGCCGTAAAACATTGCTTCAAAAAGGGGACAAAAAAACAACAACTACCACGGTCCCCGAAAAGGCCAACCCCCGCTTTGCGGGGAAAAATGGCCTCTAAACGGTGGTTTTTACACCATTTCTGGATCTGATGACTTGCCAGTAACCATTTTGTAAAAATGAATGTGCAGCATCTAACTCAATATGTCGAAATGTCACACACATCCATGCCCGTGGGATTCCCACGGGTGACCCCGCAAGTTTGCATTGACGTTCGTCGATGGACTCGTTCGCCCGTCTCATTCGTTTTCTTGCTGCATCCTGTTCAAGTCTGCGTTCTTCATCGATCGTCTCATTCATTTTGGAAATAGAAGTTTCCACGCAGCGCATGAATTGTCACGATCCTCAAGAGGAATTTGTCTCGTAATCATCAAATGATAAATGGCAAGTAAATTATATTGTGGAAAATTAAAGATTTCAAATAAACCTATTTAAAGTGTATTCGCACATAACTAATTTTAAAAAACGAAGAAATATCTCTCGGTAATTTCCTGAAACATATTTTACTTCCGGCTAATAATGTTGAATTAAATAAAAACGAAGAAATATATGTCGGCATCATTGTTGACGTTTTTGTGACGACTGTCATCAAACGAAAAAGTAATATATCTTAACGGAAAAGCAAAAGCGAATTTTTAATATATATCGACACGTTGCCGTCGGTGTCATGTTGGGCGGTGTATGATACACCATGACGCGATTTTTAAAAATATATCTCTGCATTTTCCCGCGTGTGTGGAATGTTCTCAATTATTGCTGACACCGAGTCCAAAACCATCGATAAAAATGAAATCATATGGTGAGTTAGATTGGAGATAAAGGCGTGAGAGAGACTCAATGGCCTTGAAGTTGAAGTTACAGGCGTTTGAGAATTCATTTCGTTCTATAAACGGCAACTTTCATTGGATTTCCTTCCCGTTTTTTTTCAACCGAGTCGAAAACTATGTTAGCGACTGTGAAAAATGAAATGATATATCGAATTTTTAATATGTATCGACACGTTGCCATCGGTGTCATGTTAGGCGGTGTATGATACACCATGACGCGATTTTAAAAAATATATCTGCATTTTCCCGCGTGTGTGGAATGTTCTCAATTATTGCTGACACCGACTCTAAAACCATCGATAAAAATGAAATCATATGGTGAGTTAGATTGGAGATAAAGGCGTGAGAGAGACTCAATGGCCTTGAAGTTACAGGCATTTGAGAATTCATTTCGTTCTATAAACGGCAACTTTCATCGGATTTTCTTCTCGTTTTTTTTCAACCGAGTCTAAAACTATGTTAGCGACTGTGAAAAATGAAATGATATATCGAATTTAAAATAGATATCGACACATTGCCGTCGGTGTCATGTTGGGCGGTGTATGATACACCATGACGCGATTTTAAAAAATATATCTCTGCATTTTCCCGCGTGTGTGGAATGTTTGTGGAAAATTAAAGATTTCAAATAAACCTATTTAAAGTGTATGCGCACATAACTAATAAAAAAAACGAAGAAATATCTCTCGGTAATTTCCTGAAACATATTTTACTTCCGGCTAATATGTTGAATGAAATAAAAACGAAGAAATATATGTCGGCATCATTGTTGACGTTTTTGTGACGACTATCATCAAACGAAATAGTAATATATCATAACGGAAAAGCAAAAGCGAATTTTTAATATATATCGACACATTGCCGGCGGTGTCATGTTGGGCGGTGTATGATACACCATGACGCGATTTTAAAAAATATATCTCTGCATTTTCCCGCGTGTGTGGATTGTTCTCAATTATTGCTGACACCGAGTCTAAAAGTAAAACCATCGATAAAAATGAAATCATATGGTGAGTTAGATTGGAGATAAAGGCGTGAGAGAGACTCAATGGCCTTGAAGTTACAGGCCTTTGAGAATTCATTTCGTTCTATAAACGGCAACTTTCATCGGATTTTCTTCCCGTTTTTTTTCAACCGAGTCTAAAACTATGTTAGCGACTGTGAAAAATGAAATGATTTATCGAATTTGATTTGAAATAAAACTGGGGGAGAGCAAGACACCACGGGCCTACAAAACAGGACTCAAAGCTATGCGAGTTAATAAAATGGTGGATATTTGTTTATAGCCACTCCCAGAATGGGTGGAGCTATGGGTGGAGCTACTCTGCAAACCGAGTAAGCCACACCCCGGAGCCCGGACAGACACCCAACAGATAGACAGACAGACAGACAGAATCATCTACGGCTATTATAATATAGATACCAAGTTTGGTCAAAATCGCATCACTTGTTCACAAGTGAGAACAATAACAGGATTTTTACCTAACAGGACCTTTGACCCCATAATACAATCAGTTAGTTTCTGCATCATTATAATACTTGTACCAAGTTTGATTTAAATCCCTTCAGCTGTTCTCAGGTTATCACATTTTTACCTGACATGACCTCTGACCTTTGACCTGTTGATGCCAAAATATAATCGGTTCATCTTTGCATCGTAATATATTGTTACGGATCTCAGAGACGGCACTCCCCTTAGCAAGGGGGGGTTAATCCCCTTGGCCTGTTAAGCTGGCCGTCTCTAGTCCTGGTACTTATAACGCTCTTTTGCGTGGTGAAATTGGTCAGGGTTATTGGTCAAGGTGTTCTCCCGAATACCTTTACCAATCCCTCCGCACAACAGGGAGACAAGTACCGCTCGAACCACGGACAAGATGGTATTTGCCGAGCGGTTTAGCAATCCGCGATTCGAGCCGTTAGCAACTGACTAACCCGATTCCGAGCGTTGGCCAAATCGTGCCACAGGTACTCAATGGGAAGAAGGGACTAAAGCGATCGGGGGAAAGAAGAAGCCAAAGTAAGGAATACCAGACATTTATTAATTATGTACAAAACCCAAAGAACCAAAGAAGAAACGAAAGTAATATACAGAAGAAGAAGAAGAAGATACACAGGGCAGCCTTAAACAGTCTTATATTACCAACGCCCAGGACAGACAAATAGACTTACATGAAAGGGGAATAGCAGGCAGGAATGGCTGGAAGAAGGAGAAGGTCCAGGTGGGACAACAGGGCTGGAAGGTTTGGGCCGAGCACAGCATGGAGGTCCGCTCCAGGTCCCCGCTCCGGGCTGGAAGCGAACAGCCAGCGGCAGCTTCACGTATTCGTTCACGTGGTAGGGCTTTTCGAAGCAGCTTGTCAAAGGGCTCCACGCAGCTTCGTCTCTCTCAGCCAGACCTCACCACGTGCCGTCTCCAACCCAAGTCGACTCATTCATCTCCGTAAAAAGGCTGGCGCTTATATTACGTGCTTCTAAATCAATGCATGCTTCATAGAGCCACGCCCGTGATGGTCTTTCGTCAGCCCTGGTTGGCTGGTGGGGGCTCGCTGGCCCCGCCTCTGGTGGTGCGTCGGCGTGCCACGCCCGTGATCTGGCGGCTCCGCCCCATTCCTCCTCGGCTTGACCGCATGGCTAATGGCGGTTTGGGGCCATCAACCGAATCGAGGCAAGGAGCAGCGAACGCTGCTGGCAAACGAAGTACTGGGGCCTATCTTATTTGATTAATGCAACGCAGATTCAGCTATTGGGAACAGAGCCTTAACTGAAACACATAATAATGAAATAACTACGGAGAGGTCCTGTGGTTCGCTACGTGTTGTACATGGACTAACTAGGGTGCGATCTTTAACAAGCCAATTGATGGGGATATTTACAGGGGAACATTTATAAGGGAAACATTTACTAAAATTTACTAGTGAAGGTTCTAAAAACCGTAACAATATACTTATACCAAATTTGTTAAAAATCCCATCACTGGTTCACAAGTTATCGCGGTAATATATTTTTTACCTAACATGACCTCTGGTCTTGACCTCATGACCCCCAAATCTAATCAGTTAATCTTTTCATCATTATACACGCATGTACCTAGTTTCACTAAGATCCCTTCTGCTGTTCTTAAGTTATCGCAGTAACAAAATAATTGTAACTTAACATGAGCTCTGATCTTTGACCTCTTGGCCCCAAAATCGAATCGGTTTATCTTTGCATCATAATAGAGAGCTTCGTAAGCGAACCTCTATGGCAATTGCATGTATATGTAAATCCATTCAAAATTTCACTGTCATTCCCCATTCCCTTGGGAACAAAATTTCATGTTGTCATTTCAAATGTCCCTTCCATGATCCGCCATCTTGCTCACGTGATCTTGCTTTGGTCTGGCGTGACCGATAAATTATTTTCTCCTGGTGATTAAAATCAATAATTCCTACATGAAAAATATTTCGTCTCAAAGCCAAATAATATAATCGTAACACTGCAATCTCTTTGTCGTTATTGCAAAGCTTCTAGATTGAAGCGGTGTATGGTTAGTTCATTGTTGACTCTAAACATAGAATAAACTAATATAGTAGTAGACTTCCTTGATCCGCCATCTTGGTGACGTGATCTTGCTTTGCTGGCCGATCTCTCAAGCGTAAACGAATGCCACACGAAGAACGTGACGTATTTCCGTTTTATTTTTCTACTTCCGGCTTTCTTCAAATTAAGGCTTGATTTCCGTTACGCAATGACAGGAAACAATCCTGAATACACTTTAACTACCTTTAGAGTCGACACCACCACGTGGCTCACATCTCTCGACTAAACAATATAAAAAAGCGATCCTTATTTTGCGAGGGCTGCGCACTCGATCGACTGACCATTGTCGACGAAGCGCTCACTCTACGCAATGCGTATTTTCATATTATTGAAGCGCGGTGTTACGCGCGCTGCTTGTAAGCAAGGAGGAAGCGGACAACGCGGTAAGTTGTAAGAGCCTTTATTCAAGAGCTCCACTGTAACACTGGAGCGTTCCGGGCTGTGCGCCCGGTGTATATCCCGCGGCCACGCCTACCCCTCGGGCGTGGCCGCCGCCCACTTGGTGCACAGAATGATGCCCTCGCGCCAGTGAGCTTTCGTGTCCGCCACACGCGCCCCCCCCCCCCCCCCCCCCAGAATTCCCGCGCACCTGGAGGGCCAGTTTGCGGGGCAAACGGATGACCCGGCTGAAGCGCCCTCTGGCGACTGGCGGCATCAGGGGTGCTGGGATGCCTCCGGCTGCACCCGGGATTGGTGCAGGGGGCGGCGTGCCGGCTAGGCCGGGCGGTGCCGGGGGTGTGCCCGCCGGGGGGCGGCCCCGACGCGGAGGCCGAGCCACCGGCGGTGGGTGGTCCACATCGAGGTGGGCCGGCTTGAGGCGGTCTATGGAGACACGGTCAGGAGTGCCGCCGATGTCCAAGGTGAAATGTTTCACCCCGGTCTCCAGCACGCGGAAAGGCCCGTCGTACGGGGGCCGCAGTGGTGTCCGGTGGGCGTCGTGCCGGACGAAGACGTACTCCGCGGTGCGAAGATCCGGGGCGACGTGCATAGGTGGGTGCACCGTGGGCACCGGGGCGAACCTCTGGGCGGTCTCCTGCAGCGCAGAGCACTCCTGCGCCGCGGACCATGGTGCCGTGGAGTCGGGGAGGAACTCGCCCGTCACCCGCAGCGGTTGCCCGAAGACCAACTCCGCCGCGGATGCGCGCAGGTCGTCCTTGGGCGCCGTCCGGAGGCCCAGCAGCACCCAGGGGAGCCTGTCCACCCAGCCGCCGTCGCGGAGGGTCGCCCGGAGCGCGGCCTTCAACGAGCGGTGGAACCGCTCGCACAGGCCGTTAGCCTGGGGGTGGTAGGCCGTGGTACGGTGCAGCTGGACCCTGAGCCCCCGCGCGACCGCCCCCCAGAGCTCCGAGGTGAACCAGGGGCCGCGGTCAGACGAGATGTCCGAGGGGGCGCCGAACCGGGCGACCCAGGTGGCGATGAACGCCTGCGCGACGTCCGCCGCCGTTGTTGACGCCAAAGGCACGGCCTCCGGCCACCGGGTGGTGCGGTCCATCACGGTCAGGACGTGGGTGAAACCCCGCGAGGGGGGCAGAGGTCCCACCAGGTCCACGTGAACGTGGTCAAACCGATGTTCCGGCACCGCAAACGGGGCCAATGGGGCCTGGGTGTGTCGGTGCACCTTCGCGCGCTGGCACGCGAGGCACGTCCTGGCCCAGCCGCGGACGGCCTTCCGGAGGCCATGCCAGACAAACCTGTCAGCGATCAACCTCTGGGAGGCCCTCGTGCCCGGGTGGGACAGGCCGTGGATGGCGTCGAAAATCTGGCGCTGCCAGCCCACGGGCACGATGGGGCGAGGCCGCCCGAGGGAGACGTCGCACCAGAGGGCCGTGCCCACGCCGTTGAACGGCACCTCGGTGACGCGGAGGCCCGTAACGGCGGTCCACAAGGCCTGGACGTCGGGGTCGGCGGCCTGGTCCGCCGCCATCCGGGCATAGTCGATGCCGAGGTGGACCGCGTGGGCAACGGACCGGGAAAGGCAATCCGCCACCGGGTTGTCCTTTCCCGCGATGTGCTGGATGTCCGTCATGTATTCGGACATGGCCGAGAGGTGACGCTGCTGCCGGGCCGACCACGGCTCGGCGACCTTGCCCATCGCGAATAAACAGTGGCTTGTGGTCGATGAAGGCCGTGAACGCACGGCCCTCGAGCAGATGGCGGAAGTGCCTGACCACCAGGTGGAGCCCGAGCAACTCGCGGTCGAAGGTACTGTACCGGTGTTCGGGCGGGCGAAGCTGCCGGCTGAAGAACGCTAGCAGTTGCCAAGCTCCACGCACCCATTGCTCATGCACCGCGCCCACCGCGTAGTCCGAGGCGTCGGTGGTGAGGGCGATCGGGCGCCGGGTGCGCGAGCATGGTGGCGTTAGCCAAGGCGAGCTTCGCGCCCACGAACGCCGCATCCATCTGCTCGATCCAGGTGACGTTACCTTTGCCCGGCTTCCCTCAGAGGGCCTCGTGCAGGGGGCGCAGGAGCTGGGCGATGCGGGGCAGGAACCGATGGTAAAAGTTTACCATGCCCAGGAACTCCTGGAGCCCCCTGATCGTGCGGGGGCGCGGAAACTCCTTCACCGCCTCCACCTTGGCCGGTAGGGGGACGGCCCCGTGCCTGGTGACGCGGTGCCCCAAAAAGTCGATTTCAGCGACACCGAACCGGCACTTGGCAGGGTTCACGATCAGGCCGTGCTGGCCCAGGCGTTCGAAGAGCGTGCGGAGATGGTGGAGGTGCTCTTCGCGGGATGTGCTTGCGACGAGGATGTCATCCAGGTACACGTAGATGAAATCCAAGTCGCGCAAGACGCTGTCCATGAGGCGCTGGAACGCCTGAGCCGCATTCTTCAAACCGAAG
The DNA here is from genome assembly GCF_964187855.1 of Myxine glutinosa. Lineage (NCBI taxonomy): Eukaryota > Metazoa > Chordata > Myxini > Myxiniformes > Myxinidae > Myxine > Myxine glutinosa. Next base: position 167,294,556 of record NC_136265.1, read on the forward strand.
GGCATCCGAAGAAATTCGAAAGTACCGAACGGTGTGATGACAGCCGTCTTCGGGATGTCCTCCGGCCTGACGGGGACCTGGTGGTAACCGCGTATGAGGTCCACCTTCGAGAAGAAGGACATATTCGCCAAGCGGGCGGAAAAGTCCTGAATATGGGGGACGGGGTAGCGGTCGGGGGTGGTGGCGTCGTTGAGACGGCGGTAGTCCCCGCACGGTCGCCATCCCCCGCCGGGCTTGGGCACAATGTGGAGCAGCAACGCCCAAGCACTCGCGGAGCGCCGCACGATGCCGAGCCGCTCCAGCGTAGCAAACTCGGCTTTAGCAACCGCGAGCTTCGTCGGCTCAAGGCGGCGTGCCCGGGCGTAGACCGGTGGCCCAGCGGTGGGGATGTGATTTTCCACCCCGTGCTTGACGGTCCCCGCCGAGAAGGTGGGCCTCATGAGGGCCGGGAAACGGGCGAGGAGGCGGTGAATTTGTCCGCAGCCGGAAGCGTGCAGATGAACCTGGCCGGAACCGAACCGCTCAGCAAGCCGCTCAGCAAGCCGCTCGGCGAGCCGCTCGATGAGCCGCTCCGTGAGCTGCTCAACGAGGCGGGCAGCGCGCACACGAGCGAGCTGAACGTCTCAGCCTGGACAAGCCTTCTGTGCTTTACGTCCACCAAGAGGCCATTGGCACAAAGGAAGTCCGTGCCAAGCAGTGCCATAGGCACGTCGGCAGTCACGAACGACCATCGGAAAACCTGCCCTCCGAACCGCAGAGAAAGGCAGCGTTTTCCATATGTGCGAATGGGCGTACCGTTGGCAGCAAGCAGCGCGGGACCCCGGCCCGCGATCTGCTTGTCGGACGTACCGGCGGGAACGACACTCACCTGCGCTCCCGTGTCGCACAGGTAACGGCGCCCGGATAAGGTGTCCGTTATGTACAGGAGGCTGTTTAATCGGCCGGCGCTCAGTGCCATTACCGAGGGCCGGCCCGGGCGTTTCCCGACCTGCCGAATGAGCACGGCGGGCGACATTGCCGGGCTTCGTGGCCGAACCTGGCGTGGAAATGGCACCAGGTTTGCGGCGAAGCCGGAGGCCGCGGTTTCCGCTGTGGTGGTGGGTGGGGCGTGGCGGCCGCCACGAGGCGCCCCTCGGAGTAGGGGTGGGCACTCGCAGGAGGTTCAGCGGCGACGCGGTGCGTCGCGTAGTATGGGTGGGTACCCGCAGCAGTTTCGGGCTTGGGAGCCGCTACGGCCGCACCGAAACTCGCCTGCGTGTCCAAAGCCGCGTAGAACTTGTTGGCCTCGGCCGCGAGCGCTCGGGGTTCCGTTGTCGCAGAACCGGCCAACGCGAGGCGTACTCGTGCCGGCAGCTAGCGTCGAAATAACGCCCGGAATAGAACGTTCGGGGTTTCGTCGCCCATGAGCGACAGCATATGGTCCATTCGGACCGACGGTCGCGTGTCACCGAGCTCGGGGAGGTCCAAGAGGCGATCGGCCTGTGCGTCCACCGTGAGGCCGAACGTGGCGAGGAGGAGACGCTTGATCGCCTCGTACCTGTCGTCGGCCGGTGGGTTCCTCAGGACCGACACGACGCGTGCGGCCGTGCCGGCCCCGAGGGAGGCGACGACGTGGCAGTAGCGTGTCTCGTCCGCCGTGATGCCTCGAAGCCTGAACTGGGCTTCGGCCTGCAGGAACCAGATCTCCGCCTGAGGTTCCCAGAACTCGGGGAGCTTTATCGCTACCGCGTTGGTTGCCATGGCTGTGGCGGGTTCGGGTGGTCAGTGACGGCTGACCAGAACGTCGGAGGTCACCAATGAAGCGCAGTGTTACGCGCGCTGCTTGTAAGCAAGGAGGAAGCGGACAACGCGGTAAGTTGTGAGAGTCTTTATTCAAGAGCTCCACTGTAACACTGGAGCGTTCCGGGCTGCGCGCCCGGTGTATATCCCGCGGCTACGCCTACCCCTCAGGCGTGGCCGCCGCCCACTTGGTGCGCGAAATGATGCCCTCGCGCCAGTGAGCTTTCGTGTCCGCCACATTGTATAATTATACCAAGTTTAGTGAAAACCTATCACGGACGGACGGACAAACCGAAAATATAATGCCTCCAACGACTTCGTCGGTGGAGGCATAAAAATGGCTCAAACATAAAATACAGAATAAATGGAATAGCCTAGTCAAAAAATCTGAAAATGTGCCTTTATAGAATGATTGAGGCATTTTTGAGTAAAAGCAAACAAACCACTTTTTCTGGGGTAGTTTTTCATGCTGAATATCAATCTGTTGTTTGCCAAGCCCAAAAATGCGTAATTAGGTCACTAATCAAGGTCAAAGGTCAATGAGTGCAAAATTCAAAATTTTTGAAAAAATGCTTTATTTTACATCCCCTATCTGTACATTTCAATTATTTTACAATATTTTGTCTAGTAAGGTTGCTAAAGCTTTTCAAAATCTTATTTTTAAAGGAAAACGTGAGGACACATCTATGCTCATTTGCCTTTATCTCTGTAAGGGGCGACAATTAGTTTTTGCGTAATTTGCTTGTAGTTTAACCTCTAAATGCACAATGGGGCAGAGTTTTTATGCTCCTATTGATGGTCTAGAGATATATTTTATAAAGACAGAATCTAAATGTCACCGGTAAACAACATAGGTCAAAGGTCAATGAGTGCGAAAGTCTTGCAATGACGTAACAGTTACTTGCACTTGAAACCATCCCTTTCACTCAACAGTGAAAGTGGCTTCATCTTTCTGACCCCAATGCATTTGCCATGTTTGTCAAATCATTTCCATTCAGACAGAGCAGGGTGTTCTTCAATAGACCCTTAATGATGAAGAATGAATCTAATAGCCTAGCATAAGCCATCTAGTTCGTACCCTAGGCATCAGGCATTAAACATTTCAGGAGTACAGGTAAGGGTCTTTTTAAGATTGTTAAAAAATGAAATATAAAATCAAATGAAAGTAAAGGAATGCATTCTTCTTTGGTGAGATACATGTACATACAAATGTGTAATGTATGCTTGACATCTCACATCATAGGCAGGCCTACATACATGTACATTTACCTAACAGTAGCAAAAAGACAGGCAGGGCATGGGCATTGACGATGAGTGCCTAATGCATCTACCACTAATGAATTAGTGATATCGGTTAGATGTTTTGTCTTGAAGAAGCTTTACTTTGTGTCTTTGAGAATAAGATTAAAACCCGGGCCAACACTGCCTGCGCTTATTCGATCATTTAAGGGCTGTTGCAGTATATCATACAACGTTGTAGTTTTCATGGTCAGAACATGCGTGCCTGGTGCTTAGTTTGGTTTCTGTTTCTCCCCTCAGGCCAACCATGGAACCTATTGCCAGCCTCAAGCGACAGCGTGAGGATGTGTCGTTTGAACTTTGTATCATTTGTCAGGGAACTAGCCAGGTCAAAGATACGATTTTCAACCAGACAAACCAGGGTATTGCTGCCATCAGAGAGGCGACCGAGCTCCGATGCAAACTTAGACACTATGAATTTCGATCAGCCGTGGACAGGCTTTCGACTCTCTTTGCAGAGCCTCCAGAAAGTCTCCCCAAACTTAAATGGCATAAGCTATGTTACTCTGCATACACACACAAGGGGAAAATAAATGCTAAGCTAGCCAAGGAACAATCGAAAAACGAAAAAGATCCTGAAAGAAAGAGTGTTTCGGCTGAAGCATGTCCGTTTTTACGCAGTAGTACTACTAAGATGAACTGGACATTGTGTATGTTCTGCCAGAACTTTGACAAGAAGCAGAAGACAAGTCGTGTCACAACCTTCAAAATGAGTAATGAAATTACGGAAAAAGCTAAATTTGTACATAACATCTTAGTCCGTACTGCAAATGAGAATGATTTAATCTCAGCTGAGGCATGTTACCATGTTAACTGTCTTAGTAAATTCTTTAGGGATGTCAAAAGGGCGGAAACTGAAAGCAAATCAGCAGACATGGCGATATCATGGTTGTGTCAAGAGCTGCGTCACTCTGCTGAGAAAGGGCACGTATTTGAACTATCTGCAGTGTTCGAGAGGTACAAAGAGTTAGCCAGTGAGTGCGACGGCACAATTCCTACATCGTATCTTAGTAGACTGGGGACTTTTAAAGAAACTTTGTCGAATTGCATTGGGGACATTTATGAATTTCTTGTGCTAAGAAATTTGGCGCCTTCAGAGAAACAAACTTTGCTTCTTCCACGACATTTCAGTCACATACCTCTTTCAGAAATGGTGTGCGGTCAGAACAGTGCAGACTATATTCCCATATTTAGACAACAGGATGATCATTTTCTGTCTTTAGTGCACGTTGCTCTGCAACTCCGCAGTGATATCATGTCACATCCTGCATTCGAAGGTTGCGATGTAAGCGAAAAAGCAGAGTTGGAAAGTGTACCACCATCTGTACTCATGTTTGTGAATATCTTGCTTGGAGGCCAAAGTAGTGTCGATGCTGAGTTTGACGAAAGTGAGATGTCTGAAACTGGTTGGGTGAAGAAGACAAGGGTCCTTAGCATTGGACAAGACATGGTCTATGGTGTATGTGGAGACAAGAAGGCACGTTGGAATGGGTATGACGCTGCACCAGTCAACTCGATCAAAGAAATTAGTTGAGCTATTCCATAATGCTGGGCACATAATCAGCTATAACCAGGTTCTTAGGTATGACACTGCCATGGCTGAAAACACTCTGAAAGCGCTTGATCAAGAAACTGGGGCAGTTGTTACCAGCAACCTGGTTTCGGGACGATTTGTGCATTTTTCTGGCGACAATATTGACATCAATGACTCTACCCTAGATGGCAAAAATACATTTCACGCTACTCAGTTAGCTGCCTGGCAGAGGGGGCCATCTGCTGAAAGCAGTCTTGGAGACATCAAACCATCCAATACGTCAACGTTGGATATACCAACAGCAGTTGAAAAGATCCAACAACAGCAGTTTCCGACACCATCAAAGAAGGTCACAGAAGATGCTGAAAAGTTCATTTGCCATATCTACAAGGAACCATCTGAGAACTGTAATCAAGCCCGCATTAAACTGTTCAACAAATGCCATGCAACGGAGACCCTACCTCCATCTAGTGATGCAGCAAAGTTCCACATAGAGCGTGCAAACTACCAAAGTTTCATTTGGAGAGAGGCCAGTAATCCAATGACAGATCTGCCACCGCCGACTGATTGTGGATGGAAACTCGTTGATGACAAGTTGTCACCGGTTCTTACAACTTTACCGTCAATTCCAAAGGGATGCCGAGAACTTACTCAGTGTGGTTGCAAGAAAGGTTGCAGTTCTGATAGTTGCTCTTGTCGGAAGTGGGGGAAACAGTTCTGCACTGAGGCCTGCAAGTGCAATGCCAGTGAAACACCATGTCGAAACAGGCCAAAGTAGGGGGGGGGGGGGGGTCAGAGCTTACACAGTTAAGCTAATTGGCATTCCCCTGGATGGCTCCTCCTTCCAGCCAATCAGTCTGACAGACTGCAATTGATTCAGGATTAATTAAGAATACATGTGATAATGATCAACTGCCTGCACTCCAAACATGTTTGCCATGAAGTGCATTTTGCGCCTTGTGCCATGTAAGTGCACTTTGCGCCTTGTGACCGTTAGCCTTAATTAAGTGGCTAATTAGTCAAATATTGACATTTAGTGTAGAAAACAATCTTGCTATTATATAGGACTCAGGTAAACCACTTCACTGATGGTATTTAAGGCAACAATTCAGGTGAATTAAAACAGTATGTCAAAAAACGAAAAGTTGCTTCATTACGGATATATTCACAAAAATCTGATTTTTTCCCTTCACAATTCCCTTTACTTTCATAATTGTGAAAAGCTGTAGTAACCTTACCAGACAAAATACTGTAAAATAATTGAAATGTACAGATAGGTGATGTAAAATAAAACATTTTTTCAAAAATTTTGAATTTTGCACTCATTGACCTTTGACCTTGATTAGTGACCTAATTACGCATTTTTGGGCTTGGCAAACAACAGATTCGTATTCAGCACGAAAAACTACCCCAGAAAAAGTGGTTTGCTTGCTTTTACTCAAAAATGCCTCATGAATTCACGTTTCCCAGAAATTTGACTAGACTAGAATAAGATCAACGTCAAACCAAGCAAATAAAATCGCAGATATGTCGCAAATCACAATGGACATCAATCGCAAATTGAATACAAGGAGCTCATCCAATTCTTATTCAAAATGGAGGTAAAAAAGGGGACGGGGGCTGCACACTTGTTGCGGTTAGTTCAACATCGAATAGTCGATAACATGTTAGAGTTCCTTAAGTTATTGTTCCTAGGTGGGGGAAGCCAATCTCTGTATGTTTTGGCACTTTTTTATTGTACAGTATGGTTCGGTACGGCACTGCGCGACGTCCTCGGCCTGCCAGCCGCCGTCGCGGAGGGTCGCTCACCTGCGCGGGGCTGATGGTGTTTTTTACATTGGCCAGCTGAACACCCGATTGCAACAGTTCATACTGTATGGTTCGGTATGGCACTGTACAGTTCGGTACGGCACTGTACAGTACGGTTCAGTATGACACTGTACAGTACGGTTTGGTACGGCACTGTCCAGTACAGTTTGGTACGGTACTGTGCAGTACAGTATGGTTCAGTACAGTACAGTATGGTTCGGTACTGCACAGTATGGTTCGGTATGGCGCTGTACAGTACGGTTCGGTATGGCGCTGTACAGTACGGTTCGGTACGGCGCTGTGCAGTGTGGCTCGGTATGGCACTGTACAGTACAGCTCGGCCGGCACTGTAGGCTACAGTACGGCTCGGTATGGCACTGTACAGTACGGTACGGTATGGCACTGCGGTACGGTTCGGAACTGCACTGTACAGTACTGTTCGGCATGGCACTGTACAGTACTGTTCGGTATGGCACTGTACAGTATGGCTCGGTATGGCACTGTACAGTACGGCCCGGTATGGCACTGTACAGTACGGCCCGGTATGGCACTGTACAGTACGGCCCGGTATGGCACAGTACGGTTCGGTACGACACTGTACAGTACGGCTCGGTGCGGACCTGTACAGTCCGTCACTGTACAGTACGGTTCGGTACGGCACGGTAATCCCTGTATCGTTTTTTCCATCGCACAACAGAACCGTGAAAATAGGCGGAGTTATCTGAAGTGACGAAAAAAAAACCTGACCGCTGTGGTGACGTCATTACCTCCGTCACCAAAGGTAGGTGAAGGTTATGTTTTCACCCCTGTTTGTCTGTCCGTTTGTCTGTGAACAAAATATCTCAAAAGGTTGTGGACGGATTTGGCCGAATTTTGGCAGAGATGTAGCGTTTGTCACAAGGACGAAATGATTAGATTTTGGTGAAGATCTGGATTCGGATCCGGCTAGTAGAGGTTTTAAAGTGATTCTTCACCATTGGGAGATAGGGCCAAAAACGATATATAGCAGGATATCTCAAAAAGTTGTGGACGGATTCGGACGAATTTTGGCAGCGATGTAGCGTATGTCATAAGGACGAAATGATTAGATTTTGGTGAAGACTGATGCAACATGATGTGACAAGTGACAAGAACCTGACTTGTGACAAGAACGAGATGATGCCAATGATTAGATTTTAAAAGTTGTGGACGGATGATTTTGATTCAATGTGATTCTGTTTTGTGATTTTCTGGTCTACTCTGGGATACAAAACGTAAACTGTTCACCTGGCGGAGGTATGCGCTCTACTGAGTGGTGTTCTAGTTTCTCATGCGACACTAAACTGTAAACAGCTCCGCAACTAATGGAGGAACTTGAAGCGGTGTTTTACTTCTTCGTCGGGTTTTGGTTTTATCTGAACATGAGTTTTTTTAGCGAAATGCAAAAAGAGAGGGGACGTGTTTGGTTTGAGAAGGAAGTGTTTGAGAAGAAGCTGAAAGACGCCAGAAAGAGGAAGCTAAAATGAGGAAGAAACTTTTGCAGACGATTATGAAGACCAACAACGAAGATTTAGGCCTTGTTCGTCGGCGCAAACAAATAATACAGGTACAGTATGTTACGTTAGCCTTCATATATAGTTAGTAACATTACGACTACCTTTCACTTTCATCCTGAATTGACGATTGTGATTGACCAATCAACGGTCTACAGTATTGCTAGCTCCACCATAGGCCTGGGTTTGGCTCGCTTGGTACCTATCCAGAGCAGGCACCAAATTTAGCACGAGTACTTAGGTACGGTACGGTTCGCTTGGCAATGGCAAAACGAGCAAACGGATTTTGGTTACGGTACGGTACGGTACGGTTCGGTACCGCGGTGGAAAAGCGCCATTTGATTTTAAAAGTACATTACCAAAATTGAGGGAGAGCTGTTCGAGCCTCTCAGAAAGAACAGGAATATTAAATACCTGACAAATGTCTGCATAAGATTTGGTTCTACAAAAGTCACCAGAGAGAATTATACGAAATTCTTTCTGTTGAAATTCCTCCAAACATTCCTTCTGGTCTTTCGTTCGGCCACAAAACCATGCGGGTGATGCATATTCCAAAGTGGGTCTATTCTGTTTTTTACAATTCTATTTTTTTTTTACATCGGCCCACGATTTCACAAACTATTGTTTTTTGTTTTTTTGTTTTTTTACATCGGCCCACGATTTCACAAACTATTCTGTTTTTTGTTTTTTACATCGGCCCACGATTTCACAAACTTTTCTTTTTTTTTTCATCGGCCCACGATTTCACAAATTATTGTTTTTTTGTTTTTTTACATCGGCCCACGATTTCACAAACTATTCTGTTTTTTGTTTTTTTACATCGGCCCACGATTTCACAAACTATTCTTTGTTTTTTTGTTTTTTTACATCGGCCCACGATTTCACAAACTATTCTGTTTTTTGTTTTTTTGTTTTTTTTACATCGGCCCACGATTTCACAAACTATTCTTTGTTTTTTTGTTTTTTTACATCGGCCCACGATTTCACAAACTATTCTGTTTTTTGTTTTTTTGTTTTTTTTACATCGGCCCACGATTTCACAAACTATTCTTTGTTTTTTTGTTTTTTTACATCGGCCCACGATTTCACAAACTATTCTGTTTTTTGTTTTTTACATCGGCCCACGATTTCACAAACTATTGTTTTTTGTTTTTTTTACATCGGCCCACAATTTCACAAACTATTCTGTTTTTTTGTTTTTTACATCGGCCCACGATTTCACAAACTATTCTTTTTGTTTTTGTTTACATCGGCCCACAATTTCAGAAACTATTCTGTTTTTTGTTTTTTTACATCGGCCCACGATTTCACAAACTATTCTGGTATTTTTTTTTTTCACGGGCCCACGATTTCACAAACTATTCTGGTTTTTTTTTGTTTTTTTACATCGGCCCACGATTTCACAAACTATTCTGTTTTTTTTTTACATCGGCCCACGATTTCACAAACAATTCTGTTTTTTTTTTTTACATCGGCCCACGACCACACAAACTATTCTATTTTTTTTTTTACATCGGCCCATGATTTCGCAAACTATTGTTTTTTGTTTTTTTTTCATCGGCCCACGATTTCACAAACTATTGTTTTTTATATCGGCCACAATTTCACAAACTATTCTGTTTTTTTGTTGTTTTACATCGGCCCACGATTTCACAAACTATTGTTTTTTTTGTTTTTTTTCATCGGCTCACGATTTCACAAACTATAGTTTTTTTTACATCGGCCCACAATTTCACAAACTATTCTGTTTTTTGTTTTTTTACATCGGCCCACGATTTCACAAACTATTCTGTTTTTTTTTTTTTACACGGGCCCACGATTTCACAAACTATTCTGGTTTTTTTTTTTTTTTTACATCGGCCCACAATTTCACAAACTATTCTGTTTTTTTTTACATCGGCCCACGATTTCACAAACAATTCTGTTTTTTTTTTTTACATCGGCCCACGACCTCACAAACTATTCTATTATTTTTTTTACATCGGCCCACGATTTCGCAAACTATTGTTTTTTTTTTACATCGGCCCACGATTTCACAAACTATTGTTTTTTTATATCGGCCACGATTTCACAAACTATTCTGTTTTTTTGTTGTTGTTTTACATCGGCCCACGATTTCACAAACTATTCTGGTTTTTTTTGTTTTTTTTCATCGGCTCACGATTTCACAAACTATAGTTTTTTTACATCGGCCCACGATTTCACAAACTATCCTTTTTTTTTACATCGGCCCACAATTTCACAAACTATTCTGTTTTTTTTTTTTTACATCGGCCCACGATTTCACAAACAATTCTGGTTTTTTTTTACATTAGCCCACAATTTCACAAACTATTGTTTGTTTTACATCGGTCCACGATTTCACAAACAATTGTTTTTTTTTTTACATTGGCCCACGATTTCACAAACGATTGTTTTGTTTTTTTACATCGGCCCACGATTTCACAAACTATTGTCCCCCCCACCCCCACCGGGCCACGATTTCACAAACTATTCTGTTTTTTTTTTTACATTGGCCAATGATTTCACAAACTTTTTTTTTTTTTACATCGGCCCACGATTTCACAAACGATTCTGTTTTTTTAACATCGGCTCACGATTTCACAAACTATTGTTGTTTTTTTACATTGGCCCACGATTTCACAAACTGTTGTTTTTTGTTTTTTTACATTGGCCCACGATTTCACAAACTTTTCTTTTTTTGTTTTTTACATCGGCCCACGATTCCACAAACTATTGTTTTTTTTCATTGGCCCACGATTTCACAAACTATTGCTTTTTTTTTTTTTCATCGGCCCATGACCTCACAAACTATTCTGTTTTTTGTTTTTTTACATCGGCCCACGATTTCGCAAACTATTGTTTGTTTTTTTACATCGGCCCACAATTTCACAAACTATTGTTTTTTGTTTTTTGCATCGGCCCACGATTTCACAAACTTTTGTTTTTTTTACATCGGCCCACAATTTCACAAACTATTCTGTTTTTTGTTTTTTACATCGGCCCACGATTTCACAAACTATTCTGTTTTTGTTTTTTTACACGGGCCCACGATTTCAGAAACTATTCTGTTTTTTGTTTTTTTTACATCGGCCCACGATTTCACAAACTATTGTTTTTTGTTTTTTTTACACGGGCCCACGATTTCAGAAACTATTCTGTTTTTTGTTTTTTTACATCGGCCCACGATTTCACAAACTATTCTGGTTTTTTTTTTTACATCGGCCCACGATTTCACAAACTATTCTGTTATTCTTTTTACATCGGCCCACGATTTCACAAACAATTCTGTTTTTTTTTTTTACATCGGCCCACGACCTCACAAACTATTCTATTTTTTTTTTTTACATCGGCCCACGATTTCACAAACTATTCTGTTTTTTTGGTTTTTTTACATCGGCCCACGATTTCACAAACTATTGTTTTTTATATCGGCCCACGATTTCACAAACTTTGTTTTTTTTTTACATCGGCCCACGATTTCACAAACTATTCTTTTCCCCCCTTTTTTACATCGGCCCACGATTTCACAAACTATTCTTTTTTTGTTTTTTTTTGCGTTGGCCCACGATTTCACAAACTATAGTTTTTTTACATCGGCCCATGATTTCACAAACTATTCTTTTCTTTTTTTACATTGGCCCACGATTTCACAAACTATTCTTTTTTTTTTTAACATCGGCCCACGATTTCACAAACAATTGTTTTTCTTTTTACATTGGCCCACAATTTCACAAACTATTGTTTGTTTTACATCGGTCCACGATTTCACAAACAATTCTGGGATTTTTTTTACATTGGCCCACGATTTCACAAACGATTTTTTTTTACATCGGCCCACGATTTCACAAACTATTGTTTTTCCCCCATCGGGCCACGATTTTACAAACCTTTTTTTTTTACATTGCCCCATGATTTCACAAACTATTGTTTTTTTAACATCGGCCCGCGATTTCACAAACCATTCTGTTTTTTTTTTACATCGGCCCACGATTTCACAAACTATTGTTTTTTGTTTTTTTTGCATTGGCCCACGATTTCACAAACTGTTTTTTTTTGTTTTTTTACATTGGCCCACGATTTCACAAACTATTCTTTGTTTTTTTGTTTTTTTACATCGGCCCACGATTTCACAAACTATTCTGTTTTTTTTTTTTTTACATCGGCCCACAATTTCACAAACTATTGTTTGTTTTTTTTGTTTTTTTTACATCGGCCCACAATTTCACAAACTAAGACATCCGCCAAACAAACACATGCGCCAAACTAAGACATCTGCCAAACAAACACATGCGCCAAACTAAGACATCCGTCAAACTAACACATCTGCCAAACAAACACATGTGCCAAACTAAGACATCCGTCAAACAAACACATCCGCCAAACAAACACATGTGCCAAACTAAGACATCCGCCAAACTAACACATCGGCAAAACAAACACATGCGCCAAACTAAGACATCCGCCAAACTAACACATCCGCCAAACAAACACATGCGCCAAACTAACACATGCGCCAAACTAAGACATCCGCCAAACTAACACATGCGCCAAACTAACACATCCGCCAAACTAACACATGCGCCAAACCAACTATTGTTTTTTTTTTTTTTTTGCATCCGCCCACGATTTCACAAACTATTCTGTTTTTTTGTTTTTTTACATCGGCCCACGATTTCAAAAACTCTTGTTTTTTTATCAGACCACGATTTCATAACCTATTGTTTTTCCTTTGTTTTTTCACCCTTTCCCCACGATTTCACAAACTTTTTTTTTTTTACATTGAACCACGATTTTACAAACTTGTTTTTTTTGTTTTTTTTACATCGGCCCACGATTTCACAAACTATTCTGTTTTTCATTTTTTTACATCGGCCCACGATTTCACAAACTATTCTGTTTTTTTTTTGGTTTTGTTTTTACATCGGCCCACGATTTCACAAACTATACTGTTTTTTGGGGGGGTTTTTTTTACATCGGCCCACAATTTCACAAACTATACTGTTTTTTGGGGGGGTTTTTTACATCGGCCCACGATTTCACAAACGATTCTGTTTTTTTTTTTTAAGGGGTTTTTTCCTTTGATCCAATGGGACTGCGAGCCCACGTGACCGATGACGTTATAAATTCACATTTTCCAATAAAATTGTTGCGTCGCTCACACGCAATAAATTTCAAACTGATCGGACTAAGCGTTGTATTTGTCGAATTATGTCGTCATAATTAAGGCACCAATGACATCATCATTAACATATCTTATGCCACATGGGGAGTACTTGACAATGAACCACGTTTCATTTTTTTCCATTGAGCGGTTTCAGAGATATAGAATGGAGGTGCAACGTTTTTCCAATATGGTGTCTGTACCATGTGACCGATGACATCATAATTATCACAAGGATTTTACAGGAGGAGGTGCTCCTGTGGTTCAAAACTTCGCGTCAATCGGACCAACGGTTGCAGAGAAAATTAATTTTAAAAATGGAGACACCTGTGCGACATACTTACAGAGGCAAGCGATCGCTTAACGCTACTTTTCGCTTTGCGAGTGTAGGGTAATAAGCATGCGAGTGAAATTGGACGCAGATTATCAAGATTTGGTGGTTGAGACTTTGGAAACGGTACAAGTGGACGGATTTCACCAGGTCAGAGTGAGCAGGTGAATACTTCAGTCAGTGGGAAACACAATTCGCAAAGTCCTTGATAATACGAGGTGGAATACAGTCCGGTCCGTCACTCTTATTAATATTAAATTTACTGAGTTTCTTCAAAATATTGTTACAGACGTGGCTTGGATGTTATTTACCGAGCGGTTTTATGGTATGACCACGTCTGCACAAGTTACCCGATTGTGCCCGAACGTTGACTAGTCGCGCGATGCTGGCTCAATAAGAAAAAGAAGACACCCGGCTGGATTACAATAACACAATACGACACCAATGTTTCAATTCTCAAGACCTCCGGAGGAGATTATATTCGTACGGAAAGGTCAGATTACAGGGGCTAGAGGTATAATCACAGAAAGACAGGCACTTAGACACACTCTTATATTAACCCCGGACAGACGACAGACAAACGGGACAACGGCTGACTCACACGGGGGTTTGATGGCTAGGAAAGGCAGGATCGATGGCTCCAGGTCCTCCTGGGCTCGGGGCAGGGTACAGTACGGTCCGGTCCGGTCCAAAGATGCGGGGAGGTCTCATCGCGCTGGGGGTGGCGGTGGCTTCTCTCTCCAAGCTGAGGCGCATCTGACGTCACGTCCGCTACGTGGCCGCGTATATCCGGCGGGGAGTGACACGCCCTCGGCTCGTTAGCTCCGCCTCGTGGAATCGGCACGTTGCTTCTCATTGGGTGCGTGCGGGGGGGTTTACCAGGCTCCGCCCTTGACGAGGAGCTGACAAGGAGCCCCTTCGTGGTAACCCCGTGGAGCGCATGGTCTGGAGCGCATCGTCTGGAGCGCATTGTCGATGGCGGCGAACCGAGCCGGTGGGAGGACGCACACTCCCCCCCCCGCGCAGCGCCGTGCCCCTCTGTTGTTGTAGACGGGGAAGAAGATGGGAGGAGGTATGGGAAAGGTCCTAAACTCACTACTGATGCCATATAATCACATTCTGGTGCAACGAAGAGTCATAATTTATGGAGACGAGGCCTTAACTGACATAGAATAAGAATAACTAGGAAGATGTCCGAAAGTTGTCTACGTGTGGTGCGGTGGACCTGGGCACGACATTTAATGGGGGAATAAGGGGAAGGTCGGCTCTACTGATTGTTATTTACATGCAATGGGACTAGGGAATGGGGGATTGGGGAAAGTTGGGGAGTATTGGAGAAAATAGGGGAATATTTACAAGCGGATATGGAGGCCAAATTCCATATTCGCAACATTGCACCCTTCTCTACCCTCGGGGCGTCCCGACCCGATAAATTTTTACCTATTTTAGTGTGGCACGCAATGTAGTTCCCTCTACTATTAACTCTACCCTGAGTGCGACAGTTTTACAGATATTCACAAATGAGTAAATATGTCCCCCTGCGACGTTGCACCCTTCTCCTCACAGAAACACACCCACAGGATAACCGAATCCGGAAAGAATTCGCAAACTACACATACAGCCGGTAGGGAGCATTATTTACAAGATTACGCTGATATCTACACTACGATCCAGGACCTGTCTTTGGAGGAACACATGCAGATGTTATGCATAGAGAGAGCGCGCTTGCCAGCATCGATACACCAACCCACGAGTGCTCTGTGGCCGACGGCCTTTAATAACGTGCAGAGCACCCTTCCCGAGCATCAAAAGCACCACCCCACCACCAATCGGTGCAGTCACCATTGTTCATTGGAATAAAAATAAATTCGACAACCCCTAACCCTGCAGGTGTCTCTTGCTCTTCTTGTGGTGCACTTGGTGTTAACTAAAAGTGGTTCACCTGTATGGCATAGGTGCCACGTTGACCCATAGGTCCATCAACGGGTGGTGCTTGGCCGCAAACGAACTGCGGTCCATTGTGGGTGGCCACAAACATTGCGGTCCATATGGTGTATCGATCCCGGCAGCAAACAGCGAAAGTGCAGGCCCACAACTGCGCAGCCAGCACCTCTCTCTCCTCTCTCTCTACCCCAAAGCCAGATCCTCGGAGGTGGGAGACAAAAGAAGCAGACAAGTGAGTAAGGTGGTAAGGGCGCAAAAGTGCACGCAATGTAAGGTGATGCACACTGGGGGCACATGGGAACCAGGTGAGACAGGTACGTTCCTATCGTACGCCCCCCCCCCCCCCACCAGGTAACCTACATGGCCCCTCCCTTACCCCTTACTGCATCCACAAAACACAACACTACCCATAAACATCTACTTTACAAATCAACAAACATCCCTACTGTCTTCCCCGTTCCTCCCATAAACCAAATTCGTCTTCTCTCCCTCCTAACCAATCAAATTTGCCATTTTCAACTCTCATCAAAATTTGCCATTTTCAACTCAACATCAAAATTTGCC
The DNA here is from genome assembly GCF_964187855.1 of Myxine glutinosa. Classification (NCBI taxonomy): domain Eukaryota; kingdom Metazoa; phylum Chordata; class Myxini; order Myxiniformes; family Myxinidae; genus Myxine; species Myxine glutinosa. The sequence continues at coordinate 167,310,512 of NC_136265.1, forward strand.
ATTACCAATTCATCATCAGTCCCTCCTAGGGAGGGAGAGATGGAATCACCCCAATGTCTCATCCACGTCGTGATGCGTCTCACAAATCCACAGCAATCTCATTTCCTGCTACAAACCAAGAAAACACAGGTGTGGAGTCATCATCATCACCTCAGGTAAGTGGCTGCGTATGGTGCGACAGGTTCTTCAATCCTAACTATTTCCTAAATGACTTTAACAACTTTACACTACCCGGGGTCTTTCTCCGGCCAAACCATTGGCCCTCTTACTCTATGGGTTCTAAAAACCAATTCCCATTGGCCAACCTGTGGTGCTTTTCAATTTGGGGTCTCACTCCCCCGATTCATCTCCCGGTGCCCTCGCACAATTTCTGGGCTGCGGCGTGTACCTCTCCCAGTGGGTCTACCCACCTGCACACCTCCACCACTGCAGTTGCCTCCGAGCTTACCTGCTCCTCACCCTAACCTAACTACCTGGGGAAGGCCCTCTGGCTCTCTCCCCACTCCGTCGCCATCTCCTCTGGCACTGGGCTACCCGGGTCCATCCTCCGGATCCTCGGGCCCCATCCACAACTCTACCGGCTCCCAGAGCCCACCTGCGGCCTCACCTGGCCGACATCCTCACAGTGGTGGAGTGCCCAACCAACTACACACACTAACAGGCTACACGCCCAGCCATTTCCACAACACTAATGCACCCATCCACAACACCATTCTGCAACCGCACCACAAATGCCAATATCCAACCACAATTTACCTGTACCCTCTACCTAACACTTACACTACCCGCCCCGGGTACTCGTGAAAGGGGTCCACTCTTCCCCCATCCACACCTTCGCACCATGCACACCACTCCGTACCACTTACTCCAACTCTCTCCACACACCTGTACCTGCACACCTGTGCTCTCACACTTGGTGCCACCTGCACCCTTCTCTCCCCAAGCGCATTTGCGCTGATCCACACACTCACTACTCACACACTGCTCCACACACCTGTCCAGTTGCACACCTGTGCAATCACACCTGTACAATCCTCACACACACGGCATCATCTCAGCTAACTACTCCCTTCTGAAACTTGCGCTTCCCAGTCGTCCCTTTAAACTATTGCGCTCCCACGTCATTATCATTCACACTAAACTACCTGCGTCCCTACTACAGGTATCAGTCACTAACTAAACTTAACGTCACCTAATGTCAATCCTCGCTAGATCCCTACACACCATATCCTAACCCACCCGGGCTAGTTTTCACTGCCATACACCCCATAAACTATTGCTCCTTTGCCCCCCACATGGGAAGGGTGGCAGGGATGCCATCCCACCACATCGGGGGTCTCTCACTACCAATTTTGCACATCAAATTTCAACAAATTAAAAATTTGCCAATCACTGCCCATCATCTGCCAATCACTACTGCCAATCCCTTGCCAATCATCAAATTTTGTTTTTCTCTAATTTTGGGTCCAAAACACTAACCTCATCACCCAGTCTACTCACTAATACCTCTCGGTGCGCCAATCCCTGTCCAAAGCCCGGCTTCGTAAAGCCAAGCAATGGATGCTGGTTGTTTTGTGCCAGCGGCTGGATGCGTCCGGCACTCGGTGCAGGGACGGGGGCTTACCCGTGCCGAGATCCCACACACCACCTCGGCGTGGAGCCATCCAATGCCCCGATCTAGACCTGCCGGCACGTCTCACCAAAAAGTGGTCGCCATGACGACCCTTCCTATCCTGCCGCCCGCTCCGCCTGGTGGAGCACGGACGCGGCCGTTCAAAGCGAGGCCCAGCACGCACCGAGGGCCCGATTCGGCTATAAGTCGTTCTAAACTCTACCCCGTCTAACGTCGATGCTTCACCTGCATGCTTACATCCCGCAGCCCGTTCCTTGCTCACACATCCAGCCGTTTCCATGCTCCTCGTACCGTTCCTTACACACCCAGGCACACCCATTCCACTCACAGCCTTGGTCACACACCTGACCACCGAACACTTTGGCACACATTCGTTGGTCGCACACCTCACCAATACACCGCTTCGCGCCCCCTCCTCGGTCACCTCCTCTGTGACAATCACAGGTGTGCCCTCATTCGCACACCCAACCACGTGCCTCACCACCAACTCCAGCGTGCATTCCCACTCACGCTCTACCATTCCAGGTGTGCATCCTTCCATCCCAGGTGTACATCCTCGCTCACCTGTCACAACTAACTCACGCTCCATGTCACTCTCACTACTCTCACCTCCATTCTTGGCAGCGCACTCACCCTTACTCTTGACAGCGCACTCTTTCCTCGTGCACCTGTCCGTCACACACCTTTCTCGCGCACACTCTCCCGTTACACCCTCTGTAACACTCACCACAGGTGGACACTCTTCCTTACTTCTGACAGCGCACTCTTTCCTCATGCACCTGTCCGTCACACACCTTTCTCGCGCACACCCTTGCGCACACTCTCCCGTCACACCCTCTGTAACACTTACCACACCGCGCTTCCATGTGCTCCCTCGCACACTCGCTACGACCGACTCACTCTCGCCAGCACCCTCACTCCTTGGCGTGCACTTTTTCCTCACACACCCCAGAGTCGGACTTTCTCGCACACCTCCTTTTTCGCACACCAGACCTGTCGCACACTTCACCAATGGCCTCTCACGAACACCCGGGTCCATCTCGACCCCCAAGCTTATTAAATCCCCTGGCGCATCATACGCACGACCATATTGGTCACCACTTACACCGGGTCCTCTTCCTCTTCGCTTCTCCTCCATCACCTGCGAATCCCTCATCCGGTTAATGAGCACATCATCACGATCCGAACACAGACTCTGGACCAATTCTTTTACCTCCTCTTTTATCTCTTTCTTATCCTCTCTCCGTCGCTTTTTAATTTCGCTCACCCCTTCTTCCACTTCTTCTAATTTTTGCTTCATCTCCTTCATCTCTTCGTGCGCCCCTTTAAGTTCTTCCTCTAACTCCACTTTATTTTTTTCTATGTGCTCCCGCACCTCCCGCTCTTTAACCTCCATTACCTCTACCACCTTGTCCATTTTCCTCGTCAGGTCCTCATGTACCGTCTGACACTCTTTTTTAATTACCCCTACGTCCTTTTTCATCTCCTTCTGTGTCGATTTTAAACCCTCTATTACCGCTGTGTTCTTCTTTACCTGGTCCCCCAACTCCTTTTGTCCCACTGTCAGTTGTTCTACTCCCAGCGTCAACTCCTCTATACCACCTTGCAATTTTACAGTCCCCTTTCTCACCTCTTTCTCCATGCGCTCCTTACAGTGCCTCACCTCCTCGCGCACTCCTCCGACCTCCTCACTCACTCCTCTTCTGATCTCCTCTCCCATCACTTGCATCTCCTGCCCAGATGCCACCCTCATCTGCTCCATTTCCTCCCTGTGAGCATCCAGTTTGGTTTCTACCCCCATTCTGACCCCCTCTATCTGCTGCTCCATTTGTTTAACTTCCCTTTCCGCTTGGTCCCTCATGTCCCTCAATTTGCCTTCCATACTGTTTTCTAACCCCTCTAACCCATTTTTCACTCCCTCTATCTGATTCTCCTGGGCAGCCATTCTATTTTCTACCCCCTCTAACCCATGTTTCACCTCTTTTATCCCGTTGTCTAACCCCTCAAATTTCTTTTCTAATCCCTCACCGGTACCCTTCATTTGGCCCTCTAATCGCCCACTATCAACCCTCATTTGGCCCTCCAATCGCTCACCCTGAGCATCCATCCGGTTCCCCATTACCCCCATTTGGTTTCCCAAGTCATTCCTCAGGTCTTCACTTGTCTGGACCATGAGCGCCTTTATTTGTTCCATAAATAGGCCCCAATCCATCGGCGGCGCTGCTACGGTCGCGGGCGCGGTGACCAGCGAGGCGCCATTTTGTGCGTTTGCTACCCCCGCTGTTTCGCTCTCCTCACGTGTCTCAATTTGGTCCTGGACCGACCCTGCTTCACTCTCCCCTACCGGACCCCAGCCGTCTTGATCCGCCATAGCGCGACTTTCAAAATTCGGGTTTTGTAAAACAAAACGAATTTCGGCCGCTCCAAATTTTGACCAAATTTTTTTTTTTTTCCTCTATTCGTTTTTTTTTTTTCAAAATTTGGTCGGGCCTCGAATCTCACTCCCAGACACCAATTGTTACAGACGTGGCTTGGATGTTATTTACCGAGCGGTTTTATGGTATGACCACGTCTGCACAAGTTACCCGATTGTGCCCGAACGTTGACTAGTCGCGCGATGCTGGCTCAATAAGAAAAAGAAGACACCCGGCTGGATTACAATAACACAATACGACACCAATGTTTCAATTCTCAAGACCTCCGGAGGAGATTATATTCGTACGGAAAGGTCAGATTACAGGGGCTAGAGGTATAATCACAGAAAGACAGGCACTTAGACACACTCTTATATTAACCCCGGACAGACGACAGACAAACGGGACAACGGCTGACTCACACGGGGGTTTGATGGCTAGGAAAGGCAGGATCGATGGCTCCAGGTCCTCCTGGGCTCGGGGCAGGGTACAGTACGGTCCGGTCCGGTCCAAAGATGCAGGGAGGTCTCGTCGCGCTGGGGGTGGCGGTGGCTTCTCTCTCCAAGCTGAGGCGCATCTGACGTCACGTCCGCTACGTGGCCGCGTATATCCGGCGGGGAGTGACACGCCCTCGGCTCGTTAGCTCCGCCTCGTGGAATCGGCACGTTGCTTCTCATTGGGTGCGTGCGGGGGGGTTTACCAGGCTCCGCCCTTGACGAGGAGCTGACAAGGAGCCCCTTCGTGGTAACCCCGTGGAGCGCATGGTCTGGAGCGCATCGTCTGGAGCGCATTGTCGATGGCGGCGAACCGAGCCGGTGGGAGGACGCACACTCCCCCCCGCGCAGCGCCGTGCCCCTCTGTTGTTGTAGACGGGGAAGAAGATGGGAGGAGGTATGGGAAAGGTCCTAAACTCACTACTGATGCCATATAATCACATTCTGGTGCAACGAAGAGTCATAATTTATGGAGACGAGGCCTTAACTGACATAGAATAAGAATAACTAGGAAGATGTCCGAAAGTTGTCTACGTGTGGTGCGGTGGACCTGGGCACGACATTTAATGGGGGAATAAGGGGAAGGTCGGCTCTACTGATTGTTATTTACATGCAATGGGACTAGGGAATGGGGGATTGGGGAAAGTTGGGGAGTATTGGAGAAAATAGGGGAATATTTACAAGCGGATATGGAGGCCAAATTCCATATTCGCAACAATATCTTGCAGAGACACTAAGGGTGGTGGAGCAGCAGCAGAAGGAAGGTAAGCAACTGGCTCAGATCAAATGTCTTGAGCCACGGAGATGAAACGTTGGTTCATTTCATTGGCAGCTTCGGTGACATCTCCGACAAAGTAAAACTTGTTTTGCTGTTATGTCCAGGAAGTTTTGTTATGTTAAGATACAACTGGCAAGGTTTAAGACTTTTCAAATCGCCAACGCTGGAGTCATCGAAAAGTCGCTTCGCACGCTTTACCACTGAACCGCCTTTGGAGGCCATTTTTCCCCACAGAGGAGGGGTTGGCATTTTTCGGGCACCTTAGTCCCCTTTTTGAAGCAATGTTTTATGGTCCGGGTGCCCTTCCTGCTGCCAACCCTGTTGGTCACCTCTTGCGACACACAGGCAATTGCCAGTGAGCTGGTACTCAATTTGCCGACCTCGGAAAGATGAGTAGGCTGAGTGAACCCCCCTGGCATTAATTCAGCGATCGACCGGGATTCGAACCCAGGATCCTAGGATCCCAACCCGCACCCTAACCACTAATAGTAAGGGAAACATATGAAAATCTGTTAACTAAATTGTTACCAAAAAATTTCTTCACCAATATGTTTGTAAAGGTGTGTAATAACATGTGTTAAAATGTTGAAGGTCAACTCCCATGGGAAACCCAGAAAAAAAGCTGTTGAATTCGGGTACCGAAAAATTATTTTCGAGAATTTTTATTTTTTTTAATCGGCCCTTAAGTAACTTATGAGGGGTCAAATAAGGGTTTTTCATGATTCTGAGTTGATTGTTAACATTTATATTTCACCACAGACACTCCTTTGTGGAAAAATAATTTCTAAATATATCTCATTTTCTACTTTGCAGGACATGGAGTCTAGCAATATGGATGAAGACGTTACTCCACCTGTGCTCAATTGCTTCATCTGTGCACGCTCGGATACACCAGCTGAAAGGCTCATACAGGCAACTCCAAAGGGATACTCAACTTTATTGAAACAAGCAGAAACTGTCGAAAATGTTACTGTTGTGGAACGTATGAAGGAGGCTCAAAAGGAAGGAAAACTGAGGTACCACCAGAAGTGTAAAAATGATCTGTACAACAACTTTGTTGCAACCACCAAGAAGTCAGCTCAAGCATCAAAGGCAGAGAAAGAGTCATCAAAGTTGAAGAGAAGACGCACTACTTGTGAGTTCAGTTCATCAACTGGCTGCAGTTCTAGAAGATCACAGTCAGTTGACCTCCTGTATAAGGATGTATGCATTCTTTGCAACCAACCAGCCCAGCTCTACAAAAATAATCCAGCACAAGCTAGAAAGAAATACAGAGTGCCAGATAATTTGACTGCAGATACACTGAAGGCAAGCTTGCTGAAGACAGCACGGAGTCGCGGGGATGACTGGGGTACTGAAGTCACTGGACGCCTGGAAGGGATCAACGACTTGGTAGCAGAAGAAACACTGTACCATTTGCGATGCAAACTTATGTTTGCGAGAGGTGACAGTTTGTCCAAGACTGATGAGGAAGGAAAAAGGAAGAGAGGACAGAGGAGTATTGATGAGGAGCGAGAGGCAGTTTTTATTGAATTCTGCGAATGGTTAGACTCAGAATTAGAGCATGGGGTAATGAACATGGACCAAGTCCATGAAAAGCTGCAGGAGTTTGATCAGTCACCAGAGAAGAGCCTTTCTTATTCAAAGCATTGGCTAAAGATAAAACTTCTAGAGAAATACGAAGACACCTTGTATTTCACAACACAGGAAAGAAGGGCAGATGTACTCTGTCTCAAAGATGGCACCGACAATATTCTGCGAGGGCATCATGCTAATCTTGACCATGGAGATGAGAAGACTCAGATCATAAAGACGGCACTCAAGTTCATATCCAATGATATTGCCTTGATTGATTTAGGTCCAAAGTCATACCCCACTACAACACACAGTATGACTGACATCGATAGTCAGCTGACACTTGTTCCTGCAAGCCTTCAGATGTTCTTGAGACCGATTGTCAAGACAGACGAAAGAGTTGCCGTTTGGAGGCAGAATTTTATTAAGGCCTGTCGACCTCGGTCTGGAGTATTGCCACACCAAATGGGGCTTGCCATACAACTTGATCATAGATTTGGGTCAAAATGGATGCTCAACAAGTTCCACCGGCTGGGATACACTGAGTCTTACACGGAGACACAAAACTACAAATACTGCTTCCTTAATAGTAGGAGTGGAGATGATGTTCCAGATACTTCTGGCACTCTTGACACCATTGTGGAGGAAACCGATGAACAGATCAATGATGAGGTTGCGGTTGATGCTGCGCTTGAGGATCAATCAGTGATGACAGCCAAAGTGCCAGCCAGTGAAAGTGAATTGTCAAGTAATGATCAGGTGGTCTTTATGGAGGTTGGGGAAACAAACAATGCAGTCACTCAGTTTGTTGGAGACAATATAGATTTAAACATTGTCTCTATTCACGGAAACACTCCCTTTCACTCAATGGGTTGGATCGAAGTCACCTCTCCGGCACCACCTTTGCCAGATCCACAGACAACAGCAGCTTTCCCCCGGGTGAAGTTGAAGGCACTCGACAAAGCTAAGATCCTGAGAGGAACTGAAGTAAAGATTATTCCATTTACGAACAGGAAACAGATAGGAACGAACGCGATCATGTTTCTCCCCCTCGCTGAGCTTTCCTCCTCCCTGGCTCATGATCAGCCACTCCTCACTCCAGGTGACACACTCTGGGCAGCGGGGTGGGTGATCAAAGCCAACGATCCTGAGTTCCCACACTCCAACTGGAATGGCTGGATGAAGAGAATCCATGCTAATGATGCAAAGCAGAGCACACAGATCGAGTTCCTCCCAGGAGAAGGAGATTGAAGGAATTGAAGAAGGGTGAAATTCGGTACAACATGTTCTCAAGGAAGGCAGCGGCAGGAGTGATCAAACCAGAGACTCTACCTCCAACAGAGGGTGCAGCTGCACAACATTCACTCCGTGCCTACCTGCAGACCCGGGACTGGATCCTTCTACAGAGCATGTCTCTGAACCCCAGTGACTATGGATGGACAATAGGTGTGCATGGGTATGAGCCAGTTCCAACACTGGACCCCACGGCTCCTGAGGAGCTATTGCAGTTCACGAGCTGTAATTGTCATGGAGATTGCAGCAACCGGCGATGCAGCTGCAAGAAGAATGGGGTCACGTGCATCTCGGCCTGTGGAGTCTGTAATGGCATTACATGCAGAAACTGCAGTCATGATGTTGTTGAGTCTGAAGAAGACATAGACAATGACTGTTGAAACTTCTGACATTGTGAGTGAGAAATAACTCTTGAGTATTATATATGTATGTGAAATAAAAGCTACTTTGTGTGTAAATGTAAAAGTGAAAATATAAATGTTAACAATCAACTCAGAATCATGAAAAACCCTTATTTGACCCCTCATAAGTTACTTAAGGGCCGATTAAAAAAAACAAAAATTCTCGAAAATAATTTTTCGGTACCCGAATTCAACAGCTTTTTTTCTGGGTTTCCCACGGGAGTTGAACTTCAACATTTTAACACATGTTATTACACACCTTTACAAACATATTGGTGAAGAAATTTTTTGGTAACAATTTAGTTAACAGATTTGTGAAATATCTCATAAAATGCCCTTACTATAAGCCAACACCAGGCTCATGCTTTACCACTGGAAAAAGCTTTTTGTTTTTTTAGGATGAGCGATTTCAATTCTGGTGTGAACCACGGTTTATCTTCCCAGTAAAATCTTGTCCAAGTTTGACCCCCAGTCGGTGTTTTAACAACTTAGACTAAGCCAGTTAATTGACAAATTAATTCAGTGTCCACCTTATTGAAATCACCAAGAATCATAACACCTTCATTCGGGCACTGAGTCTGCGAAGTATCTAATGTGGATGTTATATGTTCAATGAGCGCAGCATCATGTGGTGAAACAGGACGATGATAAACAGCACATACAATCAGACCACTAACTGAGGTAACCGCTTAGGGCGAGCCCACACCCAAATTACCTCAAGTTCATCTAGCACAGAGATTTCATGCAAAGCTCTTACTTCAATGCTCTCTCTAATATATAGGGCTACACCTCCACCTCGTCTACAGCAGCGGGGTTTGCTAAGAAGAGCAAATTTGGAGATTGCAAACACACCGGAATCAATTTCGGAGGGGAACCATGTTTCACTGATAGCAGCTATTTCAGTGTGGTTAATGTTCAACATAACCTCGAGTTCATCAACGTCTTGAATCAGGGATCTCGCATTTATCAAGATAAAAGATGGAGTGGTGTTAAAGTGTGGACTGGTCCTGTGAAGTTCAACTTTGACCCACAGTTAACTGAGTCTTGCAGCTGCACGTAGACATTTGATTTCCTGCACCTTGATCATGTTGGGGACGTGGACGACGTGCCCCTGCTTGGCCTAACAAATGATTTTCAAGACAATTGTGCTAATTAGTGTTGGTTGGGATTAAGGTTAATTTTCCCCAGGATGTGATTTTCCCTCCATAATTTTCCCTTAGGTTTTGCTGTAAAAACAACTGCCGACAAAGGCCGAGCAAACAGGTTCCCGAACTAAGCTCCGCCTCCAGGACCTAATAAGGAAAAAGGCCACGCCCCCAGAGTGATGTGATGGGGAGGTGGGAAAGACCCGGCAGGCCATGCCCCTGAAGGTCATGATTGGCCGAGAGGAACATGGGGTGAGTTGGAAAGAGCTTCGCCATTGGTCGGTGGGAGGTCATCTAGAAGCTTCTGGAAGGGAAGAAAAAAAGATTGCATCTCTCTTGGTCCTGGTGAAGAAGCTTGGCCATTTTTGTGTGCTTTTGAAGAGAGCGTTTTTCTGTGACGATCGTTAAGGACATTCGATGATTGTTGGCGCAAGGGAGCTGGAGGCCACGCTGTCCTCCCGAACAGTGGTGAACACTGAGAGAGCCGTCTTGGTTGCTCGCTTCATGGCTCGGTGCGCTCACGTTGTCGGCCGGCGCCATATTGGTCGCTCAGGCATGGGAAGCGTTGGACTTGGCCACCACTGCCGACCTCACCAAACTATCTCGTTGGACAAGCTAAGTGCCGGCTAAAGGGGTTTTACTTAATTTTATCTTTCCCCTGTGTGTCCGTTTTTGAGTCAGAATGTGAGGATCCTCAACGTAGACATTAGTTTTTACCTCACCTTTCATTTTCACCCCTTGCATTATTTTCATTAAATAATTATTTGTTGAATTTCCTGTCGTGTTTCTTTGTTCGTGGGTTCGGAAATAAATCCATGTATTTCATCAGGTAAACGTCTCACAGTCTCCATCTCGCACGCGTCACCACCGCCAATAATTCGGGAGTTTGCCTCGGGAGTAAAAACACGTTTGGCCATTCGTCAACCAGTGGTCTTAATCGCTGGTGACGCGACAATATTCTACAGGGTGGAACAGAATTTGCAGATTGGATTACTGAATTGGTTCACCAATCAAAAACCTAGAAGCATCTGGTTTAATTGGATTTCACAAGTATTGTGCTTTGCACGACATCTTTCTTCTTTGTCTGAGCAGGATATCTCAAAAAGTTATGGACGAGAAGTTATTTGGATGAAACTTAGTGAAAAACATCTGGTCTGCTGGATCTCAGAATACATTTCCTGATAAAACACCAGGACCATGAGTGACAAATCCAATCGATCGGCTGTCTCTCAGATTTTGCTCATGAATTATTTCACAGTTGACATTTCCATTGGTGAGGATTCAATTACTCGCAGATAATGATCGGCAGATTTCTTTAATGTCTTGGCATCCTGGAGTGGAACTCAGTCCACCCAGGAATGGAGGAGGATGTGTCGCCAATTACTTTGGTTGTATAGCATAATTTGTCTCCTCGATGATAGAGCCTTCTTCAGTATTGCCATAGCATTTGTCATGAGCTTCCTGACATAATGTGGAGAGGTTGCTGCCATATTTAAAGACGATACTCTTCAATCTGACCAATGGAGGGTTTCAAAGACTCAGTGCCATTCTTTTGCGATTCCCCTTCTAGACAGACAAATGGACTCTGCAATACGAGCTTGAATAATCATACCGTGGGTAGGGTCGGTCGTACCCCGTTCGGAGAGGGTCAAATCTCAGAAGTCAATATTGTCCAAAACAAGAACGGTGAGCATGCTTTTAGTAAATCCCTGGGGAATGCTATCCTACCTTTCCCAGAATCTAAATTCTGTCAAACAAGTCTCTAAGTCAATTATTGCGTCTACTGATGCACAATGGCCTCACTTATTTGAACCACATTCGGTGATATAACGGTTAGAGTGTCCGCTCTGAGTCTGGGAGGTTAGCGGTTAAACTCAGCCCTGGCCGAGTCACACCAAAGACTTTTAAAATGGTACATGCTGCTTCCTTGCTTGCCACAACATTTAATAAATATCACCGCAAAGCAGGCGTAGCCCCTCAGCCCATGCATGGTGAAAGGAAGCATTGATGATAATTTGTCATTTGAAGCGAAGTTGTATACCGAGTAGGATTTTGCAGTAAAGAAATTTCATGGTAGTGGCGATGTGTGGATATAATTATTGAACAGAATTGAACCGTGGCGGCCATATTGAAAAACGCAGTGCGCCCACGAACCTTCCTCTACTCAACCCCAACACACACTGCAAACATGGATTTAATCGGACAAGCCGTTCTGCTCAAAATTGACAGAAACCAATTTCCAGATGGCTACCGTGGCGGCCATATTGAAAATCGCAGCGCGCCCATTTTCGAAAGGAACCTTCCTCTACTCAACCTAAATACACACTGCACAAATGGATTTAATCGGACAAGCCGTTCTGCTCGAAATTGATGGAAACCAATTTCAAGATGGCTACCGTGGCGGCCATATTGAAATCGCAGCACGCCCATTTTCGAAAGGCACCTTCCTCTACTCAACCCCAACACACACTGCAAACATGGATTTAATCGGACAAGCCGTTCTCTTTGAAATTGACGGAAACCAAAAGTTGACGGACGCCCGGACGACAATACCCCTTAGCCCAATTTGGGCTGAGGGGTGAAAAGGACAGCACACAAACAACCATACGTTCCCAACCAACGCACAGGCTTTGATGGGTCCAGTCGCTTTCTCTTATGTTGAAGTTCCTCGAAAGGATACTTAGTTCAACGAGTTGAGTAAATGGGTGTACAAGTCCACTTTTCACTATCTGTAGTCTAGTGCATAAAGCACTAAAGACAGTTTTCTAGTCATGACAAACCGATTGTTGTTGCATGGGCACTGCCATTTTACATGTTCTGTGTGACACAAACAATGTAGTCTAGTAGGAAGACTAGGTCCCCCTGCACCCCCCGGAGATATACTTCTAATCAGTGTTTCTAGATTGGAAAAAATGTGTAGAAAATGACTAGCTATGGCCCCAAGCTGAAAAAATGTCCCACATACCATTTTTATGCAAATTACTGCTGCCATTATCAAAAAAACGATTTTTGACATATCTCAGCCAATATTGCAGATAATTGAAAAATGAAGGTGTCTAGACCCATGTTTTGAAGGGCATAGATCATGATAGAACTATTCATAACATGATTACATGTGTCTATGGTATACTAGTATGCATATTAATGCTGTAATTACAAAATAATCAGTTTTACAAATGATAAGGATACGTTAATACTGCAGATAACTTAACATGGTACATAAGGGGTCTAAACCCAGGTATTTTCAAGGTTAAATGTCAACAAGATGCTCCTGAGTCTTGCATAGGGGCGGGACATTGGCAGTAACATTGGTACCACTCAACTTTTCTTCCCACCATTGACTTTGTATTGCGAGAGATTTTCACTTGCTTATTTAAAGGTTTCTCACCCAGCCCACGTAAAATCTACCAACTCCTGCTGTTAACTCCCAAACATATTTTTTTATGTTATCCAATCACAGTGCAGAAATGACAGACTAGAGATCCAAATTAGTGCTGCTATAGCTGCCATTTTACATTTCCATCCATGTAACATGCGCGCTCGCGCGCTCGTATCAATTGGTAATGTCGCGCGCTCGTATCAATTGGTAACGTTGATGTTATTGAATACCTCAGTTGAAAGTTCAGTCTTCCATTCCATCTGTGTGTTGTTCTTGGTATTCATCCTCCAATCTAGCCAGGTAAGATGCTAACTATAATGTTACTCACACTCTTGACTTCAGTTTCTGCATGAAATCATAAACAGGCAGAATAACAGCTGAGCCAGCTAGCACCATGTTAGCTAACGTTAAAGCTAGCCTCATCTATGTACAGTATGTTCCTAATGTCGGTGTAACTTAAACTTTTGTTAATGCCAAACATGAGACATATCTGTTGACTTCTGTATATGAATTGAACCAGAAAGAGGCACGACAGCTGAGCTAGCTACAGTAACTTAGCACAATGTTTCATTGGCCTAGATAGCTAACGTTAGTGTGGAAGAATTTAGATGTTTTAGCTATTAGCACTTTTGATGCCACTAAACATGGTTTAGTCAGCTAAAAAGTACCCTAGTGTAGAACATGACTCAGAACCTCTGTTACCTCACTGAAAACTCAGAGCCTCCTTTCACAGGCACTTTTAACATCATTCGTGATTTCTTATTTGTCATTTAACAGTGATGGTAGACATCGACAGCAAGCATGCCCAAAAGAAAACGGAGTGTAGAACCTGCAGCCCAAAGCTCTCCTCCTACATGCATCCTTCATGTACCATCCATGTCTGATCATGGGGATTTCACGCCCCTCCGTAAAATTAAAGGATCTGCTTCAGAAAAACTGCAACTGCTTCAAAAGATCCGGGATAGCCGTCTCAACCAACCGCATGACTCCCCATGTCGTATGCAATCAGTATGTGATCAGATCCCGGCAACTCTTCCTGATGACCTAGAAAGAGTAGGATATCACAGCAAGTGTTATAAGCACTTTGTCCGCCACTTTCATCGTCTGGGAGATGATACAGAACCAGGGCCATCAACCTCATCATGGCATCACTCTCCTCGTAAACCAGGAGGTTCTGCTGAACCCATCTTCCCGCCAGAGTGTATATTTTGTGAGAAAGTTGAGACCAAAGATGCTCATCGCAATACTGAGAGGCCTACAACCTTCCCATCCTTTAAAAACAAAGAAAATGCATGGGAGCAAATCGAAACACGGGCTGAGAAAATGGGTCTCTATCGACTCCATCGAAAGGTGAAAAACAAAGACCTCTTTGCATGTGAGGCCAAACACCATCCGTCATGTTTTAAAGCTTTCCGCACAGCATTCTACAACTATGAGCGTGCGATTCACAGAGCCGAAGCACCAAAGGAGCAGGCTTGCATGTCAGCCGCCCATGAAAAGGCATTCAACTCAGTACTGGAACACATTCAAACCCAGGTCATCCAGCAGAATAAAGTTCTACAGCTTTCTTCCTTGCGCTTGCTCTATGTCGAGGAACTGAAACTGAATGGATATGAGAACTCAAATTATCGGTCAGAGAAACTACTGAAACGCCTACAGAATGACCCAATCAAGGAGCATATCCACTTCACGAAGGTTGATCATGACAAATGTGATGTCATTTCTTTCTGGCTTGTGCACAGCTCAAACATAACAGTTTCCAATGCTCTCGCACGAGCATTCACACTCGGAAGCACAAACAAGAACCAAAATGTTGCCCTCCAACTTCGCCAGGGTATTCTACAGGCTTTCAGAGAGTGTAAAGACCAACCATGGCCACCAACAGCTGAAGACATGGAGCTCAATCCTGAAGACATCCTACCTCCAGACCTTGTCCGCTTTCTCAGCGTGCTAATGACTGGCAAGGAGGGCATCGAGACAGAAAAGGTGAAGCGTCTGGTCTTCTCCATTGGACAAGATCTGTGCCGTGCAGTGTCAGATGGAAAATGGAAGTTACCAAAGCACATTCTCCTCTGTGTGACTGTAAGGCACCTGTTCCGAAGCAAACAGCTCACCACAATACTACACAGGCTTGGACACTCTGAGAGCTACGATTTCGCCTTGGAGTTGGAAACTGCTCTCGCCAAGGTCCTGGATGAAGTCTCAACTTATCGTACACCACAAATTGTGACAGGAGAGGGCAACCTTGTATTCCACTGTGAGTGGGACAACTTGAATAAAACCACTACCAGTGTGCACGGCAGCAACATTGTAAACAGTGCTGGAGGAATCATGGTGCAGGAGGTCAAGCCCGGGTTCGAGAGCAGCAAGGACCGAATGCTACCTACCATCAATAGGTCACAACAGCGTAGCCTGAAGGTCGACACACCAAAAACTCTCCCACCCTTGCACTTTACTCGCGTTGGCCCGAAGTTCCCTGAAGGCTCATCATTCACACCGCCAGCAGAGAATGACACAGTCTATGCCACTACGATGCAAGAGTACTACATCTGGCTCTTCATCAGATACATCGGAAGCTGTGGCCTGCAGCCTGTGCCTGGGCTAGGGGGTTTCACCTCTGCAACTGGTTCTCCCCCACCCAGCAAATCAACAGTCGACTACTGCACGCCTATCCACCAACCGATCACAGACAACGCAGTTGTTCGTGAGCTACTGAAGCGTTCCGAGGCAGCAACTGCTGAGGTGGGTCAGAGATGGGTCCTGAATACATTTGATCTGGGTGTCTGCATGAAAGCCCTTCCCATCATCTGGCGCTGGCCAAATGAATTTGCTAGTCATGTAGTAACGATTGGACCCTTCCACACATCCATGAACTACATCGGGATGCTCACTGGACACAAGATGCGTGGTTCTGGATATGCAGAGATTCTCTTTGAGGCACAACTAGTAACAAGTGGATCTCTCAAAGGTGTTCTCAGTGGAAAGGCCTACGCAAAGTCCCTCTTTTGCCTCAAAACAGTGTGTGAGGCAATGGAGAGGCTGTTGATGGAGAGATTCACTGAGGAGGAGAACATCATGATCTCTGACCCTGCTGTGCTTCTCAGAATGACCCAGTCTTGCAACCGAGAGCACCTCGATGAAGCCCTCAAAGACCCCTCAACTCTACTCCTCATCAAAAAGTACCATGCCTTTGAGGAAAAGGTGCGCAAGGGCCACCTGGGGAAGACAGCTGCCTTCTGGATGTCGTTCATTACCCACTGCCATCTTGTCTTCATGCTCCTCCACTCTGTGAAGACCAACAACCTCCAGCTGTTTCACAAGTGTAACGGAGAGATGGCAGATATCTTCTTCGCCTTTGACGGACACAACTACTCCAGGTTTGTGTAGCATACATGGTAAAATGTATAACCATCACTGAGTAGATTTTAATTGATACTTGGGTTCATGTATTATGAGAGGAGCTATTCCAATAAATGTCTACAGTATTTCCCTCTCTGTACTTTACAGATATCTGTAAACCTTATGAGGAGCAAGGATGGATAAGGACTGATGAAGGACTGTTGAAACCAATGTGGTCCAGTGGTCCCATCCTACCAACCTCACTGGTGGATCTTCTGAACACAGGAGAGCACGAAGAGGAGGAGGAAGAGGAAGGAGAAGAAGAGTTTGACTCTGACGATTTCGATGAAAATGATGATGACTGACTCAGTGTAGAATCACTAATGCTAATGATGTTTATCTAAAACAAGCAAGAGAAGAGTGGTCACATTGAGTGCTAGGACTATTTTGACAGTTGTAATATTTAGAAAAATAAAACTTTGTGTTAACGTCTGTGTAGACGGACCTTAATATGAGTCTATTATTTCGTAAAACTGTGATTATTTTGTAAATAAAGCACTAATTAGCATACTAGTATACCATAGACACATGTAATCATGTTATGAATAGTTCTATCATGATCTATGCCCTTCAAAACATGGGTCTAGACACCTTCATTTTTCAATTATCTGCAATATTGGCTGAGATATGTCAAAAATCGTTTTTTTGATAATGGCAGCAGTAATTTGCATAAAAATGGTATGTGGGACATTTTTTCAGCTTGGGGCCATAGCTAGTCATTTTCTACACATTTTTTCCAATCTAGAAACACTGATTAGAAGTATATCTCCGGGGGGTGCAGGGGGACCTAGTCTTCCTACTAGACTAATGTGATTGGTCAAGATTCAAAATTAGTGGTCTCCACTCATACTTCCACTATTCAAATAGTCTCTGACCTAAAAGCCTATACAACTTCTAAACTGGCAGAAATCGAGAGTTAAACTTTGCGTGTGTGCTAGATCTTATCCCATTCTTTCATTACTATTGTTACATCCGCCACCGAAAGTGCACGGAGGTTATGTTTTCACCTGTCTGTTTGTGAACAGGATAACTCAAAATGTTGTTGATGGATTCGGATAAAATTTGGTGGAGAGGTTGGGTATGTTACAATAATGAAATGATTACATTTTGGTGAAGATCCAGATACGATAATTCATAAAGCGATTCTTCACCATTGAGAGATGGGGCCAAAAACGATACCAGTCGTGGCCAAAAATATTGGCACCCTTGCACTTTTTTCAAATAATGCACCATTTCTTCCAGAAAATTGTTGAAATTAAAAAATATTTTGGTATCCACATATGTATTTCTTTGGTTTGCAGTGGAACAAAACAAAAAAAAGCTGAAAAAATTACTAAATCTTAGCTTATTCCACACAGAAATCCTAAAATGGCCCGGACAATATTGTTACGTTTGGGGGACGTGGGGGTGGGGGGGTGGAGGTAGGCAATAAATACCTTAGTCCAGGTAGAAGTGTATAGATTACCATGCTCCGTATGTCATGAAGAAGAAGAAACCTGAAACTTAAGTCAGTTTCGTGTGTTCGGATTAAGTGTGACGTGTGGCCATACGGAGGGTGGCTCTCATGCTATGTAGCTTAGGGAATAAGAATAAATCCCCCCCTGTTTTTCATACCTCTTGTAATCTCACTTTTGTGGTTATAATAAATCAGCCTGCGATAAGACGAGGGCTGTCAGGAAATGAACTCAGGCACATAAAACACCGACAAGCCCGACATATACCCAGCACATTTGCCGATCGGCAAAAGGAGGCCCCACCCCGAAGGGAATGATTGGTCATGGTCATGGACTGAAGTGGTGGTGCTCGGGGATTGGTTCGAGTGTGACATCAGCAAAAAGAGGGGAGGGTGTGTTTCCCCTCTCTTTTCTCTCTCTCTCTCTCTCTTGGTCCCGGCTTTGGTCGTGGGCAGTCATGTTTTGTCTCAAGTGTGCTCGTGAGAACTTGTGGAGCTTGGGAAACCTTTGCAACATCGGAGGAGGGGGTGTTGGTTAACGGTGGTGCTCTTCGGAGATGGAGGAGATAGCGAGCAAACCAAAGGAGGCTGTCCTGTCTGCTTGCCTCACGCCGGCGGCTGGCTACGGGCATGAATCCGTGCCATCTTGTGTGCTTCCCACGTGGGGTGGTTATACCGCGAGCAAACCAAAGGAGGTGTTTGTGGAGCGAGATAACCAAAGGAGGATGGTCGCGGATACGACCATCAAACTCCTAAAAGCCTCGTAGACCAGAGCTGAGTGCTGGCCGATACAAATACAAAGAACATTATTTTATTTCTTTAGCATTACCTTGTGTTGTATATGAGTCTGTATGGGGGCGCTCCATTTAGGACTTTATTTTATCATGCATCATTAATTGGTTACCAACATTTGTTCAATAAAGCCGGCATTTTTTATACATTTTACTTCTGTGTGGTTTGAGTTAATTTATTCAGGTGCGGAAAAGTCGGGTGGAAGCCATTCAGGTAAGTTCGTCATCCTCCTTTCCACCGTGTGTACAGAATACCGTCATTTTGGATTGAACGCCTGGGAGTAAAGCTCGTTTGGTCATCCGTGTCACCCTGCGGTGTTCACTCCAGGGTAGTCACACGACAATATTATTGGCACCTTTTAGAACTTGTTATAATTAGATTTCAAGCAGGTGAGTCTCCTTTACTTTGGAATTGAACTCACCTGTGGTGAGTTGCAGGTGCCTGCAATATACAAATCACTCATTCAATCACTCAACTCAACCTGCAATATACACTCACGACTCTAGTCGTAGTCAACGTGTGGCCCTGAATGGGTTTCTCTCATCTCCTCTTCCTGTTCAGGCTGGAGTTCCCCAAGGCAGTGTTCTGGGCCCTGTGCTTTTTCTGGTCTTCATCAATGATCTCTCTGACTCTCTTGAAAATCCTCTCTATCCCTTTGCTGACGACTCTACTCTCTGTCGCTCCATTCTTCATCCCTCAGATCGGCAGTCTGCAGCCTCCTCACTCTCTGCAGACCTTGACAAAATCACAGACTGGGCAAACAAGTGGAACTTGTCTTTCAATCCTGACAAATCTCACACTCTTACGATGTCTCTCCGAAAAGACCGACTGGACAACCCTCCCATCCACTTTCTGAATAATCCTCTCCAAGAAGTTCTGTCACTCAAGCTTTTGGGTCTCACTATCTGCCATGATCTTTCCTGGAAAAACCACATTTCAAATCTGGCCTCCAAAGCCAGTCGCCGACTGGGCATCCTCCGTCGTGCGAAGTCCTTCCTTGGCACACCTGAGCTCCTCACCACATACAAGGCTTTCATCCGCAGCTCAATGGAATACTGCTCTCCCCTCTGGGCTGGTGCTCCTGCCTCACACCTAGCTCGCCTTCACGCTGTTGAAACCAAAGCATTCAGAATCATTGGAATCTCCCGTGATGAAGCTAACTCCAAGGGCCTCTCACTCACTCACCGCAGGCAGGTTGGTGGTCTTTCCGTCTTCTACCGACTCCTCTCTGGCCTTGCCCCCCCAGCTCTCTCTGGGCTCTGTCCCGCAAATATTCCTACAGGTCGCACAAGATCTGCCTGCAACCCTCTTTTGGTTAAACTGCCAAAATCAAGACTCTCTGCTCACCTTCACTCCTTCATTCCTCTTTTTTCCCGCCTCTGGAACAAACTCCCTTACTCTCTTCAATCCCACTCCACCCTCCAAGTCTTTAAAACAGCTGTTCACCACCATCTCTTATCTTCCCCCATCCAAAACCTTGATCTTTTCTACCCCCGCTAATTTCACACCAATTCCACTTTTTGAAATACCAACTTTTGTCCTGGAAGTCCTTGGTGTCCTTGTGCTTTATACTTCTCCCTCCCCCCCCCCCCCTTCCCACGCCTCCTCCCCCCGGGCCCTCTCCCTTCCACACATCTCCCTGCTCTCGGATGTTGTGTGTGTGTGCTTCCCCTTTTCTCCCCATCTTGTCTTCCGCTCCCTCTTTTTGTGTATTTTGTTTGTCTGGTCGATTTGTTTGTGAAGTTAATGTTAGCTCTTTCACGAGCCTCGATTCAGTATACAAAAAAAAAAAAAAAAAACCAGTTTGAATAGAGAAAAGGAGTCATTCCGCTGTTTTGTATCACTGTGTGTACATGAGCATGGAGAAAAGAAAGAAAACCAGAGAGACCAAATTAGAGCTTTTTGGTAAAGCACATCATCTCTATGTTTACAGAAAACAAAATGAAACCTTCAAAGAAAAGAACACCTTCCCTACAGTCAAACATGGAGGAGGTTCAGTGATGTTTTGGGGTTGCTGTGCTGCCTCTGGTACTGTGTGCTTTGAATGTGTGCATGGCATCATGAAATCAGGAGATTGCCATGGCATTTTGGAGCGCAATGTTAAACCCAGTATCAGAAAACTGGGTCTCCGTCAAAGGTCACGGGCCTTCCAGCAGGATAATGACCCCAACCACACTTCAAAAAGCACCCAGGAATGGTTCAAGACAAAACGCTGGACTGTTCTGAAGTGGCCAGCAATGATTCCAGATCTAAATCCCATTGAACACCTGTGGGGAGATCTGAAAACAGCAGTTGGGAGAAGGCTCCACAAGAATAGTGGGTCAAACTGCCAGTGGAGAGGTGTAGGAAGCTCATTCATGGCTATAGGAAGCGCTTGACTGCAGTTATTTTGTCCAAAGGACATGCTACCAAATATTATTCTTGGGTGTCAATAATTTTGTCAATGCCATTTCTTTTCATTTTCTGATTTAAAAGGAAATATTAAGTTCTGAATCAAAAACAAAGGTTCTGTAATATTAACAGTGAAATAAAGAATTGTGGAGACTAAATACTTTTGTCAATTTCAACTTGTGTTTGGAGAAAATTGTGAGTTATTTGAAAAAAAGTGCAAGGGTGCTAATATTTTTGGCCATAACTGAATATAGCATGATATCTCAAAGAGTTGTGGATGGATTATGACAAAACTAGGGGGGTGGGGGGAGTGAGTTGGTTAGGCGACAAGAACAAGCTGATTCGATTTTCGTTCATGTCTGGATACAGATCTGGCCTATCTGTGGGACACAAAACGTAAATTGTTCAGCCAGGCGGAGATATGCGCTCCACCGAGTGACGTTCTAGTCAACATTGCAGACCTTCTGACCTTGAAACGGAACTGAACAATAAATTGACTCAACTTGCAGCCTATATGGAAAGCAGCTTTTACAAATTGTGCCACAACATTTTATTGAGTGCATTTACTCCATCAGTGTGCACCAGGCTTTACCATTCAGTAATATGCAGGAACACTTACAAAAATGAAGTTTAAAAAATAGAACAAAATAGTTTTTCTCAGCATATAATGAAGCATCCACAATTTTCTATGTCCTCTAACAACCCGTTGATTCACAGCAATCCATAATTGATCAATTGTTTTACTTTAAGGAGTGCACAATTGATGCTGGCAACATCACTACCAACCCTGCTGCATTATACACAGAAAGTATTTCATAGAAATGGAATAGAGCTTACAGCACCAATTTACATATAAGGCTTACCCTTCTTGAACCCGTAATTGTACCACGTACTTTTTCCAAATAATTTCCTGCAATTTTCCAATGCTGCAATTAGGACAGTATTTGAGGTATCATTTAGTCTTTCCTCGATGAGACAGTTTGTCAAGCCATTCTCCTGTAATATGCATCTTCTGTTTGATAAAACACGGGGGGGATAAAACAAACCAAAAAATAATAATTAACAAACAGCAAATGCAAAAAGGTTCATGTCAGAGTTTTCACTTCATCTTCCTTTGTGTCCCTAAATGTTTAAAATACATCACAAGCATTTCAGAGCCAGTGACCCACAGAGGCAAAACATGGCTGCCTTTATAGAAAGTCCTGGGAAATTCATTGAGACTGCATTTGTTAATTTAAAGGTGGTTTAATTTTTAATTTAAGCATGTTGAAATGATAAAATTGATAATCAAAAATTTCACCAGACTGAGTGTGCCGTTCTCCGAGTGCCGTTCTCAGAGTTCCGTTCTCAGAGTTCCGTTCT
Organism: Myxine glutinosa; assembly: GCF_964187855.1. Classification (NCBI taxonomy): domain Eukaryota; kingdom Metazoa; phylum Chordata; class Myxini; order Myxiniformes; family Myxinidae; genus Myxine; species Myxine glutinosa. The sequence goes on from NC_136265.1 coordinate 167,333,021, forward strand.
CAGAGTTCCGTTCTCAGAGTTCCGTTCTCAGAGTTCCGTTCTCAGAGTTCCGTTCTCAGAGTTCCGTTCTCAGAGTTCCGTTCTCAGAGTGCCGTTCTCAGAGTGCCGTTCTCAGAGTGCCGTTCTCAGAGTTCCGTTCTCAGAGTTCCGTTCTCAGAGTGCCGTTCTCTGAGTTCCGTTCTCAGAGTTCCGTTCTCAGAGTTCCGTTCTCAGAGTTCCGTTCTCTGAGTGGCGTTCTCAGAGTTCTGTTCTCAGAGTTCCGTTCTCAGAGTTCCGTTCTCTGAGTTCCGTTCTCAGAGTTCCGTTCTCAGAGTGCCGTTCTCAGAGTTCCGTTCTCTGAGTTCCGTTCTCAGAGTTCCGTTCTCAGAGTTCCGTTCTCAGAGTGCCGTTCTCTGAGTTCCGTTCTCAGAGTTCCGTTCTCTGAGTTCCGTTCTCTGAGTTCCGTTCGCTGAGTTCCGTTCTCAGAGTGCCGTTCTCAGAGTTCCGTTCTCAGAGTTCCGTTCTCAGAGTTCCGTTCTCAGAGTTCCGTTCTCTGAGTGCCGTTCTCTGAGTGCCGTTCTCAGAGTTCCGTTCTCAGAGTTCCGTTCTCAGAGTTCCGTTCTCAGAGTGCCGTTCTCAGAGTGCCGTTCTCAGAGTTCCGTTCTCAGAGTTCCGTTCTCAGAGTTCCGTTCTCAGAGTTCCGTTCTCAGAGTTCCGTTCTCAGAGTTCCGTTCTCAGAGTTCCGTTCTCAGAGTTCCGTTCTCAGAGTTCCGTTCTCAGAGTTCCGTTCTCAGAGTGCCGTTCTCAGAGTGCCGTTCTCAGAGTGCCGTTCTCCGAGTGCCGTTCTCAGAGTTCCGTTCTCAGAGTTCCGTTCTCAGAGTTCCGTTCTCAGAGTTCCGTTCTCAGAGTTCCGTTCTCAGAGTTCCGTTCTCAGAGTTCCGTTCTCAGAGTTCCGTTCTCAGAGTTCCGTTCTCAGAGTGCCGTTCTCCGAGTGCCGTTCTCAGAGTTCCGTTCTCCGAGTGCCGTTCTCCGAGTGCCGTTTTAGTTTACATCATGTGTCGATATAAAAAAAGTGAGCTGGTATAATGCTTGTTTGCATAAAACGTAGGAATATTTCTTCATCTTCACAAAAAGCCATGAGAATGTTGGTTTGCAAAACATTTAAAAAATTTCACATAAAAATCCAAATATTCTGTTTTCGGTGAACTACTTCTTCACCAAAATGCCTCATTTTGTGAGATAAAAATCAAAAAGATAAAAAGTGGAATACAGCCCAAAGGAAATCGAAAGCAACCACCTGAGGTAAAAAAAGAATAATACAATTTTCACAATGTAACCTTTTTGAAGCATGCAATGCTCCCTCACCTGAATGATCAAAAATTAGAAATACAAAGGTTGCAGTACATCCTTAGAACGCTGTTGGTTTCGATATAGAATGGACAAGCGTTACGCCTAGGTCCCCCGTCGGTGAAGTGATGTGAGTTGACAAAGTGGAAGACGCAGAAAACATGCTATGATATGATATTTCGCTCACAAGGTTCAGACATACATGGAGGCGGCCATCTTGGATTTTGATGTGGCGACCCAATTTTCAATGGCGTTCGTCCTTATGCCTAGATACACCCACACACCAGATTAGAAGTTGGTACTTCGCTTATTTTTCAAGATATTCATCTCACAAGGTTCAGACATACATGGCGGCGGCCATCTTGGATTTTGACGTGGCGACCCAATTTTAAACAGCCTTCTTGCTTGTGCCTAGATACACCCACACACCAAATTAGAAGTTGGTACTTTGCTTATTTTTCAAGATATTTCGCTCACTAGGTTCAGACATATATATGGTGGCGGCCATCTTGGATTTTGACATGGCGACCCAATTTTCAATAGCGTTCGTCCTTATGCCGAGATACACCCACACACCAAATTAGAAGTTGGTACTTCGCTTATTTTTCAGGATATTCATCTCACAAGGTTCAGACATACATGGCGGCGGTCATCTTGGAATTTGACGTGGCGACCCAATTTTCAATAGCGTTCGTCCTTATGCCGAGATACACCCACACACCAGATTAGAAGTTGGTACTTCGCTTATTTTTCAAGATATTCATCTCACAAGGTTCAGACATATATGGCATCAGACATACATGGCGGCGGCCATCTTGGATTTTGACGTGGGTTGCACCCACACACCAAATTTGAATGCGGCCCTTCGCTTACGCACACACGCACGCAAACACGCACGCCCGCACGGACGGACGGACGGACGGACGGACACACGGACGGAGGGGAAAGCCATAGTCCCCCTTTCGCTACGCTGTGCGACGGGGGACAAAAACTAGACTAGGTTTCATTGTGCGTTGGCAGACCGGTAGGACAATGAATGGAATCGACAGAACGTTGAGATGAGTATGCCAAACGCCGAAGGAAGCAAAGATGAGCTGACGTTTCAGAAAGTTGGATTTGGAAATTCTTCATTGGAGTAAAAAAGAAAAAGAAAAAGAGGGCGTCAGCTGTACTTTGATAAATGTCCAGTTGATTGCATTCATTGCTGGTAAAGTTTTGTCAAGTCTGATGACATTTCAGATGTGTTTTAACATTCGATTTTTGACGAAAGGTTTTCCCACAAATATAGCACTCGAACGGGCGCTCACCCGTGTGTATCCTCATGTGAGATTTAACCGTTGTAATTTGAGAAAAGCATTTCCCACAAACAGAGCACTTGTACGGACGCTCGCCCGTGTGAATCCGCATGTGTGACGTCAAATGTCCAGACTGAGTAAACGCCTTCCCACAAACAGAGCACTCGTACCGGCGCTCTCCCGTGTGAATTCTCATGTGTGATGTGACGTGTGCCGATTGAGTGAACGCCTTCCCACATACTGTACACTCAAACTGGCGCTCCCCGGTGTGAATCGGCATGTGAGACTTGAGATTACCCAGTTTCGTGAATGGCTTACTACATATTGGACACCTGTACTGACGTTTTCCAGTATGTATTCGCACGTGGCTCTGAAGCAAATGAAAACTTTGAAACGCTTTTCCACATTCGGAGCACTTGAATGTCAAAGCCCCTGCATGAATCGTCATGTGCTTCTCAAGAGTACACGACTCGATAAACGCCTTTCCACAGGTCGAGCACTTGTAAGGACGCTCCCTCCTGTGCCGTCTCTCCATGTGCAGCTGCAGAGCACCCTCGGTGAGGAACAACTGTGAGCACGTTGGGCAGGAGAAAAACTTTGAATGCTCCGATGGTCCTTCTGTGATGAAAAGCAACAAGGCACCGTTTCTCATACAAGGGAAATGCATACTTACAGTAAATAAAAAAAATAGAAGTGAACAAGAAGAAAAAGATATAAAATGTCATAGCCCCCGTGGTTTTAGCAGTTTTGCTGTACGGAGTTAAAGGCCGTCAGGCGGCCATCTTTGGTCAGATTACAAAACACAATGTTCTGCATAGGTATGCTCTAATGTATCATCTTTGTGCCACGTTTGAACAAAATTGGTCCATACATGTCCGAAAAATGGTTGGGGACACGTTTAAGTAGGGATGTCCCCGTTCTCCACTGTTGCTGTGCTTCCCTCTCTCCCCCTCTTGTCTCCTGCTCCCTTTATTATACGTTTTATGTGCGTTTCTGCTTCTATTTTTTATGTGTTCGCTCTTACACGAGCCACGACGTCGTATAAAATAACACTAATCGGCCATCTTGGATCTGATCTCGGGAAAAAAATGACGCGCATATGTAACCCATCATTCATAATCTGTGTGCCAAGTTTGAAGAAGACCGGTAAATGCATGTCCGAGAAAAGGTTGAGGACGTGTTCAATATTGGGTTTTTTTTACAACTAAAATGGCCACCAGTCTACCAGTCGGCCATCTTTGATCAGATCACAAAATAAAGTGAGGTGAACGTGTATGCCATCACGTACCCTGTTTGTGCCAATATTGAACAGAATAAGACCATGTATGTTCAATAAATGTTTGGGGAAGGGTTTAAGTAACAAAATGGCCGACAGTCGGCCATTTTGGATCTGATCTCGAAAGAAGATGATGTGCATATGTAAGCCATCATTCGTTATCTTTTTGCCGAGTTTGAACAACAGCGGTATATGCATGTCCGAGAAATGGTTGAGAACGTGTACAACATCGCGTTTTTTTAACAACTACAATGGCTGCCAGTGAACCATATTTGATTGCATCGCGAAACAAAATGATGTGCATATGTATTCGATCATGTATTGTTGTTTTACCTCGTATGAACAAAATCGATCCGTACATCTCCGACATGTGGTTGCGGACACAAGCATACACAGATGGATGGATGAGACCCAATGCATAAGACCCTGTTTCGGACCGGGTCCAATGGGGGCTAATAAACTGAGCGCAGGCAGCATATGTGATGAAACATAAATGGGATTTGGACATTAGGCTAAGATTCATATCCATAATCGGGGTTCTTGGTGAAAGCAAGTAACAGGCTATTTTTACCGTCTATTGTGTAAATTGCTACCGCCTCGTGATTTTCAAGAAACATCTCTCAAAAGCATTTTTCTTTTACTTCTGTAATCTGGTAAAATAATGCAATCAAAGACTTCTAATTCTGGCAAGAAAATTGGGGAACCTGCCACAACAGATTGTATCAATGCTTGCTGAACTGGATTACCTTGATCAATGTTACTTTTTCACATTTTGATGTGTTACAGCCTGAATTTAAAATGGATTAAATGTAATTGTTTTGTCACTGATCCACACAAAATACCCTATAATGACAAAGTGAAAACATGTTTTTAGAAATTTTTACAAACTTATTGAAAATGAAATACATAAATATCTAATTTACATAAGTATTCAGCCCCCTGAGTCAATAGTTTGTAAAAGCACCTATGGCAGCAGTTAGTGCTTCGAGTATTCTTGGGTATATCAGTTTTGCGCATTCTGAATTTGGGGAGTTACTCCCATTCTTCCTTGCAGATTTGCTCAACCTCTATCAAGTTGGATAGGGAGCACCAGTGAACAGCAATCTTCAAGTCTTTCCACAGATTTTCAATGGGAATCAAGTCTTGGCTTTGGCTGGGCCACGCAAGGACTTTCACGTTCATATTCTGAAGCCATTCGAGTGTTGCTTTGGCTGTATGGTTGGGGTCATTGTCCTGTTTGAACGTAAATCTTCACCACAGTCTAAGGTCTTTTGCATTCTGAAGCAGATTATCCTGAAGGATTTGCCTGTATTTGGCTCCATTCATTGTTCCCTCTATCCTTACAAGTTTCCCAGTCCCTGCCGCTGAAAAGCATCCCCATAGCATGATGCTGCCACCACCCTGCTTCATGGTAGGGATGTTGTTAGATGGGTGATGAGCAGTGCTCTGTTTCCACCAGATGTAGTGCTTTGCATCCAGGCCAAAGAGCTCAATTTTCGTCTCATCATACCACATAATCTTTTGCCTCATGCTATGTCTTTCATGTGCCATTTTGCAAACTTCAGGCGTGCCGTCATGTGCCTTTTTCTCAGGAGTGGCTTCTGTCTAGCCACTCATGCATAAAACCTAAATTTGTGAAGTGCTGCAGAGACTGTTGTCCTTCCAGCAGGTTCTCTTTCAGACAAGGAGCTCTGTAGTTCTGTCAGAGTGGTCATTGGGTTCTTGGTCACCTCCCCGACCAAGGTCCTTTTTTCTCGGTTGCTCACTTCGGTCGGACGGCCAGCTCTAGGAAGAGTCTGGGTAGTTTCATATTCTTTCCATTTCCTAATGATGGAGCTCGTTGTGCTCTTGAGAAGTTTTACCACTCTAGAAATTGTTTTATACCCTTCCCCAGATCTATGCCTCTTCACAATTCTATCTTGGAGTGCTATGGACAGTTCCTTGGACTTAATGGCAGAGTTTCTCAGCCGTGGGACCTGTATAGAAAGGTGCGTTTGTTTCTAAATCATGTCCAATAAATTGAATTGGCCGCAGGTGAAATCCAATCAAGTTGTAGAGACATCTCAAGGATGATCAAAATTAATTGGTTGCAAATGAGCTATATTTGGAGCGTCATAGGAAAGGGGTTGAATACTTTTGTTGACTTAAGACATTTTAGCTTTTAATTTTAAATTAATTGCCATAAATTTGGAAGAAAAAAAATTCCACTTTGATATTGAGCCTTTTTCTGAGGGTGTAGCAAATAGGATTCCACTTTGACATTATTATGTGTAGATCAGTGACAAAATAAATCTCATTTTAATCCATTTTTGAATTCAGGCCGCAACAACAAAATGCGAAAAATGTGAAGGGGTGCGAATACTTTCTGAAAGCACTGCATACTGACCATATTATGTCAGAATTAAATTATTTACAAGTGTGAGTGGAAAAAACTGTATTGATCATTTTATTTGGTCAAACGTGCTAAATAAGGAAAATTTAAATCCACATTAAGACCTTATAAAAGTTCTATTTTACCTTCCAAATTGCTCAAAATGCAGGAGGTTCAGGGGGGCATCGCCCCCATGGGCCTCCCGACGTCGTTCTGCCCCTGGACCCCGCAGGCCTAGGCGGCCCCCAGACTCCCGGTCTTGTTCAGAGTTACCTCCTATTCAAACTAAATTGGGTCCTATCCCAAAAAGAACCCTGCATGTACTGTATGTTTTCGACACTAGTCCTATTCTACCATGCTTCATGATGGGAACCACATGGTACGGTTTTCACTGCAAGAAAGTCAAGTGCTGCACTTGTATTTTGGTTCGTCGTCAAGGCAAAATGATATTTACAGAACTAGAAGTGTTTATGTACTTCACAGCAGCTTTGGACACGGTGCTGTGGATGATCACGAGCTTATGCACACTGGTGTATCATGTGTGTGTCTGTATTGACATTAATAATAGTAATTGTGATATTAACGAACTATATAACTCAAGTTGGGTCAATTTACGATGACCAGATTCATTCTGAGGACCGTCGGGATCAACTACGGAATCGCATCGGACTCCAGTAGCAAATATTCAATGTTTTTAATTGTTTATCTGATATGGCCTGTATTTACGTGTGGCTTAGTATAATCATCATCAAATATCATCTATGTCTGCTAAATCGGTTTCTTCGCTGGAGTTAACAATCCTGGATGGGTGGTCATTCTGACACAGGATACTATTGAAATTTGGCCAGGATGTCGGCGATGACTCTCCTCCTCTTCAAGGACACCGTTGGATCTTTAACAACCACCAACTAAGCTGGCAGATGGAACACCCATGTTACATGCCTATCTGAGGGACGACACACACATTGATGAATCGCCCTGCCTGCGAAACATCAAAACATCCGTTTATAGCTGTGTGAAGATTCAAACCCACGCTTGACTGCTCAGAGGAGTGTGTGTACCTCGATGCTATCCTGCCAGCCCGATCTTGGTGTGAAAAACATTGTGACATATATATATATATATACCGTATCTACATAATTTATTTAAATACACAAATATGTGAACTCCCATGCTCTTCCAGTCAGAGAAAGCTGCATAAAGCAACCACGAACAGCGACACAAGGTGAGTGAGCGCTTCGCCGTTTCAAACTCTACCCGAGTTGCTCTGCATTTGCGGACATTCACAAGCTGTACAGTGTACATACATGAGAATAACCAATGCTACATGCAGGACCGGCCCTAAATCAAGGGACGCCCCAGACAAGGGACATCTTTAGCGCCCCCTCCCCGTTAGTTCAATGCTTTAATACCTTATTGAGGGGGGAATGAGGATAGGCAGTGGTGAGGGGGGAATAAGGGTAGGCAGTGGTGAGGGGGGAATGAGGGTAGGCAGTGGTGAGGGGAAATGAGGGTAGGCAGTGGTGAGGGGGGAATGAGGGTAGGCAGTGGTGAGGGGGGAATGAGGATAGGCAGTGGTGAGGGGGGAATGAGGGTAGGCAGTGGTGAGGAGGGAATGAGGATAGGCAGTGGTGAGGGGGGAATGAGGGTAGGCAGTGGTGAGGGGGTAATGAGGGTAGGCAGTGGTGAGGGGAAATGAGGGTAGGCAGTGGTGAGGAGGGAATGAGGGTAGGCAGTGGTGAGGGGGAAATGAGGGTAGGCAGTGGTGAGGGGGGAATGAGGATAGGCAGTGGTGAGGGGGGAATGAGGGTAGGCAGTGGTGAGGGGGGAATGAGGGTAGGCAGTGGTGAGGGGGAAATGAGGGTAGGCAGTGGTGAGGGGGAAATGAGGGTAGGCAGTGGTGAGGGGGGAATGAGGGTAGGCAGTGGTGAAGGGGTAGCAAGTGTAGGCAGTGGTGAGGGTGTAGCAATGAGGCCAGGGAGCCAGTTTTTGTGAGCAATGAAACTATTAAATATGTAGATTCTTCATTCTGCAGGGAATATCTCAAATATCGAGTTCTGTGCAGTTTTGAAGGAGCAGGAGGTAAGGACATTGAAGGAAATTTAAATTACATCGTATCGAGTGACGGTAGGAAGACAATGGTTGTCGTACACCTAAATGCAAACTATGTAGGGCAAGACTGCCATACGATTTGGAGAATAGGTGCAGGATATTTGGCAAGCATGGTTATGGTTTTGTGGTACTCTGGTATTCGGGTTAGGGCCGGCTGGTATCCACCCAAGATTTGGAACAAACAACATGCATTTTAAGGCAATTTTCCCTGCTAGAGCAGGGGTTAGCCTTGCGGTCCCCATGACAATCTTCTCCATTTTGCCCTATTTTCTGCATCTCTCCTTGTTAACCCCCTTGCCCGCATTTCTTCTTCCACCATCTTTAGCCAAGTCTTTCTCGGTCTTCCCCGTCCTCTACTTCCTTCTACATTAACTTCCATCACTCTTCTCAACCAGTCACTTTCATCCTTCCTCAATACATGACCAAACCATCTCAACCTGTTCCTCTTCACAGCATCAATCACAGGCAATATTCCCATCATCTTTCGCAATTCATCATTTGTCCTCCTCTCTCTCAACGATACTCCGCACATCCATCGAACCATTCGCATTTCCACCCTTTCCAGCCTTCGTTGCTGCTCTACGTTCATTACCCATGTCTCGCTCCCATAAATCATAACACTTCTCACACATGCAGCATACACCTTTCCCTTCAGCTTCAGCGACACTCTCCTCCTCATCAGCACGCCACTCAGTTCCCGAAACTTCTTCCATGCACATCTCACTCGAGCAACCGTTGCCGAGTCTGATCCACCTTCTCCATTCAGCATGTCTCCGAGGTAGCAAAATGTTTTCACACCTTCCAGCTTCACGCCATCTCCAAGATCCAACTCAACATTTCCTCCATCTGCAGCTCCCTCTGCGCACACCTTACATTTGAATGTAGCTGCCACACTGGTTAATGACCCTCTCAGACCACTACATTTTTGATGAACCCACTCAGCGCACATTGTACACTGAATGGAGTTCACTCCGACACCCTTCCTGCACACAGCACACGGCCACTTCCCAGTTCTTTCCACCTCACCACATGCTTTACCACTTGCCATCACCTTTGTCTTTCCGATATTCACCTTCAGACCTTTTGTCTCCATACATTCCTTCCACTTGTTCATCTTTTCCTTCAGTCCATCCATACTTTCCGCAATCAACACCAGATCATCTGCATACAACTCCCACGGTAAACCCTCCTTTACGTTCTGAGCCAGCACCTCCATCACAGCTACAAATAGTAGTGGACTTAGTACCGACCCCTGATGCACTCCCACCTTCACCTCAAACTCACCACTGTTCCCGTCCTTCGTCCTTACAGCTGTGCGTGCTCTTTTGTACATTGCCATCACTACTCTGATCAACCATTCCTCCACTCCTAACTTCCTCAATGCCCATGTCAATACTTTGCGTGGAACCCTATCGAATGCTTTCTCCAGATCAACAAACCCAAAAAACAACTTCATCCTCTTATCCATGTACTTCTCCTGCAACTGCCTCACAATGAAAAGCGCATCTGTCGTTCCTCTTCCTGGCATAAATCCAAACTGCATTTCGTCGATCTTCACTTTCTTCCTTATCCTCCTTTCCAACACCCTTTCCAATACCTTCATTCCATGCTCCAATAACTTTATCGCTCGGTACGAGCCACACTCCAGAGGGTCACCTTTCCCCTTGTATAGAGGGACGAGGGTACTCAGTTCCCAATCCACTGGAATGCGGCCTTCTTTCACCACCAGATTACAGATCTCTGTCATTCTCTTCACACCCCAACTTCCTGCTGCCTTCAACATATCTCCCACAACTCCCGTCGGCCCTCCCGCTTTTCCACTCTTCATTGCTTTTATCGCTTTCTCAACTTCCTTCTCAGTTATCTTCTCTGCCGGTCCTAAAACTGGGTTACTCTCTATGTTGCCATCCCATTCATTCTCTGTATTCAACAGCATTTCCATATATCTTTTCCATCTTCCTTTAATTCCATCTGGGTCGACAACGATTTGTCCCACTTCATCCTTCAAGCAACTCACCCCCATCACATCACACCTCTCTTTCGCTATGTGCTTTGCAATCCTGAATACTGCTTTCTGACCCTCTTCCGAATCCAAGCGTTCTCCGAACATTTTCCTACATGCCTCCTGCGCCTTTGCTACCTCTTTCTTTGCAGCCTTCCTGGCTGCCTTATAACTTTCATACTCTGCTGTTTCTGCTCCCGTACCCTTCGCCTTCTGCCACTCTTTGAACTTCTTCCTCTTCTCGTCAATCCTCTTTCCAACTTCAACATCCCACCACCATGTTTCCGAGTGCCTCGGTGGTCCTTTTGTCCATCCACATACCTCACCAACGGCTCCCAACAGACTAGCTTTCATTGACATCCAACCACTTTCAAGCTCAACCACATCATCCTCTACCCTACTCAGCCTCTCTTTTAATGCCTCCCTTACTGTCACCTCTTTCAACCTCCACACCTTCATTCTCGGTTGGTACTTCACCCGCCGAGCTCTCCTCGCACCTTTCACCCTTATGTCGCAGACAACCAAGTGGTGCTGTGAAACAGCCTCCTCCCCCGGGATCACCTTTGTGTCCCGGAGGTGCCCCCTATCTCGCCTACGCACCATCAGGTAGTCAACGGTTGTCGTCGACCCACCTGACGTGTATGTAACAAGCTTATTGTCCTCTTTCTGGAACTGAGTATTACAAATCAACAAATCAGCTCCATCAGCAAACTCCAAAATCCTTTCACCTTCTCCATTTCTCACACCATATCCGTAACCCCCATGAACTCCCTCAAAACCGTCCATACTCCTTCCCACATGTCCATTTAGGTCTCCTCCCACCACAACAACTTCCTCATCTTTCACGTTTTCCATCAGCTTCTCTGTCGCACACCAGAACTTGTCCTTCTCTTCATCGCTTCGACCAACCTGTGGAGCATATCCCGAGATGACGTTCACCAAGAGCTTTCCAATCATCATTTTCACCATCATCAACCTATCACTCACTCTAGTCACACTCACCACACTGTCTACAAACTCCTCAGAAAACAGGACACCAACACCATTCACGCCCTCCAGGCACCCTTGCCACACAAACTTGTATTTCTGTCCCTGCCTACCCTTCACCATTCTCACACCACTTCCCTTCCATCTCGTCTCTTGCACACAACATATGTCCACTCTTCTTCTGACCAATACTTCCACCACTTCTCCTGGAAATGGAATAGAATTTATGAGTAGAGCCAACCTATGGCTGGAAGGATGATGTAGGGAGGAAGGTTTTGCATTAAGCAGTGCGAACTGAAAAATGGGGATGGATGTGACCTCCCCCCCCCCCCCATCCCACCAGCCCCTCCCCCACCCTCCGCATCCCCTACAAAAAATATTCAAAGTTTATTACTTCCACAACCGAAGGTGGACAGAGGTTACGTTTCCACCCCTGGTTGCCTGCAAGCAGGATATATCAAAAGGTAATGGACTGATTCTGACGAACCTGGTGGACAGGTTGTGTGTGTGGCAAGAACAAGTAGGACTACCCAAGTAGTTACTTGCTGGAAAGATGAGAAGCATCCTCACAGACCACAACATTTATCTCCATAATGCAAGATAAGTGAGATGTTTCATGAGAAGAAAAAATTAGGAATTTAAAATGACATTTCATCCCAATTAAAGCAGATACATTAATGCAGCACCACCACAGCACCACCACAGCACCACCACAGCGCCACCACAGCGCCACCACAGCACCACCACAGCACCACCACAGTGCCACCACAACGCCACCACAGCGCCACCACAGCACCACCACAGCGCCACCACAGCACCACCACAGCGCCACCACAGCACCACCACAGCGCCACCACATGACTCTGCCGTTAATGAGATGACCGTGCTTTGTCGAACATTATCTTTATATTTCCACAAATGGAGGTTTAAATTTTTTGTTTCAGATTCTGGATTTTCATCACATTCACTCCTGCATTTCATAATGAGAGGCTCACAGGGATGCAGCTCTGTACCAACGAGCATGATGGCTTGTTCGTTACCTGGCAGGCTCTCAACCCCCTGTGAAAATGCTCGGCTGTCGGGTGATGACCTAGTCTTGATTTGAGCCACACCCATAATCGCAGTTGGTGTTTAAGGTGTGAATGATGGAACAATGTGCGTTAGAGAAGTCAGAAAGCTGGGCTTGTGACCTGGGATACAAAAAAGGGCTTCGAAGTGGTGCACAGGAAGTCACTTCACTGTGCAATTGGTGTGATCAAACGATACATTCACCCAACATGAAAAGTTCATCACCCATGACGTTAAACCCACATTTAAAGAAATCTATGAATGCTGTTCATGGCACGGCATCTTCAAAGACACCAGGATGTTATTCAAACTTTGGCCTACTGCTTACACCATGATAAAGCTCAAAAACCATAAACTATTAACAATTCCTCCAGTAGGATAAGCAAACAGTAGTGCACACCTGTGGGCTGGAAAGGATGGCCTGCAGGTACGCACACTAGCCTGTAAGTTGTCTCGTCTGAGTTTGAATCCTAACCCAGCTAGAAACTGTCATCCTGGTGTTTCACAAGCAGGGTGATTCATCAATGTGTGTGCAGTCCCTCAGACGGATGTTAAACGGTTATCCCTTGTGCCAGCATTAGTTGGTGGACGTTAAAGATCCCATGATGTCTTTCGCAAACAGTAGGCGACCTATCGCCAGCACCCTGAACAAATTACAAATTGCTGCCCTAACCAGCAGAAGGCACTGCCGTGCCCTCAGCCAATGATACTACCCCGCAGCCTTGTGTTGCATACAAACAAAGAAGGTGCTCACCGGTTGGAATTTGCGTAGCAGTAGTGGGTTCCTCAGTTGCGGCAATGCATGGCTCTTCCTTCACATTTTGAGTGCTCATGTTCTCTTGGGAGGATAGAGGAATGTTATCATGGATATTTCCATCCTCGATTGCATGCAGTTTACCTGCAAACAATTCAGTAATTGGCTTAAGTGCAGAACACTACACAAGCCCCAAAAACCGGATGTCCAGCATCAACCAATTATAACCATTTGTTCCATTATCATACTGACTTCCGGTCATGGATTATCATGCTGACTTCCGGTCCCTCGAGCGACGGGGCTTGCTTCGATCTCTCCACGGCATCAAAGTTTGAGTGTTTTCCCGTTCGTTTCTTTGTCAAATTTCCGCTGCGTATTTTGTTGTGTATGTGTTATTGTGTGTTTCTATTTGGTTTTGGTTTTGTAGTTGTTGTAAATTTGTGTGTAATTAGTCGTTTCTTTGTTCGCGCCTCGTGCGCCTCGTGCGGCCTGGTGTCTCGTGCGGCCTCCTCGTCTCGACTTGTGCCCCGCCCCCTATATCTCGTTTTTCTTTCACCTCTGCTCCTGCTTTCTCAAATCCACGTTCTCACTTAGAGACTTTTCCCAGATTGTTTTTCGTGGTTTTGTTTAAATATTTATTTAAATATGTTTAAACCGCAGCCGTGATGCTGACGCCGCCCCCCCCCCCCCACCCCCCAGAATTTCCGTGTTTTAAACGTTTCCCAGTGTGTACCCTGGATAAGAATAGGTACGCCGTATCCCTGCGCGTCGTAAGAGGCGACTAAAAGGGTTGGCGTCAGGAAGGGCATCCGGCCATAAAAACATTGCCTCAAAAAGAGAACCATGACAATTACAACTACATGTGGGCAGGGTACAGCCCGAAGTGGAGATCGGTTTCTGAGGTTTGGGACATGGAATGTAGGGACAATGACAGGGAGATCAGGAGAAGTGGTGGAAGTATTGGTCAGAAGAAGAGTGGACATATGTTGTGTGCAAGAGACGAGATGGAAGGGAAGTGGTGTGAGAATGGTGAAGGGTAGGCAGGGACAGAAATACAAGTTTATGTGGCAAGGGTGCCCAGAGGGCGTGAATGGTGTTGGTGTCCTGTGTTCTGAGGAGTTTGTAGACAGTGTGGTGAGTGTGACTAGAGTGAGTGATAGGTTGATGATGGTGAAAATGATGATTGGAAAGCTCTTGGTGAACGTCATCTCGGGATATGCTCCGCAGGTTGGTCGAAGCGATGAAGAGAAGGACAAGTTCTGGTGTGCGATAGAGAAGCTGATGGAAAACGTGAAAGATGAGGAAGTTGTTGTGGTAGGAGGAGACCTAAATGGACATGTGGGAAGGAGTATGGACGGTTTTGAGGGAGTTCATGGGGGTTACGGATATGGTGTGAGAAATGGAGAAGGTGAAAGGATTTTGGAGTTTGCTGATGGAGCTGATTTGTTGATTTGTAATACTCAGTTCCAGAAAGAGGATAATAAGCTTGTTACATACACGTCAGGTGGGTCGACGACAACCGTTGACTACCTGATGGTGCGTAGGCGAGATAGGGGGCACCTCCGGGACACAAAGGTGATCCCGGGGGAGGAGGCTGTTTCACAGCACCACTTGGTTGTCTGCGACGTAAGGGTGAAAGGTGCGAGGAGAGCTCGGCGGGTGAAGTACCAACCGAGAATGAAGGTGTGGAGGTTGAAAGAGGTGACAGTAAGGAGGGCATTAAAAGAGCGGCTGAGTAGGGTCGAGGATGATGTGGTTGAGCTTGAAAGTGGTTGGATGTCAATGAAAGCTAGTCTGTTGGGAGCCGTTGGTGAGGTATGTGGATGGACAAAAGGACCACCGAGGCACTCGGAAACATGGTGGTGGGATGATGAAGTTGGAAAGAGGATTGACGAGAAGAGGAAGAAGTTCAAGGAGTGGCAGAAGGCGAAGGGTACGGGAGCAGAAACAGCAGAGCATGAAAGTTATAAGGCAGCCAGGAAGGCTGCAAAGAAAGAGGTAGCAAAGGCGCAGGAGGCATGTAGGAAAATGTTCGGAGAACGCTTGGATTCGGAAGAGGGTCAGAAAGCAGTGTTCAGGATTGCAAAGCAGATAGCGAAAGAGAGGTGTGATGTGATGGGGGTGAGTTGCTTGAAGGATGAAGTGGGACAAATCGTTGTCGACCCAGATGGAATTAAAGGAAGATGGAAAAGATATATGGAAATGCTGTTGAATACAGAGAATGAATGGGATGGCAACGTAGAGAGTAACCCAGTTTTAGGACCGGCAGAGAAGATAACTGAGAAGGAAGTTGAGGAAGCGATAAAAGCAATGAAGGGTAGAAAAGCGGGAGGGCCGACGGGAGTTGTGGGAGATATGTTGAAGGCAGCAGGAAGTTGGGGTGTGAAGAGAATGACAGAGATCTGTAATCTGGTGGTGAAAGAAGGCCGCATTCCAGTGAATTGGGAACTGAGTACCCTCGTCCCTCTATACAAGGGGAAAGGTGACCCTCTGGAGTGTGGCTCGTACCGAGCGATAAAGTTATTGGAGCATGGAATGAAGGTATTGGAATGGGTGTTGGAGAGGAGGATAAGGAAGAAAGTGAAGATCGACGAAATGCAGTTTGGATTCATGCCAGGAAGAGGAACGACAGACGCGCTTTTCATTGTGAGGCAGTTGCAGGAGAAGTACATGGAGAAGAGGAAGAAGTTGTTTCTTGGGTTTGTTGATCTGGAGAAAGCATTCGATCGGGTTCCACGCAAAGTATTGACATGGGCATTGAGGAAGTTAGGAGTGGAGGAATGGTTGATCAGAGTAGTGATGGCAATGCACAAAAGAGCGCGCACAGCTGTAAGGACGAAGGACGGGAACAGTGGTGAGTTTGAGGTGAAGGTGGGAGTGCTTCAGGGGTCGGTACTAAGTCCACTACTATTTGTAGCTGTGATGGAGGTGCTGGCTCAGAACGTAAAGGAGGGTTTACCGTGGGAGTTGTTGTATGCAGATGATCTGGTGTTGATTGCGGAAAGTATGGATGGACTGAAGGAAAAGATGAACACGTGGAAGGAATGTATGGAGACAAAAGGTCTGAAGGTGAATATCGGAAAGACGAAGGTGATGGCAAGTGGTAAAGCATGTGGTGAGGTGGAAAGAACTGGGAAGTGGCCCTGTGCTGTGTGTAGGAAGGGTGTCGGAGTGAACTCCATTCAGTGTACAATGTGCGCTGAGTGGGTTCATCAAAAATGTAGTGGTCTGAGAGGGTCATTAACCAGTGTGGCAGCTACATTCAAATGTAAGGTGTGCACAGAGGGAGCTGCAGATGGAGGAAATGTTGAGTTGGATCTTGGAGACGGCGTGAAGCTGGAAGGTGTGAAAACATTTTGCTACCTCGGAGACATGCTGAATGGAGAAGGTGGATCAGACTCGGCAACGGTTGCTCGAGTGAGATGTGCATGGAAGAAGTTTCGGGAATTGAGTGGCGTGCTGATGATGAGGGGAGTGTCGTTGAAGCTGAAGGGAAAGGTGTATGCTGCATGTGTGAGAAGTGTTATGATTTATGGGAGCGAGACATGGGTAATGAACGTAGAGCAGCAACGAAGGTTGGAAAGGGTGGAAATGCGAATGGTTCGACGGATGTGCGGAGTATCATGGAGAGAGAGGAAGACAAATGATGAATTGTGAAAGATGATGGGAATAGAGCCTGTGATTGATGCTGTGAAGAGGAACAGGTTGAGATGGTTTGGTCATGTGTTGAGGAAGGATGAAAGTGACTGGTTGAGAAGAGTGATGGAAATGAATGTAGAAGGAAGTAGAAGACGGGGAAGACCGAGAAAGACTTGGCTAAAGATGGCGGAAGAAGAAATGCGGGCAAGGGGGTTAACAAGGAGAGATGCAGAAAATAGGGCAACATGGAGAAGATTGTCATGGGGACTGCAAGGCTAACCCCCGCTCCAGCAGGGAAAATGGCCTTTAAAATGCATGTTGTTGTTGTTGTTCCATTATCATACTAAAATACGCCATTTGTGTCTGTCCGTCTGTCTGATGAATTTTTGACGCCAATACATTCCGTCCTTACTTATCCAATCTCAACCAAACTTGACAGGATGACCAAGGGTTACATAATGAAGGTTGTAGCGCATTCATTTGCCCCCCTCCCCAAGGGGGTTTTCTCCCCCGAGTGGGTTTTCCCCGCCATTGCCGTCAATAGGTTGTGTGTTGAGGTGTATAGCCGTATTAAGTTAGCTTTATCGTGGCGTTTGTCCAAAGACACTTTGAATAACAAAATTTATGATAATCCCATATTATTAATATTATGACAAAACAATATTAATACTAATAATGTCCCACTTCCCCAAGGCGTTTTTCCTGCAGTGATAACGGGTTTAAATAGCTTTATATCGTTATTATTGTAGTAAGTTCAGGAATCTCCTTTAATCAAGCGGTTTATTAAAGATGATACCAAGCTCTCACAGAGCACACGGCCATCATGACGAGCCGCCATTAACCACTGAAGCCACGCCCCCAGACGTCACTACGCAGTATGTAGTACCAATCACAACATCTCCCTTTCATTGAAATTATTATGTTTGTATGCAACAAAACACTACTAAACTAAATCAAAATAATAAACACAATCAGACACAACTTGAACCACACATAGATGGGATATGGGGTTACTGTTATAACTCTTAACCAAAATGTAATTACTGCTCAGTATGATTAGCTAAAACAGAGAAAACACAGAATCATTCCAATCAACGCATTGTCTCTGCACCAATATTACAAGGGCTGACTTCTGGTGGTCGTTATTCACTATCACGATATCTCAACGGTTTTCGAATCACACGGCCTGATCTGGTCGAGTACGGAGAGTTGTCCGGCCTTGTTGTCTCAGCACTCTCGTCATCCTTGGAGCTGGAGCAGCCATTAGTTTCCATTGCTGAAGCGTCGTTGTTGAAATGTACGTGTCGAGCAGTTGGTAGACTTTGATGTGTTGGTTGGGTCGGTTCGTCCTTCCACTTGGCACCACAATCGGGTGGACGAAGTTCACGCAAGTGTGCCCTGGTTCTTCGAAGATGCGTCCCGTTAGGCGTCTGTACTATATACGAGCGGGGTTCATTACAGCGGGCCACAACTTTCCCGGGGTACCATTGGTGCGTGTCCTTGTTCAGAATCCGAACCCGATGTCCAATAGCCAATTCAGGTAATTGCGGCCCAGCCGTTCTGTTGTATTGCTTCGCCATCCGGTCTCCACGTTCCTTCAATCGTTCCTGAATTTCCTGATGCCTTTGTTGTGCAGGAACCAACAGACGACTTGGTAGGTTGGTGCGTATGGGCCGGTTGAACAGCATTTCGCTTGGACTTGGGAGGTGGGAATCTACAGGTGTGCACCTCAGGTGTTGGAGTGCAATATCTATGTCACTCCCTGATCTAATACACTTTTTTATCATGTTCTTCACTGTTTGAACTTGTCTCTCAACCAATCCATTACTGCGTGGATACCTCGGCGATGTTGTCGTGTGTTTTACATTCCATTTGGTACACATATCACAGAACGGCTTACCCACATATTGAGGTCAATTGTCCGATATGATCTCCAGAGGTGGGCCGAACATACTGAAACATTCAGATGTGGCCTTGGCTACTGCACAGCTCGTCGTGTATTCCATTCTCTTCACAACTGGGTACTTGGTGTAATAATCCGTCACCAAGAGGTAGGTCTGCCCGTGTAGCTCACACATATCACTGGCTACCTTTGTCCATGGTACCATGGTATCTCATGGCTGGTATCTCATGAGCTATCATAGCCTCACGCCTGTTCTGGTTGGTTATCTTGACATGCCTTACATGTTCTGACAACTCTCTCAATGTCCAGATATATGCTTGGCCAGTAAACACATTCACGTGCTAGACGTTTTGTCTTTTCGATCCCCATGTGCGCCTCATGAAGCTGGTCGGGAACATCCTTACGTAGCTGCTCTGGAATTAGTACCTGTCGACCTTTGAATAGAATACCGTCACAAATACCAATTTCATCACGGTATGGCCAGTACAGACATAGGTCCACAGGCATCTCTGTAATCCTAGTAGGCCACCCTTGATGAACAACCTGCTGCAATGCTCGAAAGGTTCTATCAGCCTTTCCACACTCTCCGAGTTGGTCCTGTTTCCTTGAGCTGAAATCAATGAGGTCAAAGCGATGATGATCATCCACATCATCAAGCTCAATACCATCTACACGTGTGTCCAACTGCAGTTCTTGAGTACCAGTTTACTGGTCATTCCCTCTGTGTTGCAAGAGGCGACCAACAGGGTTGGCGGCAGGAAGGGCATCCGGCCATAAAACATTGCTTCAAAAAGGGGACCACGGTGCCCGAAAAAGGCCAACCCCTGCTCTGTGGGGGAAAATGGCCTCTAAAGGTGGGAGTTTTTATTTTATTTTAAATACACTAGAGAATATCAAATGAGCAAAATATGAAAAACATTTTCCATCATGAACAACAAAAAAAAAAAGGAAAATATTTGGACCAGGAAGTAAATTTACTATAAGCAAAGTAGATACACATTGGAATTAGTCTTTCGGATGCAAGAAGAACCTTGTTAGTATATGTCTATAAAATCCTTAAGGTATACAGAACACAATACATGAGAAAGCACATTAACTGGAATTTCTCCAAGAAGTACTCCTTTCAAATACTTACCATGTGACCTACATCCACGGTTTAATCGACTGTAGTGCACATGACAGCCATGTACACAAAACCAATGTCTATCATCATCACCTCATGTAATAAAGATATTGTTGAGGATTTGGGAACTGTGTGTGTAATTTGCTGTAAATATTCCTTGTAAATACCTCCAATTGTAAAGGTCAAAGGTCGTCCTTAGTTAGGCCATCGCACACACGTAGCCAATCATAAGTTTCCCCTCAGTAGTTATGTCCTTAGTAAATGTCAGTATAAGGCTCTGTGGTCCACTAATTCATTGCGTTGCACCGAATCAAATAAGGATAGCTCCCCTTCAATAATTACCTTTCCCAGCCGAACTCTCCCTCTCTGGGTAACGCAACTTAACAAGCGTGGGGTGCGTGCCCCCTCAACTGGCCTGGCTTTGGAAGCGGCGTTCGCTGCTATAATGAATATGTGCTCCGTGCTCTGTTTGGACAGGAGGGGCGGGGCTGTTCGGCCCCATGCCCAAATAAGGAGACAAGCCCGTGGCTCGCCACGAGGGGCGCGCCGTTCGGCCCCATGCCCAAATAAGGAGACAAGCCCGTGGCATTGCCATATAAGGTCACGAAACAGAGCACGGGGGAGGGCGGTACCGAAACAGACGAGGGCGTGTCACACCCGCGCTTGAGGTATGATATATGCGTGCGAAAATCGCGCAAGAGAGATTTGAGGGAGAGAGACGCGTCAGACGATTTTGAGGGAGGAGAGGACCGCAGCAGATGACAAAAGAGCCCAAGGCGTGTCGAGGAAGGACGAGATACGTGTGCCACCGCCGCCCTGCACGCTCCCAGCCCGGAAAGGACCTGCTTGCTATGCGCCCTGCCAAACCTTCCAGCCTTGTGGTCCTACCTTCCTCTCCCTCCAGCCAATCCACTCTGAAATTCCCCATTCGTGTACGTGAGTTTGTTTTGCGTGTCTTGTCCCTGGGTTTAAGTAAGACTGCATAGATAAGCTAGAAATTGCCCTGTGTCCTTCTGATTCTTCCATTTCCTTGTATATTACTTTGATTGCTTTTCTTCCTTTAGTTGTGTGTAAATAATAATAAATCCCTGTTCTTCCTACTTTGTCTTCTTCTTCACATTCGGTCGCTTTAGACTTTAGAGGTTTCCAAATTGAGTATACGTGGCGTGATTCGGCCGACGCATAGGAATCGGGTTTAGCCCCTTCGATAAACGGCTCACGCCGCAGTTCGCTTCGCTCGGCGCAACCAATCTATTACGCTGCGGCCGTGAGCGGGAGTATTTCCTTGCGTACCGAGAGGCGCTGGTATTTAGGTCATAGGACGGTTGGGCCTAATACCCTACCCAGCGCCGACCGGGCGTGACGTCATACCCCCGGGACCACGTCAGTCAGTCATAGACGAGGGGATTAATCCCCCCTCGATAAGGGGAAAAGAGGCCGACGTTGGGTTCCGTAACAATATGATCATCGAAGATGAGACTTTACCTTGGGAAGAAGACTCGCTGGTTTCAACCTTCAAATCCCCATCCAACACTGCAATAAGAACAGTGATTCAACAATCTTTAAAAGAAACACGACTAAGCCAAACAAGCACCATAAGTGGGGAAAAGTCTTTGGTATCTCATATGTGCTTAACGTACACGTAGTGGAAAAACAAAACGTATTAGCCCGTCCCCCGCACAGTGGGAAATGGGGCTTTGGTATCATTTGTGGATGTGTATGTGTGTGTGTATGCGTGTATGTATGCGTGTATGTATGTGTGTGTGTATGTATGTGTGTATGCATGTATGTATGCATGTATGTGTGTATGTGTGTATGTATGCGTGTGTGTATGTATGTGTGTGTGTGTCTGCGTGTGTGTATGCGTGTATGTATGCGTGTATGTATGCGTGTGTGTATGCGTGTGTGTATGCATGTGTGTATGCGTGTATGTATGTGTGTATATATGTGTGTGTGTCTGTGTGTGTGTGTGTGTGTCTGTGTGTGTGTGTCTGTGTGTGTCTGTCTGTGTGTGTGTCTGTGTGTGTCTGTGTGTGTCTGTATGTGTGTCTGTGTGTGTGTCTGTGTGTGTGTGTCTGTGTGTGTGTGTCTGTGTGTGTGTGTGTGTGTATGTGTCTGTGTATGTGTCTGTGTGTGTCTGTGTGTGTGTCTATCGAGGCCATAACTTTGAGCGTTTGTCACCAAATTTTCAAAAAACGTTATGAGAATATGGAAATAAATATTAATAATTTTAATAAAAGATCAAAAGGTCAAAGGTCAGCATCACCTAAAATCATCAATTTTCATCCAATTAACCTGAAATTTAAATTTTGCATTTGAGCTTTGTCATCAAATTTTTAATAATATTATGAGAACTAGGGCATGCCCGTACTATATATATATCTAAAATTATATCCCCCCCCTCTATTTACATGAAATGGTTTGGTCCATTCGCAAAGCCAAAGCGAACGGCTTGCGAGTACGGTGACAATCCCCCCCCTCTATTTACATGAAATGGTTTGGTCCAAAGCGAACGGCTTGCGAGTACGGTGACAATCCCCCCCCTCTATTTACATGAAATGGTTTGGTCCAAAGCGAACGGCTTGCGGAGTTTGGTAAAGAAATCGCCATAGCTCGGTAACTACTTGTCCGATTAATATGAAACCTTGAAAAGGCACATCCTCAGGTCCCCAGCAATATACCTGGCAAGTTTCAAGTATATCGGACCCGTGGTTGTCGAGAAACAGCGGTCACAGACAAACACACAAACACACAAACACACAGACACACAGACACACAGAGATTACTGGAATTATAGATAGATATGGAGAAGGCAAATTAATAACTTGGTTAAAAGTTCAAAAGGTCAGTGTCAAATAAAATCATCAATTTTCATCCAATTGACCTGAAATTCTATTAATTTGCATATTGGGTCACAAAATTGGTTCACCAATCAAGAGCTAGAGGGGATTGGTTTGTTTTTAGATCAAAAGGTCAAAGGTCAAGGTTGCATAAAATCATTAATTTTCATCAGATTGACTTGAAATTTGAGCAGTGTTTGCATATTGGGTTACTGAAGCCCATTGTGTTTGAGGTCAAAAGGTCAAGGTCTCCTAAAAACATCATTTTTTTGTATTTTTTTTTTAAGCTGTTTAAATCATGTTAAGCATACGGAAGGAGAATAAGTCTGAATAAAATGTGGACGCAGACGGGTTTTGCATTTTCAGATGCTTTCCAGTTGTCATTGACTTTGTTTACAGTCTAATACAAGTTTGGCATCAAGAATGCACATCAAATCTCTTTAAACAGAAGTTGCTTATAACGGAAGGCACAACAATCTGCTCAAAAAACGCATTGTGGCCAACTGGCCTCAACCATGATGTCCAGTGAGGTTCCAGGATAAGATGGAGTGGAAGGGGGGAGGGGTGATTTAGGCAAAGAATTGCTCACGATATCGAATGTGCAACTCCAAACACCAAATATTATTGGCCTAATGGTTAGGACGGCGGGCTTGGGATCCTAAGGGCTTGATTTTGAATCCCGTTCAGCTGTTGAATTAATACCAGGTGGGGTTGACTCAGCCTGTCATCCTTCCGAGGTTGGCGAAATGAGTACCAGGGTACTGGGTCATCTCTCAAGAAGGTTGGTGGCAGGATTTGCACTCCGGCCGCCGTAAAAACACCTCATTCCATAGCACACATAGTGGTGTGTGTCGGGATGGTGCTGGGGAGTCGTCCAAGGACGCAGTGACGTGCTGATCCAGCGTACTCTCCCGTATATATACTGAACATCAAAATAAACTTATCACTTTCATTTTTTGAAATATGCAGCTTTACAAACACGTTTCTTCAATTGTAATGGGTGATTACGTAATGGGAACTTCACTTCAATCACCTGGTTGATCAACAATGACATGCTTGAGTGGTTCTGTAGAGGCATCTTTCCCGTTAAATAATGACCCTCATAATGAAATCCTTCAGTTCTCGTATTTAGACATTAATTTACTGCTGTCTATAGTCACTCTATAGTCTGTTTCCCGCTCTTGCAGGGAAAATGGCCTTAAAATGCATGTTGTTGTGTGCTTTTTCTATAGTCACTCTAGACTAGAGGCTTCTGACAGGGAAAACAACAATAAAATTCAGATGCCACGCCTGACATCTGAACAACGTGTAAGGGCAATTGGGATGCTTGAGGCTGGTGTAAGCCAGCGAACAATTGCCCAATGCCTTGGTTGCTCACAGACTGAAATTGCCAACCTGGCCAGGCGTTACGGTGAAACTGGAACTGTGAATGATGGTCCACGAAGAGGAAGACCACAGGTAACCACCCCCAAACTAAGACTGCTGGATTGTGCTGCAGCACCCTCGTGATCGTTTCCGCCCTGCGACGCAAACAGCTGCAGTGACAAAAGGTCGCCACAACAACCGCATCAATGTCTGTACTGTGCGGAGGCGCTTGAGAATTCGGGGCCTGGTGGAAAGCCGTCCTTGCAGAGGTCCAGTGTTGAACGCAGTGCATCGGCGGAACAGACCAAGATGGTGTCTGCAGCATCGCCACTGGACACAGCAACAGTGGAGTGCAGTCTTGTTCAGCAATGAGTCCAGATTTTGCCTCCACACTGCAGATGGGTATCAACAGGTATGGCGCAGAGGTGGGGAAAGGTATGCATCATGCTGTATTCGCCAGATCAATCGTTGGGGAGGACCCAGTGTGATGGTATGGGCCGGCATTTCCACCCATTTCAGGACACCTCTGGTCGTCATCGAAGGCAATCTCACTAGTCAGCGATATGTCAATGAAGTTTTGAGACCTCATCTGCTGCCATTTCTCCAGGCTCATCCTGACATCGCAGTTTTCCAGCAGGACAACGCTCAACCCCATGCTGCTTGCCTGACCACCAACTTCCTCAAGGAACAGGGTGTTGAAGTGATGCCTTGAATGCCTTATTCCCCTGACCTCAATCCCATTGAGCATTTATGGGATGAGCTTGATCGACGTCTTGCATCGAGGAGATCAACGGCTGTCAATCGGCAAATGCTCATTGAAGGCTTGCTGGAGGAGTGGGACAGACTTACCCAGGACCGCATCAGATGCCTGGTACAGAGCATGCGCCGGAGGTGTACAGCCTGCATCACAGCTCAGGGAGGACACACACGATATTGAGGACTGCTGTCATTCTGTCCTTGACTGTTAGGAGTGTTGTGTCCATTCTTGTGTCATTTTGTTTTGACTGTATTCAGGTGCGTGCCTTGGTGTTGCAGTGCTGTGACTTTTGTTGCACCACCCCTTGTGATGTTCATGCTTTTTGCTTTTTTGTGATTGAGGCAACCTCTTGTTTATTGGCATGTGTTTAGTAAAGATAGCTGAACTTTACCTGTGTTCAAATATTTTTCATTTTTGCATGGAGGATTTCAATGAGTGTCCTTCTAAAGATTTAATACGTTTCTTTTGATGTTGAGTTTATATATACTAGGGCATGCCCGTACTATATCTATATCTAAAATTATATCCCCCCCCCTCTATTTACATGAAATGGTTTGGTCCAAAGCGAACGGCTTGCGAGTACGGTGACAATCCCCCCCCCTCTATTTACATGAAATGGTTTGGTCCAAAGCGAACGGCTTGCGGAGTTTGGTAAAGAAATCGCCATAGCGTGCACAAACGTGCAGGAAAGCGAAAGAATCGCAAATTAGTTTTTATTAGTTTTAAAACATAGTTTAACGCCAACATAGTTTGCCAACGTGAAATAAATGAATACGCTCTCAAATGTGCCGTCCGAGGCAGAGTCTGTTCGCCACGTTCGGCACACGTGATAGCTCGCTGCTCTCTGATTGGTTGAATCGTTTTTTGTACATAGCTCGGTAACTACTTGTCCGATTAATTTCAAACCTTGAAAAGGCACATCCTCGGGTCCCCAGCAATATACCTGGCAAGTTTCAAGTATATCGGACCCGTGGTTGTCGAGAAACAGCGGTCACAGACAAACAAACAAACACACACACAGACACACAGACACACACACACACACACAGAGATTGCTGGAATTATAGATAGATATATTGTTACGGACCGCGGATAAGATGTTGGTTTTGCCGAGCGGAGGCCCCGCGGCCCTAACAGTTACCCCACCTAACCCGATTCCCGAACGTTGGCCGGATCGCGCCACAGATATTCAATATGAAAAAGACAAAAGCGACACGGATGTGAAGAAGAAGAAGAAGACGAAAAAAAGGTTGGAAATACTACTAAATTTATTCCTATTATTTACATGCTCAAAGTAACCAAGGAAGAAGGAAAGATAAGAAAATAATTTACAGAAGATATTAGACACAGTGCAACGCTAGCTTATACAAACTTAATTAACCCAAGGACAGAACAAACAAGGACAAACTCACGTGGGGAATGATGATAGGACTGGCGGGAGATGGATGGCTGGAGGGAGAGGAAGGTCCAAGGGTACTGCAGCACGATCGGCACGTTTGACCGCCGCCGTTCCTTCGCGGCCCTGCTCCGGAACTGCCGTCAAGGCCCCACGCTGCTGTCGTTGCTGCTGTGGCTGCGGCTGCTCTGGGGACATCGCGTGCTTTGCCAGGACTCGTCTGGTCCAACCACACAACTGAACAACGTGCTTGCTTCTTGCCCAACTCTCTTGCTTGGTCCAACTTTGGCGAGCAAGGCGACGAATAGCAGGCTTTGTGCTTCCCTGGACGATCTCACTTGGACAAGAATCGCTGCTGGATGATCTCCCGCAGTACCTTGCGTGCGCGCTTTTTATAGCGCCTCCGGCGATCAAGCCGCCGGCCTTTTGGACACGCCCATCGGTGTGCTCACCTCGGCCCTGGTTGGTCGCGCGACCCTCTGGCTCCACCCTTGATGACGACGGGCGGGCACGGCCTTCTTCCCTGACCCGAGCACATGTTCAATGGTGGTTTTGGAGGGGATGTAATTGGCAATCGAGGCTTGGCAATGACGAAAGGGGAGTGTGAAAGGAATCTACTCTATTTCACTTGGTGCAATGGAGTGTCATCTTAATGGGAGACAAGGCCTTACCCGAATACACATAATAAAGATATAACTATCAACCAGGGGGAAATCTATGATTGGCTGACGTGTATGCTTTATGGACTAATTATGGGACGCTCTTTGACCACCTTTACACAACACTGGAGGCAGGAGGGTCCAGAATCAAGCAATATTAATAAAACACACAATAAAAAAAATACAATCCTCATATCCACAACACTGCACCCTCCTCCTCTTAGGCACGTCCCGGGCCTATAACTTTAACTTAGTGTGACACGTAGGTGTAGTTCCCTCTACTTTTAACCTGACCCTGAGTGCGACAGTTTTAAAACAGAAATAAATATGTCCCGCTGCTCCATTGCACCCTACCTAACAGACTCACGCCCACAGCTAACCGAATTGCGGAATGGTCTTCAAACTATACACTGACGGTGGGGAGCATTATTTACAATGGCTTTACTTTATTTACAAAACGTAACCCAGGACCTGTGATTGTTCTTTCTGGGGGGAGACAGTCTGCTCTGCATCGACGCACCATGAAAGCACCCAAAACGCACCAACACACCCTCAAGCACCAATCGGTGCACAGTCATCACTGTCATCAATAAAAATAAACCAACAACCCCTAACCCTGCAGGTGGTCTCTTGCTCTTCGGCTCCCTCTGCTGGCTATTTGCTTTTCTCCTGATGTTGTCATCTTCCTTTGCTGGCGCCCTATTTGTAATAAAACATGCACAAAACGTGTCCATTTTTATTTATTTTATTTATGGCCCACAGGGCCGACTAGTGTGGTTCACCTGTGGGGCATCGGTGCCCTGTGATCAAGGTCCGCCAGCAAGATTTCGGGCCTTCATGGCCGGTTCCAGCAGAGGGGCCATGCCCCAACCCATGGGGTCCATAAGTGGTGCTCGGCCACAGACATGTGGTCCATAATGTGGTGCATCGATGCAGACAGCTGGTTCTGGGAGTTCCGGGCGCACAATGGCGGACTCACGCACACTCCCCTCGGCGCCCAGTGGCGCACAGGTCCTCATGTGGGAGACAAAGGGGGGAAAGACAGATGAGCGAGGGGTAAGGTCACAAGGGTACACATCAATAAGGCAATGCAAGGTGAAGTGCGTACGGAGAGCGAAGTGAGAAAGCTCGTCCCTACCGTACATCACCCCCTCCGTCACCTACTCTACCTTTGCCCTTACCCCATATTTACAAAAATCTACACATTTACAAATCCGTCGCTACCGTCACGTCTTCCCCATATTTCCCCTACACCAAATTCGTTACCACAATCCCTCTAACCAAAATTTGCCATCACCCAATTCATCTTCAATCCTCATAAGGAGGGAGAGATGGAACAAGCACAATGTCACACCCACGTCATGATGCGTCTCACAATCCAAAACATTTGCATCATAAAAATAACAAAAACAACCTGGCATGGTGTGGAGGTACGTCATCTCAGGTGAGTGGATGCAGATGGTGCGAGGAGACTTCAATCCTAACTATCCTCGAAATGACTTTAACACACTTTACACTACCCGGGGTCTTTCCCTGCCAAACCATTGGCAATCTTACTCAATGTGGTTTTAAAAACCAATTCCCATTGACCAAACAGTGGTGCTTCATCAATTTGGGGTCTCACTCCCCCGATTCATCTCCCGGTGCCCTTGCACAATTTCCAGGCTGGGTCATGCAGCTCTCCCAGCAGGTCTACCCACCTGCACACCTCCACCACCGTAGTTGCCTCCGAGCTTACCTGCTCCTTACCCTAACCTATCTACCTGGGGAAGGCCCCTCCTGGCTCTGTCACCCCACTCGGTGCCCTCTGGCACTGGGCTACCCGGGTCCGTCCTCCGGATCCTCGGGCCCCATCCACAACAACTCTACCCGCTCCCAGAGCCCACCTGCGGCCTCACCTGGCCGAGATCCTCACAGTGGTGGGGTGCCCAAACCAACTACACACACTAACAGGCTACATGCCCAGCCATTTCCACAACACTAATGCACCCATTCAAATACCATTCTTTCCCCCGCACCACAGATGCCAATATCCAACCACAATTTACCTATACCCTCTACCTAACACTTACACTACCCTCCCCGGGTATTCGTGATGGGGGTCCATCCTTCCCCCATTCACACCTTCGCACCATCCACTCCACTCCATAGTTTCCACCATACTCACTCCACGACCATCCATTCCAATACTCCATATATTCCATAATCCATATATTCCACACAACCATTCTCCATACACCTGTCGTTGCACACCTGTGCAACCACACCTGGTGCCACCTGCACCCTCCTTCCTTCCTGGACCATTTGGTCAGCACAACTCACATCACTATCACTCACTCAAACACTGCTCCATCCACCTGTCCAGTTGCACACCTGTGCAATCACACCTGGTGCCACCTGCACCCTCCTTCCTTCCTGGACCATTTGGTCAGCACAACTCACATCACTATCACTCACTCAAACACTGCTCCATCCACCTGTCCAGTTGCACACCTGTGCAATCACACCTGTTCCTCACACACTTTTCACAATACACTTCTGAATACACTTCCAACACTCACCCGGCATCATTTAATCTACCTGTTGCCCTGCTAACTTAGTGCTCCCCGTCTTCCCTTTAAACTAAGCACATACCACGTCATTATCATCCACACTAATCTACCTGCGTCCCCACTACCGGTATCATTGGCACTACCGAATCTTAACGTTACCTAAGGTCATCTTCTAGGTCCCTATCATTATATCCTAACCCTCCTGGGCTAGTTTTCACTGCCAAACCCCATACGTCCAGTGCTCCTTTGCCCCCCGCTGTGAGAGATGGCAGAGTTGCCATCCCACCACATCGGGCATCTCCCACTACCAATTTTGCTCGTCCAAATCCCACAAATCAAAAATTTGCCAATCATCTGCCAATCCTCTGCCAATCATCAAATTTTGTTTTTCTAATTTCGGGGCCAAAACACTATCCTCATCATTACGTCTACTCACTAGATCCTCTCGGTGCGCCAATTCATCTCTAAAGCTCGGCTTCGTAAAGCCGAGCTATGAATGCGGGTTGTTTGGTGCCAGCGGCTGGATGCGTCCGGCATTCGGTGCAGGGAAGGACGCTTACCCGGGCCGAGATCCCACGCACCACCTCGGCACGGAGCCGTCCAATGGCCCGATCTCGACCTGCCGGAACGCCTCAACAAAAAGGGGTCGCCATGACGACCCTTCCTATCGGGCTGCCCGCTCCGCCTAGTGGAGCACGGACGCGGCCGTTCAAAGCGCGGCCCGGCGTGGATCGCGTACGGCGGTTCTTTCGAAACCGCTGTGGTTCGGATCCCCGCTGGTCCTCGTGGCACGCGAAGCTGCTCGGCGCGCACCGAGGGCCCGATTCGGCTAAATGTCGTTCTAACCGCTAACCCGGTTACCGTCGATGCTTCACCTGCATGCTCACACGCATACGCTACCACTTTCACCCTCACCGAGCTCGGTGCTCCAACGCCGCCCGTACACCCCGCATACTTCGTCATTGCACTCGTTTTTTCGCTCACAGACTTGGTCACACACCTGACCACCGCACACCTTTGCACACACTCGTCGTTCGCACACCTCACCAACACACCTTTTCGCGCCCCCTTCTCGGTCACCTCCTCTGTGACAACCACAGGTGTGCTCTCACTTGCACACCCAACCACGTGCCTCACTACTAACTCAAGTGTGCATTCCCACACCCGCTCTACCATTCCAGGTGTGCATCCTTCCATTCCAGGTGTACATCCTCTCACACCTGCCACAACCAACTCACGCTCCATGTCACTCTTACTACTCTCACCTCCACACTCGGTCGCGCACTCACCCTTACTCTCGACAGCGTACTCTGTACTCATGCACCCGTCCGTTACACACCTTTCTCGCGCACACTCTCCCGTTACACCCTCCGTAACACTCACCACAGGTGTACACTCTCTCGTTACATCCTCTGTAACACTCCCCACTACGCGCTTCCATGTGCCCCCTCGCACACGCGCTACGACCAACTCACTCTCGACAGCACACTCTCTCCTCGGCGCGCACTTTTTCCTCACACACCCCAGAGTCGGACATTCTCACACACCTCCTCTTTCGCACACCGTACATGTCGCACACTTCACCAACGGCCTCTCACGAACACCCGGATCCAAAGCAACCCCCAAGCCGACTGAAGCTCCCCTCACATCATATACATTTCCACGTATATCGCCACTCACCTTGGCACCTCGTCTCCGCACCTCCTTCGCCACCTGCAAACTCTTTATTTGGTTAGCGAGCACATCATCACGATTTGAGCACCGACCTTGTACATATTCCATCACCTCCTCCTGTATTTCTCTCTTAGTTTCTGTCCGTCTCTTCTTAATTTCACTCACCCCCTCTTCCACCTCCTTTAACTTTTGCTTCACCTCTTTTATCTCCCGGTGCGTCTCCTCAATCTCGTCCTCTAAGGCTACCTTGACCGTCTCTATGTGTGTCCTCACCTCCCGGTCCTTCGTCTCCATTACTTCTGTCACCTCGTCCAACCTCGTTGTCAGTCCCTCACGTACCATCTGACATTGCCTCTGTGTCGCTATTAAGTCATTTTTAATGTCGTTTTGTGTCGCTTTTAACCCTCCTAGTACCGCAGTGTTCCTTTGAACCTGCTCCACTAACTCCGTCTGTCCCACCGTCAGCTGTTCCACCTCCTCCGTCAGGTCCTCTATGCCCCCTTGTAACTTTGCCGTCCCATTTCTCACCTCTTTTTCCATACGCTTCTCGCCTTGCTTTACCTCCTCGCGTACCCCCGAGACCTCCTCGCTTACACCTTGTCGTATCTCCTCCTTCATCTCCTCCCTCTCTTTTGTAGATGCCCCCCTCATCTGTCCCAATTCATCCCTCTGAGCATCCAATTTGGTTTCTACCCCGATTTTCACCTCCTCTATCTGGTTCCCCATTCGTTTGATTTCCCGGGCGGATTGCTCCCCTACTTCCCGCAATTTGCCTTCCATCCTATATTCTAGCCCCCTTAACCCATGTTTCACCCCTTCTATCCCATTGTCTAACCCCTCAAATTTCTTGTCTAACCGCTCAAATTTGTTGTCTAACCCCTCAACGGTACCCCTCACTTCGTCCCTCATTCGCTCACTATCAGCCCTCGCTTCGTCCCTCATTACCCCCATTTGGTCCTCCAATCGCTCACTGTTCTCTTCCATTTTGGCTTCTAGCCCCATATTCGCCATTACTATGGCTGCATTAATCTGCGCCATGAGGTCCCGCACATCAATCCCTCCCACTTGTGCGGTGGGCGCGACCGCTGTAGCCATGTGCGAGGCGCCATTTTGCGCGCCCGTAACCTCGTGCGCGAGAGCGCCATTTTGCGCGCCTGAAACCTCCTCAACCACCTCCTCATTGCCCTCCTCCACATACATTTCCCCCAGGTCCTGGGTCGATTCTACCCCGTCTATCTCTCCCACCGACATCCCGTCGCCTTGACCAGCCATGGCGCGATTTCAAAATTCGGGTTTTGTAAAACAAAACAAATTTCAGTAGCTCGTAATTTTGAGCGCGTTAAGCGCGCTTCGGGTCCGTTCCCGCTCCCGACACCAATTGTTACTGCCAATAGTACAATTGGTGTTCCAAAATTTGGGCTAAATAAATTAGGCCCAGGTCCGAATCCGACACTCCTGACACCAATTGTTACGGACCGCGGATAAGATGTTGGTTTTGCCGAGCGGAGGCCCCGCGGCCCTAACAGTTACCCCGACTAACCCGATTCCCGAACGTTGGCCGGATCGCGCCACAGATATTCAATATGGAAATGACAAAAGCGACACGGATGTGAAGAAGAAGAAGAAGACGAAAAAAAGGTTGGAAATACTACTAAATTTATTCCTATTATTTACATGCTCAAAGTAACCAAGGAAGAAGGAAAGATAAGAAAATAATTTACAGAAGATATTAGACACAGTGCAACGCTAGCTTATACAAACTTAATGAACCCAAGGACAGAACAAACAAGGACAGACTCACGCGGGGAATGATGATAGGACTGGCGGGAGATGGATGGCTGGAGGGAGAGGAAGGTCCAAGGGTACTGCAGCACGATCGGCGCGTTTGACCGCCGCCGTTCCTTCGCGGCCCTGCTCCGGAACTGCTGTCAAGGCCCCACGCTGCTGTCGTTGCTGCTGTGGCTGCGGCTGCTCTGGGGACGTCGCGTGCTTTGCCAGGACTCGTCTGGTCCAACCACACAACTGAACAACGTGCTTGCTTCTTGCCCAACTCTCTTGCTTGGTCCAACTTTGGCGAGCAAGGCGACGAATAGCAGGCTTTGTGCTTCCCTGGACGATCTCACTTGGACAAGAATCGCTGCTGGATGATCTCCCGCAGTACCTTGCGCGCGCGCTTTTTATAGCGCCTCCGGCAATCAAGCCGCCGGCCTTTTGGACACGCCCATCGGTGTGCTCACCTCGGCCCTGGTTGGTCACGTGACCCTCTGGCTCCGCCCTTGATGACGACGGGCGGGCACGGCCTTCTTCCCTGACCCGAGCACATGTTCAATGGTGGTTTTGGAGGGGATGTAATTGGCAATCGAGGCTTGGCAATGACGAAAGGGGAGTGTGAAAGGAATCTACTCTATTTCACTTGGTGCAATGGAGTGTCATCTTAATGGGAGACAAGGCCTTACCCGAATACACATAATAAAGATATAACTATCAACCAGGGGGAAATCTATGATTGGCTGACGTGTATGCTTTATGGACTAATTATGGGACGCCCTTTGACCTTTACACAACACTGGAGGCAGGAGGGTCCAGAACCAAGCAATATTAATAAAACACACAATAAAAAAAATACAATCCTCATATCCACAACAATATATTCCCTTAACACTACAAGCCAACTTAAAGGAAGTAAGTGGTACTTTAAAAACATGGTTGGAGTGAAAAGCTCTTGTTTGTTTGTGCACTTACCAACTCCAGTCTGACCAGACCCCTGAATAATGTCATCGACAATGACACAATGGTTGATCTCCTCTTGGGTTTCAATCGATACCTCACAGATGGACTCTACGATGCTAGGGTGTAGGTGTAGTGTTTCCTCTAATCTCTCTTCTATTTCTCCTGAAAATAAACCACCGGTAGTGGTCTCACCACAGCTCAGTACTTGTGGGATGACAACTGGAAGGACTACGACGGGAAAGCACAACAAAGAGCACAGTTAGTGTGGCAAGTAAAAAGACAAACATTTTTTACTCTAAAATAAAAACAATTAACCGACTGGAACACATTTGTCAATGTAAAGACCAACAAAACAACATGTAATGGTAAATCTGGCTAAAAGTTAAACTGTGTACCAAAAACGCATTTGCATAAGCCCCGAGGCAGTTACGAATATTTAGGTGACTTCACCCCTTCCACACAGGCACCCAACCTCCAAAATAAAACCGAGACTCATGGATGGGTGAAGTAATCTACTATATGAGAGAGCTGTTGGTCAGTCTATTGTCTGAGATGACTGAATGGATCTACGTCAAACTTTCAGAAGTTCATCAGTGAGTGCCTGGGAGTTCTTTTGGCAAAAAAAATAAAAAATTCTGAAAATAAAAAAGTTAAAAATAAAAATAATAAGCCTTAGCAAAATGCCGGTGCACCATCTTGATCAGCCCTATGTGACATCGCTGGGTTCTTAAGTCGCCATTTTATTTCGGCCTATTGAAACGTGCCTTGGCTTGGAAACACTATCTATTCGCACGGACTAATTAAAGCATACAATTGAAATCTGGATTCGGATTTGGTGATCGGATCCCATACATTTAATAGGTATCGAAATCTGGAGTGAAACCTGAAAAGTTTAACATTAGCGATTCTTACAACTACATGCATTTATGTAAGCAAGGCTGTTCTTCTCCTGCACTGTCATCTTAATTCACACCTCCATAGAATAGGGTGTTCTTTTCAAGTTGCAAAAAAAATAAAAATTATTGTGTTCTTCGAATTTGAGAGAAGATATTGTTTGGAGGATGGATAATGAGATGCAGTCAGTTCAGGACAGGTTGTAATTGTAGGAAGTTCCCAAGAGTACGGAATCTTGTGGTGAGGCTGTTGCCCAGAAACAACTTGCTTTCGTCTCCTGGAAAGCAAATCCAACGGAAGGAAATCTCATTTCCTTTCACAAAGCCCGAAACAAGTGTGTGTCCACCCTCAGGAGAGCCAGGAAACAATATCTCTCCGTTCTCAAGACCGAACTCTCTTATCTGTCTCCCTCTTCCAAATCCTGGTGGCGTCTGGTCAAATCTGTTTCTGGTGTTTGTTCCCCCTCCATCCCCTCCCTCACCTCAAACGGCTACACGGCTGACTCCGCACATGAAAAAGCTGAATGCCTCAACTCTGTGTTTGCCTCTAAATCTTGTGTCCCAAACCCATCCCTCTCTGTACCCACCGTACCCAGCTGTTCCTGGACTCTGTGT
Organism: Myxine glutinosa; assembly: GCF_964187855.1. NCBI lineage: Eukaryota > Metazoa > Chordata > Myxini > Myxiniformes > Myxinidae > Myxine > Myxine glutinosa. The sequence goes on from NC_136265.1 coordinate 167,368,358, forward strand.
CCTTTCCTCCTGACAACGTGGAAAAGTTTCTGTCAACCCTCGCCTCTGATTCTGCATCTGGACCTGACGGCATCAGCCCACGGGTCCTAAAATCCTGTTCTTCCGCTCTTTCACTCCCTCTCTCTGTTCTCTTCACCCTCTCTTTTGCTCAAGGTCATCTTCCATCTGCTTGGAAATCAGCCAACATCACCGCTTTGCACAAAAAAGGTGCAAAAACAGATCCTAGCAACTACAGACCAATCAGCCTTCTCCCAATTAATCAGCAAAGTCATGGAATCCATCATTGCTTCAGATATGAAATATTTCCTCTTCTCCAATGGCTTGATCACTGATCATCAATTTGGTTTCAGACCTGGTCACTCTACTCTGGACATGCTGCTTCTGCTTTCTCAACAATGGATGGAGGTCCACAATGCCAAACAGGAAATTAGAGCTGTCTCCCTTGACATATCACGTGCCTTCGATACAGTCTGGCAGCCCGCTCTGCTCACCAAACTCTCCTCCTTTGGTATCCATGGAAATCTCCACGCATGGCTAGCGGACTTCCTCTCTAGTCGTAGTCAACGTGTGGCCCTGAATGGGTTTCTCTCATCTCCTCTTCCTGTTCAGGCTGGAGTTCCCCAAGGCAGTGTTCTGGCTCCTGTGCTTTTTCTGGTCTTCATCAATGATCTCTCCGACTCTCTTGAAAATCCTCTCTATCTCTTTGCTGATGAATCTACTCTCTGTCGCTCAATTCCTCATCCCTCAGATCGGCAGTCTGCAGCCTCCTCACTCTCTGCAGATCTGGACAAAATCACAGACTGGGCAAACAAGTGGAACATGTCTTTCAATCCTGACAAATCTCACACTCTTACGATGTCTCTCCGAAAAGACCGACTGGACAACCCTCCCATCCACTTTCTGAATAATCCTCTCCAAGAAGTTCTGTCACTCAAGCTTTTGGGTCTCACTATCTGCCATGATCTTTCCTGGGAAAACCACATTTCAAATCTGGCCTCCAAAGCCAGTGTGAGGTTAGTAAAACAAAACGAGAGCGGAGTCAATGGTGCGCCATCACAAATCCCCAAACTTCCCACCAAATTGAAAGATAGCATAAACTTCCACCAGGAATGACCCAATATCTAATTTTGAGTTTTAAAATCTTCTGTTTTGATCCCTGTAGTCCTGAGTCCAGGGGTCAAATCCAAAAATTTGTTACATATGTCATGCGTCCCCCAACATTGATTGCATCTACAAAGTTTCATTAAACAATGTCTATGAAGGTGCTAAACCCTGGTGTTGGGCTAGCGGCTAGGGTGCCGGCTTAGGATCCTAGGATCCTGGGTTCGAATCCCGGTCGATCGCTGAATTAACGCCAGGGGGGTTGACTCAGCCTGTCATCCTTCCGAGGTCGGCTAATTGAGTACCAGTTCACTGGTAATTCCCTGTTTGTCGTTAAAGGCGGCAAAAAGGGTTGGCGTCAGGAAGGGCATCCGGCCGTAAAACATTGCTTCAAAAAGGGGACCAAAAAACCAACAACAACCACGGTTCCTGGAAAAGGCCAACCCCCGCTTGCGGGGAAAAATGGCCTCTAAAGGTGTTTTTTTTAATTTTTTTATGAAGGTGCCAGTAATTGCATTTTTTTGTATTCGATCTATTTGAACCCTTTTAGGGTCAAAGTGATACTGCTCTCGCACCTTCGTACCATGTGGTGATAACAACTACCACGTTTGGTGAATTTCTGCACAACCGTGTAGGAGGGAGGAGAAAGCGTGACAGACGGACAGACAGATAGACACACGGCGCTGATTACAATATCCCCCCGTTTTTTTTTTCAAAAAGCGTGGGGGGTAATAAAGAGGGGTTGGGGAAGGGGTTGGGGACAGGGAGTGTTGTGCCCACACGTCGCCGTGAATTTAGAAACGACACAAACTTAATGGGCGCAGTGGCCTCCTGTGTGTACGTTTTCTTGCTTTCCCCCAATAGAGATCCTCAAACATCTCATTCAACCCATCAAGTCTCTGCAACATGCCTCAAACCCCATGCAGGAAAGGCAACGGTGAGAAAGACAACTTTTGGGGATAGGGAGGGTGAGGATTAGGTGAGGCTATGCTGTTTGACATTGCTTCAGGAAACATTACCATAAAGAGATACCTTGGAGGAGTGCACACTAATTTTTTGACAATTCACCACATTCATATTGTCAATAATAAACGGATTCCGATACTCTACGCCATCACGCACCGAGTTCTGAGCTCAGGTTCTCATCTTGTTGCTGAAGGCTGCATACGTCCAATATTCTCAAGTCTGCATCTCGGAAAGCTTCGTCTTGGCTTTCTTGAGAGGCAGGTACAACGTCCAAGGAGATCAGTTTCTGAGCACAGCTGGAAAGCTCTTGACTGACTGCGATCAGCATGGAGTGGAGCACTGCCACCAACATGGGGCTTTCTGCTCGCACGTATTGCGACTCCCATCGAGACTCCACAAAGCGTCGGAACTCGGCATACATTGCAAAAGGTAGCTTCTGCTTTGCCAGCGAGAAGAGTTCCGCTCTCATCGTAAGTGATCCGGAGCAGGCACCGAGTGCTCCTGGACTCTTGATGTCCAGCTCGCTCACGATGGCCTGAGCTGTCTCCGACGTGAGACCCTGATCTTGTAGCCAGGCTGGAAACGCTTTCATATCATCCATGACCTGCTGCAGAAAAAAGGACATAATATTGAGATCTCCCTCCCGGCAACACCGTACATCTAACACGATAGATTTGTTCACACTAAGTAATATAATTACCTCCACCACCGAAGAGGACGTAGGTTATGTATCCACCATTCACCCTCGTTTATCTGTCTGTGAGCACAATATCTCAAAATGTCACGGACTTATTGGGACGAAACTTGGTGGACAGATCGAGTGTACGACAAGGACTAACGGGTTCAATTTCGGTGAGGATCTGGATCCAGATCCGGCCTATCAGTGGGATACAAAACATAAACTGTTCAGCCTGGCAGAGGTGTGCGCTTTACCGAGTGCCGTTCTAGTTGTATGTGTAATATATATATATCAGCAGCAGTATTTGACACAGGTATTACACCTCTAAGTACCCTGCAAAAAAAAAAAAATCGAGACGACAAAAAAGATACACTCGCTCCCGCAGATGGTGTGAAAGTTGGCGATCCTGAGATCTCTCACGCAAGCAATTTGCAAATTATGTCATTTTGTTGCTCGTCATATGCAGCGAACCATCGTTTGATTGGGACATGAAGATAAATATGGAGGTTAAATATCATACAATAGCTTTAGAAGTGCAACAAATGTAGCTAAACGTCTGGTCAAATCAAATCTGGTCAAATCCGTTTCTGGTGTTTGTTCCCCCTCCATCCCCTCCCTTACCTCAAACGGCTACACAGCTGACTCCGCACGTGAAAAAGCTGAATGCCTCAACTCTGTGTTTGCCTCTAAATCTTGTGTCCCAAACCCATCCCTCTCTGTACCCACCATACCCAGTCGTACCCTGCTGCTCCTGGACTCCGTGTCCTTTCCTCCTGACAAGGTGGAAAAGTTTCTGTCAACCCTCGACTCTGATTCTGCAACTGGACCCGACGGCATCAGCCCACGGGTCCTAAAATCCTGCTCTGCTGCTCTATCTCACCCTCTCTCTGTTCTCTTCACCCTCTCTTTTGCTCAAGGTCAACTGCCATCTGCTTGGAAATCAGCCAACATCACCGCTTTGCACAAAAAAGGTGCAAAAACAGATCCTAGCAACTACAGACCAATCAGCCTTCTCCCAATTATCAGCAAAGTCATGGAATCCATCATTGCTTCGGATATGAAATCTTTCCTCTTCTCCAATGGCTTGATCTCTGATCATCAATTTGGTTTCAGACCAGGTCACTCTACTCTGGACATGCTGCTTCTGCTGTCTCAACAATGGATGGAGGTCCTCAATGCCAAACAGGAAATTAGAGCTGTCTCCCTCGACATATCACGTGCCTTCGACACGGTCTGGCACCCCGCTCTGCTCACCAAACTCTCCTCCTTTGGTATCCATGGAAATCTCCACGCATGGCTGGCGGACTTCCTCTCTAGTCGTCGTCAACGTGTGGCCCTGAATGGGTTTCTCTCATCTCCTCTTCCTGTTCAGGCTGGAGTTCCCCAAGGCAGTGTTCTGGGCCCCGTGCTTTTTCTGGTCTTCATCAATGATCTCTCTGACTCTCTCGAAAATCCTCTCTATCTCTTTGCTGATGACTCCACTCTCTGCCGCTCCATTCCTCTTCCCTCAGATCGGCAGTCTGCTGCCTCCTCACTCTCTGAAGACCTGGACAAAATCACAGACTGGTCAAACAAGTGGAACATGTCCTTCAATCCTGACAAATCTCACACTCTTACTATGTCTCTCCGAAAAGATCGACTGGACAACCCTCCCATCTACTTTCTCAACAATCCTCTCCAAGAAGTTCTGTCGCTCAAGATTTTGGGTCTCACTATCTGCCATGATCTTTCTTGGGAAAACCACATTTCCAAGCTGGCCTCCAAAGCCAGTCGCCGACTGGGCATCCTCCGCCGTGCGAAGTCCTTCCTCGGCACACCTGAGCTCCTCACCACATACAAGGCTTTCATCCGCAGCTCAATGGAATACTGTTCTCCCCTATGGGCCGGTGCTCCTGCCTCACACCTAGCTCGGCTTCACGCTGTTGAAACCAAAGCTTTCAGAATTATTGGAATCTCCCGCGATGAAGCTATCTCTGAGGGCCTTTCACTCACTCACCGCAGGCAGGTAGGTGGTCTTTCTGTCTTCTACCGACTCCTCTCCGGCCTTGCACCCCCAGCTCTCTCTGTGCTCTGTCCCCCAAATATTCCTACAGGTCGCACAAGATCTGCCATCAACCCTCTGATGGTTAAACTGCCGAAATCTCGGCTCTCTGCTCACCTTCACTCTTTCATTCCTCTTTTCTCCCGCCTCTGGAACAAACTCCCTCACTCCCTTCAATCCCACTCCTCCCTCCAGGTCTTTAAAACAGCTGTTCACCACCATCTCTTATCTTCCCCTATCCAAAACCTTGATCTTTTCTACCCCCGCTAATTCACCCCAGATCCACCTTGTTTGAAATTCCAACTTCTTTCCTGGAAGTCCTGGCAGTGTCCATATGTTTTATACCTCTCCCACCGCCCCCTTCCCATGCCCCCCCCCCAAAGCCCTCGCCCTCTCTCAGATCTCTCGATGTCTCCATGTCTCTCGGTCCCTGCTCTCAAATGTTGTGTTTGTGTCCTTCCCCCTCTCTCCCCATCTTGTCTACCGCTCCCGATGTTATATGTTTTATGTGTCGGTTTGTCTTTCTGTGTGATTAATGTTCGCTCTTTCACGAGCCTCGATCTTGTATACAAAAAAAAAAAAAAAAAAATACGACGACTTTTTTCATGGACCCAATTATTCCCAACTTCTTGTGGGATCTGATCAGGTTTTTGATCTGAGTTTTCCATGAAACTGCTGGCCAGGCTTCATGTTCGACTGAATATGATTCTCTGGCAGAAATTTGCAACTTGTTCAGGGTGCCGGCGATGACTCGCCCACTCTCCGCGAGACACCACGAGATCTTTAACATCTACCAACTGATGCTAGCAGATGGGACGACACCCAGTTTGACGTTCATCCGAGGGACGGCGCAGTTTAGAATGCAACGTCCTCCATTGTGAAGCACAAACCTGGTAGTTTATAGTCGGGTCAGGAATCAACCCCAGGCTACGCAGCTCTAAGAGGAGCGCGCTACTTCTGTCCCATCCTGCCGGGAAAACTATGGTTGATGGACATGTACAACATGGTGTAATCGCTGAAAGATGGTGACTGTCCACGTATATCTGGGTCCAAGCGATGCTTTGGCGTTCCACATTGCTGAATGGACAGGGACAGGACCTGAAGCCACATCCTGAGAGTAGCGATGGTAGTAAGGCAGTCTGGTCTTTCACTCAAGAGTAGTTAATGCATTTAATGGTCTACCTGGAACCCTGGAAAGAAGCAACAGAACCAGAAGATAGGTTTAAATTTGGGGTACATGGGTACCCAGAAACATTGCTATAATGAGTGAGGTATTTGCCTAACCTCCCATCCCTAACCCCTAACCTTTGCCCAATACCCCCACTAACCTCCCATCCCTAACCTTTGCCCAACACCCCCACTAACCTCCCATCCCTAACCCCTAATATTTGCCCAACGCCCCAATAACCTCCCATCCTTAACCCCTAATATTTGCCCAACACCCCAATAACCTCCCATCCCTAACCCCTAATATTTGCCCAACACCCCACTAACCACCCATCCCTAACCCCTAATATTTGCCCAACACCCCCATTAACCTCCCATCCCTAACCCCTAATATTTGCCCAACACCCCCACTAACCTCCCATCGCTAACCCCTAATATTTGCCCAACACCCCCACTAACCACCCATCCCTAACCCCTAATATTTGCCCAACACCCCAATAACCACCCATCCCTAACCCCTAATGTTTGCCCAACACCCCCACTAACCTCCCATCCCTAACCCATAATATTTGCCCAACACCCCAATAACCTCCCATCCCTAACCCTTAATATTTGCCCAACACCCCCATTAACCTCCCATCCCTAACCCCTAATTATTTGCCCAACACCCCCACTAACCACCCATCCCTAACCCCTAATATTTGCCCAACACCCCCCACTAACCACCCATCCCTAACCCCTAATGTTTGCCCAACATCCCCACTAACCTCCCATCCCTACCCCCTAATATTTGCCCAACGCCCCAATAACCTCCCATCCCTAACCCCTAATATTTGCCCAACACCCCCATTAACCTCCCATCCCTAACCCCAAATATTTGCCCAACACCCCACTAACATCCCATCCCTAACCCCTAATATTTGCCCAACACCCCCACTAACCTCCCATCCCTAACCCCTAATATTTGCCCAACACCCCAATAACCTCCCATCCCTAACCCCTAATATTTGCCCAACATCCCCACTAACCTCCCATCCCTAACCCCTAATATTTGCCCAACGCCCCAATAACCTCCCATCCCTAACCCCTAATATTTGCCCAACGCCCCAATAACCTCCCATCCCTAACCCCTAATATTTGCCCAACACCCCAATAACCTCCCATCCCTAACCCCTAATATTTGCCCAACACCCACTAACATCCCATCCCTAACCCCTAATATTTGCCCAACACCCCACTAACATCCCATCCCTAACCCCTAATATTTGCCCAACACCCCACTAACCTCCCATCCCTAACCCCTAATATTTGCCCAACACCCCCACTAACCTCCCATCCCTAACCCCTAATATTTGCCCAACATCCCCACTAACCTCCCATCCCTAACCCCTAATATTTGCCCAACACCCCCACTGACATCCCATCCCTAACCCCTAATATTTGCCCAACACCCCCACTAACCACCCATCCCTAACCCCTAATATTTGCCCAACACCCCACTAACCTCCCATCCCTAACCTCTAATATTTGCCCAACACCCCCACTAACATCCCATCCCTAACCCCTAATATTTGCCCAACACCCCCACTAACCACCCATCCCTAACCCCTAATATTTGCCCAACAACCCCACTAACCTCCCATCCCTAACCCCTAATATTTGCCCAACACCCCCACTAACATCCCATCCCTAACCCCTAATATTTGCCCAACACCCCACTAACCTCCCATCCCTAACCCCTAATATTTGCCCAACACCCCACTAACCTCCCATCCCTAACCCCTAATATTTGCCCAACACCCCCACTAACCACCCATCCCTAACCCCTAATATTTGCCAAACACCCCAATAACCTCCCATCTCTAACCCCTAATATTTGCCCAACACCCCCACTAACCACCCATCCCTAACCCCTAATATTTGCCCAACACCCCAATAACCTCCCATCCCTAACCCCTAATATTTGCCCAACACCCCACTAACCTCCCATCCCTAACCCCTAATATTTGCCCAACACCCCCACTAACCACCCATCCCTAACCCCTAATATTTGCCCAACACCCCAATAACCTCCCATCCCTAACCCCTAATATTTGCCCAACACCCCAATAACCTCCCATCCCTAACCCCTAATATTTGCCCAACACCCCCACTGACATCCCATCCCTAACCCCTAATATTTGCCCAACACCCCCACTAACCACCCATCCCTAACCCCTAATATTTGCCCAACAACCCCACTAACCTCCCATCCCTAACCCCTAATATTTGCCCAACACCCCCACTAACATCCCATCCCTAACCCCTAATATTTGCCCAACACCCCACTAACCTCCCATCCCTAACCCCTAATATTTGCCCAACACCCCACTAACCTCCCATCCCTAACCACTAATATTTGCCCAACACCCCCACTAACCACCCATCCCTAACCCCTAATATTTGCCAAACACCCCAATAACCTCCCATCTCTAACCCCTAATATTTGCCCAACACCCCCACTAACCACCCATCCCTAACCCCTAATATTTGCCCAACACCCCAATAACCTCCCATCCCTAACCCCTAATATTTGCCCAACACCCCACTAACCTCCCATCCCTAACCCCTAATATTTGCCCAACACCCCAATAACCTCCCATCCCTAACCCCTAATATTTGCCCAACACCCCCACTAACCTCCCATCCCTAACCCCTAATATTTGCCCAACACCCCCACTAACCACCCATCCCTAACCCCTAATATTTGCCCAACACCCCAATAACCTCCCATCCCTAACCCCTAATATTTGCCCAACACCCCCACTAACCTCCCATCCCTAACCCCTAATATTTGCCCAACACCCCCACTAACCACCCATCCCTAACCCCTAATATTTGCCCAACACCCCCACTAACCTCCCATCCCTAACCCCTAATATTTGCCCAATACCCCCACTAACCTCCCATCCCTAACCCCTAATATTTGCCCAACACCCCCACTAACCACCCATCCCTAACCCCTAATATTTGCCCAACACCCCCACTAACCACCCATCCCTAACCCCTAATATTTGCCCAACACCCCCACTAACCTCCCATCCCTAACCCCTAATATTTGCCCAACACCCCCACTAACCACCCATCCCTAACCCCTAATATTTGCCCAACACCCCCACTAATCTCCCATCCCTAACCCCTAATATTTGCCCAACACCCCCACTAACCACCCATCCCCCAAACCAGCGAATTTAAATCAATTAACAAATGGATTTAATTAATGTGTTGATGTAATGCAGCCACGATGGTCCAAATGGCCCCTTCCTGCGTCAAAGGTCCTCGTGTGCCGATTCCCTGCAGCTGCAGGTACGGAGTATAATCACCGTACGTTTCGCTAATGTATAAGTATAACTGCCGTGTCCTTGGAGCCATTAATTTCCCGAAATCGCGCGAGAGGTGAGGCGCGAATCTGTTCAAAGCACAAAATCCTCACAGGGCTCTGAGAGGTAGCAAAACGTTACGGGTTTGAAAGAACATAATACACGAGAGAACGTGCAGCACAGGCGGGAACGTACATTTCATTTCCTGGATCCTGTTTGCACAATTCTTTCACCGCTAAGTTCGATTGGAGATGTTCTGAGGTGATTAGCACAACATCTTCGCTTACCATACCATGCCTCCGAAGTGCCAAGTCCCGCGAAGTCTCGCGAGAGTTCATATTGGAACAACGTCTTCGCTTTCCATGCTTCCAAAGTGTCAATTCCCGCGAAGTCTCGCGAGAGTTAATATTCGAAGAACGTCTCACCGGAAACTATTAAAACCCACAAAAAAGTTCAGTTCAGTTTTGCTGTGACGGACACAGCAAAATATACATTACAAATCAATACGATTTTGAACGTGGCTACAACGCACACAAGCACTCTTGAAAGATTGGCAGACACAGTTTAACAAAAACAAATGTAAGGTCCTGGACTGCTATGGATGGCTTGGAGTAATGAAAATAGGGGGCTTGGAGTAATGAAAATAGGGGGCTTGGAGTAATGAAAATAGGGGGCTTGGAGTAATGAAAATAGGGGGCTTGGAGTAATGAAAATAGGGGGCTTGGAGTAATGAAAATAGGGGGCTTGGAGTAATGAAAATAGGGGGCTTGGAGTAATGAAAATAGGAATTACATGATGCATCGGGGAATCCTGGAGAGCGTCACCCAGGAGAAGGATCTGGGGGTGGCCCAGACCACAAACTCCCTTTTATTTATTTTTTTGCCGGTGAACTACCATTATTACATTTGCCCGTGTATTAACACTGTAACGTAGCACAGGTGACTGAACTGCATACGCAATACCTCGTCGTTCACCTTACCACGTCGCTCACTCGGCACTGCCGGGTGGTAAAAAGATGTGCGTGAACACCATGGGGTCACACCGCAGCTCTCTCTCAAAATCCCACCCATCGCTTCGCTGAAATATGGGGGAGGGTTCTTCTTCTTTTTTGTCTTATGGCTTTTTCAGAGCCGTGAGCCTCTATATCCACCACGCACCCAGAGATAACAGCAGTGAACAAAGGAGCCTTTCGTTAATCTTAAATACAATATGGATTTCCAGTTCTCTTTTAAAAATCTCAGAACCGCCTTACAGAGTTGGCAATGCTTCTAGTTCAAATGGCTGAAAATTTTCGGCAGATCTCACATGCAATTTCCACCTCTTTCATACCTTGAAATAGACTAAATCTGGGTCCATCAAATAGAGGGAACTTCATTTTAAAAAGATGGTTCAAATCTTCATTTCCCTACAAGTATCGCAGATCCCAGTAGAACGATACCCTATCCTATGGAGGTATGAATTAAAACGACAATGCAGAAGGAGGGATGACAGCCTTACTTACATAAATACATTTGATTATAAGAATCACTAATTTCTTTAAAATTTAAGATGTCTCTCCAGATTTTGACACTTATATAGTCCACGGAATCCGATTCTCAAACCCAAAGCGAGATTTTGATTATATACTTTAATTAGTCTGTGAGAGGTCATCATGGCCCCAAGGCCATTTTTGAACAGGCCAAACAAAATGGCAGCTTAAGATCCCAGTGATGTGGCAGGGGGCTAACTAAGATGGTGCTCCACCATTTTTGTAAGGCTTATTTGGTTTTTACCTTGCAATTGTGAAGTAAAAAGCAGGGTGAGGCATTCGGTTGCATACATACGTGGCTTGTCTGCATTTAAAAAATTCATTTTCTCAGCAACCGTTGGTCCGATTGACACGAAATTATACCATATAAATTTTACCAGGCCTCCGCCTGCAGAATTTTTTTTATTCATAATTATGACATCATGTGGTATGGACGCCATCTTGGAAAAACGTTACACCTCTACATCTACAAAACCGAACCATGGCAAAAATTGAAACATGGCTCATTGTCAAGTACTCCCCATGGGGAATAAGATATATTGATTATGTCATTGGTACCTTGTGACATCATCATTCGACAAGTACAACGCTTGATTTGATCAGAATGAAAATGTATTCTCTGCAATTCTTGGTCCAATTGACATGATATTTTCACCATAGAAGCTCCTCCTCCTGTAGATTATTTTAATAATTATGATGTCATAGGTCACGTGGTACAGACACCATCTTGGAAAAACCGAAAAACATTGCACCTCCATCTCCGAAACCACTCCATGGAAAAAACTTAAACATGGCTCATTGTAAGGAACTCCACATGGGGAATAGGTGTTGTTAACGATGGCATCATTGGCATGACGTCATAATTCAACAGAAATAACGCTTAGTCTGATCAGTTTGAAATTTATTGAGCGTGATCTACGCAACAATTATATTAGAGAATATAAATTTATGATGTAATCACTCACGTGGTCTGGCAGCCATATTGTATCAAAGAAAAAAACGTTCAAAAACAGAACAGTTGGCTCGCACCAAGTTGACCGCGCAGAGTAAGTATTCTATGAATACCATCTAGAGTTTTTTGTGTGATGAGCACCCCCTAAATTATCTTCAAAAGGGGTGTTTAAATGTAGCCAAATACCCCCATTTTCATTCATGCAGTACCTTGGAGATCCCTTAGTATGCATGCAAAGTTTCAGGGCATTAGGTTTCATGGTTGTGGAGTTATGGAGGAGACACAATGACACACACACACATTATCTTTTATTGTTATAGATATATAAAATATTGAGTGATCAGGTAAAAATTAAATCATACGTGCAAAATGTAATAAAAAAGAAAAAGCTTCTTCAAAAAAAAAACATGAAGCCCAAAGCAAGGTGAGTGATAGAAAAAAGTTTCCCTCATACAATTACTGTCAAGTTAAAGTGAACCGATTCAAACTGCTACATTTTGGTGTGATCCTCAAAGTGAAATTCTTCTTCCTTCATATTGTTATGAATTTTGGGGTAGTGATATTTCACTATTTTGGGGTAGTGATAGATTCAGGTAGATCTGCATAGGTAGGTGTTCCGATGATCGTGGGTAGAAAGAACTACTTCGATGTACATAAGTCAGGGACCTGTTTAGCCGAATGCCGGGTAAGTCTATCTCCGTGGTCATACGAGGATGGCCCTTGTTTTACAAGGTAGGGATTATGTTAATTCCCCTATTCCTCAAACCTCAGTGATTTATCCCATTATCCTTGATGGCACCGCATTTAGACACGTCAGGAATCCCCCATTTAACTGCACTCAAATAATAATAAAACCACCCGAAGTCCAGAAGGAAGCTTTGTCACCCATTACACCACATTGGAAGGCACACATCGCGCAGGCAGGCCGAGAGCCACGCCCAGGAGGACCGAGATTGGGCGGGAGGTTTTGATGGACAGGCGGATTGCGTCACAAAGGCGAACTGTACGCTGATTGGCAGGGCACGCCGATGATGTCAAAGGGTGGACTGTGTGTGATCGGTGGAGAGCGAGGCATTGGAGTTGTGGCCTGCAGGCATTGGAGAAGTGCGGATGACGTCAGAGGGACGGGACGTAAAAGAAGGCGATGGACGACATTTTGTTCTCTTGCGTTCTGGTTCTCTTGCCTCGCCCCCTTTGCTTTCTTTGTCTCTACGCCTCCCTTGCTTCTCTTACCTTTACATTCCGAGCGTTGTTGGAAGACGGTCATGTGCTGACGAATCCCTTCCTTTTCCTTCACATTTTCGGACCACACGAACAACTGTGTGGACGAAGCCAGGCGCGGCCAAGTGAAGAGGACGTAGAGGCCTAGCAGCGTGGGAGTGGCAGTTCCCGCCAACGCGCGCAACGTCGTCGACGCCCCGGACGACTTTGACAACCCTGACGAGGTTTCACCAATGATCGGAGCTAAATCAATAATCCAACATCCCTCACCCTCCCCCCCCCATTCCTTTCCCACGTTCTTTTATCCTGGTGTCTGTGTGGAAGTCTGGTGTGTGGGATCCCAAATTAAGAATATAGTTTTTACCGGCGGCTTTTTCTTGTTATTGGCATTTCTGTTAATAAACCATTGTATTGTTTTCCCTGCACATTTTAACCGGTATTCCCGATTGAGTTATTTTTGCAGCTTTGGGAACTGCCGGCGGGATCGACCAGGTAAGGCTTTCCAGCTTCTTCTTCATTCTTCCTCCGCGTAGATCGTGAGTCTGCATTTGATCATCGGCTTGGAATTAAAGCTCGCTTTGGCTATTCGTGATTACCCAGTCTTCACCGAGGGGAATCACATGACAATATGTAGCACAAGGCTGCAGGGTAGCATCATTGACTGATGGCATAGCTGTGCCGCTGATGATTATGGCAGAAATTTGGAATCTGGCCATGGTGCCAGCGATGGCTCACTTACTGTTTGCAAAGAACACCGTGGGATCTTTAACGCCAACTAACAAATGTCAGTCGATGAGACGCCCGGTTTAACATCCATCTGAGGGACGGCACACACATTGATGAATCACTCTGCCAGTGAAACACCAGGGTGACAGTTTATAGCTGGGTCGGGATTCAAACGCAGGCTCGACAGATCCAAGGTGAGTGTGTGTACCTCTCGGACTATAGTCAGGGCCCTTAGGGATATTTTGGGGCCGTTTGGTTCAAATTCTTCCAAAAGCACCAAATTTGGCCCAGATGTTGCCCATGCCATACTCTTTCGATTTTTGACAATTAGAGGAAATATTTACATGTCTATTTCCTAATTTTCAGGCATATGCAGTTCATCAGTCTAATTACAAAGGTACGGATTTTGATGTTTTATGAACTGTATGCCATATCCTTGTGTTTAATTTTTGTGCGATCATGATCCAGGTTCATGTATACATGATTGTATACATGTCATAAATATGACGTCATAGGTCATGTGACCTGGCGGCCATATTGGATTTTATGAAAACCATAAAAATGGATCCCTGCCTTCATTTTTCGATCGATTCATTTTGAACTTTGACCACTTATAGTACGCCATGTGATTGGATGCATATCCTAATTATGACGTCACAGGTCAGGTGACATGGCGGGATGGCCCGGTATGGTCCCCGGATCCCCGGATCGCCCTTGGCGCCCATCAAAAATCGAAAGAGTATGGCATGGGCAACATCTGCGCCAAATTTGATGCTTTTGGAAGAATTTGAACCAAAATATCCCTGAGGGCCCTGACTACTAGGCCATCCTGTCAGCCCAATAAATTCCACTGAAAATCTATATTATAAAAGGAGCCATGTCTGTCTGTTTGTCGTGTTATAACTTGAGAACGGATTAACGGGTTTCAATAAATCCAACTAAGGTGGATTCGGGTAAGTCCCGGGAATGTTTGTGATCCAAATATTTTATTATAATAATTTTATTATGGGTACATGGACATACGTGTTAAAACTGCAAATGCCAACTCGTGGCATTGGTTATCCCTGCACAAAGAGCAGGATCTGCCAGGAATCCTTCTTTGTTAACTTGAGATCGGATTTCAATGAAACCACTCGCAGGAAAGTAAACATAACCACTTATCCCTCTCAATACAAAGCAGTTTCATCCACCACGTTGTTTCCATATCTCCACGAATCCAAATCATACATTTTTCCCTATTTTTTTCAATACCAAACAACAACAACAACCCTTTTAAATTTTTTTCAATTACGCAAAGATTGGTGTTCCCATCAGTGAGCGACGGGTCTTATATGCTAGTTATAAACTATGATGGCAAAGTCGTACTGCTGGTTTATTCAAGGCCTCCGACTTCCATTTTTTGAATCTGGCACATTGTCAAATCAGCTTACATTCTTGTGCAGAGAATGAGTGCTCATGTGGATCTTCACACTGTTTCTCGCAGAAAAACCTTTCCCACAGATGGAGCACTTGTATGGACGTTCTCCCGTGTGGGTCCGCATGTGAATTTTTACACTAGACTTTTCAGAAAAACTTTTCCCGCAAACAAAGCACTTGTGGGGACGTTCGCCCGTGTGGGTCTTCATGTGCGATGTAACATGACGGGCAACGGTGAAAGTCCGGCCGCAAACCGAACACTCGAAAGGGCGTTCTCCCGTGTGTGTTCTCATATGGATTGTGACACTGTTTTTCGCAGTAAAGCTCTTCCCACAGACGGAGCACTTGTACGGACGCTCTCCAGTGTGAATCCTATTGTGGATTTTGACGTTTTGTTTTGTGGAGAAATTCTTTCCGCAGACAGCGCACTTGTACAGACATCCTTTCTTGTGGCGTGTGTTCATGTGCAGCTGCAAGGCACCCTCGGTGAGGAACAGGTGGGAGCACCTTGAGCAAGAGAAAAGTCTTGCCTTCTCCGACGATGTCTCTGGAAACAGCAATCCACAAAACCATGACACTTTTTGAATACTTTAGCACATGCATCATGAATGCACCAAATTATTGCATCAAGCATTTTTTTTTAAGGCAAAAAAAAAAAAAAGCTTGTGAAAATTTACAAGATACTGCATGTACACTCAACGAAAACGTCATCAAACACTAATTACCTCCACCACCAAAGGTGGACAGAGGTTATGTTTTCACCCCCTGTCTGTGAACAGGATATCTCAAAAAGTTGTGGACGGATTCACACGAAACTTGGTGGACAGGTTGTGTGTGTGTGACAAGGATGAACATATTCAATTTTAGTGAAGGTCTAAATATGATCTGGTACGAGAATGTTTTGATTTCTGAAGTGATTCTTCACCATTGAGTGACGGGGCCAAAAACGATATAAAAACCACCGTTTAGTGGTTTTTTAGTTTAGTGGATTTGGGGCCAAAAACGATATATAACATGATATTTAAAAAATTGTGAACCACTTCGAACAAAACTAGGTGGACGAGTTGGTTAGGCAACACGAAGAAGCCGATTAAATTTTGGTTCAGGTCCGAATCCAGATCTCACCTATCAGTGGCATACAAAACACAAACTGTTCAGCCTGGCGGAGGTGCGTGCTCTACCGAGTGCTGTTCTAGTTCCATACATGAAATACAAGGTGTGGCATTTATATGTGATACATATATAATGCATATACATATTTTAAATAAATATCTGTATTGTTGTGGATTTGAGAATTGCTGTGTTTTTTTTAATTGTAGTGTAATGAATTGTAAAATATCACCCTCCTTCCTCCATTTGTTGTGCATAAAGGTCAAAGGTCGTTCCCGTAGTTATTCCATATACCACACGTAGCCAATCATAGATTTCCTCCTTGTTCAGTAGTTATCTCCTTATTATGTGTATTAGATTAAGGCTCTGTTCCCATTAGTTAATACTCCATTTCACCGAATCAAGTAAGGATAGCTCCCCTTCAATGACATTTTCCAGCCGAACTCTCCCTCTCTGGGTAATGAAGCTTAACAAGCGTGGGGTGCGCGGCTCCTCAACTGGCCTGGCTTGGGAAGCGGCGTTCGCCACTATGATGAAGATGTGCTCCGTGCTCTGTTTGGACAGGAAGGGCGGGGTCGCCGGGAAGAGGCACGCCCAGGGCGCGCCACGAGGGGCAGGGTGTTCAGCCCCATGCCCAAGTAAGGACACAAGCCCGTGGCTCGCCACGAGGGGCGCGCCGTTCGACTCTCTGCCCAAATAAGGTAGCAAGACCATGCCATTGCCTTATAAGGGCACGAAACAGAGTGCGGAGGAGGGCGGTACCGAAACTGAGGAGGACGTGTCAGCCCCGCGCTTGAGATTGAAGGAGCTATATACGTGCGACGATCGAAAAAGCAGCAGATTGAGAGAGAGAGAACCCGTCACGCAACGCCCCCACGTCAGATGCGGCACACCACAGCAGCGTGAACCAATGGAGCTTTGAAACCACCGCAGTTTGTGACCACGGCAGCTTTGAGCGGTGACGGCAGTTGCAGCCTCGAAGCAACGTCGCCGTACGAGAGACGGTTGAGGAGAGCCGGCGGCTGCCCAACTCGAGCCGCGATCATCCCAACCACCCGGACCCTTCCCGCCATTCGTTCCTGCCATCATCCCCCGTGTGAGTCTGATTGTTCGTCCGTATTCTGTGTTGTCCTGGGGTTTAAGTAAGACTGTTAATAGGTAAGCTAGAGTTTCAGTGTCCTTCTGGTCCGTCCCTCTTCTGTATTTTATTTTATTATCTTTCCTTCTTCCTTGGTTTCTTTCGAATTGTAAATAGTGGTAATAAATTATATTCGTATTCCCTACTTCTGTCTTCCTCTTCTTCACATCCGTCGTCTTAGTGATTTCCCCATTGAAAACCTGTGGCACGATTTGGCCAACGTTTCAGGATCAGGTTTAGTCTTTGCTAATGACTCGAACTCCGGGTTGCTAAAAAAACGCTCGGCAACTAGACCATCCAAACCGGGGTTCGAGCGGTACTTGCCTCCTTGTTCTGCGGAGGTACGGATAAAGGTATTCGGGATAAACCCTGGACCCATAACCCTGATCCGTTCCATCCCGCGGGAGAGCGTTACAAGTACCAGGAGCGGAGCCGGTCAGCTTAACAAGACAAGGGGCTAACCACCTCTTGCTAAGGGGGAAGAGCCGTAATCCGTATCCGTAACAGTATTATTAATTATTAATTTTTGTGTTACATGTGAAACCCTAAATATTTGAATAATGGAGCATTAACCCTTGGATGCAGTGATTGGGCCTCGGAGGCCCACAAGGTTTTTTTGTTGCAAAAACGATGCTGTACATTTTTTTTTTGGAATGAGCCTCATTTTCACCGATTTTCATGTTGTTACACAAAATTGAGTGACATTAAAAAAAAAATTCATTCGGGCTCGTGGGAAAATATTCATTCTTCACTTATAACCCGAAAATCCGACATGAATGCAGACCTGGGGCCTTCAAAGCCCTGCATAAATGTTGTTGTACTACTATGTTATATCATTATTTTCTTGATATGAGCCTCATTATATGCTCCTATAACTTGGTTACAAATAATTCAGTGACAAAAATATGAAAATTAAAAAACTTTACACTAACACATTCGTGGGGCCTCCGAGGCCCAATGGCTGCATAGGTGTAGGATTTTTGACAGTCCTGGACATATACATTCTAAATAAAAGGATTAGTGAATCATTTTTTGAGCAAATACTCCTCCATGAGCCTCAAGTTTTTAGAGAAAAAAAAGTTGAAAAACGAAGAACAAAAATATTTTTTTGCAAAAAAAGAAAAAAAAGAAAATCGATTCATTGCTTGTATGGGATTCTTCCAACTAATAGGATCAATGATTCACATTTTCTGAGCAAATACACATCCATGAGCATCGACTTGGATTGAAAAAGGATATGAAAGAAAAAAATCTATTTATAAAAACATTACATTATAAAAATTACATTATAAAATATTATAAAAATATTTTATTACATTATAAAACATTATTACGTTATAAAACATTATTATAAAACATTATTACGTTACATTATAAAAATTACATTATAAAAAAAAAAAAACATTACACGAATACATCCGTTGGGCCTCCGAGGCCCAATGGCTGCATTTATGTAGGATTTTTGACGCCTGCATCTAAGAGTTAAAGCATGCCAACAGGGATTAAAATTGTCAAATTCTTTACTAAACTCGGCTCTGTTATTGCAACTCAGCGAGCATTCAGGAGACCTTTCTCATTTCTGAATTGCGTGGTAGACACATAATGTTCGAAGACACGAGATGGAACAATGATAGAACAATGTGCCAGACTGAAAGAATCGTTATGCAATTTCTCAGGCGACAGTTTGTGGAAAAGATATTCTCTCGGTTTAGTAATGTTTCATGACCACCCCAATCCCTAGATTGGACCCAAGCAGATTTCCTCCTCTGGGGATTTTTGAAGAGCTAAGTTTACAAGACATATTCCAGAAGTAGAGATGAACTTAAGTTGAGGATCACTGAAGCCATCACTGATATTGATAATGACACATTGAAAGCAGCAATGAACAATCTACTTGTTCGATGAAGTGCATCAATAATAATGGACAGAATTTAAAAGATTACATTTTAAAGAAGTTTAGCTCGGTTCCCACATAACCTCCGACACCTGTACTTCAATTTATCATACAATAAACATGATTTACTGTTTCAGTTTTATTTTATTGCAGAACTATGACTTGGTTATGGTTATGACTAATTTCCCTGCAAATGTCTGCTGTTGTTCTTCTGCTCCAATCGATTCATCTGACTATATGCTTGTTAAAGTGGACATCTCTCTGGCCATTCTCAGAGAGCCACCTCGGCACCAACGAATCTGGCATGTCACTCAGGCCGACTGGCATGATCTTCAAGCAGCCATCAAACTTCTAGACTGGTCTCCCATTTCAACTGTCTCGAACATAAACTTATCCTGTGAAATTTTTCCAAAGAAATCTGCTCTTTCTCATGCACAGAGTTATCCCATCTCGTCTTCAGTTGTCATACACTTCCTCCCACCTGTGGTGAGGCAGTTGCCCTGAAACAACTTGCCTTCACCTCATGGAAGGCAAATCCAACTGAAGGCAATCTCAGTTCCTTCCACAAAGCTCAGAACAAGTGTGTGTCTACGCTCAGGAGAGCCAGGAAGCCATATCTCTCTAATCTCAAGACTGAACTCTCAAACCTGCGTCCCTCCTCCAAAAACTGGTTGCGTCTTGTTAAGTCTGTTCCCCACTCGCCCACCTTAGCCCCTCCCTTACCTCAAATGTCTCTACACAGCTGGCAATGCCTGTGAAAAGACTGAATGCCTCAACTCTGTGTTTGCCTCGAAATCTTGTGTCCAAACCCCATCGCTCTCTATACCCACCATACCCAGTCGCACCCAGCTGCTCCTGGACAACGTGTCCTTCTCTTCCGACAATGTGGAGAAGTGGCTGTCAAACCTCAACTCCAATTCTGCCAGACGGCATCAGTCCACGTCTCTTAAAATCCTGCTCCACTGCTCTATCATACCCTCTCTCTGTTCTCTTCACTCTTTCTTTTGCTCAAGGTCATCTGCCATCTTCTTGGAAATCAGCAAACATTACCGCTTTACATAAAAAGGTGCAAAAACAGATCCTTGCAACTACAGACCAATCGGCTTGCTCCCAATCATCAGCAAGGTCATGAAATCCATAATCACTTCCAAGGTCGAATCCTTCCTCTTCTCCAATGGCTTCAATTCTGATCATCAATTTAGATTCAGACCAGGCCACTCGACTCTGGACATGCTGCTTCCACTATATCAACAATGGATGGAGGCAATGCCAGACAGATCAGAGCAGTCTCCCTTGACATATCTCGTGCCTTCGACACGATCTGGCACCCTGCCCTGCTCACCAAACTCTCTTCTTATGGTATCAATGGCAATCTCCACTCATGTCTCGTGGACCTCTTCTTCTTCTGTTCTGTTCTTCTTCAACTGTCTTCTTCTTCTTCTTCTAGTTGTAGTCAACGTGTGGGTCTAAATGGAATTCTCTCATCTCCTCTTCCCATCCAGGCTGGAGTTCCACAAGGCAGTGCTCTGCCACTGTGCCTTTTTAAAATCTTCATCAATGATCATTCTGACTTGCTGAAAATCCTATTTATCTTTATGCTGATGACCCCACTCTCTGATGTTCCATCTCATCCCTCAGATTGGCAGGCAGCAGCCTCTTCACTCTCTGCAGACCTGGAAAAAAAAAATCACAAGCTGGTCAAAACCTTGGAGAGAATTGGCTCGCAATCTTTCAATCCTGACAAATCTCACACTTTCACTATGTCTCTCCGAAAAGACCGTCTGGAAAACCCTCCCATTTACTTTCTCAACAATCCTCTCAAATAAGTTCTGTCACTCAAGCTTTTGGGTCTCACTATCTGCCATGATCTTGCCTAGGAAAACCACATTTCCAAGCTGATCTCCCAAGCAAGTCGCCGACTGGGCATCCTCAGTCGTGCAAAGTCCTTCCTTGGCACTACTGAGCTTCTCACCGCATACAAAGCTTTCATCGACAACTTGATGGAGTACTGCTCTCCCCTCTGCGCTGGTGCTCTTGCCTCACACAAAGCTCAGCATGACGCAGTAGAAACCAAGGCTTTTAGAATCATTGATACAGTCATGGCCAAAAATATTGGCACCCTAGCACTTTTATCAAATACAGTAACTCACAATTTTCTACAAAAACAAGATGAAATTGACTCCACAATCATTTGGTATTTGGTCTCCACAATTCTTTGTTTCACTGTTAATATTATAGAACCTTTGTTTTTGATTCATAACTTAATATATCCTTTTCTCTATTCAAACTGGTTGAATGAGTGATTTTTATATTGCAGGCACCTGCAACTCACCACAGGGGAGTTCAATTCCAAAGTAAAGGAGACTCACCTGCTTGAAATCTAATTATTTCGAACAACTTTGAAAACAACAACAACAACAACATGCATTTTAAGGCCATTTTCCCTGCTAGAGCGGGGGTTAGCCTTGCGGTCCCCATGACAATCTTCTCCATTTTGCCCTATTTTCTGCATCTCTCCTTGTTAACCCCCTTGCCCGCATTTCTTCTTCCACCATCTTTAGCCAAGTCTTTCTCGGTCTTCCCCGTCCTCTACTTCCTTCTACATTAACTTCCATCACTCTTCTCAACCAGTCACTTTCATCCTTCCTCAATACATGACCAAACCATCTCAACCTGTTCCTCTTCACAGCATCAATCACAGGCAATATTCCCATCATCTTTCGCAATTCATCATTTGTCTTCCTCTCTCTCAACGATACTCCGCACATCCATCGAACCATTCGCATTTCCACCCTTTCCAGCCTTCGTTGCTGCTCTACGTTCATTACCCATGTCTCGTTCCCATAAATCATAACACTTCTCACACATGCAGCATACACCTTTCCCTTCAGCTTCAGCGACACTCTCCTCCTCATCAGCACACCACTCAGTTCCCGAAACTTCTTCCATGCACATCTCACTCGAGCAACCGTTGCCGAGTCTGATCCACCTTCTCCATTCAGCATGTCTCCGAGGTAGCAAAATGTTTTCACACCTTCCAGCTTCACGCCACCTCCAAGATCCAACTCAACATTTCCTCCATCTGCAGCTCCCTCTGCGCACACCTTACATTTGAATGTAGCTGCCACACTGGTAAATGACCCTCTCAGACCACTACATTTTTGATGAACCCACTCAGCACACATTGTACATTGAATGGAGTTCACTCCGACACCCTTCCTGCACACAGCACACGGCCACTTCCCAGTTCTTTCCACCTCACCACATGCTTTACCACTTGCCATCACCTTTGTCTTTCCGATATTCACCTTCAGACCTTTTGTCTCCATACATTCCTTCCACTTGTTCATCTTTTCCTTCAGTCCATCCATACTTTCCGCAATCAACACCAGATCATCTGCATACAACAACTCCCCCGGTAAACCCTCCTTTACGTTCTGAGCCAGCACCTCCATCACAGCTACAAATAGTAGTGGACTTAGTACCGACCCCTGATGCACTCCCACCTTCACCTCAAACTCACCACTGTTCCCGTCCTTCGTCCTTACAGCTGTGCGTGCTCTTTTGTACATTGCCATCACTACTCTGATCAACCATTCCTCCACTCCTAACTTCCTCAATGCCCATGTCAATACTTTGCGTGGAACCCTATCGAATGCTTTCTCCAGATCAACAAACCCAAAAAACAACTTCTTCCTCTTATCCATGCACTTCTCCTGCAACTGCCTCACAATGAAAAGCGCATCTGTCGTTCCTCTTCCTGGCATAAATCCAAACTGCATTTCATCGATCTTCACTTTCTTCCTTATCCTCCTTTCCAACACCCTTTCCAATACCTTCATTCCATGCTCCAATAACTTTATCGCTCGGTACGAGCCACACTCCAGAGGGTCACCTTTCCCCTTGTATAGAGGGACGAGGGTACTCAGTTCCTAATCCACTGGAATGCGGCCTTCTTTCACCACCAGATTACAGATCTCTGTCATTCTCTTCACACCCCAACTTCCTGCTGCCTTCAACATATCTCCCACAACTCCCGTCGGCCCTCCCGCTTTTCCACTCTTCATTGCTTTTATCGCTTCCTCAACTTCCTTCTCAGTTATCTTCTCTGCCGGTCCTAAAACTGGGTTACTCTCTATGTTGCCATCCCATTCATTCTCTGTATTCAACAGCATTTCCATATATCTTTTCCATCTTCCTTTAATTCCATCTGGGTCGACAACGATTTGTCCCACTTCATCCTTCAAGCAACTCACCCCCATCACATCACTTTGACTTCACAAAGCAACTTTGAAAAGATGCCAATAATATTGTCTGGGCCATTATAGGATTTCTGTGTGGAATAAGCTAAGATCTAGTAATTTTTCAGCTTTTTTTGTTTTGTTCCACTGCAAACCAAAGAAATACATATGTGGATACCAATTTATTTATTTTTTTTTCAACAATTTTCTGGAAGAAATGGTGCATTAGAAACGAGCGTTACACCTAGGTCCCCCGTCGGTGAAATGATGTGAGTTGACAAAGTGGAAGACGCAAGGCGGCCACCATGGATTTTGACGTGGCGACCCAATTTTCAATAGCGTTCTTCCTTATGCCTCGATACACCCACACACCGGATTAGAAGTTAGTAGTTCATTTATTTTTCAAGATATTCCGCTCACAAGGTTCAGACATTTACTTTTCAAGATATCGCGCTCACAAGGTTTAGATATGGTGACGGCCATCTTGGATTTTGACGTGGCGACCGAATTTTCAATCGGGTTCTTCCATATGCCTAGTTGCACCCACACACCAAATTAGAATTCGGCCCTTCGCTTACTTTTATAAAGATATTGCAGTGCACGTACGCACGCATGCACGGAGGGTAAAACAATAGTCCCCCTTTCACTCCGCGGTGCGACGGGGGACAAAAAGTGCATTGGTGCCAATATTTTTTGGCCACGACAGTATCTCCTGCAATGAAGCCGATTCTGAGGGCCTTTCACTCTCTCACCGCAGGCAGGTTGGTGGTCTTTCTATCTTCTACCGACTCCTCTCCGGCCTTGCTCCCCCTGCTCTGTCTGTGCTTTGTCCCCCAAATATTTCTGCAAGACGCACAAGTTCTGCCAGCAACCTCCTTCTGTTGAAACTGCCGAAAGTAAGACTGCTCACCCTCACTACTTCATTCATCTTTTTCCCATCTCTGGAACAAACTCCCAAACTCTCTCCAATCCCACTCTTCCCGCTAGCCTATAAAACAGCAGTTCACCACCGCTAATATATTCCTCAATCCCATCCAAATCCATGATTATTGCTGCCCCCATTAATCCACCCTAAAACCAGCTCCTTCAAATTCCCCTTTTTCTTTCCTGAAAGTCCCTATAGTGTCCATATTGTTTATCCTGTGTACGCCCAACTTCTCCCTTCCACAGATCTCTTCATGTCCCTGAGCTCTACTGTTATTGTGCTCCCCTCTCTCCCCACCTCTTGTCTCCCGCTTTCTGTATTATATGTTCTATGTGATAGCTCTTATACGAGCCTCGACTTAGTATCGAAAATAATAATAATAATAGATGTGTCAGACATTAATGCCATACCCTGTACTATAAACATGTAGATCATACAAAAGGGTTTTAGAATTAGTTTTCAATGAATGTGTATACATAATCAAGTGGAAATAATACTTCCTCAAGTTAAACATGTGTTCTTAAATATCAAAAACAGAAACTGTTATTCTATGAATGTTGCATCTCATTCGAACAGCTTTTTTAAACGCACCTTGTAAATAGTCTCAAATAGTCTCGGTGACCATAACAAGTATCACAAATGCTACGAATATTTTCTTCTTTTTCTTTTGCAAAAGGATCGGGGAACTTTCAGGTTAACACAAAACATGATTAACAAGAAAGAGCAATCAGAGATTGAAGACCCTCGCCAGGATGTGTTTTCAGTGGTTTTTAAGGCTTTTGTGTTAAAACAAATATGGCCAAACCACATGACCGATGACGTCATCATTTTTTTTCCTCCACCGATTTATGCCTAGATAATGCTCAAGAAATTTCATCTGATCGGATAAAGTTTTGTACTTGTCAAATTATGACGTCATAATGGAGGCACCTATGACATCATCAACATATTTTATTCACAATGGAGAGTTCTTTACAATGCGCCACGTCTCAATTTTTTCTATTCAGCGCTTTTGGAGATATAGAGATGCAAAGTTTTTCGGTTTTTCCAAGATGGTAGCCGAACCACGTGATCTATGACTTCATAATTATCATAAAAAAATTCTACAGGTGGAGGTGCACCTATGGTGAAAATTTCCAGTCAATTGGACCAAAGGTTGCAGAGAAAATCATATTTTTTCGGTGCGGACAAACAAACAGACAGACAAACAAACAAACAAACAAACTCAAATGCAATACCCTCTCCTCTGGCGAAGGTAACTAGAACGGCACTCAGTAGGACGCATACCCCACAAGGCTGAGCAGTTTGCATTTTGTATCCCACTGATGGGCGAAGTCTGATTCCGGACCTGAACAAAAATCTAATCGGCATGTTCTTGTCATCTACCCTCATCCAGTCATCCACCAAGTTTTGTTATAACTCACCCACAACATTTTAAAATCCCATGCTATGTAAAAACATAGGGGCAATACCCCTGGCGCTCACCTGGTAGAATAAAAAGTATACTGCACTGACTGAAGGTATTTTAAACCAATTTTAATGGTCGCTAGAAGACAGGGCAGCATGTAGAATCATACCAATATAATCATAAGATTTTAAACAAAAAAAATACCTATTTTAGGGGGCAACCCCTCCCCTCCCCCAACCACATATACCTCCTCAGACCCCAATTTTCCTAATGCCTTGAACAAACATTGGTACATCATGGGTGATGAAGGTTGTGGTGAAGTTTCATCGAAATTTATTGTGCAGTTTCTGAGAAGAAAGCAAATACCTATTTTGGGGGGCAACCCCCCTCCCCCCCATAAACCATTAAGGAGCAGATTTTTTTTAATGCCATGAACAATCCTTGGTACAGTACTAGTGGTGAAGGTTGTGGTGAAGTTTCATCGAAATTGTGTGTGTAGTTTCAGAGGAAAATGCAAATTCCTATTTTGGGGGGGTCAAACCTGGATCCACTTTGACCCCGACTTGACCTGATTTTTTTTTTTTTGTCGTGAACAAACTTCAGTCACAACACAACAAATATCATTTGTGCCAAGTTTGGTCACAATCCTTTCAGCGGTTTCGGAGAAGAAATTGCAAGTGTTTACGTACGGATGGACGTACGGATGACACGCCATCGCATAAGCTCTCTTGAACTTCGGTCCAGGTGAGCTAAACACTTGGAAAAATAAAAAAATTATTGTATCCAGATCTTCACCAAAATCGAATAAAGTTGTCCTTGTCATACACCCAACCTGCCCACCAAGTTTGGTCCGAATCCATGAATAACCTTTTGAGATCATCATTTTGGCCCCATCACTCAATGATAAAGAATCACTTTAAAATTATACGATCCAGATTAGCATTCGGATCTTCATCAAAATCAAATAAATTCGTCCTTGTCATACACCCAACCTGTCCACCAAGTTTCGTCCAAATGAGTATAAAACTTTAAGATATCCTGCTGAAAGACAGACAAACAGAAAACAGACAAACAAGCAGGGATGAAAACATAACCTCTGTCCACTTTTGGTGGTGGAGGTAATTTAAGAGTTCAGAGAACACCGCAATCGGTGGCTTCAGGCCCGGTAATCTAGGAGGAACCAAGGCTCCCCTCGTAGTAGACCCGAAAACCATGGCCGTAACAATATCCACACGTTTTATCTCTTCCAATTCATGACAACAAAGCGAACACAAACAAAATTCAATGTTTCATGATAATGTGGTTGTCCTCACCAGCTGCAGAATTTGTAGACACACCAAGGTTCTCGTTATTGTCATGTTCTTGCTTTACTTGGACATTATTCAAAATCTCTTGGGAAGATGTCGCAATGTCATTGTGGAAATTTTCATCTTCTAATGCAACAATGTCACCTGCAAAAAATGTAAATAATGAACCATTGTAAAGGTTAAATGAGGTTAAAATATTCTAGCACTATCAAACACCGATACCTGTAACAACAAACCTTTAGACCTCTTACGTATTCATTATCAAGAAGATTACCAGCTATTCTGCCTCTGTTCCTGCAGAAAAAATATTTCCTAAAATCTACTATTTGCTCATATTTTTGCAAATGAGAATAATATTTGAATGGGGAAGTTTTGGAAGTTGGGGTTGAAAGTCTCGTGCATTTGAAAAGAAGATTCACAAATTGCACTTTTGCACAGATCTGAGAACAGTCGTTTTTCAAGTGCTATAAAACAAGAGGAGGAACATCTTCTATGATATGACGGGTTTGCCATATAGTTCCATAAACTATTGGGTATTGTACTAGGAATATTGGTGGTTAACAGAAGCAAATAAAGTTATGACAACATACACTCTTTCACAACAATGCAGGAAATGACCATGACCACACACACACACACGCACGCACGCACGCACGCACACACAAAAGGAAAGCTCAAGCTCAAGGGAAAGAATAAACAGAAAACGGAGATTTGCGACGCTCTGAAACAAAACTGCATTAATGGCAGACAGAAAAAAAAAAATGCTGCTAAAGGCGGGAGTTGTTGTCGTTGGTGTTGCACTTCCACTGGGTAGTAGAGAACGTAATGCAAAAGTGAATATGGGAGAGCAGGAATGTCTAAGATGCTACATGTAAATGTATCATTAAAACAAAAAGGCAACGAAGCAAATCTGGATAACGTCCTATTTTAATGTGGACAAAACGGCCAGTGAACAATCCCAGGAAGAACCACAGTGTTGACAATGTGTATAAGTATGGAGGGAGGTGGAACCTGCATCCATTCTCCTCCTCCTTGCATTAGGCCACTCCCCCACCATTTTCCTTCTCACTCCACAAGCTCTATCAACAATCACAGCCGGTGAATACAGCATCGTACTGTACATGAATTTACATGTTACTTTTTTGTTATTTATATTATGCTTTTTGTTCACGAGTTATCAAACAGAGTGACCACTATATTCGTCATGGGTGTGTGTCTGTGTGTCTGTCTGTCCGCAGCATAACTACCCGATGATATCATCCGATCTTGATGAAACTTGGGTGGGAGGTTGATATCATGATCTAGTTGTGTCCTGCCGAGAGTGGGCGTATTGCGCCCATTGTGGGCGCAGCCACGCCCAAAAAAGATGTCTTTTTAGGGGTTAATCAAGTTCAAGCTACATCTTCTCTGAGGGTGTTGGTGGAATCTGACAGGGGTTTCGGTATTTGGTTCGGCCAATGTCATGTGTCTCGCCCCACGGAGCTCGATTTTTCATTTTCGCCCCAAGGTCAAGGTCACAAGGTCACGAAATTTAGAAAAGTCGATTTTTGATGGTTTTATTATATTGTTCGCTTCCTGATTGGGTGAAATGTCGTACAAGATCTTATATTTATCATATACATAATGAAATACAAGTTTTCCAACAAATTTCAGAATCTTCGACCTTTGAAGGTCACAAAGGTCAAATTTTCAAAGTTGTCGGAATCGAACCCATTTTTCGGTATTGTGTAGCTAACTAACCTCATATCTGATTATACATTATTTTCTATCTCATTTCAAGGTCAGTAACCTTCGTTTTGACATTTCCGGGCCAGCACCACACACAATTCCGTACAGCTGGCTCTTAGGCCTACGCACGCAGCGCATTGGGGCCCTTTGTAAATAAGCATGTACACCGCATGTCGGTGTACATGCCTGTCGGGGGGCCGGACACCTGCCACGTGGGCCCCCGACCCCCCAGTCCGGGACTGTTTCGGTTATAGCCCGTCCTTGGTCATTGAATACCGCTCGCTCGTGAACCATCGTCGTCTCCTGACTTGTACTTTTTTTTTCTTCTTTTTTTTCAGAATTTTATTTCATGACTAGCATGTTTTCAAATGCAATAATTATACAAAAATATGCTTTTTTAGACAGTGCAAAAATTTTTCGACTTGGGACACATTAAATGTTATTTGTCCCTTACACGGAGGGGACTATAGGTTTGCTCTGTGTCTGTCTGTCCATCCCACCTGTGGTTTTTCTGCACATATTTCCATGCCTCTAACATATTCAACTGAAAGTTGGTACATGGCTTTCTTATGATAAGTTATGGAACAAGTTTGAGTTTCGGGGCGTTCCACCAATTTTCACAGTGGACATGTGAAAGTTATCGGTAAAGGAGATGTATGGCAAATCGATTTTCCCTCTTGTTTATAGTATGCAAAAAATTGTTTCCAACAACATCGTTTCCTATATCACAGTTTATAGGAACACCAACGGCATTGTGGGCGAACTTACTGTATTTCACATTTGTGTTGGAAAGATTTAATTTCTCAAATTAACCTGGCAATCTTCTTGATGGTAAAGTAAACAAACAAAAAAGGGTTTTCTTTTAATTATTATGCATGAATGAACTAATACGTGCATAATAATAATATTTAGGATTACCAAGTGTTCAAGCACGATGGAGAAGTTTAGAAATACAGTATCGTACACCAAGTAGATCCTGTCTTCAGAGACTGTTCCTAATGCCAAGCCCAAAGCTGGTGTCTCTCATTGGAGGGACACTCTCAAAACAGCAGATACTTCATCGGGACACAACTGATTTACAGCCAGCATGATAACTCTGGCATCAATTTTAGTTTATATAATGAAGTATATTAATTTATATTATATGCAAGCAGGATGTCATGGAGGTACACACACTCGCTTTAAGCCTTGGTTTGAATCCCGACCCAGCTATAAAGCATCATCCCGGTGTTTCACAGGATCCACTGTACATGAGAGGCAAAGACATGAGGATATTGGTCAAATCAACATTGTATATGAGATTTGAACCCGAGTTCAAATCACCATGAAGCAAAGGCTTGCAATGAAACATCACCAGGACACTCAAGTACTGCATGTTGAAAATTAAAACTTAACATACTCAACATTATCCTGAGGGAAATGTGAAAAAGAGACCAATTATAAATTCTTTTAGAAATGTCCCACCATCTTTTGCCATTACCAGCATCAATATGAGTGGATCCATAAACGTGCTCGTAATGATCATGCCGATCTGTCTCCTTCGCTGTTTGGCTCAATGCATCAAATATAGGTCCCACTGCATTTGGATAGAGATGCTGTTCTTCCATGCCTGGGTCCATTCCTTCTGCAATTAAACAAGCACAAGCTGCCTTATTGTACATGTCAAGTTGATGAGAGTATACAAAAGCAAACAAATGACGACTTTTGATTATTATAGTATATCTCAGAAGGGAAATAGGAACAGTGGAAGTGTTAAGGTTTCCAAACGCAAGGGAACTTGTACAATAACAAAGCATGTGTGAATATGACCGACCGCACGCACACACACTCCAAAAACTGTTTGAAAGATCGTGTGCTTGGTTATGTTTGAGCAATTACACTACGGCATCTGGTTATTTATCAGTAAGATGAAAGCACAGTGCTCATGTGATAGTGGCAACAAGGCATACATGGTCTCTTACAACAATCATGGCCTCTAACAAAAAAGTAATATGTGAATGACAAAAAACACATTAGCAAGTTCCATTCACGCACAAATCAATAAATATGTTCTATTCCTTGACACTACCACATACCAAGTTCAGAGTTCACGCTTTCGTTCTGATGATGTAAGCTGCAAACATCCAATATCCTCAAATCGGCTTCTCCCAGGTTAACAGGTTGACTGCTGTGGCAGTCGGGCGAGGAGCTCAAATCTCCCGAGTGCGCAGGTTGACGGCTATGACAGTCGGGCAAGGAGTCCAAAGAGATCAGTTTCTGAGCACAGCTGGAAAGCTCTCGACTGACAGTGATCAGCATGGAATGCAACACGGATACCAACATAGGATTTCCTGCCTGTGTGTGTTGTCGCTCCCAACGACACTCCACAAAGCAGCGTAACTCGGCATACATTGCAAAAGGCATCTTCTGTTTGGCCAACGAGAAGAGTTCCGCTTTCATCGCAAGCGATTCGGAGCATGCATCCAGTGCTCCTGGGCTTCTGATGTCCAGCTCAGTCAAAACAGCTCGGGCTGTTTCCGATGTCAGACCCTGAGCCTGCAGCCAGGTGGGAAATTGTTTCGTATCATCCATGACCTACTGCAGAAAAACAACAAAATAAGCGGGTTGTGTACTTGGATTTTACCTCTTGATTCTC
The DNA here is from genome assembly GCF_964187855.1 of Myxine glutinosa. NCBI lineage: Eukaryota > Metazoa > Chordata > Myxini > Myxiniformes > Myxinidae > Myxine > Myxine glutinosa. The sequence goes on from NC_136265.1 coordinate 167,399,900, forward strand.
TGGTCAAATTCTGCTTCCTGTAGTTGACCTCCAGGATATCAGAAGTCAAGCTAGTTAAAAACACAGGCTTCAGACAACACAAGCCTTGAATAGCACAATGGAGGTTATGTTTGGGCAAATGACTTCACCTTCTTCACCTAATATGTTCCATCTATGTGCACTGTTTGTACAGTGGCCTGCAAAGTATTCACCCCCTACCAATAATGCCACATTTAGATGAATTACAAATTATGTATAAACAATTTATCTAAATTAACTTTTTTTATTCATAACTGAAGATATTGTTACGGTTGAGCCGGAGCGTTCAAAATCCCGATCCTGGCACCAATGTGATACGGTGCTCAGACAGGAATCCTGTTCCTGAACACCAAATATGTTACGGCCTGGGGTTCGGGTTTACTACAAGGGGGCTAACCCACGTTCCCTCCTGAACTTACTGGACCTGCGGCTGCCGCACCCGAATAACTTCGTGCTAAGCTGGTTGCGAACCAGCAACAACGAACACCAATTGGTCCGTCGCGTGATAGCTTACCTGTACCACGTGACGGTTCCAATCGGGGAACGCACAGTACCCTCTGGTGGTATACCACTTTAGATGGCCGAACAAAAACCGTTGGTAACCGCCGGGGTGATGCTAATTCCGTTATGGCTGATTGTTAACCTGAATGCGGGCAATGGCGGATCAATGGAGGAAAAGACATTCACGGACAGAGAGAAAAGGAAAACGTTTTAACGATTTGATTTATTTACAAATATTTAGTGTAATTATTCAATAGGAAAGAAAAAGGGACGAGAAGCAAAAACATAGCTTATTCTACGCCTCATTACGATTCCAACAAATAAACACCACATGGGCGCCCAGAATACATTCAAGAGGGAGTGGGAGGGGAACGAACGAACGTTGGAAACCTGATAGCACAAAGGACACGATGCTCCGGATGCCTCTCCTCGCAACGCCCCCGTCCCGGTGTCGCCACCAAGCAGCACGAACAGGTAATGGCGATCCCAGCATGGACAGGCAGAGTGAGGTCGATCGTCAGCACGGCAGAGTGAGGTCGATCACCAGCACGGCAGAGTGAGGTCGATCGCCAGCACGGCAGGGTGAGGTCGATCGCCAGCACGGCAGAGTGAGGTCGATCGTCAGCACGGCAGAGTGAGGTCGATCGTCAGCACGGCAGAGTGAGGTCGATCGTCAGCACGGCAGAGTGAGGTCGATCGTCAGCACGGCAGAGTGACCCAGGCCAAGAGTGGAGTACACGTGCTCAGTGGCAAGATCAACTAAATCCCAGGCCAAAAAGTTTGATGAAAAACATGCACAAGTGCAGAGAGAACAAAGTCCATCAACCAAGAGAGTCTTATCACACGTGTGGAGGCCTGTGAGAGTCTGGCCTAGAACGGATGCACACGTTCAGAGGGTGAGTGAACCCGGCAGAGAGAGAGACAATACAGTCACGTGTTAGGTCCACAATGTACAAAAACCAAGAGAGTGCAAAAACGTGTTCAATCTCCCTTTGTTCACCCTCGCCGAGGGAAGGGGGGGGGGGGGTCTTGGAGGTGTCCTGGGTTCCCTATTGGTGGGGCCTGTTACTCCACCCCACAAGCTCCCCCAAAGTGACTCAGGCCCTGATTGGTGGGTTTCTGAGCCTGGACACTATGGTGTGCCTTTGAGCCTGGTGCATTGCTTGGTAAATTATCCCTTATGAGTGGAGAACCTATCTTTCCTTTCCCCAACGCATAATGACATAATAACCCTAAATAAGGGAAAGGGACTAAGAAAATGGTCTGCTATGAAATAACTATTCTAAGGGACCTACCTGTATGGTGGTTGCCATTACTTTTTAGTGGTTTCCCAAAACCGCAACAATATCAAACATAACTGCTATAGTTGTAGGAGGTTACATGTCAGGAATACCTGAACAAAACATGTATTGTACAAATCAAAATTCACTGGCTGCAGAAGTATTCAGCCCCTTCGGTGAGTACTTGGTGGAAGCACCTTTTGCAGGAATGACTTTCATGAGTTTTTGGGGGTTGGTCTCTACCAGCTTTGTACAGTGAGATGGTGAAATCTTTTCCCATTCTTCATGTGAAAATTGCTCTAGTTCTGCCAAGTTTGATGAGGATCGTCAATGGACTGCAATCTTCAAGTCTCGCCATAAATGGTCAATTGGGTTCAAGTCAAGACATTTTAGACAAGACAAGACTCAAGGAACATTTATTTTCTTCTCATTCAGCCACTCCAGTGTGGCTTTAGTTTTGTGCTTCGGATTATTCTCCTGGTGAAATGAGAATCTCCAACCCAGTTTCAGATTCATGGCTGACTCAAGCAGGTTTTCATCAAGGATTCTCCTGTACTATGGACCATCCATTGTCCCTTCTATACTGACAAGCTTGTCAGTCCCTGCTGATGAAAAGCAGCCCCATAAGATAATGCTGCCACCACTGTGCTTGACAGTATGGATGTTGACTGGGTGATGTGCAATGCTAGGCTAGCGCTAGACCTAACGTATGGAATTTAGACCAAAAAGTTAAATTTTTGTCTCATCTGACCACAAAACTTTTCTCCACATTCCTGCATATCATTAACATGCTTTTTCACAAACTCCATTATGAGCTTTTAGATGTGTCTATTTCAGTAATGGCTTCTGTCTTGCCACCTGTCCATAGAGGCCCGTGTTGAGAAGGGAATGGGATATTGCTGATTGATGAATATCAATCTCCCCATCTCAGACGTAGAGCCTTGCAGATGTTTCAAAGTCATTGTTTGATTTACAGTGACATCCTGAACCAGTTTTCTGCTTGCCTGGCTGCTGAGTTTGGATGGATGACCTGATCTATGTGGAGTCGTGGTGGTACGATATGTCTTCCACTTCTTAATGATGGATTTCACCGCACTCAAATGGATAATCTTCTTTTATCCTCTCCTGAATGATGCTTCTCCACCATGTTATGTCTGCTTTCTTTGGAGAGCTCCTTTGTCATCATATTTGCCTTGTTGGTTGACCAGGTAAGTTACACCTTAAATCTCATTAGATAGGTTGGGGAGCTTAATTTTTAAGTTGAATTACTGATTACATACAGGTGAAACCTATTACACTTATTTTGTAAACTTTCAACAACAAATAATTTGCTCCTGACACGATTTAGGATTAATTAGGAAATGGGTGTGAATACTCAAGCAACTGAGAATCATTTGATTTTCTCTGTTAGTCTAACTTATTCACATTTTATCTGCATTTTCTAGCTTTGACGTAGTTTGTAAAAACTCTATATATTACGTTTGATTTGAAAGAATCATGAAATTAGCTCAAGTAGCATCAAAATGTGAAAACTGGGGAGGGTGGGTGAGAAGGTGAGTACTTTAACAGGTCATTGTAAATCACGAGTTATTCTTGGTGGGTTTTTATATTCTCTATGGGTCTCACGATGAACCACGATCTTTATCGTTGGCCTCCAAAGCAAATTACATTTCAAAGTCGGCCTCCAAAGTAAGTCTTGTTAGTCTGAATTAATATAGGCTTTGTCACAGTGTTATCATGGTTTTTGTTATTTATTACTTCCGCGACGAAAGGTGGATGGAGGTTAAGTTTTCACCCCTGTCTGTTTGTTTCAAATTGTCTGTTTGTCTGTCCGTTTGTGAACAAAATATTTCAAAAAGTTGTGGACGGATTCGGACGAAATTTGGCAGATGTGACAAGGACGAAATGATTAGATTTTGGTGAAGATCCGGATTCGGATTCAGATCCGGCTCGTATAATTTTTTAAGCGATTCTTCACCATTGAGTGATATGGCCAACCAGGTGGAGGTATGCTCTCTACCGAGTGCTGTTCTAGTTTTGAAATTAGAATCATGTCGTGGAAGCACTTATTAATCTGCTCGTCTGCTCTATCTATGCCACTGCCCTCTATACACCTCAACATGACGAACATTTAAAGCATGGGAATTTCTTCAGGATTATTTGTAGTTAATTAGCCTAATCAACTCAGATGACGATTTTGGTGTATCAAATTCCACATCAGAAAGATCCAGTACAACCCAACAAAAAAATGTCACAAGCACACGCACACACAGCCAAGAATAAGAGGAAGAATAGTTGCGTGATCACGAAATGATCAACGCTTTACGCAGCTCAGGAAGGAGAACAAGTGAAACACACTTTGGGTGGTGTATAAATTAGAACGAGCGAAACAAACGATGAATGTTAAAGAGCATATCCATATATTAACGTAAGAGCACCTTGTTCTGTTTCTGTAAAACACCAAAATTATGCATTTTTTAAAAAAGAAAAACGCCCTCAGGCGATTCTGAACAATTTAAAACATTGGGCACCTTTTGGTCCATTTGCTGCTCCTTGTCGTGGCCTTCTGCCACGCCTCCGCAAAATTTTAGTTGGCAACCCTGAATATGCTATCATCCACTTATCCTCGATCCTTTTTTTTTTTTTTTTTGATACAAGATCGAGGCTCGTGTAAAAGCCAGCATTCATGACAAAAAAACATAAACGGACACATCAAACATATAATAAAGGGAGCGGGAGACAAGATGGGGAGAGAGAGAGGGAAGCACACAAGTACAACAGTAGACAACAGGGACATCGGGAGATCTGTGGGAGGGAGAGGGCTGGGGGGGGAGCATGGGGGGCATGGGAAGGGGGAGGGGGAGGTGTGGGAGATATAAAACACATGGACACTGCTAGGACTTCCAGGAAAGAAAAGTCGGTATTTCAAAAAAAGTGGATCTGGGGTGAATTAACTGGGGTAGAAAATATCAAGTTTTTGGATGGGGGAAGATAAGAGATGGTGGTGGGCAGCTGTTTTAAAGACCTGGAGGGAGGAGTGGGGGAGTTTGTTTTGTTCCAGGGGCGGGAGAAAAGGGGAATGAACTACTTATGAAGGAGTGAAGGTGAGCAGAGAGTCTTGATTTTGGCAGTTTAACCATAAGAGGGTTGCTGGCAGATCTTGTGCGACCTGAAGGAATATTTGGGGGACAGAGCACAGAGAGAGCTGGGGGAGCAAGGCCGGAGAGGAGTCGGTAGAAGACAGAGTCAGAAAGACCTGCCTGCGGTGGTTGTATACTGAACTTGTACTGAATGGACTGTTGCGTTGTTTAATACCGCGATGGCTCCCTTCAAGTAACCGTTCGTTTTCCTGAAACGAGCCACGCAGTGCGACAAATGAGGCGCGAATCTGTAGATACCACAAACATTCGCATGCGTCATGTTCGTCCTCACAGCGCTCCGACAGCAGGCACAACGCTCGTCGCTCGGGGTTTAAATAATAAAATACAGGAGAAAACGTCATCGCAGGCGTGAGGTGAATAAAATAAGTTTCGCATCAAAATCGAGTTTAATCTACTTTCTCGGATCTTCAGAGTGGAATTCACTTTCAGCGTGAGGTTTGATGTGAAATATTCCATTAAAACAAAACAAAAAAAACCCCCCAAATGGCAAAACGCTGCGGCTTACCCAAAACAACGGCGCCGATGTCCTCGCCAAGTCTCGCGAGATTATAGAGATTTTAAATTCAACACGAGGTAAATACCATTCTGAGAATTATATCCACATCACAGAATTTTCACGTATAAATAGCATTATTGGAACACATGTTTCGCTGGCGTGATGGAAAAATTAAAAGCGAGCTGTTGTGAAAGAATTTTGTTTTGTTATCAGTTACTAATGACTGTGACGATATACGCGAATTCTCACGTGCAGATTCACGAAAACAGAATAATTTACACTCTGAAGAGTTAAATGGTACAATCACACACCCAGGGTCGTGTTCCGTTACCAATCAGCTTGTAGAACGCTCGCCAAGTCGCTTAAGCACTGCATTTGAAATCGTTTATAAGGAACGGCTGGCTTTGCAAGCGATAGCTAGCTGATTGGTAATGGGACAAGCAGGGGGGACTACATCCTGGAGCTTTCTATTAAGTATTACTTATCCACACCCACTTACGGATCCTGCTGTCTTTTTTAAAATTAATTTAGTCAAAATAAAAGGGATCTTACCCAATAACCCAAATTGGAATATAATATAACGTAATCCAAAGAAAAATGGCTTTTTTATTTTTGACTTGCAAAGGTACCCTGCGGTCCCATCCCTTCCCCTCCATCATTCCATCCCCACCTCCCTTCTCCTCCAGACTCCCACCCCACCCATTCTCCTCTCTCCTCCACCCCCAACCGGACTCCCACCACTTCACCTTCTTCCTCCCACCCCTTAACCTCCCTCATCCCACCCATACCCTGCCTCCTCCCACCCCACCCATTCCCCTCTCTCCCTCTACTCCACTCCCATTCAGATTCCCACCCCTCTTCGATGTCCTCTCTCCTCTCACTCAATCCCCATCCAGACTCCCACCCCACCTCCTCCCACCCCACCCCCTCTCCCCAACCCCTCTCTCCTCCCACCCCTCTCTCCTCCCACCCCACCCATTCCCCTCTCTCCTCCCACCCCACCTATTCTCCTCTCTCCCCACCCATTCTCCTCTCTCCTCCAACCCCACCCATTCCCCTCTCTCCTCCCACCCCACCCATTCCCCTCTCTCCTCCCACACCACCCATTCCCCTCTCTCCTCCCACCCCACCCATTCCCCTCTCTCCTCCCACCCCACCCATTCCCCTCTCTCCTCCACCCCCAACCGGACTCCCACCACTTCACCTTCTCCCTCATCCCACCCATACCCTGCCTCCTCCCACTCAACCCCTCTCTCCTCCCACTCCACCCCTCTCTCCTCCCACTCCACTCCTCTCTCCTCCCACTCCACCCCTCTCTCCTCCCACTCCACCTCTCTCTCTCCTCCCACTCCACCCCTCTCTCTCCTCCCACTCCACCCCTCTCCCCTCCCACTCCACCCCGCTCCCCTCCCACTCCACCCTCATCCGGACTCCCACCACACCCCTCTCTCCTCCCACTCCACCCCCATCCGGATTCCCACCCTACCCCTTCGATCCCCTCTCTCCTCTCACTCAACCCCCATCCGGACTCCCTCCCTCATCCCACCTCCAACCACCTTCGGATTCCCAACCCACTCCTTCCCCTCCAAATCCACCCCCATCCGGACTCCCACCTTAACCTTTCAATCCGCCCTCGCCTCCTACTCCACCTCCATCCAGACTCCTTCCCCTCCCTCCTCCCAACTCCTTCCACACAAGGTGCGGGTACCTCTGCTAGTGTCATTACAAAATTTATTTGTCCGAGGTCATTATTCACTTTTAACAATGTGAATATATGCAACAGGAAAGTTTCGGCTCGTTTATTGCCACATATCTCGAGGGATTGTGAGTTTGATCGGCTACCATGATGGTGTGTGTGTGTGTGTGTGTGTGTGTGTGTGTGTGTGTGTGTGTGTGTGTGTGTGTGTGTGTGTGTGTGTGTGTGTGTGTGTGTGTGTGTGTGTGTGTGTGTGTGTGTGTGTAAGTGGTTGTTATCTCCATTTGCAGGTTTCAGGAGGTGGAACAAAGTCCTCTCAGGACCCAAAGTATTAGTCAGGTTCACTATGTTTTTTCGTTCAAAAATTTGGTAGATTAGCAAAACTATACATTTTTGGAATATTCAGAGCATGAGGAATCCAAAAATTAATGTTTACATTTGCGTAGACACCTTTGCGAAAATGACACTCAGGACAGTGATGAAGATCTGTAAAAGCATATTCCTGAACGGTATAGACCTCGTAGATCCTGTGTATAGGACTTATAGTTCAATCTGATACTACCTATAACTTCCTATAACAACCTATAACTTCAAAGGACTTGCAATATCATGTATTATGTAATAGTTATATCACAAATATAAAGACAATGGTTTTCAATTACCTTTGTTTGTTGCTTTTCTATAATCCTGAGCACTATTTTGAGGCCTTTATTGGATTCCTTGACCCAGAAAACATAGGATTAGCATATTTAATTAAGTCTCTAGGTTGACTAGAAGCCGAGATAGCGCAAAATATGTATTTTATGGCGGCCATTTTCAAAATCCAAAATGGCGGCCATGCAGGTGTCTGTGCAAATGCCAACATTGATTTTCAGATTCTCCATGCTCTGAAGATTCCAAAAATGTACAGGTTTGCTAATCCCAAATTTTTGAAAGAAATTATATTTGTTAACATAGTGAACCTGACTATCTTCATCACTGTCCTGAGTGTCATTTTCGCAAATGTGTCTACGCAAATGTAAACATTAATTTTTGGATTCCTCATGCTCTGAATATTCCAAAAATGTATCGTTTTGCTAATCTACCAAATTTTTGAACGCAATTAAATTTGTTAACATAGTGAACCTGACTATATCCACCTCCATTTCGGTAAGGGATCACGGTTCATGGACCAAGCTGTTCAACTTTTTCTGTTTTGTTCCAAGGGCTCTTTTCAGGATCGTCATCGAACCCCGGACTGATCGTTATGTCCTCATTTTCAACGATTGTCCTTGGTTCGCATTTCCATGAGTTTTCTGGGACTGGGATGTTGATTTTTTTGCAGATATGCCAATGAATCACTTTGCTGAGCTGAGTGAATCAGTAACTTTGTTGAGAATCACTTTGTATTCGGTAGTCTGTTGAGCTTTTCATGTACTTTGCTAATCCTACAGTTGCCGCTTTGTTGTGCTGTTGATATATAAAGCTTTTGCGTGTAAAGCTGTTGTGATAATAGTTTTTTGCATCCTGATAGGTGACTCGTACTTTCTCTTTCCACCTTGCAGAACCTACACTTGTCCGATTGACTCATTCCTGCCATCTTCTAAAAGCCATTTTTGTAGTGTCCTTGGTCTTGGGCATTAATAAAATAATGATTCGTTCTCCGTCCCAGTTGATCTAACCTCTCCTTAAGCCATTCCAGTGATCCTTCTTTGTCTATCCCAAATCTGTCCAACTCTTTTTCTTTTTTCCATGCTCTTTTGTCTTCCTCCCAGTTGGGACTATATATCTGCTGGTATTTTATCTTGTATTTATATTTTGTCTTTTTTGCAATCATTGGGGTTATATTCGTTGCTGTTTCTGTTTGGTGCATGACATCTTCTATTTGCACCTGTTTTTGAAAAGTTTTTTGCAAAGTGAGTGAGATACCTCTTCTGGATTGTTGTGTACACACCTGTACACAAATTATATTCGGTAGTCTGTTGAGCTTTTCAAGTGCTCTGCTAATCCTACAGTCGCTGCTCTGTGCACTTGATTGAGGTCCATCAGGCCACCACCTCCTGTCCATTCATTTCCTCAGTAGGTACATACTTGGAATGCACTGATTTTTGTAAACCATTTTAAGGATAGTGTGGAGTTTCCTTGTTTTTTATCTGGTTTTTATTGTTAGAAAGAAGTGGGCTTGTAGGTGTGGGAGAGGGTACTGAAACTGAGGCGTTTGACACCATTAAAGGATGTGAAGGGAAATTGATTGTCACGATCAGACTACATCTGCAAAATAGTCTTCTCTTCCCAATCTCGACATACGGAGACAAAGATAATAGGATGGGTGGAAATAATTTATTGAAGGCGCGAAGAATGGTGGTACTGTTGGTATGGGGAAAATAATGAAGTCCCAATGTTTACGTTCTATCAACCACAAATGACAATTTGGAGGAGAAAGTCACACAAAAATGTCTTCTGCCTGTCTCTTACACCTGTTGCATGACAAAGGTATATTCACATTGCCTCTCATTACACATAAGCCACATTATGGTTCACAACGATTGTACTCGTCAATAACACGAATAATTATATGTTGCCTTGTGAGTGGAAGGTTTACGCAAAAAAAAAACTTCACTTGTTGAGTGACAACCAATTGACTGATACAGTAGCTCTATTTCCTGGGAATCGGCAAGCACTTGTGGTTACAACTGCTGTTTTGTAAAAGTCTACATCGTGTTCTGTCTCCAATATCTGAAGGATGACATGCTCAAATGTCAATTGCTTTTGGGCAATCGTGAAAAATTAAGAAGGGGAATGGGGAAGGGGAAGGACATTAAGAAGGGGAATGCTAAAAAACGTTGGTTTTAGAACGATTTCCAGGAGCTATAAAAAATGTTTAGTCCAGTGATAGAAGAGCATCAATGTAAAAAAAACAAACATCTATGCTAAGCAGAGAAACCTCTTTGCGAATTTAGTTTCCAACTGTCAAACAGGACTTGTGTTTCCAGTGTAATCTCCCACAAGTAGAAAGTTACAAGACACTGATTGTTCACCATAGATGGTCTTCATCTCCTAGTCTTTCCTTAATGTTAATCTGCACGTTATTACATTTTCCAGTCACTTCAAAATTATGGCTGGTGACACCAGCAAATAACAACAAAGAAAACAAAAAAATATCCACTATCAATTTTAATAACTCTTGCATGAGCCTAGAATAAAGTTTTAAAAAGTAAAGGAGGATAACAAGATAAATAAAACGTTAGGAAAGACAACAGGTGTAGAAACAAAATAAAAATCAATGCAGTTTAGCAAGTAAAAGTAAGCAATACTTGTAATCCTTCGCTCCTCTTCAGTGTGTTAAGGCAGGCACAGATTGCCCAGAGTTTGGCTGTATTGTAAACATGGCACCTTGTGTCTTACCTGAAAAAAATTGGCCAGGCTATGACACGCTATAACATGCTCGACACAATACCTTCCACGGTGTCTATGTGTAGGTGAAAGAAGGTGGGGGAGTAGCTTTTTTGTATGCAATGTTAAGGCTCGTGGAAAAGCGAGAACAGAGAACAGATCAGGACGCAACGGAACAAAAGGAACAGGAAAAAATAGGAGGGAAACACCAACAGCAGGGCCGAATGACAAAATAGACAAAGACGGACAAACGAGTGCTCACTGGAAATTTGGAATAAGGTGGATTTGAGAGGGCCGTTAATGGGTGTATAAAATATCATGGTTTTAGATGGTGGTGAACAGCTGTCTTGGAGACCTGGAAGGAAGAATGAGATTGAAGAGAATGTGGAAGTTGGTTCCACAGGCAGGAAAAAAGATGAACAAATGAGTGGCTGCTGCCTACCTATCTGAAGGATGAGGGATGTTACGGCCCAAATGTGATCAGCCCCCCCTTCTCCCCCATTTTAGGTAAGCATAGGTATTGGAACAGATTAACTAAAAGTAAATTAAAGTAGTATAATAGTTAGTATTTTGGTTGCATATCACCTTGCATGCAACAACTGCATCGAGCCTGTGGCATCACCATACTCAAGGTATCTTCCTTTGAGATGGTTTGACAAGCCTTTACGACAGCCATTTTCAGTTTTCGTTTGTTTTGGGGAGTTTCTGACTTTCGTCTCCTCTTCAGCAAGTAGAATGCATGCTCCATTGAATTTAGATCAGGAGATAGACTTGGCCAGTCTAAAACCTTACACTCTTTCTCCTAATGAACTCCTTGGTTGTGTTGGCAGGGTTTTGGGTCATTGTCTTGCTGCATGGTGGAGCACCACCCAATGAGTGTGGAGGCATTTTCTTGCACAAAGGCAGACAAAATGTTTCTGTACACTTCCAAATTCATTCTGTCACTGCCATCATTAGTTAGACCATCGATAACGATGAGTGAGCCAGTTCCAGAGGCAACCATGCAAGCTCAAGCCACGACACTACCTCTGCTATGCTTCACAGATGAGGTAGTATGCTTTGGATCAAATGCATTTCCTTCCTTTCTCCTTTCCATCGTTTTGGTAAAGGTTTATCTTGGTCTCATGTATTCATAAAACTTAGCTACAGAACTCTACTGGCTCACCTCTGTACTTGATAAATTTGAATCTGTCCTAAAGTTGTATTTTTGGTGCTGATGAGAGGTTTGCATCTTGCGGCAAAGCCTTTGTAATTCTGCTGTTGAAGGACGTCTTCTGTCAATGGGAGATTGTGATACTTTCACCCCATGCACTCTGGAGGTTCCTCTGATGTCACTGACAGTTTTAGGGTTTTTGTTCACAGCTCTGATGATGTTTTCTGTCATCAACTGAAGTTGTTTTCCTTGGCTGACCTGGCCGTTGTCTATTCCTAAGTACACTCATGGTTTCTTTATTTTTCAAGATATTCCAAATTGTTGTATTTGTTATGCCCATTTGTTGTGCCACGGTTCTAATTGAATTTTTCTGTTCTGTCAGCAAAAAAATTGCTTGCTTTTCTTTCATACAGTTCTCTGGTCTTCATGTTGTCAGTAATTTGTTCCAATACTTATGCTTACCTAAAATTGGGGGATCGAACATAAAAAGTGCTATTGTTTTACAATGGTAAAACATAAATGCATATAAATACGAAGAAATAAAAGCTGACCTTCTGTACTCTTACCTCGTATACATATTTTGACCTCAAATCCAAATTTCTTGAGTATATAACAATAATAATAAATTTGACAACTTCCAATACTTATGGAAGGCACTGTATATGATGAACCATACTCTTTACAGAGCTGCTGCTAAAGCTGTTTCTTGGAAATAGTTATGCTGAGTGGTTTGCCATTGCCTTGGAAGCATTGCTGTCTATCTTATTAAATGTTGAATGTCAAGCAAGGAAGCAGCACATATGAAGGTCTCTGGTATGGCTCGGCCGCGGTTTGAGCCGCCGACCTCTCAGTCTCGGGGTGAACGCTCTAACCATTGCACCATCGAGTCTGGCACACATATATATATATATAGATATACATACATCCATACAAATTGAATTTATGCGCATGGCATCAGGGTCATGTCACATCTAGGTGAGGGTCAGTGTGTTCCTTTCGTTGAACATACACACACGGCAATGGCAAACCGTGCAATATAATCCTTGCCAAGAAATTGCTTCAGCAGCACCAACGCTCTGTAACATTAGAATAAGTATTCTATAATACGTTTACATTTATTCACCCACGAACGCTTAATTCCTGATTTTAATCCTGTCCACCACCCAATTGTGTTTCTAATGCTACCCGTGGATGGATTTGTACCCCCACAGGGGCAAGACTCTCTCCTGGGCAGGCCATCACTGTGGCGCAGAGGGCATGGATGTGCTCAGATAGCTGAGTTGGCAGAGCACCGGTACAGTAAGCCAGATGTCCTGGTTCGATTCCTGGTCTGAACGGTTAATTTTCTAACATATCCAAACTTGGTATAGATATATATATATCATCACACAAATAAATGGAGCATGACATGAGATGACAGTGAGTTGCTGTCATAAAGACCGAGGGACGAGTGGTATTGTTTAACTTGGGGAGGCCATTCCTCAAGTGTGGGAAGACAGGAACAAAGCAGTGGTGATAAGCAGTAAACCTGAATTTCAGAAGGTGAACTTGGATTGGTTACTGGAAAAAAAATTAGGCCTTAAAAAGAATTTGCTTGGTTACCATATGTCAAATATCACACAGTTGGTCAATGGTATAAAAAATTGTTATACTCTTCAATTGACGTCCAATTTGATTTGGAACATGAGAACTAACATGTGTAGGTGCATTTTGAAAGCTCAATTTTGTTTTTTCACTGATTGTTAGGGCTCATCGTTTGGTGAAACCTTGAATGCTCAAAAGGTGGTGGTGGTTTGTATGCAGCCTGTGGCTGCTTGGCTACATCATTTTCTGGGGACACAGTTGTACTGCTGATGCAATGCAGCCCCATTACCAGTCAGCTGTGATTCATTTTGTTGACCTCAGAAGGTTGACGGGCTGAGCCAACCCAGTGGTGTTATTTCAACGGCACAATAGAGGCTTGAACTCAAGATCCTAAGATCTCAAGTCAGCCACTTTAACCATTAAACCAACACCAGGATTGGGTCAAGCACTGAAAAAGAAACGCACTGCTCAGCAGTTCTCCATCAAAGCAAATTGCATCCCATGTTATGTGCACTACCCCTGGGCGTTTTTGTTTTTTTGTTATTAATTTTCTCCCAGACTCTGCTTGCTAGCCAAACATCATTAACTTGTCTGATGTCTGTATACTCATGTTTTCATCTCTTCTGATAACTACAGTAAATCAAATATCGCATCTCTAGAGGAACACCACCAAGAAAACAATTAGCTTACAAATTTAAATTCCCATCGGTCAGAGGTTAATTTTGTCTAGAAAACCAATTTGCAAACATTTAGAGTACATGTATTCATTCATTTTTAACGGTATTGGTGATGCAAATTTTTTTATTTATTTACTTATTCGGGCATCATCTAAATGATTTTTTGGTTGCTTCACAAAAGGCATGATGGTGAGAACTCCTGAAACCTTCTCCATCCCTCGTTGCCATAACTGTCATGATCGTTGAGGACAAAGCAGTCGTCATGGTATTCTTGAAATACTTGGATAAAGAAAAAGCATCTCTGGAAAGCACAATTCCAGTCTCAATAAGATCGAGCTTGCAGACACGCAACAATCTTGGATGAAACAAAATCGCCATTCGGCAAAATACACATATGCCGTGTATAATGTCTGCACTTATTTTTCTGTGAAATAGGTCTTTGACTTGGTCTGATCCTATCAATAAACCAAAGTTTTGTAAAAACAAATTATTTTCTTGATTATTCATATTATTTGAGTATTGTTGTCCAGATTTATAAATTTCTCAGACAAATGAATGATTATCTAACTATACCGGCAATTTGCTGCTGCCAGTGGGTTCAAAGTCTTGATCTGTCTCGTTTGAGTAAGGGATGTTTTTGAGATCTGACGTTCTCTTCTGTTGTGTGTGTGTCTTCATATGGATTTTGACACTGTGTCTTGCAGTAAATCCCCTCCCACAGACGGAGCATTTGTACGGACGCTCTCCTGTGTGGGTCCGCATGTGAATCTTTACACTAGACTTTTCCGAAAAACTTTTCCCGCAAACAAAGCACTGGTGAGGGCGCTCCCCCGTGTGGGTCTTCATGTGCGATTTGACATGACGGGCAATAGTAAAAGTCTTGCCGCAAACCGAACACTCGAAAGGGCGTTCTCCCGTGTGTGTTCTCATGTGAATTTTAACACTGTTCTTTGCCGTAAAGCTCTTCCCGCAGACAGAACACTTGTACGGACGCTCTCCCGTGTGAATTCTATTGTGGATTTTAACACTAGACTTCTCGGAAAAATTCTTTCCACAAATCGAGCATTTGTACGGACGCTCGCCTGTATGAATCCTATTGTGGATTTTAACATTTTGCTTCGTAGAAAAACTCTTTCCGCAGATTGAGCACTTGTACGAGCACCCTTTCTTGTGTCGTGTCTCCATGTGCAGCTGTAATGCACCCTCGGTGAGGAAGAGATGGGCACACATTGAGCAGGTGAAAATCCTTGCATGCTCTGATGATCCCTCTGTTAAACAAGTTACAACACGATACATTATGAACGACATCACAAACATTATCTAAGAACTATGTATTTTGAAGGAGAGACAATGAAAAAAAAATCATTCGTAAGTTGTAATGGCTAAAATGTTGCAACAAGTGTGGAATGGACAAGAAAGACTTTCTTTTGACAATGTTTGTGCAAGTGTATTCTCAGAGGCAAACGGGATAAATTCCTTCAATAAAGAAATAAATGGGTATTTTTATTCCCACACTTTTTGAAAAGAAACAGAGGGATACTGCAATCGACTCCGACAGTCTTTCTTTGTCCGTCCATCTGTCTGTCTGTCCGTCACGCTATCTCCTCCTAAACGGTTACTGCAGAAACTCTCACATGTTATGATCAGCACATGGCACGGAGGTGCAAGAGCAGTTTAGGAGGAGATAGCGTGACCTCGGAATGGACAGACAGAGCCGATTACAATATCCATCCTCCCCCAACCCTACCCCCCTTCACCCCCCACCCCAACCCCCAATTTGTTTTTCAAAAAGTGTGGAGACAATTACAGTATTTATACTTGCACCAATTATTATTTCACACAGTAACAAAAGAAACACAAAACAAAATTAAATATTGCGTGCCAATGCTTGTGCTCACCATCTGCAGAATTTGTGGACGCATTGAGCTTCTCATCGGCATTATCACGTTCTTGCTTTACTTGGACACAATTCAAAGATTCTTGGGAAAATTCAGGAATGTTATCATGGAAAGTTTCATCCTCCACTAAATCATGATCACCTGCATAACAGGTAAAGGATGATTCATGATAAGGGTTGATATTCAAGGATGATTTTCATCTCCAGAAGAGGTCACAAAATGATACCCATAATTACATTACTTTTTGCATCAATCCTGTCAACAGGAAGATTATAACGTTTTTCTTCACTATTCACTTGATCTCCAAAAATGCCTGGCAAATATTCCAGGTTCATTTTGCAATCACTCATTGATAGAAACTCGCAATATTTAATCGCAAATACCTTTGGCTATGATATCTCTTGGGCCAAACAATTCATTTCATGCAGATATGTTCCAATAGAAATCTGATACATCTCTAAGTTTGCCAATCACACTAGTGGGCAGCCGCAGAGTTCCCAAGTCTTTGTGTAAAGCATCATCAATGTGTGTGTCAGACATAAATGTAACACTGAGATTGGTCAATGATGCCAGCTTCCATAGACTAAAGCAATAATCCGGAAGCAAGAGTGACTATATGAGTTGTTTCTTGCAAGTGTAGAAGACTCGTGAAGAAGCCTGTACCTAAAATTATAGAAATTATTTTTTTAAATCCAGATACAGTATGGGCATTGACCTACGGTGTAGGATGTAGTATATGTTAATGTTGGAATCTCAGCGTAGGATAATTCTGGGTCATTGTGCAAGACAGGATCCCAGCAAGATCTTTGCAAAGTATTGTTGCGGATATGAGTGTGATGAAATCGTCATCCAAGTTACGACACTGATGTTATTCTCCTCATGGCCGCTACGCGACACCTTCGCGGCTCCTATATATAAGAGACTGCCTTTCAGCGCAGACAGGAGATGTACATCCATCATCGCAATGTAACTCTATAGCTCCTCTGGGCTTCCATAGAAAGGTAACGATTCTGCTATATATATCATAAGCTCATTTATAGTTATACCACCTGTACGCACCTGTATTCACCTGTAATATTAATACAATGTTTATTGGTTTCTCTCTAGATGCTGTTGAGAACGAATTTCGATTAAACCTACTTTTGGGACGATGTTGTATCTTGATTTCACAACACTTAATCGAAATTCCTCTCCTGACATCGCTCGGAATCGAGATAATGCCCACGCTCCTGCAATGCTCGCCTCGGAGAAGAATGCCCAGCAGAGGACCCGTCGAGCTGGCGTAAGCCACGGAGAAGGGACCGGATGCATCGGAACCACGCAAGCATTTTGTTTCGGAACTACGTCGCCAAAGCAATGTCCTGCGGCTGAAAACCCGCCGGGTCGACGGACGTGCTTGGAGCCGAAGGTACGAGTCTAGCCGCAGTTGCGGGAAACGCTAACGGCATTCCGATCGTCAATCGCCTCAACGGAACCTCCTCGACTTGCGTGCCTCGGCACGAGATGGGATGTCCACGCGAGTGTTCACGACTCCCTTGACTGTCATGCCGCACTCGGCCGGCCTACCCGACCGATCGCTGCTCGGAAGCACCTCCACGCGCGAATCGCGCGCGCTGCACCCGTCGCGTGCACTACTCTGTGAGGCCTACGATTCCGATCGCTGCTCGGAATCACCTCCTCCTACGCGACGCCGCACGTTGCACCCATCGCGGGCACTCTCTGCGAGGCCGGCGATTCCTATCGCTGCTCGTCGGAATCACCTCCTACGCGCGAATCGTGCGCGCTGCACCCATCGCGTGCACTACTCTGAGGCCCACGATTCCGATCGCTGCTCGGAATCACCTCCTACGCGAAGCCACACGTTGCACCCATCGCGGGCACTCTCTGCGACGCCGGCGATTCCTATCGCTGCTCGTCGGAACCCCTCTTACGCGCGAATCACGCGCTGCACCATCGCTGGATGGAATCCCTACTATGCCCGACGCGTCAGTTGTGCGCGCCGCATCGTTGCGCGCACCGCATCGTGCGCGCTGCACCCATCGCGGGATGGAACCCCTCTTACGCACGACGCGCCAGTTGCGTGCGCCGCATCTTCGCTGGATGGACCCCTTCGCATGCGATTCCCCTCGCAGGCCCTACTCTGTGAGGCCGGCGACCCCGTTTGCTGCTGGTCGGAATCCCACCTACGCATGGCTACTCAGCGAGGCCGGCGAACACCGCTGCCCGGAATCGCCTCAACGCGTGAGGCTCGTTTGGCTCCACTCGGGAACTCGCCACAGCACGGATGTCCGGCTTGTCGGCGCCGTCATCTCTGTCCCAATTAACGGACAGGCAGCGAGCCTCGTCTGGCGGCAGCTTCTAAGGAAGTCGAGCGTGGTCTTCATAAACTTTCATCTTCATAAACTGTCATAAACTTCATAAACAATTTTTAAAGGGTTCTAAGGGGATCACGGCACTCGGGCACTACAGGGGAATGTGAATGTGTCGTATCAAGCTAGATGAACGTATACCATATTCTTATTGGTTCTGATGACCGCCTACCGGTCTTTGTCGTATCACGCTAGATACCGTTGATATAGATACTACCGCACTGTTGCCGCTATTCCCCGCATCAACTCCGGACAAACCCGGCCCGAAAGCCATCGAACGAGACGCTACTTCAGGACGTGCAAATTATCGCTGCCCAGCGTGCTCGCCCACTCGCCTCAGCGTGCCGCGCTGGTTCGACAGGCTGAGTTCGACTTTCGGTTTCCCTCGACAGGACGCGAGACTATAGTGTCAGTGCGCCACTTTACTCCGTGCGGGGATAACGTGTGGGGATACCGTGCGGCCATCGAACCCGCCCGCATGCGCCCGAACCAATTGATGACGTGACCGACTAATCATGCGTTTGCCCTACGGCGTCATTAACGTGATTGCGTGCTTCACGCGATCTCATCATCGGGGATCATCGGTGCTTCACGCGCTGTACCTGCGCTGTACCTCTTGGTACCTGCACCAATTGCGTGCTTCACGCGATCTCATCATCGGGGATCATCGGTGCTTCACGCGCTGTACCTGCGCTGTACCTCTTGGTACCTGCACCAATTGTGTGCTTCACGCGATCTCATCATCAGGGATTCGTTTACTCAAATTTCCATGTACCTTGGTAAACTCCACAGAAAGCGGAAATACTCAACCTGACCGCCCCAGCACATGCGTGCGTGTCATAACGCGGCGCTACCTCGAGGTCGCGCGCCCGCGCCGTTTAGCACCAACGGGGACTCATGCCGTTATTCAATAGGACCATGTTGGGAGTACACGGTGACCTCGTGAAATGGTAACATTGAGCGTAGCGCCCGACTCCCTCGTCTCCTGCGCAAGTAACGGGGGCACCGTCCCGCCTGATCGCCCTTGACTCTGGGCTTGTTGTTTCTAGGACAGAGCTCTTGGCTCGTTTCCACGCCACGTTTCGAGACTGCGAGACGCCTCGCCCAGCCGCTGCCTGATTCCATTTCCCTTTGACCCAGACTGTGAAGGTCATCCGACTTTGGTATGCAGGGCGCTGCTGCAATCTCGGAGGGGGGGGGGGGATGCGTCGGGGGGTGGGTTGTGACCATTCTCTCGGGTTTGTTGATAGGACATCCGTGGATGGACAATCCATCCGGGACATCTATGGATGGACAATCCATCCGGGACTTCTATGGATGGACAATCCATCCGGGGCATTGCGGTACTCCATGGCGTCGGTGCATGGAGCGATCCGGCTGGATCCGAGCCATTCAATGGAGGCGTTGAATGGATGGATGGTTGGCGAATCCGGTTTAGCCGATCGTCTTCGTTCCGCCGAGCTTTACCTCTAAGTAAGGTACCGGCAGAACAATCCGGTTTAGCCGATCTTCTTCGTTCCGCCGAGCTTTACCTCTAAGTAAGGTACCGGCAGAACAATTTAGGTTTGGGTACACGTGACATCGCGTGCCGTGCGTGTCCGTCCGGGGAGATTACCGCTCCACAGTGCGCGCTTTGCACGACACCCCAGGATTAGTGTCGACCGTTCGCCGGGGCTGTATGTGCGGAACTCAAACCACTTGACTGGAATCCGAACGCCCTCCGAAGGCGACTCATACAATCGACAAGCTCCTGCTTTGACTCGGCAAACAATGCACGTGACACGAGCGCCATCGGACGGCAGCTCGTACGAACTACACGCTCTTGCTTCAGCACATGACAGTACAGTTGGCTGCGATTCTTCTCGTGTGACACGAGCGCCTTCTGACGGCAGCTCGTACGGACTACAAGCTCCTGACGCTCCTGCTAACCACGTTTTACAACCCTCAACCCTCAAGCAGGGCGATGGGCGATGGGCGAATGGATGTCAAAAAGGGGGCCTCTGCCGATGTCGGGTAACTCTCGTTATGGCTCCGAATGGCTCTCATCGATTCTCTCTCTCCCTCGATGTGTACCCCTGACCTCGCTATTATTCGATGACGACCTGGACCTAACATGGATCGACCATGAACCCTTGGGAGCCTAGTCAGGGACAGGCCGACGTGGAGGCGTACTGTAATCCGCTGTGCGACAAGGTACCGTCTGCAGGACGTTATCTAATCTAGCTACTGTGCCGACTACCCCACTGTTCGACGAGGTACAAATTATCTAATCTAGCTACTGTGCCGACTACCCCACTGTTCGACGAGGTACAAATTATCTAATCTAGCTACTGTGCCGACTACCCCACTGTAAGACTACTGCTACCCACGGGCTCATCGTCTTCTCCCTGGGATGAACACTGCTTGCTCGGTTCGATATCTTCTTGATTGGGATTTCCTCCTCGATACATCTATATCTGGGGATTGATTGCTAACCAGGCTAACAGGTTGAAATGCAGTAACCCTGCCATCGGGATTGATGGCCCCTGGACGTTCGACTGGCAGTAACATCCTTCCGATGTATTTCGTTCTTTGCATTCCTATGTATCCCTCTGCTGAATTATCAGTATGTGTCTGCTGTTCATTACCGCCTAGTTAAGTTCTAAGCACGGGGAGAATGTGATGAAATCGTCATCCAAGTTACGACACTGATGTTATTCTCCTCATGGCCGCTACGCGACACCTTCGCGGCTCCTATATATAAGAGACTGCCTTTCAGCGCAGACAGGAGATGTACATCCATCATCGCAATGTAACTCTATAGCTCCTCTGGGCTTCCATAGAAAGGTAACGATTCTGCTATATATATCATAAGCTCATTTATAGTTATACCACCTGTATGCACCTGTATTCACCTGTAATATTAATACAATGTTTATTGGTTTCTCTCTAGATGCTGTTGAGAACGAATTTCGATTAAACCTACTTTTGGGACGATGTTGTATCTTGATTTCACAACAATGAGGACTGTATTTTTTTTATTGTGTGTATTATTATTATTGTTATTCTGCGCCTCCTGCCTCCGGAGCTGTGTAAAGGTCAAAGGGCGTCCCATAATTAGTCCATAAAGCATCCACACCACAGCTAATCATAGAATACCCCTGTTCGATAGCTTATATCTTATTATGTGTTTTAGGGTAAGGCTGTGTCTCCCATTAATTGAAATACTCCATTGCACCAGTGAAAGAGATAGATTCCCTTCATTCCCACTCCCAAAACTTCCATTCCCCCTTTTCGTCAATTGCCATTCGCATTGCCAACTGCATTTTGGGCGGTTTTCTCTTCATCCGCCATTGACCACGAGGCAGGGTTGGGGAAGAAAGGCGGGTCCCCACCTCGTCATAGAGGGGAGGAGTGAGTCAGCCCCACTCAACCAACCACGAACAAGGGGTTGGACTTGGAGAGGGTGTGGAAAGAAAGATCGAGGAGGTTCGCGAAGGTTGAGGGGTGGGGCCTATATAACCCACGGCAGGGCGTTTCCCAAGCGGCAGAAGGGAGATGATGAGCTTTTACCGAAACTGTGAGAGAAGTCCAGAGTTGAGCTGCAGATCGAGCCACCGAAACTGTGAGAGAAGTCCAGAGTTGAGCTGCAGATCGAGCCACCGAAACTGCGAGAAAGTCCAGAGTCGAGCTGCAAATCGAGCCACCGCAACTGCAGCCACAGCAGCGTGAGGCCTGGACGGCAGTTTGGAGCAGGGCCGCGAAGGGGGCGGCGGCTGCCCAACGAGTCGATCGGGGCAGGACTAGTGGACCTCCCTATCCCGCCAGCCATCCATCTCCCGCCAGTCCTATCATCATTCCCCGTGTAAGTGTGCTCGTAGTCTGTCTTTTGTCTTGTCCCTGGGTAGTAACAATAAGTCTGTATAAGCTAGTATTTTCACTGTGTCACCTGCGTCTCATGTGCTTGTAAATAAACGTGACTGCTGTCTTTTTGCTTATGTGTGTAAATAGTAAATAAATTTAGTAGTATTTCCAAACCTTTCTTTGCCTTCGTTTTCCTCTTTGCATTCGGTCGCTTTAGAGTTTTCCATATTGGGCAGCCGCGGTGCGATACGGCCAACGTTTGGGTGGAATCGGGTTCTAGTCGGGGAATAACTGTTCGGTCGCGGAGCCTCCGCTCGGCAAATATAACATCTTTAACCGCGTCCGTAACAGTATTATGTGGGTCGATTGAAATTGTATTTGACTCGACCCACATAATTGCAAACGTTGGGGTACAGCTATGAAGTGGCAAGTGTCGAGTTCCAGAGATTAGTGATCAGCTAAATCATGATGCAAGAATTGAACTCACCACACCAAGTTTGATGGGAACTACCTATCCCCGTAAATACACCCCAAATACACCTCTTTCAATGTCCGACTTCATTCCTGAAATTCCTCGTAGTGTCACTTTGTTTTATACCGTGTACCCCTCCCCCCCCTCACCCTTCCCCCTCCTCACCCCCGCCTCCTCCTTCCCCAGCCCTCTCCCTTCCACAGATCTCCTGATGTCCCTGTTCTCCACTGTTGCGCTTTTGTGCTTTCCTCTCTCTCTCCCCATCTTGTCTCCCCCTCCCTTTATTGTTTTGTGTGTCCATTTGTTTTTTGTGTTGTATGTGCTAATGTGTGTTTAATGTGCTAGCTCTTATATGAGCCTCGATCTTGTATACAAAAAAAATACTCTTTTGGAAACTGCACTAAAAATGCAACCAGTCTTTTGTAAGACATATTTCTTTTTTGGTTTTTTTTGTATACTGAATCGAGGCTCGTGAAAGAGCTAACATTTACTTCACAAACAAATCAACCAGACAAACAAAATATATAAAAAGAGGGAGCGGAAAAACAAGATGGGGAGAGAAGGGGAAGCACACAAACACAACATTTGAGAGCAGGGAGATGTGTGGAAGGGAGAGGGCTTGGGGGGCGGAGGCGTGGGAAGGGGGGGGGGAGGGAGAAGTATAAAACACAAGGACACCAAGGACTTCCAGGACAGAAGTTGGTATTTCAAAAAAGTGGAATTGGGGTGAAATTAGCGGGGGTAGAAAAGATCAAGGTTTTGGATGGGGGAAGATAAGAGATGGTGGTGAACAGCTGTTTTAAAGACCTGGAGAGTGGAGTGGGATTGAAGAGAGTGAGGGAGTTTGTTCCAGAGGCGGGAGAAAAGAGGAATGAAGGAGTGAAGGTGAGCAGAGAGTCTTGATTTTGGCAGTTTGACCATAAGAGGGTTGCAGGCAGATCTTGTGCGACCTGTAGGAATATTTGCGGGACAGGGCCCAGAGAGAGCTGGGGGGGCAAGGCCAGAGAGGAGTCGGTAGAAGACGGAAAGACCACCAACCTGCCTGCGGTGAGTGAGTGAGAGGCCCTTGGAGTTAGCTTCATCGTGGGAGATTCCAATGATTCTGAATGCTTTGGTTTCAACAGCGTGAAGACGAGCTAGGTGTGAGGCAGGAGCACCAGCCCAGAGGGGAGAGCAGTATTCCATTGAGCTGCAGATGAAAGCCTTGTATGTGGTGAGGAGCTCAGGTGTGCCAAGGAAGGACTTCGCACGACGGAGGATGCCCAGTCGGCGACTGGCTTTGGAGGCCAGATTTGAAATGTGGTTTTCCCAGGAAAGATCATGGCAGATAGTGAGACCCAAAAGCTTGAGTGACAGAACTTCTTGGAGAGGATTATTCAGAAAGTGGATGGGAGTGTTGTCCAGTCGGTCTTTTCGGAGAGACATCGTAAGAGTGTGAGATTTGTCAGGATTGAAAGACATGTTCCACTTGTTTGCCCAGTCTGTGATTTTGTCCAGAGAAAAATGCAATGTCCAAGAAAAGTCTATTGTCATTTCGTTTCGTTTCTTTGTCCGTTTCTCGTTTCTTGTTTCTTTGTCCAAGAAAAATCTAATCTTATCTGCCAATCACATTGGACCAAATTGTCATCGGTCTTCATGGCCTTGTAGTATTCCTGCCTGCTGTAGTACTTGAGCATTAGCTTGCCTTTCACCAAGCCCAGAATTTGCTTCTTCACAGTTGTTGTTGTTGTTCTTCTTCTTCTTGTGTATGCAGCACATGCCTGCTGGTTGTTGGTGGCATAGCTGTGTCGTTGACACAGTGCCCCTTTAGGTGAGCAGGATTTTGGGATTTGGCCAGGGTCCCAGGGTGATAGTTTGCCTACTTTTTGCGAAGGACACTGTGGGATCTTCAACGCCCACAAACTAATGTCGAGAAGACGGGACACCCAGTTTAACATCCATCCGAGGGACGGTACACACATTGATGAACCACCCTTGTCTGTGAAACACAAAGACGACAGTTTATAGCTGGGAGGGGAAGAGCTTCTTACAGAGAGAGAGAGAAAGTTTGAGATAATCAGAGACTCACAGACCCAGAAATTTGGAGCTGGACAGGGTTTCCGGACTCTGTTGTGCTGCTCACTTCTTCTTCGCATGCCTGTGAGGGTCCACATTGCATTTTTCTCTCTGTCCTTCCTTTCGGCTTTGCTCACTCGTTCTTGTTTTGAGGGGAAATGCCAGAGCCACGGCTGTACAAGAACTGGGAGCAGAGCGGAGCGCAGAGGTTCCCGGTTTCTGTCAGGATGTGGGAGCCAGAATCAACAAGTAACACCGGCCCCGCCAGACTGGTGTGAGGTGTACAGAGGTCCGTACTGTCCCCATCTATCTCTTTCTGTCCTTATCTAATCTTATCTGCCAATCACCCATCTCTCCCTTCCACATCGGATGCATGATGCCGGCCTATTGTAGAGTGATGTCACTGTTAAGGCTCCGAAGGCGGGTATGTCGCGTAGAGGATAATTTGGGAATGTATATATGCTGTGATTAATTATTGTATGCCGCTAGATTGTTTTCTCTCCTTGTAAAAACATGCATTTTGATTACTGCCACTAAAAGCCATTTCCTCAAGTAACTGGGTCCTGACCTATTCTGTCTGTTCTAATGGTGGCTTTGGGATAAAACTGCTGAGGTGTTAGGGTTAGTGCTAATTGGTTATCGACATTAGATCTCAGACACGGTTACGCAATGTTGGTTCTGCTCGGCCAACTGACTAAGATCTGTTGCATGACCACCAGCACGGTACTTGCTCATGCTCAGGCTTTTGCATATGGTAACATGACTCCAAACAGGAAATTAGAGCTGTCTCCCTCCCTTGACATATCACGTGCCTTCGATACGATCTGGCACCCCGCCCTACTCACCAAACTCTCCTCTTATGGTATCCATGGGAACCTCCACACATGGCTTGCGGACTTCCTCACCGGTCGCAGTCAACGTGTGGCCCTGAATATAATTCTCTCATCTCCCCTTCCTGTTTAGGCTGGAGTTCCTCAAGGCAGTGTTCTGGGCCCTGTGCTTTTTCTAGTCTTCATTAATGATCTCTCCGACTCTCTGGAAAATCCTCTCTATCTCTTTGCTGATGACTCCACTCTCTGCCGCTCCATATCTCAACCCTCACAGCCACGTCCCTATCAAATGATGAAACTCGCAGCCTTGTACTGTATAAGAAAGAAGCGTAGAGGGGTATTACAATTAGGTGCCTGTAACAAGAAAGGGAATGAATGAATTAGAAAGAGGAGCCAGGGGAGGGAATGAAATGCAGTGGCCTGCAAGTAAGAAGGTTGGGCTATGTAGGGTTAATGGGGGTAGAAATATCAACAGTAGAAATGAGAGGGGTATTACAATAGGCTGCAGCACTCACTGCCAACTTGAAGCGCTAGATGGGAGAGTGAGATTCAAACTGTCTCCAGAAGACAGTTCCACAAACAGAAAAAAAAAATAGTGTAGGCATGCATTAAGCCTGCATGTTGGAGGATTAACCAGGAGAGGATATTGGGGGAACACCTGCTTGCTGGAGGAGCTGGGGAGGGTTGGATAGCTAAGGGAGTAAGACCGGAGGAAAGAAATTCCAAACTAGAACGACACTCGGTAGAGAGCAAACCTCCACCTTGCTGAACAGATTTCGTTTTTTATCCACTGATAGGTCGGATCTGGATTCGGACTGAAAGAAAACCTAATCGGCTTACTCTTGTCATCTATCTATAATTCCAGTAATCTCTGTCTGTCTGTCTGTACGTCTGTACGTTTGTCTGTGACCGCTGTTTCTCGACAACCACGGGTCCGATATACTTTTAACTTGCCAGGTATATTGCTGGGGACCCGAGGATGTGCCTTTTCAAGGTTTCATATTAATCGGACAATTACTTACCGAGCTATGTCCAAAAAACGATTCAACCAATCAGAGAGCAGCGAACGATCGCGTGTGCCGAACGTGGCGGGCACACTCTGCCTCGGATGGCACATTTGAGAGCGTATTCATTTATTTCACGTTTGCAAACTATGTTGGCGTTAAACTATGTTTTACAACTAATAAAAACGAATTTGCGATTCATTCGCTTTCCTGCGCGTTTGTGCACGCGATGGCGATTTCTTTACCAAACTCCGGAAGCCGTTCGCTTTGGACCAAACCATTTCATGTAAATAGAGGGGGGGGATTGTCACCACTCGCAAGCCGTTCGCTTTGGACCAAACCATTTCATGTAAATAGAGGGGGGGGATATAATTTTAGATATATATATAGTACGGGCATGCCCTAGTCTATCTATAATTCCAGTAATCTCTGTGTGTTTGTTTGTTTGTTTGTCTGTGACCGCTGTTTCTCGACAACCACGGGTCCGATATACTTTAAACTTGCCAGGTATATTGCTGGGGACCCGAGGATGTGCCTTTTCAAGGTTTCATATTAATCGGACAATTACTTACCGAGCTATGTCCAAAAAACGATTCAACCAATCAGAGAGCAGCGAGCTATCGCGTGTGCCGAACGTGGCGAACACACTCTGCCTCGGATGGCACATTTGAGAGCGTATTCATTTATTTCCCGTCGGCAAACTATGTTGGCGCTATGTTGGCGTTAAACGATGTTTTAAAACTAATTAAAACCCCGGGGGGATTGTCACTGTACTCGCAAGCCGTTCGCCGTTCGCTTTGGCGTTGCGAATGGACCAAAACATTTCATGAACCAAACCATTTCATGTAAAGCGTTCGCCGTTCGCTTTGGCGTTGCGAATGGACCAAAACATTTCATGGACCAAACCATTTCATGTAAATAGAGGGGGGGGATATAATTTTAGATATATATATAGTACGGGCATGCCCTAGTTTACTCAACTCATCGTCCGAATTTGTCCATTACTTTGTGTGAATATTTTCTCTGCAAGAGAAACCGGGCAAGAAAGACATTGTTCAGTGAGGTGACCAAGAACCCAATGACCACTCTGACAGAACTACAGAGTTCCTTTGCTGAGATAGGAGAACTTACCAGAAGGCCAACAGCCTCTGCAGCACTTCACAAATCTAGGCTTTATGGGAGAGTGGCCAGATGGAAGCCACTCCTGAGAAAAAGGCACATACGACACACCTGGAGTTTGAGAGCTTTGATGAAAGACTCTGAGAGCATGAGGCAAAAAAGATTGTGTCTGATGAGACGAAAATTGTTGAACTCTGTGGCCTGAATATAAAGCACTACATCTGGTGGAAACCTAGCACAACTAATCACCCATCTAACACCATCCCTACAGTGAAGTCAAACTCCTCAAATCCAGATGTAAAAATCTGACTCATACCCAAGAAGACTCGAAGCTGTAATCACTGCCAGACTGTATCGAGAGCATGAGATATGTTCAAAGAGAGGCCTCTGGTCTCATATCTGACATTGAGGGCCTCCCTCCATCCATTGTTGGGTGCAACATGCCCAAGGTGGAGTGATCTGGTGTGACACCAAATTGGTGATTTGAGATGAGGCCATTAGAGAAAAGGAAGGATTTCATATGAACTGTGATGATGGATTTAATGGACCTCATTGATAATTGAAAGTAAGTTGATGTGTCTGTAGTTAAGAGGATCCGTTTTCGCACCTTTTTACCTCTGCCACCAAAGGTGGATGGAGGTTATGTTTTCACCCATGTCTGTCCGTTTGTGAACAAAATATCTCATAAAGTTGCGGATGGATTCGGCCGAAATTTGGCAGAGAGGTACAATATGTGAAAAGGACAAAACTATTAGATTTTGGTGAAGATCCGGATAGTAGAATTTTTTAAGTAATTCTTCACCATTGGGAGATAGGGCCAAAAACGATACATAGCAGGATATCTCAAAAAGTTGTGGATGGATTCGGACGAAATTTGGCAGAGAGGTACAATATGTGAAAAGGACAAAACTATTAGATTTTGGTGAAGATCCGGATAGTAGAATTTTTAAAGTAATTCTTCACCATTGGGAGATAGGGCCAAAAACGATACATAGCAGGATATCTCAAAAAGTTGTGGATGGATTTGGACGTAACTTGGTGGACAGGTTAGGTGTCTGACAAGGACAAATACATTCGATTTTGGTGAAGATCTGAATATGGATTCGGATATGATAATTATTTATTTTTTAAGTGATTCTTCACCATCGGGAGATAGGGCCAAAAACTATACATAACAGGATATCTCAAAAAGTTATGGATGGATTTGGACGAAACTTGTTGGGCAGGTTGTATGTGTGACAAGGAAGAATCGATTCAATTTTGGTGAAGATCCGGATCCGGATCCGGCTAGTATAATTTTTTAAAGTGCTTCTTCACCATTGGGAGATGGGGCCAAAAACAATATACAGCAGGATATCTCAAAAAGTTGTGGACTGATGATTTTGATTAAATGTGATTCTATATTGTGATTTTCTGGTTTACTCTGCCAGGTGAACAGTTTACGTTTTGTATCCCAGAGGTATGCTCTCTATTGAGTGCCATTCTAGTTAATGTAATGTGGTGATGTTGGCTGATTTCCAAGCAGATAGAAGATGACCTCGGGCAAATAACAGGCTGAAAAGTGTCGAGAGAGATCGAGAGAGATCGAGAGAGATCGAGATCGAGATCGAGATCGAGAGAGAGAGAGAGAGAGAGAGAGAGAGAGAGAGAGAGAGAGAGAGAGAGAGAGAATGTGCAAGAGCTCAGTGCAGGTTTTCAGGACACTTGAGTAGATGCCGTCCGGTCCAGTAGCAGAGTAGTCGAAGAAGCAGCATCAGAAGTATTCCAAAAAATTTACCACCTTCTCAGGTGCATTCATTCAGGTGCAAAAGACACAAACCCCAGGAACAGTTTGGTACGACTCGGTATGGTGCATACAGAGAGCGATAGGGAGAGGGAGAGGGAGAGAAAGAGAGAGGTTGAGAACACAATATTTGGGAGAATAAATGAATGAATGATCGTTTTAAGGCCATTTCCCCGCAAGAGCAGGGGTTAGCCTTGCGGGCCCCATGACAATCATGGTTCCCTGTTTGAGGCAATGTTTTTATGGCCGGATGCCCTTCCTGACGCCAACCCTTAGTCGCCTCTTACGATGCGCAGGGATACTGTTACGTGTTGCGTGCTCCTCCCCAACCCCCTGGTCACGGTGTACCTCCGAGCCCCGAGAGGAGTCACGGCAGAAAAAATGTGTTATTCTGTATGTCAAAGATCAATGGTGAAGCCACACCAATTGTTACAAACAAACCAGTATTGTATTAAGATCACACAAGAATAACAGTACAACAACAATAGTAATCAATTGTACAACCAATATATTTCCTATGATGGTACCATCAGTGTTGTAACATATAACTCACTGTGCTCCAAGTGAGTGAACCAAGAACATTCCCAATGTCTTTTTCCCGGCTTCAAGCCAAAGTTGATCCCGGCTTCAAGTCAAAGTCGATCCGCTCCAGCGATTGTCAGAACGATGTCTAATCGAGACCAGAATCCCATTCGGATGATAGTCACAGTCACGCGGCCAAAGCTGCGTAAAGGCGCCCTCAGGGAGACTGGGAAATCCAAAGGCGCCCTCCAGGCGACTGGGAAATCACACCCTCGGGTATGGACGTTCCATGGCTCACAGTCGGCGATTTCGTACGGAGTCGGCGATTTCCCAATCAAAAGCCACGTTACACACACCCACACCAGATACGTCTGAAAGCGGTGAAAACGGCTGACGAAGCAAAGAAACCTTGCTCGACGAGCAAAGCGCACGAGTCAAAATGGCCGACGGCCCGTTCTCGAGACGTAACGGCCCTTCAATGATTCTCTTCGGAATCAATTGCAAAACCTGACACGCAGGTTAATCTGTCAAAGCGATAACAACTCTGTCGCAGGAATCCCTTTCCTGGGAAACCCAAAAGTTCGCAAGTGACCTCCGTTCGCTAGCGTTATCTCAAACCCTCAACGCCGCTCGGCTTCTTCCCCGATTCACTCGCTCCGCCTTTCTTTTCTCCTCTTCCTCTTCTTCTTCGTCCGGTTCCGGTTTCATTTAAAACATTAACCTTTTTAGCTTTTGACAATAATAATTGCTATTTCCCTCAAACAACAATAATAATAATACATGGAATCAAAAATGTTTACAGTGGATGAAAACCACAACAACGGAAGTGACGAATCCGTAACAATATGGTGAACCTATTCTAAACCGGGGTACACATCGGGATCATTCATCCCAGCAAGCTGGTACTCAATTTGCCGACCTCGGAAGGATGACAGGCTGAGTCAACCCCCCTGGTGTTAATTTAGCGATCGACCGGTATTCGAACCCAGGATCCTAGGATCCCAAGCCGGCACCCTAACCACTAAGCCAACATCAGGCTAAAAACACAATATTTGGAAGGAAACACATATAACAAGGAAGACGTTATAAAGGGGTGTAGATGTTAAGTAACATTCATGGAGCGAGGGCTTTAAAATAAACATAATAGCTTCTTAGGTACTAAAGTCAACATCATAGTGAGATAGACACGAATTACAAAAAAAAAGTAATGCAAATGCAATGTTAATATATAGTAAGGATCATGATTTATAGTCAAGCCTGCCCAATCTGCAGCATGTGTGCACCACACAACCCCCCACCTCCCTCATGTGTACGTAAACAGAGAAATTGCCATATGCAATCTCTTTCAGTGTTTTTGTTTTCAGCAATAGAATCGATCATCAGCCACAATATTTAATGGAGTAATATTTTTTTTCATTAACTGTGTCAAGCATCTCTCGCAGAGCATTAACGACAAATCACTCAGAGTATGAAGACACTATTTTAAAATTTGAGCTGCGTTGCTGCAATATTATACCTGCCCTTTCAAACCTAAAGCTTGCCAAACTTGGAATACGTCTTCAGGGCCTCTGTACATGTGTAATGTCTCTTGTGAGAAATTTGAACAGATGGCAGCACTGAATAAGCTGTTTGAAAAGCCTTAAATCATTGAAACATGCCTTAAATCGGGGAAGACGTCACCCACAGCTTGATATGTATTTTTATCTGACAGTTTTGTCACTTTGTTATCATTCATAGTGAAATGTAGTGACCGAGCGGCTCAGTATGATGAACGATGATCAAGCAACATCTGAAAAAGGACCTGTTTGCTCATTCTACTAAAACCCTTAGAGTAGAAACAACCTTTCTTATCACTAGAATGAACTAGATGGTATTCATAGAATACTTACCCCTACGCAGTATTGAGAAGGAATTGGTGCAAGCCAACTCTTCTGTTTTTTAAGGTTTTTTATTCTTGATCCAAGATGGCGCCTGTACCACGTGACCAATGTCATAATTATCATTAGAACAATTCTACAGGAGGAGCTGCTCATATTCTGAAAATCTTGTGTTCATCAGACTAACAGTTGCAGAGGAATATTTTTTTCATACTGATCACATCAAGCGTTGTACTTGTCGAATTATGATGTCATAATGGAGGCACCTATGACATCATCATTGACATATCTTATTCCCCATGGGGTGTACTTGACAATGAGCCACGTTTCAATTTTTTCCATAAAGCGGTTTGGGAGATATAGAGGTGTAACGTTTTTCCAAGATGGCGTCCATACCACGTGACCTATGACATCATAATTACCAGCAAAAAAATCTACAGGCAGAGGCGCTCCTACAGTAAAATTTCATGTCAATCGGACCAACCGTTGCCGAGAAAATGAATTTTTAAAATGCAGACACGGCACACGTACGGCACACACGGCACACATACGGACCCGATTGCTTCACCCCGCTTTTCGCTTCGCGTGCGCAGGGTAATAACTTGTCTTGCTCAGGAAAGCTAGTGTCCATCTGCATAGGCAGCAGATATAATAATGGATGACATCAACAGGACATTGATCGAGGTAAGCTAACCGTCGTGGGAAGCAAGAATCTGATGTTTTTGGTGCTAACCCTTTTTACGGCGTAGCCCATCGGGCAGAGCCGTCTAGAACAGTGTTTGGCCGTCTGTATGTATGTATGTATGTATGTATGTATGTATGTATGTCCCCTCAAACGTATACCAATCAGAACTGAGAATCTGGTCGCATGACAGGGTGATGTGATTATGTCTGATGCCATTACGGCGATGCTGCGGCTGACTCTCCATGCACCGGCATTTTGATTCATATGCCGTTCATGCCGAACATATCGTCGAACCTGTCATATATCACAATCGCCATGCTCTACCTTTACGTTTTTCATTCAGTGTGAAATACAAACAAATCGATTGTTAAATGACCATCAAATATCGAAAGCATCGGCGTTACGGCTCTTCCAACAATACGGTATGTATAGGCCTTAGGCGTTATGACTCACCGTCTGCTTCCGACAAATTAAACCCAGGTTTCCTAATATAACGGTATTGTTTCAGTAGTATCATTTTCGTCATAATAATAATATTATAGTAAACATAACCATAACACTTTAATCCCAATGTCATGAATGGAAAGTTGATGGATTGAAGCGGCGTAAAAGCGGACGTAAGGAATTCACCTAGGTTAAAAATATATATATCATTTTCGTAATAATAACGATAGTAAATCTAATCGTAACACTAATCCCTTTGTAGTGACTGCAAAACGTTACTGGAAGTTAAATATATATATTGTGGCGGACACAAAAGCCCACTGGCGTGGTGACATCATTCCGCGCACCAAGTGGGCGGTGGCCACGCCCGAGGGGTAGGCGTGGCCTCATGATATACACCGGGCGCGCAGCCCGGAGCGCGCCAGTGTTAGTGAGCTCCTGAAATAAAGACGCTTATAAGTTACCGCTTGTCCGCTTCCTCCTTGCTCGCAAGCAGCGCGCGTAACGCCGCGCTTTACTGGTGACCCCCTTGACGTTGGATCTGCCGGAGCGATCCTTCCACACACGACGCCATTGCCATGGCCAACTTCATCAAACTTCCCGAATTTTGGGAGGCTCAGGCCGAAGTCTGGTTCGTCCAGGCCGAAGCCCAATTTCAGCTTCGGCGCCTCACCGGCGATGACACGCGCTATTGCCACGTCGTCGCCTCCCTCGGGCCCGGCACGGCCGCTCGAGTTGTGTCCGTCCTTCGCCACCCACCGGACGGCCACAAGTACGAGGCACTCAAGCGGCTACTCCTAGCCACGTTCGGCCTCACGGACGACGCACGGGCCGACCGCCTCCTGGATCTCCCCGAGCTCGGTGACACGCGCCCGTCGGTCCGAATGGACCATATGCTGTCACTGTTGGGCGACGAAGCCCCCGGTTCTCTATTCCGGGCGCTTTTCCGTCGCCAACTTCCAGCGCAGGTTCGCCTCGCGTTGGCCGGGACCGGGCTAACGGAACCCCGAGCATTGGCAGCCGAGGCGGACAAGTATTTCGCCGCTTCGGACACGCGGGCTAGAGTCGGCGTGGCCGTCACGGCCCTCGTGGCTGATGCTGCTGATGCTGCTGATCCACAGCATCAGCTTATACAGCATACGCAGCATGCTGATACGCACCTCGTGACCGCCGCAACGCCCCGCCCACCGCCGCGGCGAAAACCGCCACCGCGGGGAAACCCGCCAACTCCACCGGCCTGGCTGAGCCAGCCGCGCTCCTCCAGCTCCACCACCTGGTGCTGGTTCCACGCCAAGTTCGGCCACGAAGCTCGGCAGTGTCATCCGCCATGCTCCTTCAACAGGTCGGGAAACGCCTGGGCCGGCGCTCAATAGTGGCGATGAGCGCCGGCCGTTCGAGCAGCCTGCTGTTCATAACGGACACCTTCTCCGGGCGCCGTTACCTGTGCGACACGGGAGCGCAGGTGAGTGTCGTTCCCGCCGGCACGTCAGACAAGCACGCCGCAGGTGGGGGCCCCGCGCTGCTTGCCGCGAACGGGACGCCCATCCGTACGTACGGAAAACGCTGCCTCTCTCTGCGGTTCGGAGGGCAGGTTTTCCGATGGACGTTCGTCACCGCCGACGTGCCCATGGCACTGCTTGGCGCAGACTTCCTGTGCGCTAATGGGCTCCTGGTCGACGTCAAGCGCAGACGTCTTGTCCAGGCCGTGACGTTCAGCTCGCTCGCTTGTGCGTTGCCCAGCTCAACGAGCGGCTTGCCAAGCGGATTGCCGAACGGTTCGGTTCCGGCCACGTTGGTCTGTATGCTTCCGGCAGCGGACGCATTCACCCGCCTCCTTGCCGGCTTCCCGGCCCTCACGCGGCCCACCTTCTCGGCGGGGGCCGTCAAGCACGGGGTGGCCCATCACATCCCCACAGTCGGGCCACCGGTCTACGCCCGGGCACGCCGCCTCGAGCCGACGAAGCTGGCGGTGGCAAAAGCGGTGTTCGCTACCCTGGAGCGACTCGGCATCGTTCGGCGCTCAGAGAGCGCTTGGGCGTCGCCGCTGCACATCGTGCCGAAGCCCGGCGGGGGATGGCGACCGTGCGGGGACTATCGCCGTCTCAATGATGCCACGACTCCCGACCGCTACCCCGTCCCCCACATTCAGGACTTTTCCGCCCGTTTGGCGGGCATGTCCTTCTTCTCGAAGGTGGACCTCATACGCGGCTACCATCAGGTCCCCGTCAGGCCGGAGGACGTCCCGAAGACGGCGGTCATCACGCCATTCGGACTCTGCGAGTTCCTGCGCATGCCCTTCGGTCTGAAGAATGCGGCTCAGGCGTTCCAGCGACTGATGGACAGCGTCCTGCGTGACTTGGATTTTGTCTACGTCTACCTGGACGATATCCTCGTCGCCAGCGCGTCCCGCGAAGAGCACCTACGCCACCTCCGCACGCTCTTCAAACGCCTGGGCCAGCATGGCCTGATTGTGAACCCCGCAAAGTGCCGGTTCGGCGCCACCATAATCGATTTTCTGGGGCACCGTGTCACCAGGCACGGAGCCGTCCCCCTGCCGGCCAAGGTGGAGGCGGTGAAGGGGTTTCCGCGCCCCCGCACGATCAGAGGGCTGCAGGAGTTCCTGGGCATGGTGAACTTTTACCATCTGTTCCTGCCCCGTATCGCCCAGCTCCTGCGCCCCCTGCACGAAGCTCTCCGAGGTAAGCCGGGCAAAGGCGACGTTACCTGGACCGAGCAGATGGACACGGCGTTCAGGGGCGCGAAGCTCGCCTTGGCTAACGCCACCATGCTCGCGCACCCGGCGCCCGATGCACCGATCGCCCTCACCACCGATGCCTCGGACTACGCGGTGGGCGTGGTGCACGAGCAATGGGTGCGTGGAGCTTGGCAACCGCTGGCGTTCTTTAGCCGGCAGCTTCGCCCGCCCGAACGCCGTTACAGTACCTTCGACCGCGAGTTGCTCGGGCTTCACTTGGCGGTCAGGCACTTCCGCCATCTGCTCGAGGGCCGTGCGTTCACTGCCTTCGTCGACCACAAGCCGCTGATCTTCGCGATGGGCAAGGTCACCGAGCCGTGGTCGGCCCGGCAGCAGCGTCACCTCTCGGCCGTGTCCGAGTACATGACGGACATCCAGCACGTCGCGGGGAAGGACAACCCGGTGGCGGATTGCCTTTCCCGGGCCGTCGCCCACGCAGTCCACCTCGGCATCGACTATGCCCGGATGGCAGCGGACCAGGCCGCTGACCCCGACGTCCAGGCCTTGCGGACCGCCATCACGGGCCTCCGCGTCACCGAGGTGGCGTTCGACGGCGCGGGCGTGGCCCTCTTGTGCGACGTCTCCCTCGGGCGTCCTCGCCCCATCGTGCCCGCGGGCTGGCAGCGCCAGGTGTTTGACGCCATCCACGGCCTGTCCCACCCGGGCGCGAGGGCCTCCCAAAGGCTGATCGCCGACAAGTTCGTCTGGCATGGCCTCCGGAAGGCCGTCCGCGGCTGGGCCAGGACGTGCCTCGCGTGCCAGCGCGCCAAGGTGCACCGGCACACCCAGGACCCGTTGGCCCCGTTCACGGTGCCGGAACGCCGGTTTGACCACGTCCACGTGGACCTGGTGGGACCTCTGCCCCCCTCGCGGGGTTTCACCTACGTCCTCACCATGGTGGACCGCACCACCCGGTGGCCGGAGGCCGTGCCCTTGGCGTCGACAACGGCGGCCGATGTCGCGCAGGCTTTCATCGCCACCTGGGTCGCCCGGTTCGGCGCTCCCTCAGACATCTCGTCCGACCGCGGCCCCCAGTTCACCTCGGAGCTCTGGGGGGCGGTCGCGCAGGGGCTCGGGGTCCGGCTGCACCGAACCACGGCCTACCACCCCCAGGCTAACGGCCTGTGTGAGCGATTTCACCGCTCATTGAAGGCCGCGCTCCGGGCCACCCTCCGCGACGGCGGCTGGGTCGACAGGCTCCCCTGGGTCCTGCTGGGCCTCCGGACGGCGCCCAAGGAGGACCTGCGCGCATCCGCGGCGGAGTTGGTCTTCGGGCAACCGCTGCGGGTGCCGGGCGAGTTCCTCCCCGACTCCACGGCACCATGGTCCTCTTGGACCATGGTGCCGTGGCAAGAGACCGCTCTTGCTCTTGGCTCCGCATTGCAAGAGACCGCCCAGAGGTTCGCCCCGGTGCCAACGGCATGCCACGGGCACCCACCGACGCACGTCGCCCCGGAGCTTCGCACGGCGGAGTACGTCTTCATCCGCCACGATGCCCACCGGACACCACTGCGGCCCCCGTACGACGGGCCTTTCCGCGTGCTGGAGACCGGGGCGAAGCACTTCACCCTGGACATCGGCGGTACTCCTGACCGCGTTTCGGTAGACCGCCTCAAGCCGGCCCACCTCGACGTGGACCATCCACCGCCAGTGGCCGCCCCCCTGCGGGCGGACCCCCGGCACCGCCCAGCCCCGCCGCGCCGCCCCCCGGTCCTGCACCCATCCCAGGGGCAGCCAGGGGCATCCCACCTGGCATCCCTGCACCCCGGACGCCGCCGATCGCCAGGGGGCGCTTCGGCCGGGTCATTCGTCTGCCCCGCAAACTGGCCCTCCAGGTGCGCGGGAATTCTGGGGGGGCGCGTGTGGCGGACACAAAAGCCCACTGGCGTGGTGACATCATTCCGCGCACCAAGTGGGCGGTGGCCACGCCCGAGGGGTAGGCGTGGCCTCATGATATACACCGGGCGCGCAGCCCGGAGCGCGCCAGTGTTACAGTGAGCTCCTGAAATAAAGACGCTTATAAGTTACCGCTTGTCCGCTTCCTCCTTGCTCGCAAGCAGCGCGCGAAACGCCGCGCTTTAATATATATATTAAAGTAGCAACAGTTTTGTGTCCAGCTATGTCATTGTCATTACGTATATGATGTCATTACGGCGTAAACACCCCTCACTTTGAGAGCGGTAGGAAAGGTCATTCCGCTTTGGGGTCGGGTCTCAAGAACATTGGGTGTGTGTTTATTTACCAAGTTTGTTGTGGAGAGATCGCCAAGTGGTTAAAGCATTCGAGCAAGCACTGCATTCAAAACCCTTAAGGAACGGCTAGCTTGGCAAGCGCTAGCTAGCTGCTTGGTAAATGAGCACACCTCCAACCCTTGTGGGGTATATAGATTACAGTAGATCTTCCCTCAGTTCTGTAAGTAAAACTTACCTCATGGATGTCGGGATTCCTCCAAATTTCTTTCTTTAATGTTATAAACAGCATTCACGACTGTTTAAAAAGCTAATCATGTGTGTGGGTTTGTGGTTTATAATATTTTACAAGGCCGGATACACCGCTGTTAGACTTTTGGTCTTGTTTTTTGTATACATACATAGTCTAGGCTCGTATGAGAACTAACACATATAATTTGTAATAGAGGGAGTGAGAGAAAAGAGGGGGGAGAGAGAGAGGGAAGTACAACAACAGTAGAGAACAGGGACTTCAGGAGTTCTGTGGAAGAGAGAGGGCTGGGGTGGGGTACACAGGATGAATTACAACGGCAATTAGTAGAGAGCATACCTTCGCCTGGTTGGCCACATCACTCAATGGTGAAGAATCACTTTTAAAAAATTCTACTTGATGGATCCAGATCCGGATCTTCACCAAAATTGAAATGATTCTTCCTTGTCACACACACAACCTGTCCAACAAATTTTGTCTAAATCCATCCATAACTTTTTGAGATATCCTATGTATCGTTTTTGGCCCAATCTCCCAATGGTGAAGAATCACTTTAAAAATTAAATAATTCCCATATCCGAATCCACATTCAGATTTTCACCAAAATCGAATCGAATCGTCCTTGTCAGACATCCAACATGTCCACCAAGTTTCGTCCAAATTCGTCCACAACTTTTTGAGATATACTGCTATGTATCGTTTTTGGCCCTATCTCCCAATGGTGAAGAAGCGCATAAAAAATTATAGTAGCCGGATCCGAATCCGGATCTTCACCAAAATCTAATAATTTCGTCCTTGTCACATACGCCACATCTCTGCCAAATTTTGTCCGAAACCCTCCACAACTTTTTGAGATATTTTGTTCACAGACAAAGACAGACAAACAGACAGGGGTGAAAACATAACCTCCATCCAACTTTGGTGACGGAGGTAATAACTGTTGGTTTGGCTGGATGTATAGTACTGAACTATTAAAATTACCTTTATGTACTCCAGTGAATGGCCCATTAGCAAACATGCCTAAGTTATGTTTTTTTCAAAAATAAAAATACGTTTGATTTTGTCTTATGGCGAAGGGAGTCTATTCCTGAGGCACAATGGAAATATACGAACATGTAAACACAAGTTTAATCCCATAAACAATGTTGATTCATCCATTCTTTCAAATCCTTGTAATCATGTTAAAGACCGTCGACTTTTTGTGTGAAGGTTTTTTCACCCTCCATCTCTATTAAAGTTCCATTACAAGCTGTTAATACACTTATCTAGAAAATAAAATGAAGTCACAACAAAATGAATATAAAACGATATAAGGGTAATTTGGCTCTTACCAGTTTCAGTCTGTATGGACCCATTAACTTCATCGTCATCATTGACACATTGAGTCATATCTTTCTTCATTTGGCTTGATGCATCCAATATGGATTCCACATCATTCAAGAAGAGATGTTCTTCTGCATCTACATTCATTTTTCCTGGAAATAAACAAGTAGCGGTGGTCTCAATGTACAGTATATGCCAAGCTTCCAATTAATCTAATAATTTAATAATTAATCTAATAATATATATATATATTGTTATGTCAGTGGGGTAGCGATACTTTAGAACAGGTAGGATGTATAAATTAACATGCTCCGGATATCGGGTAGAATCAACCCATTAATAAGTATTTGTTTAGCCCGGATGTCGGATTAATTTGTATATCTGTCCCCATCACGAGGGGGCGGGGCATGTTATTTAGCTTAGGGAATAAGGATAAATTATCCCTGTATGTCTTACCCTATGTGATTTATCCTTTTCCCTTATGGCACCGCACCGTAGACACCAGTAAGAATCGCCAACAGATTGCACTAAATAATAATTGTAAAACCAACCGGAAGACAGTTCTGAGCACAGCCATTTGGACGCACCAGCTACATCGCCACGGAAGCCAGGCAGGCCGAAGACACGCCCCGAGGAGCCGTGATTGGCCAGGGCAGAGCAAGAAGCAACTCGCTATTGGGTGTGAGTTGACCAACAGGAAGGTAGGAGCAAGAAGCTACCCGCTGATTGGTGGAGGGAAGGCCGAGGAGGAAGCAGAGCGCCGATTGGCAAGGACCACAAATGACGTCAGAGGTGGACTGCGCGCCGATAGGTGGAGAGCTGAACAAGGTAGTGGTGACCTGCGTGGATTGGTGGAGAAACGCCGATGACGTCATGACCAGACGTTAAAAGAACTCTCTGGCCGGCATTTTGCTCTTTCTCTTTGGATCCTTTTTGTCTGCATTCCCCGTCAGAGGCAGCTTTACCAGCAAAAGCGATTGTGTGCCGCAATCGTCACACCATTCTCCTGTTCGTCTGTCGTCTGGGCATTGATAGCTACAGTTGACAGGCAGAGACAACGCGTGGACGAGCGCGACAGCGTGACGTGGCCGGGGTGAGCGAGACGCCCGGTGAAGCCTGGCAGCGCGTGCGAGCGGACTGCGGCCTTCTTCCCGCCAAGAACACCACCGGGTCCAGACTGCGCACACGGGGCCTTGACGATTCCTGACGAGACCCCATGAGCTTATCAGAGATAAGTGCACTAAATAATCACACTTATTTTATCCAGTTTACCTTTCCCTTCGTCTGTGTTTTAAAGTCTGGTGTGGGGGACGTCCCGGTTAGGAATTTAGTTTTACCGTCGCGTTTTTCTTGTTACCGGCATTCCGTAAAATAAACCTGTTTATTTTTGTACATTTAAAATCCGGTTCGTGTGAGTTATTTTCTTTGCAGGCTTTGGGACTGCCGGCGATCGTGACAGTAGAGCTTCAGCTTCCTCCTCCCCTTTCTTCCGCCGCATATATAAAATCCGCAATTGGGCATCGCCTTCGGAGTAATTGTTGAGGTTTTGAGAATTGTACATATAACATCATTAAAGGTTAAAGGTTTGCCCCCCATAGTTAGTCCACAAGCAACACGTAGGCCCATTAGAATGAGTTATGTCATAGTATGTGTAAGAGTAGGCCATTTCCCTAGTGACATCTGTGTTGTGTAAAGAAATAATAAGCTTAGGTCCTTTCATTTTGCGGCCACCCTCCAATTTCTATCTATGGGCGAACTCGATCCCACGCTCCATCTGGCATCCCTCAAGTTTGTTACGCTTTGGGCTACCTGCAGCAGTTTGTTACGCTTTGGCCGCCAGCAGCGTTCGCTGCCCTTGGTTTCGCTCGAAGCTAGTCGGGTAACCACGAGGTAGGCCTGAAAAGGGGGAGGAGCGCGAGGGTCGAGGTGTGGCCGCATCAAGCAGCACGTCAGAAGGCGGTGACGGTAAGGGCAACAGCCAACCAGTACTCGGTGGGCATGGCTTGATAGGGCGTGGCAAGAAACGTCTGGTGAGTTTGAGAGGGTTCCAAGGGCGTGGCAATAAAACCCTTGGCGCGAGGCCCCCACCGGATATGAGTGGAGATGAGAAGGGAGAGGCACTCGTAGAGAGTTGAGAGATGAGAAGGGATGCGCAGGTCTGAGTTGAGCTAAGAGAAGGACTTGCTCGCAGAGGACCCGTTGGGTGAATTGCGCTGTGTATGAGAACTGATCCGGAGCACTCGTGCGAGAACTGCATTAAGAAGACTGGCGTGCGCACCACAGTTTCGAGCCTTGATTGCGAAGCGCATTGTTCACGCTAATTGAACTATTACGAACTATTCGCTTATTACGTACGCGGCTGAGCCGCACGTGTAATCGCCAAGGCCAGCCTACCGTTCGCCCTGTGATAATCCCGTGCGCAAAAACGACACGTGGAGAGCTCCTGGCCGCTGGGTTCATCTACTTCGCGGTGCGAGTTGGGGACCGGAGAGCGAGCTGCCTGGACGCCATCCCTGGACCATCGACCTGTTCGTCTGCAACCCCGTGTGAGTGTGTCTGAGAGTGAACGGGCCCGTTTGTCCAGGGATAAGTTAAGACTGTTTAAGGCTGCACTGTGTATTCTTCTTCTTGTTGTACAAAGGGTAAATAAATTCTGTTATTCCTTTCTTCCAAATTCGACCGTTGCAGTCATTTTCTCCATTGGGTAAGCGTGGCACGATTACGAACCGCTTGGATCGGGTTAATCATTGCTAACAGCTCAGGTCACGGGTCGCTACCGCTCGGCGTTTACACTAACACCCGTGATTCGGGCGGGGCGTATTTCCTCGTTTCCGGTCAGCGTTAGTACTTAGGTAATAGCGAATTCATAGTCCTAAAACCCTATTTAACGCTGTCCGGGAAGGACATCATAGGTCCCGGGTCCCGTCGGCTAGTAAAAGACAAGGGGACTAATCTCCCCTTGGTAAGGGGAAAGGCCGGCGCTGAGATCCGCAACAATATATAATATATATATATATATATATATTTGTGTCAGTTGATTGTTTGTTTGACATTTGTATTACAGTGTACAAGAAGGTATAAATAAATGAATGACATGTTTATCTAACCATTTAGACCTTACGCTCCCTAGACGCTTACTTATAACGTTCCTTATAACGCTCCCAAGAACTTACACCTCCAGATTTCTTTCTTTGGGGGCTCATGAAAGACCTTGTTTATCGTGAAAAGCCTCGTACCATTCAGGAATTGAAGGCTCAAATCACTGCAAAGTTTGAGGAAATTGATATCGAACTCTGCAAGCATGTGTGCCACTCTGTGCCTGCTCGGCTGCAATTGTGCATCGATCACGAGGGAGGGCACTTTGAAAATTGCAAGTAAAACAGCTTGGTACACTTCCGTAATAATTTCCCCCCGAATAAATGGTTAGATAAACATGTCATTCATTTATTTATGCCTTCTTGTACACTGTAATACAAATGTCAAACAACCAATCAACTGACAGAAATATATATACATATATATATATATATATATATATAAACAGAAATCGGGTGCTACTTTTGACTCACCCTGTATATACACTATACAGGCAGTCCCCGGGTTACGAACGAGTTCCGTTTTTAAGTCTGTCTGTAAGTCGAATTTGTACGTAAGTCGGAACAGTTGCGTACGGTTCACATCTAGCGTCAATTAGTCAAATGTTTGTCTTAGTATATAGTATATATTTTACCTAAAACATCTATAGGTATAAAAAAACATGAAAGAAACATTTCTTAAACTGTTTAGATAGAAAAGAAAAGATAATGATGAAAGGTTAACACTTACTCTCGTTCCAATTGATGTTTTGCAAACCTTGAAACGATCATACCTTGATATATCTCTCCGAGATGATGGGCCTGGTATTGGAGAGGATGGACCTGGTGCTGGAGAGGATGGACCTGGTGCTGGTCAATTTTCTTAAAGTAAACATCAAAGGTGGCTTTTAACAGAGCTTTTCTCATATTTCTCTTGTCTACTGCTCCCCTTATTATATACTTTGTGTGTCTGATTTTTTCTCTGTGTGATAAATGTTAGCTCTTTCACAAGCCTCGATTCTGTATACAACAAAACAACAAACAAAAAAAAAACTATTTTTTTAATAATAGGCTTTACGGAGGTCGGTACATAAGTACGGGCGTTCCTAAGTCGGGCGTTCGTAACCCGGGGACTGCCTGTATATATATATATATATATATATATATATATATATATATATATATATATATATATATATATATATATATATATATATATGTATATGTATGTGTATATATATATATATACACACAGTGCATTCAGAAAGTATTCAGACCCCTTCACTTTTTTCACATTTTGTTATGTTGCAGCCTTAAGTTTGTTTCTCACAGTCTGAGAGTCCTTTAGGTGCTTTTTTTCAAACTCCAAGCGGGCTTTCATGTGGCTTTCACTGAGGAGAGGCTTCCGTCTGGCCACTCTGCCATAAACCCCAGATCGGTGGAGTGTTGCAGTGATGGTTGTCCTTCTGGAAGTTTCTCCCATCTCCACACAGGATCTCTGGAGCTCAGCAAGAGTGACCATCGGGTTCTTGGTCACCTCTCTTACCAAGGCCCTTCTCCCCCGATTGCTCAGTTTGGCTGGGCGGCCAGCTCTAGGATTTATGTGAATGTATGTGAATTACTATTCCGGGCTTTGCTTATCAATGTGTAGTCGATTAAAGGTTGTTGTGATGAAAGGGTCAGGAGCCCTTCTGAGAAAAAGGAGACCGGAAACGGCAGAAGAAAAGACACGAGGTCCTGGAGACGCGACGATTCTTCTTCTTGCTGGCCGAGCTCGGAGGCGAGCGGTATCGATTGAGCAACGTAAGAGAATCGGCGTTTCAAAGCCCGTCTGGCGAGAGGAGTTACCGGGACGTGTAACTACCCTTTGACACGTCCAGTCACTGTGGGTTCGTGCACGGAACCAAGCAGCTGGCACAGTTCGCCTCGCCGTCTACAAGGCCGCGTACGGGTCGCACCTTGGGCCGCGCGCGCTGGGCAAGCCGCGTGTTGCTTTGCCTGCTTTACATTACCTGCTTTGCTTGGCCAGGAGGTGCGCGCTGCAGCCGTTGTTCCCTGTACGGGACGTGCCCGGTGAAAGCACGTCAGGAAGGGTCCGTTCAACCGCCCGTGTGCGGAGAAGCCGACCATCATCTTGGTCAGGAGGGGCCCAGAGACTGTGAGGGACAGAGACAAAAGGGGTCGTGAGTACCCAAGGGGTCGGGAGTGGGGAAAGGGGACACACACATATATAAGATGGCCATCGTAATCACATTGGTGATTGATTGTTGATTGTGGATTGTTGATGGTTGTTGATGGTTGATTCCTTGGG
This sequence comes from Myxine glutinosa, assembly GCF_964187855.1. Classification (NCBI taxonomy): domain Eukaryota; kingdom Metazoa; phylum Chordata; class Myxini; order Myxiniformes; family Myxinidae; genus Myxine; species Myxine glutinosa. Next base: position 167,444,641 of record NC_136265.1, read on the forward strand.
GGAATATATTAGTGATTACTCTGGATCCTTGGTGTGGGGGTTTCTTATTGACTGGAATTCATATGGATTGCGTTACGAAAGCGTATAAATAATAGATCTTTCTGGCGGAGTTCTTCTCACGGTCCGGGGGTCACCGAGACCAGGTAGTCACCGGGAGGACCACGTAACAGAATTGGGGGCTCGTCCGGGATTTAAAATTGTATAACATAATAAAATAATAGTTTTTATTAATTAAAATTTATTACCGTAAATTTCGGACCATTGAGCGCATCGTTATATAAGCCGCATCCCCTAATTTTTTTTTAAAACTGGAATTTAAACACACACACGCCGCACTGGTTTATAAGCCGCAACCATTTATTACCCACAAAAAGTGAGAAACTCGACAGCCACAGAAACTTGTCAGACGCGCGCAAAGCACAAATTCAATCACGGTTGCCTTTTTTGTTTACAGTCCGATTGAGAGGTAGGTCAAAGGTCAGAGGGACCTCATCCATATTAATTATGTCCTGCGGAGCAATGACTTTCTCTGCTATTTTCTCCTGCGTGTAGTTCCGAAAGTTTGCGATTTTTTCTTCGAAGTCAGGAGGGAGTTGTTGACAGAGAGTCGTTCGTGCTCTGACAGAAAGACCTTTGCGTTTCATAAATCTGAAACACCATGACTGCCTGCCCTGAAATTCTTCTATTTTCTTTTCTGCAGCGATCGATCTTGCTTTGAGTCTAATCTGAACAGTAGAAACACCCCGACCATCCACTCTCTGTGTGTTAACCCAGTCTTCAAGTTCGTCTTCCAGTTCGGGCCATCGGCATTTCCTACCTCTGAAAGCCTTTGTTGACTTTTTGCAGCGAGAAAGTTCGCCCCTCTGCTTTCTCCAACGTCTGATCATGGATTCATTCACTCCAAGTTTATGAAAATTCCATAAACAAGCCGCATCGTTATTTTAGCCGCAGAGGTCAAAGTTGAGGGAAAAAGTTGCGGCTAATAGTCCGAATTTTACGGTAATTAATTATGAATTGGTAAATTTTTGAGAAATTCTGGTAAAGTCTTGGGTGAAGGTTAACAGGTGTTAACGATAGTCACCATGGCGTTTGTTGCACAGAACTTTGCGGTAACACCTAGTGAGGCACAGTTCCGAGCGTTACTAAAAGCGGACCTCTTGAAATTGGCCAAACATTTTAACTTGGAGGTCCGAACTAATTTGAGGAAGGCAGAGTTGCAGACCACGGTGATACAGTCTATGGTGGGAGTAGGAACATGGGACGAGTTAGCCTGGCAGTGGCTACCCGAAGAACCAGAAGACGTTGAGCTCCGGAAACTGGAGTTGCAATTACGGAGCCAGGAACGGATTAAAGAAGAAGAAAGGAAAGCAGAAGAGAGGAGAGAAGAGAAACAAGCAGAGGAAAGGAGAGTGGAACGAGAACTCCAGGAAAGGTTAAAAGAAGAAGAAAGGAAAGCAGAAAAGGAAAGAGCAGAAGAAGAAAGGAAAGCAGAAAAGGAAAGAGCAGAAGAAGAAAGGAAAGCAGAAGAGAGGAGAGAAGAGAAACAAGCAGAGGAAAGGAGAGTGGAACGAGAACTCCAGGAAAGGTTAGCAGAAGAAGAAAGGAAAGCAGAAAAGGAAAGAGCAGAAGAAGAAAGGAAAGCAGAAAAGGAAAGAGCAGAAGAAGAAAGGAAAGCAGAAGAGAGGAGAGAAGAGAAACAAGCAGAGGAAAGGAGAGTGGAACGAGAACTCCAGGAAAGGTTGGAAGGGAGAAAAGCAGAGGAGAGGAGAGCTGCAAGGGACCTCGAAGCAGAGGAGAGAAAAGCGGAAAGGGAATTAAAGGAACGTGACATGGAGCTTCAGCAAGAAATTAAATTCAAGGAGCTGGAGTTAATGAGAGAACGGGGAGAGGTACCACCCTTGCTGACGGGGTCAACACCTAGCCAGAACACCTGGGATGTGGGCAGACATGTGAGGCTGGTTCCACCCTTCAGTGAAAGGGAAGTCGCTAAATTTTTTCCACACTTTGAGAAAGTGGCTCGACAGTTAAACTGGCCGGAGGAGGCCTGGACCATACTAGTGCAAAGTGTGCTGGTGGGAAAAGCTCAAGAGATTTATTCGGCGCTACCAATGGACCAATGTGCAGATTATGAGGTATTGAAGAAGCACATCCTCAAAGCCTATGAGTTGGTTCCGGAAGCTTACCGGCAAAAATTCAGGAATGCCAGGAAGAGGGAGAGTGAGACCCATGTGGAGTTTGCCAGAGTGAAAGAAAACATGTTTGATCGGTGGTGTGAGTCAAAAGGAGTCGGGAAAGACTTCGAAACATTGCGTGACTTGATCCTGGTGGAGGAATTTCAACAGTGTGTCCACGAGGACATCAAAGTGTACCTGCAGGAAAAGAAAGTACCGAAGTTGTGGGACGCAGCCACCCTGGCAGATGATTATGCCTTAACACACCGGATAGGGGTCCATGAAACTAACTCCTCGCCTAGATCTCCGCAGGGGAGGTGGGGAACAGCAGGTGCGGAGAACGACAATACATGGCGGCGGCCTCGAGAGGATTATGGGGACAACGTGGATACCCCACCTGTTCGAAATCAGAGGGCTGTGGGCACAAGACAAACTTATTTTTCGGGGGGCCCGAGGCAGACCACGAGTTTTTCCTCCGGGCCTACTTGCGCTTTTTGCAAGAAACCTGGACACGATGTCCAGTTGTTACCTCATGAAAAGGGAAGACCCAGAGCGGAGTCCGACTAGTACAACTCCGAATGCGATGGCAAACGTAAGAAATCGCCCACAGAAGAGTTACCAACCATTTATTTATGAGGGGTTGGTCTCACTCAAGGGAGACTTGACTAACCCAAGACCGGTTAGGGTTTTGAGGGACACAGGAGCCCATCAATCCTTAATGCTTGAAGGCATTTTGCCATTGTCAAAGAGTACCGCAACTGGTGATAGTGTTCGGTTACAAGGGATCGGTGGCTGTGTTAGTGCCCCACTTCATGTCATCCATTTGGAATCCGATTTGGTGTCAGGACCGGTCACCGTCGGTTTACAAGCCACGCTTCCTGTAGAGGGAGTATCTGTGATTATCGGGAATGATTTGGCCGGGGGGCAAATTTATGGTAACCCGAGGGTTGGTAAAGAGCACAGCAGGGAAAATAACACCCCACCAGCTCAGGATGGCGACAAAAGTTCCAAGTTATTTGTAGGGGGACTGAACTTCAACACAGAGGAAGAAGTTCTGACCTCTGTCTTCAACAGATATGGGCCGCTGGTGGAAGTGCGGGTGGTAAAAGACAGGGAAACGCAACGGTCAAGAGGGTTCGGCTTTGTCACGTTTGCAAGCACAAGAGACGCCAGGGAGGCAGAGAAGAATTGGAATGGTAAGGATTTGGAGGGTCGGACCATAACAGTAGGGAAGGCCTTTCGTAGGCGTCGAGAGGTCTACAGAAGAGGACAACTTGGCAGTAGTTTTGGGGTTGGCAGCAGCCGATATTACGATGGAGGCTCCCAGAGTTACGGCACCTCCCGAAAGAATGAATGTCAGAGCACTGGCCGAGAAAGAGACCGCCAGTCAGGTAACGGCTGGGACAAGGGGTCCCACCATAACGGTTAGGAGTCTGGAGAAGTTGAAGCACTATATACGGGGGAGCCGCCGAGCCGGGGCTCCTACACGGACTAACCGTGAACGCCACGTTCTTAAAGGCGTCCAGGTAGTGAACTTTCCTGCACGGACTAACCGTGAACTCCACGTTCTTAAAGGCGTCCATGTAATGAACTTTCCTCCCCGGACTAACCGTGAACTCCACATTCCTTAAGGCGTCCATGTAGGGAATATTCCGCTGGGCCTCCCGAAAAAGTGCTATAGAGAGGTTTAAATTTGGGGGCTTTGGTCACCACCTCTTAACCGTCATTCAAGAGAAACTAGAAGTGGTTGACGCTTGGTCCAGAGGGAATTAATCTAGGGGATCGTGTGAAATTTTGTTGCTTTATTTTTAAGTGATGACTGTGCCCGGGGGGAACTGATGAGTTGGGGGGGGGGGGGGGGGGTGAGTTATATGGTTTGTTTATCCAAGTTGGCCGGCAAAGAAAGTTTTCGCTGGGTTCAAACTTTCTTTCTTGAAGGGGGGGAGTGTTACATATTTATGTGAATGTATGTGAATTACTATTCCGGGCTTTGCTTATCAATGTGTAGTCGATTAAAGGTTGTTGTGATTAAAGGGTCAGGAGCCCTTCTGAGAAAAAGGAGACCGGAAACGGAAGAAGAAAAGACACGAGGTCCTGGAGACGCGACGATTCTTCTTCTTGCTGGCCGAGCTCGGAGGCGAGCGGTATCGATTGAGCAACGTAAGAGAATCGGCGTTTCAAAGCCCGTCTGGCGAGAGGAGTTACCGGGACGTGTAACTACCCTTTGACACGTCCAGTCACTGTGGGTTCGTGCACGGAACCAAGCAGCTGGCACAGTTCGCCTCGCCGTCTACAAGGCCGCGTACGGGTCGCACCTTGGACCGCGCGCGCTGGGCAAGCCGCGTGTTGCTTTGCCTGCTTTACATTACCCGCTTTGCTTGGCCAGGAGGTGCGTGCTGCAGCCGTTGTTCCCGGTACAGGACGTGCCCGGTGAAAGCACGTCAGGAAGGGTCCGTTCAACCGCCCGTGTGCGGAGAAGCCGACCATCATCTTGGTCAGGAGGGGCCCAGAGACATTGTGAGGGACAGAGACAAAAGGGGTCGTGAGTACCCAAGGGGTCGGGAGTGGGGAAAGGGGACACACACATATATAAGATGGCCATCGTAATCACATTGGTGATTGATTGTTGATTGTGGATTGTTGATGGTTGTTGATGGTTGATTCCTTGGGGGAATATATTAGTGATTACTCTGGATCCTTGGTGTGGGGGTTTCTTATTGACTGGAATTCATATGGATTGCGTTACGAAAGCGTATAAATAATAGATCTTTCTGGCGGAGTTCCTCTCACGGTCCGGGGGTCACCGAGACCAGGTAGTCACCGGGAGGACCACGTAACAGTTGTTCCAAACTTCTTCCATTTAAGAATTATGGAGGCCACTGTGCTCTTGGGAACCTTCAATGCAGCAGAAAATTTTTTTGTAGGCTTCCCCAGATCTGTGCCTCGACACAATCCTGTCTCTGAGCTCTGCAGGCAGTTCCTTCGACCTCATGGCTTGGTTTTTGCTCTGATATGCATTGTCAGCTGTGAGACCTTATATAGACAGGTGTGTGCCCTTCCAAATCATGTCCAATCAATTGTATTTATCACAGGTGGACTCCAATCAAGGTGTAGAAACATCTCAAAGATGATCAAGAGAAATGGGAGGCACCTGAGCTAAATTTCAAGTGTCATAGCAAAGGGTATGAATACTTATGTCAATGTGATATTTCAGTTTTTTCTTTTTAATAAATTTGCAAAACTTTCTAAAATCCTGTTTTCTCTTTGTCATTATGGGGTATTGAGTGTAGATTGATGAGGGAAAAAATGAATTTAAACGATTTCAGCATAAGGCTGCAACATAACAAAATGTGAAAAAAGTGAAGGGGTCTGAATATTTTCTGTATGCACTGTATATATTCTTATGTCGGGAGGGTAGAGCAATATCTAGTCAGGTAGATCTGAATAGGTAACATGCTTTGTCTGTCGCGATAAGGAATCTGCCCTGTAATAAGTTCTGTGTGTTTAGTCCGGTTTGTCGGTTAAGGAGTATACCTGTGAACATACCAGGATGTTCGTGTGCTAGGTCGTTGTAGGGATTAAAGATAACAGCCGTTGTGTGTCACACCTGGTAATCAAACCTTTGTCCCTTATGGCAATGCACACCAACATAAACACTTAGATAGGCCCTCAGTGCAACATTAAATAATTCCCTTTCCCTTACCACAACGACTTTGGAAGACGGGCAGGAAGCCAGATCGGGGCACTGCCGATGGTGGCTGCCGCTAGCTGCACCACCTGTTCGCATAGCAACATCGCGTGGGAGGAGCTGTGACCACGCCACAGGGAGGCCTGTGATTGGTTGGCGTGGAAGGCACGAACCTCAACCAATCAGCGCCGGAGGCACGAGGACGCAACTGAGGAGGAGGGGATTTATTGGAGGAAAGATGCTGGAAAGTTTGGGGAACGACAAGAAGCTTCGGTCTGACGTCACCAGGCGAAGTGATATAAGGGGGCGCTGCACCGATTTGGGAGCTTTTTCTCATAGACGACATTGAAGCTAGCTCTCTTCGCCCGGTTCGTGCTTGACTTGGATCCTTCTCTTCCCTCATGGCTTGGATCGTGCTTTGCGCTGCGCTTGGCTTGGATTCCTGTTGGCACTGTTCCTCTCCTCGACACTGTTCTCTCCTCCTGCAATCTCTCCGTTCCTGTCTCTTTGTGCCTCGTGTTGGAAATCGACCTTGAGTGGAGCTCGCTAGCCTACGTTGGACGCGTGGTGCTTTTGGTGCGTTGGACGCGTGGTGCTTTTGCATTGGTGCTCGGAGGCCGACGGAAGGAGCCGCGTGAGATGACGACGGACAAGACTACAGACGAGATAAGGCTGCACTCACACCCCGCATTAACACGTACACGACGTTTTCTTTTATTAATTCATTTTCCCTTGTTCGTTTCTGAAGTCGGTGTGTGGGATCCCAATTTAGAAATTAGATTTATCGTTCCGGTTCCCCGTCCCGATCCTGATTGCAAATAAACCCTTGTATTATTTTCCATTCCCTGCAAATCTTGTGTCCGTTCGAGTTCGTTCCCCTTCCACAGTTACGTGCTTTTACCGCTTCTTCCTCTTCCCTTCTTCCCGCGCTACATAAGTAAAATCCGTGTTTGATCGGCGCCTCCAGTAGATCCGTTTGGTCCATCCGCGGTCCCTGGTATTAACCTGGAGGGATTCGCGCGACAATATATATACACTACCGGTCAAAGGTTTGAGAACACCTCAATTTTACCAAATTTTATTGAAATTTACGCAGTTTAATGTCCAGTGAATAACCTGAAATGGTACAAAGGTAAGCAGTAAACTGCTTGAGGTTTAAAAAAAACTTTAAGTTAGCAAAAACGGGAAAATAATGTAAATTGCACAGTTATATTGTAAAAAAAAGGCCTTCTTCAGGGAACAAGTAATGAGTTAACAACTTACAGCTGTTCTGCAGCAATATAAGTAAATTAAACCTTGAAAGTTGATGCAAACAATTCCTACAGGTGTCCCAACCTCTGCTGATTACTTGATTACAAACCCCCTGTCTGTATAAAAGCAGTATTGGAACAGACTGTTATTACACCCTCTGAAGCATTATGCTGTGTCGTATCATTTACTCTATATGAGTATTGTCTTCAAGACATCCCGGTGTGTACCCTGGTTAGAATAGGTACACCGTATCCCTGCGTGTCGTAAGAGGCGACAAAGAGGGTTGGCGTCAGGAAGGGCATCCGGCCATAAAACATTGCTTCAAAAAGGGGACCAGGGTACCCGAAAAAGGCCAACCCCTGCTCTGCGGGGAAAAATGGCCTCTAAAGGTGGTTCTATTGCACTGCAGGAAGTAGTATATTGGAAACTGGAGGAAACTCTGACAGGAAGAGGTCTGGCAGACCCAAAGCCACAACAGAATCAGAAGACAAGTTTCTGGGAGTCAACAGCTTGCATGATAGGTGGCTCACAGGACAACAGCTTCAAGCACAGCTTAACACTGGTTGAAGTAAGCAAGTCTCCGTTTCAACTGTGAAGAGAAGACTTCGAGATGCAGGTTTGACAGGTCGACTGGCAGTAAGAAAGCCATTGCTAAGATGGCAAAATAAGAAAAAGAGGCTTGCCTGGGCCATGAAGCACCACCAATGGACTACTGAAGACTGGAAGAAGGTCTTATGGACCGACGAATCATAATTTGAAATCGTTGGTTCATCACGCAGGGTTTTTGTATGCCGTCGAATAGACGAAAGGATGGTTCCTCAGTGTGTGACACGAACTGTCAAACATGGAGGAGGAAGCGTGATGGTCTGGGGCTCTTTTGCTGGATCCAGAGTCGGCGACTTGCACAGAGTGACTGGCACCCTGAACCAAAAGGGCTCATTTTGCAGCGCCATGCAATACCCTCTGGTATACGCCAAGTTGGTCACGGGTTCACCCTACAGCAAGATAATGACCCTAAACACACCTCCACGCTATGTCAAAACTACCTTCGAGAAAAAGAACAAGACGGTAGGCTTCAAATCATGGAATGGCCAGCACAGTCTCTAGACTTAAACCCCATCGAGCTGGTTTGGGATGAACAGGACAGAAGGGTGAAAGCAAAGCAACCTACACATGCAACACATTTGTGGGAACTTCTGCAACAGTGTTGGGAAGAATGTCCCGAACAATATTTGATTTCCATTGCAGAAAGAATGCCATGAGTGTGTTCGGCGGTTATATCTGCAAAAGGTGGCTACTTTGCCGAGTCAAAAATTTGAATTAAATTTTGTTAAACAAAATGATTTTATGATTTCTTTTTTATGTCCAATTGTTTATTTGTTCTATGCTTAATTTCAGAGTACATTGAGACAATAAACTGCGTAAATGTCAATCAAAACTGGAAAAATTGAGGTGTTCTAAAACTGTTGACTGGTAGTGTATAATGAATGATCGTTTTTAAGGTCATTTTCCCCGCTAGAGCGGGGGTTAGCCTTGCGGGCCCCATGACAATCATGGTTCCCTGTTTGAGGCAATGTTTTTATGGCCGGATGCCCTTCCTGACGCCAACCCTGAGTCGCCTCTACGATGCGCAGGCATACGGTGTACCTATTCTAAACCGGGGTACACACCGGGATCATTCATCCCAGCAAGCTGGTACTCAATTTGCCGACCTCGGAAGGATGACAGGCTGAGTCAAGCCCCCTGGCGTTAATTCAGCGATCGACCGGGATTCGAACCCAGGATCCTAGGATCCCAAGCCGGCACCGTAACCGCTAAGCCAACACCAGGCATGCATAATATTGCATTTAAACTATTACGTGTGTGGGGGTAGGTAACGAAATACCTTCGTCCAGATAGAAGTGTGTAGGTTTAGAATGCTCTGATGATGTGAAGCAAAGAAGCCCATCTTCATGTAACTAAGTAGGGAACCTGTTCGGCCGAATGTCCGTGTAAGCTTTTATGTGTCTCCATGCAAGCGGTGGAGCTATGCTAGTTAGGTATGGCTTAAGAATAATCCCCAGTGTGCAATTGCCCTTGTGATTTTTCCCTTTGTTCTTATAATACTCACTCGGCCAGCCATGTAATTGGCACATAATTACAACTACCATAATCGCCGACAGTACCCAGACCTTATGACCCCGCCCAGCCAAACATTCTCGATTGGCGTCAAGAATGGCCGTGAGGTCACGCCCCAAATGAGGATTGGTTGAGGAGCGATGGGTGATTGCATTGCGCGTGCTGATTGGAGCGAGCGTGACGTCAGAGGAAACCTTCGAGAACGGAGGAAGAAAAAGTCAACGTCCCGCTTTTTCTCTCTCTCTGGTGCTGGCTGCATGGCGGACGGTCACATATTGCTCTCCCTCTGGCAGTTGCATTTTCCTGGCTCGTCTGCGCTTGCGAAAGAAAAGACTGGGCAAGAGCGGTTCAGGATAGAGTCGGTATCACGAGGGGAGCTTTGTGGAGCGTGGAACCACCGGAGGACGGGTTTCCGCCACTTCACGGCTTAGGGTGCCGTGTGGCGATTCGCGCCATCTTGTGCGCTACCTCGCGGAGACTCGGGGACCATCCGCGCTTGTCCTCGTTGGAGCAGGCTGAGTATTGGCCACCTCACCACACCACTCTCTTTTATTTTATTTTTCCCTGTGTCTGTATATGAGACAGTGTGGAAGGTACCTCATTTAGGAATTTTAGTTTACTGTGCATTCATTTTAATTGCCTGCAATCTTTTCATTAAACCCATTATTTCATGCATTTCTTTGTCGTGCCTGTCTTGTACGTTTATTTGTTCATGGGTTCGGATAAACGCCCGTCCCGTCCGTCCGTGCAGGTAAGGACCTTGGCATCCCTCCCCCGCGCGTGCCAAAGAGATAACACCGCCATATTCTGGGGTATACGCCTTGGAGTTGAAGCTCGTTTGGCCATCCGTCACCCTGACGTCTTCATTACAGGGTAGACGTGACAATACTTTAAACCCAGAGCCAAAAATAAATGCACAAATGCAAGAGTTTACAAAAGCGAGAACATTCTTTAAAAACAATATACAGTAAGTATGAGTGCATGGCTAAATACCTAGAATGCGCTATCCTTTTGTTGCTCTTTTAAAAAGATCATTAATTGTCTGTCCATCATCAAAGTAGTATTGGCTTTGTGCAAAGCCACATCTCATCAATGCAGAATTTGTTTTCCCCATTTGGAAAGAAAACAATAACTGAAACACTATACAGCATCTTTTCTACCCCCGTTAATTCACCCCTGATCCACTTTTTTGAAATAGACTTCTTTCCTGGAAGTCCTAGCAGTGTCTATGTGTTTTATACCTCTCCCACCCCTCACCCCCCTTCCCACGCCTGCTTCCCCCAAGCCCTCTCCCTCTCACAGATCTCCCGATGTCTCTGCTCTCAAATGATGTACTTGTGTGCTTCCCCCTCTCTCCCCATCTTGTCTCCCGCTCCCTTTATTATATGTTTTATGTGTCAGTTTGTTTTTTTGTGATTAATGTTGGCTCTTACACGAGCCTTGATCTTGAATACAAAAATAATAATAATACACTGAGTGGGAGAATGCTCTTCGGCCATTTAATTAAAAGAGATTGAAGGGAATTCTGATGAAGAGTTTGGCAGATAATTGAGAAAACTGTACCAGAAACCCACACAATTATTTTTTCCCTTTAAATCCCAACTGTTATTCAAAAAGAACGAAGGTGGTTTGCAACAATCAAAATTCCATTCAAACAAAAGGCATTGTCAAGGCCCATTCACTAAACGGTGGTTTACTATCACATACCAACTTTTGGGTTGATGCTTTCCTCTTGACGTTGAAGGCTGCAAACATTCAATATCCTCAAGTCCGTAACTCCCACACTACTATCTTGGTCCTCAAAACCAGGCACAGAGCCCAAGGAAACCAGTTTCTCAGCACAGCTGGAAAGCTCTTGGCTCACGGCGATCAGCATGGAGTGCAGCACAGCCATCAGTATCGGGCTTCCTGCCTGGACATCTTGCAACTCCCAGCGAGACTCCACAAAGCGACGGAACTCGGCATACGTCACAAAAGGGAGCTTCTGCTTGGCCAGCGAGAATAATTCCGCTCTCATTGTAAGCGATTCCGAGCAGGCATCAAGTGCTCCTGAGCTGTTGATGTCAAGCTCAGTAACAATGGCTCTGGCTGTCTCTATCGTCAGGCCTTGAGTCTGCAACCAGTCTGAAAATGGCTTTGTATCATCCATGACCTACTGCAGAAAAGACAACAACCTCTTTCACAACAAAATCTTGCTTTCATTAAATTTAGGTAAACCTTAAAATCTTGCTTTCATTAAATTTAGGTAAACCTTAATTCTCTTTCAAAAAACACTTCCATGAGCATCAATACAAATTTTTTTTTTAAGGTAACTAGAGCGACGTCAGCAGTGATGGGAGAGCATGTTACCACTCAGCATAAGCCTGTGGTATTTGTGGTTCAGATGAAGAAAAGGGGGGAGGTTTAGAGCAAGTGGTGGAAGATTATTATGTGGGGAAAGTGTAGGGGCAATGTCGTCGTAGAGCAAAAGGAGAGAATGAGGTGAGAATTTTTCCAGAACAGCTGACCAGATCGATGCGAACCCCCCCCCCCCCCCTTCCCACGCCTCCTCCCCCCAAGCCCTCTCCCTCCCACACATCTCCCTGCTCTTAAATGTTGTGTGCTCTCAAGTGTTTGTGTGCTTCCCCTTCTCTCCCCATCTTGTTTTCCGCTCCCTCTTTTTATATATTTTGTTTGTCTGGTTGATTTGTTTGTGAAGTAAATGTCAGCTCCTTCACGAGCCTCGATTCAGTATACAAAAAAAATAAAAAAATAAAAAAATAAAAATGTACATGACCTACTGGACTTAGGGAATAAATAAATCTATCTACTGGACAGGGAATATAGGGTATAAATTTTAACCTCACACGTCACATGTTTAACCTCATTTTAACCTCATAATGTAGGTTTGATTTTTTGAAGACTAATAATAATAATAATTCATTTATTTTGTATAGCGCTTTTCCAGAAGCCCAAAGGCGCTTTGACAGAGTGGAAAACATAATGCATAACAATACATGAAAACAACAATTGCAAAAAGACAAGAATCAATAGGGAAATATTTAAAGCAAAAGGAGGGAGAAGGAGAAGAGATAGTCAGGGGTTAAATGCTGTGGGTTGAATGTTGAATGCAGCGTTGAACAGGTGGGTCTTTAGTGATGTTTTGAATGTGGTGAGTGAGGAGGAGTCTCTGATGGTGTGAGGTAGTGAGTTCCAGAGGGTGGGAGCAGCGATGGAGAAGGCCCTGTCCCCCCAGGATCTGAATTTGGTCCGGATGGAGGGGGTCAGGAGGTTGGTACCAGCAGAGCGGAGGTTGCGGGTGGGAGTGTGTCTGGAGAGGAGGTCAGCCAGGTAGGATGGGGCCAGGTTATGGAGGGCTTTGTATGTCAAGAGGAGGATTTTGTACTGGATTCTCTGGGGGATGGGGAGCCAGTGAAGCTTGTAAAGGACGGGGGTGATGTGGTCACGGGTCCGGGAATGAGTGAGTAGACGGGCAGCGGAGTTCTGAATGTATTGGAGTTTATTGGTGATTTTTGAGGGTGAACCATAGAGGAGGCTATTGCAGTAGTCCAGACGGGAGGTGATGAAGGCGTGGATGAGGGTTTCTGCAGCCGTGGAGGAGAGGGATGAGCGGAGACGGGCAATGTTTTTCAGGTGAAAGAAGGCTGACTTTGTGATCTGTTTAGTGTATTTGTCGAAGGAAAGGGTTTGGTCAAAGATGACGCCAAGATTCCGGATGTGAGGGGAGGTGGATACTGGGATACCGTCGATGTTGAGGGCAAAGTTATGGGTGGATTTTGTGAGCGTTTTTGGGCCAATGATGATTATTTCAGATTTATCACAGTTAAGCTTGAGGAAGTTGATTTGAAGCCAGGATTTTATTTCAGTGATGCAGTTTGTCAGGATAGAGTGGGTGTCGGTGGAGACGGACTTGGTGGAGATGAAAAGCTGGATGTCATCGGCGAAGCAGTGGAATTGGAGACCATGACGGCGGATTAAGTGACCGAGCGGGGACAGGTAAAGGATGAAGAGGAGGGGGCCAAGAACTGAACCTTGGGGGACACCTTGGGGGAGGGGAGCAGTGGGGGATTTGCAGTTATTGATGGAGATGAACTGGCATCTGCCAGAGAGGTATGATTTAATCCAAGAGAGGGCAGTGCCGGTGACGTTAAAGGTGGATTCAAGTCGGGTGAGGAGGATGGTGTGATCGATGGTGTCAAAGGCAGCGCTGAGGTCGAGGAGGACGAGAATGTTGAGGTTGCCAGCGTCAGAGGAGAGGAGAAGGTCGTTGGTGATTTTGAGGAGAGCAGTTTCAGTACTGTGGTTGGAGCGGAATCCGGATTGGAATGTTTCATACAGGTTATTGGCAGAGAGATGATGTTTGAGTTGAGTGGCTACAGCGCGTTCCAAAACTTTTGACAGAAAGGGTAGGTTGGAGATGGGTCTGAAGTTGTTTAGGGTGTCAGGGTTTAGACCAGGTTTTTTTAGAATGGGGGTAACAGCAGCAATTTTGAGGGAAGGTGGGACGATGCCTGTAGACAGGGAGGAGTTTATTGTTGCAATGATAAGTGGAGAGAGAGCAGGGAGGGAGGCTTTGACAAAGCTGGAGGGGATGGGGTCAAGAGTGCAGGTGGCAGTTTTCATTCCTATGAGGAGTTCAGAGAGGTCAGTAGGAGAGATTGGGGAGAACCGAGACAGGGGATGGCAGGACAAGGGGGGGCAGGTGGTTGGAGGGGGAGCGGGTGCGGCGGTGGTCAAGCTGTTGTAGATGTTGTCAATTTTGCGTTGGAAGAAAGAGAGGAAGGAGATGCAGTTGTCTACTGTGAATGACTGGGTGGTGGTGTTCAGGGGGCGGAGGAGTTTGTTTATTGTCGAGAAGAGTGCTTTTGGGTTTCCGGAGCCAGAGTGGATAATTTGAGAGTAGTAGGCAGAGCGGGCACGGGAGAGGGCATCTTTGTAGTGTTGTATGTGGTCCTTGTAGGCTTGGGAGTGAACTGTGAGGCCCGTTTTATTGCGGAGTCTTTCAAGTTGGCGAGCACGAGTTTTCATCAGGTGGAGTTCAGGGGTAAACCAGGGAGCAGAATGGGTGAAAGAAACTGTTTTGGTTTTTACAGGCGCAAGCTGGTCAAGGCAGGAGGAGAGAGTGTGGTTGTAGTAGTCAGTGAGGTCGGAAGGGGTGTGGAGGTCAATGAAGGGAGAAGTGGACATTTTTTCAGAGAGGGTGGATGAGAATGAGGTAGGTGAAAGAGCGTTTAGCTTACGGAAGTTGATTGTGCGATAATGCCTTGGTGTTGGGGCGGGGATGTTGATGGTCAGAGTGATGGCTAAGTGGTCAGAGAGGGTGAGGTCGGAGCCATAGAGATGGTGCAAATTTAATCCAGTGGAGCAGACAAGGTCCAAAATGTGACCACGGATATGGGTAGGAAAGTCGACATGTTGAGTGAGGTTAAAGCAGGTGAGTAAATCAGTGAAGTCAGTGGTTATTGTGGAGTCAGTGGAGTCCATGTGGATATTGAAATCACCAAGGAGGAGGATTGAGGGGGAGAGGGAACATAGCTGGGTCAGAAAGTAGGAGAAGTCAGACAGGAATGATGGGTGTGGTTTGGGAGGGCGGTAGACGACAGCCATGACTGACTGCGTGTGACCAGAGAGTTTTAAAGCCAGGTGTTCAAATGATGGAGCAGATGAGATGGAGATGAGGTTGGTCTTGATGTCTTGACGGTGGATAACGGCAATTCCACCACCTCGGCCCTCCGAGCGTGGTTTATTGACGTAGGAATATCCATTGGGTGTGGTGAGGTTGAGTGTGTAGTAGTCCAGAGGTTGTTGTCAGGTTTCGGTGAGACAGAGAAAGTCCAGTTTGTTATCCAGGATGTATTCGTTCAGGATGAGGCATTTATTGTTGAGGGACCGGGTGTTGAACAGGGTGAGCTTGATGTTGTTTTGAACAGCAGGGATGAATTCAGGTGATTTAGCCAGGGTTCGTAGGCAGGAGGTGCGATCGTGTGGGTTGCTGTGACCAGGTGCGCTGGGACGAAGAGTGAGAGTGCGCTGAGCCGACCAGAGGACGGGGATGGAGTGACCTGATTGCAAAGATTGCAAAGGTCAAAGACTAAACCTTTAAAAATCAACTCCTCCAGAACGGCTGTACAGGTCGAGTGGAAGCTTCACACAAGTTCCCCAAACCTTGGGGATACCAGGGTGTTTTTGAATAAATCATAGATCACATAGTGGGGCAGCCATGTTGGATCAAAATAAAATAAGTTAAGAAACATGTATTTCTATGAAATAATTATTTCTCGAACATATGATTGAAGTCAAACCTTACAAATATGATCTAGTCATCAAGCGGAATACATGTTCAAAATTTCAATGTGATCGGTCACACGGCCTGGCAGCCAGAATTTTTTTTTATTTGAATAAGAAATCTTACTATCTCATGTTCTCCAGCCTTGTGACTATATGTCTATTAATTACGTACTGTTTCAACTCAGTAGCATCCTGTCTATTCATTATGTACATACATATTAATCACGTACTATTGGAACATACCTTTTGACACTTTAGACTGCTGAGACGCCTTAGACCTTTGAAGACCCCTTCAGACCCCCAATACCCTTAAGACCACCAAGACCTCTTGGACCCCGAAGACACCTAAAACCCCAAATACCTCGAGGACTCAAAAGACCCCAAGGACCAAAAATACCAGGAGGACCCAAAATACCCAAAAGACCCCGAGGACCCAAAATACCCCCAATGACCCGAAAGACCCCGAGTATCCAAAAGACCCAAAACTCCGAGAGGACCCAAAACACCGAGAGGACCCAAAAGACTGAGCCGTCTATCCTGGGTTTGAATGTCATACTGGTGTCTCGCAGGCAGGGCAAGCAATCAATGTGTGCGCGGTCCCTCGGAAGGGCGTTAAACTGGGTGTCCCATCTGCCGGCATTAGTTGGTTGATGTTAAACATCCCATGTTGCCCTTTGCAAGGAGTAGGCGAGCCATCGCCGGAACCATGGCCAAATTCCAAATACCTGACCGCCTACAGAGTGCACTGGGCAGCAGTGCCTTCAGTCAATGACGTCACTCGCAACCATGCGCCGCATATGAAAGACTATGAAGAATAAGTAAATAAATAATAAGAAGAAATGTGAATAAACATTTGCTGAAGACATCTGCACGTACAGTGCAGTGCAGTGCAGTGCAGTTCCTCTCCCACGCGGCTGATATGACATTTACTGAAGAGCAAGATGTGAAACAAGATTAAAAGGAGAACAACACTCTTCGACATCACGACGTCGACCGATTATACCTCCGCACACATTATAGCATCATTATAATACTTGTACCAAATTTGCTTTAAATCCATTCAGCTGTTCTCAAGTTATCACATTTTTACCTGACATGACCTCTGATCTTTGACCTCTTGACCCCAAAATTTAATCAGTTCATGTTTACATCATTACTCATACCTGTATCAAGTTTGAATTAAATCATTTCAGCCGTTCTCAAGTTATAGACCTATTACAGATTTGACCTTTGACCCCAAAACCTAATCACTTAATCTTTACAATATTATACATTCCTGTCCAAGTTTGAATTGGATCACTTAAGCCGTTTTCACGTTATAGACCTATTACAGACTTTGACCTCTTGACCCCAAAATCGAATCGGTTCGTCTTTACATCATTTTACATAAGTGTACCAAATTTGGTCAGAATCCCATCACAAGTTCACAAGTTATCGCGGTAACAGTATTTTTACCGAACATGACCTCTGACCTTTGACCCCATGACCCCCAAAATATAATCAGTTCATATTTACCTCATTATACATACCTGCACCAAGTTCGACTAAGATCCCTTTAGCAGTTTAGCGTTTTCAGAACTTACAAGACGCCAGAATACATTAATCAGAACCAATTCGGCAGATCACAAAATCCCCGAAAGAACAACTGTACTTTGCTTCCACATAAAGAAATGTACTGCACTGTGGATTGAACTGTACTTTACAAATATAATTTAAATAAGTCAGGAGACGACGATGGTTCACGAGCGAGCGGTATTCAATGACAAAGGACAGACTATAACCGAAACAGGCCCGGCCTGGGGGGGGGGGGGGGGGCCCACGTGGCAGGTGTCTGGCCCCCCGACATACGGTGTCGGCCCCCCGACAGGCATGTACACCGACATGCAGTGTACATGCCTATTTACAAAGGGCCCCAATGCGCTGCGTGTGTAGGCCTTTAAGAGCCATCTGTACGTAATTGTGTGTGGTGCTGGCCCGGAAATGTCAAAACGAAGGTTACTGACTTGAAATGAGATATAAAATAATGTATAATCAGTTATGAGGTTAGTTAGCTACACAATACCGAAAACTCGGTTCGATTCCGACAACTTTGAAAATTTTACCTTTGTGACCTTCAAAGGTCAAAGGTCGAGGATTCTGAAATTTGTTGGAAAACTTGTATTTCATGATGTATGTGATAATATAAGATAATGTACGACATTTCACCCTATCAGGAAGCGAACAATGTAATAAAACCATCAAAAATCGACTTTTCTAAATTTCGTGACCTTGTGACCTTGACGCGAAAATGAAAAATCGAGCTCCGTGGGGCTAGACACATGACATTGGCCTAACCAAATACCGAAACCCCTGTGAAATTCCACCAAACCCCTCGGAGAAGATATCGCTTGAACTCGATTAACCCCTAAAAAGACATCTTTTTCGGGCGTGGCTCCACCCACAATGGGCGCAATACGCCCACTCTAGGCAGGACACAACAAGATCATGATATCAACCTCCCACCCAAGTTTCATGAAGATCGGATGATATTATCGGGTAGTTATGCTGCGGACAGACAGACACACACCCATGACGAATATTGTGGTCACTGTTTGATAACTCGTGAACCAATTGTTCAAACAGAGCGAGCCTACAGACAGATGCACCAAGTTTGACACTACTTTTGGAACACCCTGTATATCATCATCGTGCGAGATCTTATTTTGATTCCTGAAGCATCATGGAAGGAGTGATGACTCTTGTGATGCTTTTTGAAGTTGTTAGTTATACAGGGTGCCACAAAAGTAGTGTCTCGTCACCAGAGATCAAGACCGCTGCCGCTGGATGACGTATAGCCAAGACAGTTTTTCTCCCAAGGCAGTAGCAGAAAATAGTGGTGACTGCGCGCGTGAAATGGAAGGATGCGAGACGTTTGTTTACCTGAACGGAACACACGGGTTTATTCAGAAACCACAAAATATGCAAACACGACAGTAAATTCAACAAATATTAATTTAAAGAAAATAACCCAAAGAATAAAATGAATGCTGAGGTAAAATAATTCCTAACTGAGATACCTCCACACTCGGATTTAAAAACAGACAAGGGGAATGATAAAATAAAACTAGAATGACACTCTTCGACGTCACGACATCAACCGATATGCCTCCGCCCACATTATTACATCATTATAATAATTGTACCAAGTTTGATTTAAATCCATTCAGCTGTTCTCAAGTTATCACATTTTTACCTGACATGACCTCTGACCTTTGACCCCCAAATTTAATTATTTCATGTTTGCATCATTATACATGCCTGTACCAAGTTTTAATTATATCACTCATGTTTTTGACCTATTACAGACTTTGACCCTTTACCTTTGCCCCCAAAATCTAATCAGTTAATGTTTACATCATTATACACACCTGTGCCAAGTTTAAATTAGATTACTTCAGCCGTTCTCAAGTTATAGACATATTACAGACATTGACCTTTCACCTCTTGACCCCAAAATCTAATCAGTTTATCTTTACATCATTCTACATAATTGTACCAAAAACTGGTGAGAATCCCATCACTGGTTCACAAGTTATCTCGGTAACAGGATTTTTCCTAACATGACCTCAGACCTTTGGCCTTTTAACTTGTGACCCTAAAATCTAATCAGTTCATCTTTACCTCATTATACATACCTGCACCAAGTTTGACTAAGATCGCTTCAGCCATTCTCCAGTTATCGTGGTAACGAAAACCTATCACGGATGGAAAGATGGACGGACAACCTGAAAACATAATGCCTCCGTTGGCGGAGGCATAATAAAATCCCTTTTTTAGTGCACTCAGCTTTGGTCTCAAGTGGCCCTTTTTGAGTGGAGTGGTGGTAACGAGGCTCAGAGCCTCCCGCTCGATGAGCATACAAGATGGCGCTGAAGGCACCAAGGGTCACGAGGCAAGTCGTCGAGACGGCCCTCTTTTGTGTCTCTTTGCTGTCCGGGGAAGCACAACGCAGACCCCAACCCACCACGAGCTCAGCATTTTCCAAAACCTCCCTTGAATTACATTACGGCGGTAGACTCAGCACACCGCCATTTTGATTCCCATTTCGTTCAGGCCGAACATATCGTCGAACCTGTCATATATCACAATCGCCATGCTCTACCTTTACGTTTTTCATTCAATAAAAACCAAACCACCGTTTAGAGGCCATTTTCCCCCGCAAAGCGGGGGTTGGCCTTTTCGGGGACCGTGGTTGTTGTTGTTTTTTGGTCCCCATTTTGAAGCAATGTTTTACGGCCGGATGCCCTTCCTGCCGCCAACCCTGTTTGTCGCCTTTTTACGATAAACAGGGAATTACCAGTGTACTGGTACTCAATTTGCTGACCTCGGAAGGATGACAGGCTGAGTCAACCCCCCTGGCGTTAATTCAGCGATCGACCGGGATTCGAACCCAGGATCTTTGGATCCTAAGCTGGCACCCTAGCCGCTAGCCCAACACCAGGGACTGTGTGACATTTTTCATTCAATGTGAATCACAAACAAACCGAATGTTAAAATGACCATCAAATATCGAAAGCATCGAGGCGTTACGGCTCTTCCAACAACACAGTATGTATAGGCCTTAGGCTTCATGCCTCACCTCCAGGCCGCTTTGGACAAATCAAGCCTAGGTTTCTTAATACAGTAATATCGTTTGAGTAGTATCGTTTTTGTAATAATAAAAATAATATAGTAAATATGACCATAACACTTTAATCTCAATGTCGTGAATGCAAAGTTAATGGATTGCAGCGGTGTATGGTTCATGAATAAAAACCACCTTTAGAGGCCATTTTTCCCCGCAAAGCAGGGGTTGGCCTTTTTCGGGAACCGTGGTTGTTGTTGTTTTTCGGTCCCCTATTTGAAGCAATGTTTTACGGCCGGATGCCCTTCCTGACGCCAACCCTTTTTGCCGCCTTTAACGACAAACAGGGAATTACCAGTGAACTGGTACTCAATTAGCCGACCTCGGAAGGATGACAGGCTGAGTCAACCCCCCTGGCGTTAATTCAGCGATCGACCGGGATTCGAACCCAGGATCCTTGGATCCTAAGCCGGCACCCTAGCCGCTAGCCCAACACCAGGGATATATGGTTCATGAATCAATGATAATAATCGGTATACGGTACTAATAACCGTAGAAGTAAGGCATTTGCATCGGTTTTTTTTAATAGTAATATCATTTTCAAAATATTGATAACGAAACGTTAATATTATAGTAAATCTAATTGTAACACTAATCCCTTAATCTTGACTGCAAAGTTACTGGAGGTTAAAATACAGACTTGGCATTTAATATAGAATTTTTTTTTTTCTTGACTTGGGTTTACTTTCTTAACTCAGTATATCAATCTGGTGAGTTTCTTTTACACTTTGGTGATTTATTTGTTAAAAGAACCATGTCACTGATTGTCTGTCGCAGAAAGAAGTCAACAACAGGATTATATCACAGGTGGCGTGGCAAAATGTACGGACAGGTGCATTTGATGATTGGCTTCACAGTCGGGTATACAAGGGTTGTTGCGTTCTGTATTAGTGGAAAACAACTGCTGCATGTCTCCAAAAGTTATTGCCGCTTCCCCTGGAGATGGTCCGTCAACTCGACAATGCTGTTTGCCATTTAGTGGTGGCTTTACGAAATTCCGGCATGAAACAGCGTGCTATTGCTCGGCAGTATGGCATCACTCAAGGTCAGGTGTCAAAGATCCTGAAACGAAATGCTTGGAGGGGTGTCCCTACTCCAATACACGAGGCCAGGACGTCCCCGCAGAACCACAAGGAGGGATGATCGCCACCTGCACCGGTTAATCCGCAATGGCCGTACCAAGTCAGCTAATCGGCTTAGGGCTGAGTGGCAGCAACTGACAAATGTGCCTGTATCCAGAAGGCTAGTCAACCAACGACTGGTTCAAGCAGGCTATCGTGCCAGGTGTCCCCTGAGAAAGCCACGCCTGACCAGACAACACCACCAGCGCCGATTGCAGTGGGCCAGAGAGCACCGTCAATGGCAGCCAGGACACTGGAATCACGTGATCTTCAGTGACGAGTCTAGATTTCTGGTCTATCGTCAAGATGGCCACGTCCGAATGCGCAGACAAGTGCATGAAGCCTACAACAAAGGTTGTTTATTGCCAAGAGTCCAAGCTGGAGGTGGTGGGGTGACCGTTTGGGCTGCTTTTCATGCAGGGGGCAAAACTGACCTGGTTGTTCTGAATGGAAACCTGAACCAGTTCAAGTACAGGGCCATTCTGGAAGAAACATTGCTTCCATTTGCTCGTGCAGCCTTTCGAGGAAACTTTGTCTTCCAAGATGACAATGCACGGCCTCATCGTGCTCGCATGATCCAACACTTTCTTGCTGACCATAGTGTAGAGCATATGGAGTGGCCTGCCATGTCCCCGGATATGAATCCGATAGAGAACTTGTGGGCAGAATTAACGTGTCAAATCGACCACTTGGACCAGCAGCCGACCTCTGTGCGTGAATTGCAGCAGGCTATTGTCACTGCATGGCAAGCGATTCCTGTCCAAACCTTGGCAAATCTCGTGAACAGCATGCCTCAACGTGTACGTGCTCTCCTGAATGCTCGTGGGGGTTACACGAAGTACTGAACTGTAATTTTACTGTCCGTAATCCCAGTCGTAATTTAACTTTTGTTTTTGTTAAAAAAAATTTTGGCTAATGTGCAAAATAAAGAGATACTTCTGGAAAACGTACAGATAGTCAGGTTCACAATGTTTTTTCGTTCAAAATCATGGTAGATTAGCAAACCTATACATTTTTGGAAACACGTTATTACATGGAAAATCTGAAAATCAATGTTTACATTTGCCAATTCCGACCAATTCGATTCGACCAATTCGACCAATTCCATTCGACCATTCGACCAATCGTTTCAATCGACCATTCGACCATTCGACCAATTCGATTCGATTCATCGAATTCGATTCGATCGACCATTCGACCAATTCGATTTGCCAATCAATTTGACCGACCTTTGCTTGTGTGGAACGGACTGTGAAAACGATGCGGACTATATTGTCGGATACGACACACAGGACAGTGATGACGAACTCTAAATGGCATATTCTGTAATCGTGTATGTTTGATGCCATTGACTGCCTGTGTATATTTTGTCATTGACTGCCTGTGTAGATGTGAAGTTATACTGACTGCATGTGTATATATGATTTTGCTGACTGCCTGTGTATGTTTGGTGATATGAATTATTGTGAAACGTTTTGATGTTATTAACTGCCTGTACAAAATGATAACATGTATTTGATTCTGCAACTTTTCGCGAATATAAAGACAGTATTTTGCAATTCAAAACCTTTGATTCGTGTCTTACCATTCCCCATAGCACTAATTTGATACTTTCATTGGATTCCTTGTCCCTGAAAATAGAGGTTTAGTATATTTTAAAAAGTTTTTAGGGTAATTAGAGGCAGAAATAGAACAAGATATGTATTTTACAGTGGCCATTTTGAAAATCAAAAATGGCCGCCATACAGGTATCTCTCCAAATGTAAACATTGATTTTTAGTTTCCTTATGCTATAACCTTTCCAAAAATGTATAGGTTTGCTAATCTACCATGATTTTGAACGAAATATAATTTATTGACATAGTGAACCTGACTAAGAAGTTTAACACAGTACTGTCCATGAATTGAGTTCGATATCAGTTTACATCACTTTCAAGGATCAATTTATTTGTTTCGAAATGTCAAATGTGGTTTTTGTTTCTTTTAAAGGTCACATTAACAAAATCTAGAATAATTTCAACATAATTCCAATGAACTTTTGGTTCTAAGACATCTTGAAAAGTAAGTTCACCCCAACAAAAAAATATATTCCATATTAAATGCCAAGTCTGTATATATCATCTTCGATATATATCATCGGTATATATCATCTGTATATATCATCATATATCGTCTGTATATATCATCGGCCATTTTCCCCTTTTTGTTTGTTTGTTTGTTTGCACGCGCTAATCTCCTGAACGGTGAAAGATAGGAGGAAACCTCCAAAACAAAAAAAGTCGGGACGGGCCCCGGGAAGGGTATAGGCTAGGTGGCGAGGCCGGTCGAGGCC
Source organism: Myxine glutinosa (assembly GCF_964187855.1). Taxonomy (NCBI): domain Eukaryota; kingdom Metazoa; phylum Chordata; class Myxini; order Myxiniformes; family Myxinidae; genus Myxine; species Myxine glutinosa. Next base: position 167,468,273 of record NC_136265.1, read on the forward strand.
CACCTCGGCCAGGCTGGGCCCATTCAAAATTAAAAGCTGAGCTGAATTATAGTAGTCAATCTTCTACGGCCGTGAGTAAAAGCTGAATTATAGTAGTAAATTCATTCAAAAAGAACTAAAAATGTCGGGGCGGGCCCCGGGGAGGTTATTGGCTAGGTGGCGAGGCCGGTCGAGGCCCACCTCGGCCAGGCTGGGCCCATTTCACAATTAAAAGCTGAACTGAATTAGAGTAGTCAATCTTCTATAGCCGTGTGTAAAAGCTCAATTATAGTAGTAAATTCATTCAAAAAGAACTACAAATGTCGGGACGGGCCCCGGGAAGGTTATAGGCTAGGTGGCGAGGCCGGTCGAGGCCGCTTCGGCCGGGCTAGGCCCATTTCACAATTAAAAGCTGAGCTGAATTATAGTAGTCAATCTTCTACGGCCACGAGTAAAAGCTGAAATACAGAAGTAACAACAACAACAACATGCATTTTAAGGCCATTTTCCCTGCTAGAGCGGGGGTTAGCCTTGCGTTCCCCATGACAATCTTCTCCATCTTGCCCTATTTTCTGCATCTCTCCTTGTTAACCCCCTTGCCCGCATTTCTTCTTCCACCATCTTTAGCCAAGTCTTTCTCGGTCTTCCCCGTCCTCTACTTCCTTCTCCATTCATTTCCATCACTCTTCTCAACCAGTCACTTTCATCCTTCCTCAACACATGACCAAAGCATCTCAACCTGTTCCTCTTCACAGCAACAATCACAGGCTCTATTTCCATCATGTTTCGCAATTCATCATTTGTCTTCCTCTCTCTCAACGATACTCTGCACATCCATCGAACCATTCGCATTTCCACCCTTTCCAACCTTCTTTGCTGCTCTACGTTCATTACCCATGTCTCGCTCCCATAAATCATAACACTTCTCACACATGCAGCATACACCTTTCCCTTCAGCTTCAACGACACTCCCCTCCTCATCAGCACGCCTCTCAGTTCACGAAACTTCTTCCATGCACATCTCACTCGAGCAACCGTTGCCGAGTCTGATCCACCTTCTCCATTCAGCATGTCTCCGAGGTAGCAAAATGTTTTCACACCTTCCAGCTTCACGCCGTCTCCAAGATCCAACTCAACATTTCCTCCATCTGCAGCCCCCTCTGTGCACACCTTACATTTGAATGTAGCTGCCACACTGGTTAATGACCCTCTCAGACCACTACATTTTTGATGAACCCACTCAGCGCACATTGTACATTGAATGGAGTTCACTCCGACACCCTTCCTGCACACAGCACATGGCCACTTCCCAGTTCTTTCCACCTCACCACATGCTTTACCACTTGCCATCACCTTCGTCTTTCCTATATTCACCTTCAGACCTTTTGTCTCCATACATTCCTTCCACTTGTTCATCTTTTCCTTCAGTCCATCCATACTTTCCGCAATCAACACCAGATCATCTGCATACAACTCCCATGGTAAACCCTCCTTTACGTTCTGAGCCAGCACCTCCATCACAGCTACAAATAGTAGTGGACTTAGTACCGACCCCTGATGCACTCCCACCTTCACCTCAAACTCACCACTGTTCCCGTCCTTCGTCCTTACAGCTGTGCGCACTCTTTTGTACATTGCCATCACTACTATGATCAACCATTCCTCCACTCCTAACTTCCTCATTGCCCATCTCAATACTTTGCGTGGAACCCTATCGAATGCTTTCTCCAGATCAACAAACCCAAGAAACAACTTCTTCCTCTTCTCCATGTACTTCTCCTGCAACTGCCTCACAATAAAAAGCGCGTCTGTCGTTCCTCTTCCTGGCATAAATCCAAACTGCATTTCGTCGATCTTCACTTTCTTCCTTATCCTCCTCCCCAACACCCTTTCCAATACCTTCATTCCATGCTCTAATAACTTTATCGCTCGGTACGAGCCACACTCCAGAGGGTCACCTTTCCCCTTGTATAGAGGGACGAGGGTACTCAGTTCCCAATCCACTGGAATGCGGCCTTCTTTCACCGCCAGATTACAGATCTCTGTCATTCTCTTCACACCCCAACTTCCTGCTGCCTTCAACATATCTCCCACAACTCCCGTCGGCCCTCCCGCTTTTCTACCCTTCATTGCTTTTATCGCTTCCTCAACTTCCTTCTCAGTTATCTTCTCTGCCGGTCCTAAAACTGGGTTACTCTCTATGTTGCCATCCCATTCATTCTCTGTATTCAACAGCATTTCCATATATCTTTTCCATCTTCCTTTAATTCCATCTGGGTCCACAACGATTGTCCCACTTCATCCTTCAAGCAACTCACCCCCATCACATCACACCTCTCTTTCGCTATCTGCTTTGCAATCCTGAATACTGCTCTCTGACCCTCTTCCGAATCCAAGCATTCTCCGAACATTTTCCTTCATGCCTCCTGCACCTTTGCTACCTCTTTCTTTGCAGCCTTATAACTTTCATGCTCTGCTGTTTCTGCTCCCGTACCCTTCGCCTTCTGCCACTCCTTGAACTTCTTCCTCTTCTCGTCAATTCTCTTTCCAACTTCATCATCCCACCACCATGTTTCCGAGTGCCTCGGTGGTCCTTTTTACAATTACAGAAGAAGTACAGAATTACAGAAGAAAATTCATTCAAAAAGAACCCGGGCAATGCCGGGTGCTTTCAGCTAGTCTTCTACATATTAAAGTAGTGGCAGTTTTGTGTCCGTCTGTCACACTACATCATTACAACAGCTGACTCCACCGACCGACATTTCAATTCACTAGTACACCCGCTCACTACGGGAGCGGCAGGAAGGGTCATTCCTCTTTGGGGTATATAGATTACAGTCGAACTATGGTCGGGTCTCAAGAACATTGGGTGTGTGTTCATTTACCAAGTTTCTTGTGGAGAGATCGCCAAGTGGTTTAAGCATTCGAGCAAGCACTCTATTCAAAACCGTAAAGGAATGGCTGGCTTGGCAAGCGCTAGCTAGGTGCTTGGTAAATGAGCACACCCCGGGCTTACTCCCTTTCAGTTTCGTGTTAAACAGCAGGAAAAGTGGGTTTGATAGAGAGTTTAAATAGAGAAAAGGAGTCATTCTGCTGTTTTGTGTCACTGTGTGTACCGCAATGAGCATGGAGAAAAGAAAGAAAACCAGAGAATTATCTAAGGGAGGTCAGACACAAGATTGTAGACAAGCATGGACAATCTCAAGGCTAAAAGCCCATCCCCAGAGACCTTGATGTTCCTGTGTCCACAGTACGCAATGTTAACGGAAGTTTAAGGCCCATGGCACTGTAGCCAACCTCCCTGGACGTGGCCGCAAGAGAAAACTTGATCGAAGATTGCAGTGAAGGATTGTTAGAATGGTGGAGAAAGCACTGCTTGGAGAGAGACATAAGAAAGCAGGAGTTCACACGAGCTTAAAAATTCGCTCGTCTGTCACCTGCTCCAGCCTGACTGGAGTTTGACAAAACATACCTGAAAGAGCCAAAATCCTTTGGGAAAATGTCCTGTGGACAGATTAGACCAAATTAGAGCTTTTCGGTAAAGCACATCATCTTAGTATGGCGGATAAGCTCTCATATTATAACAATTGTGCATTTAATGAGAAAAGCATGAAATTTCTAACATAGTTAGTGCATACCATAAGGTTTCAGATGTGGAGGGAAGTCAGATTTGACCTCTGAGGACCGTGAGAGGTCAAATCCAAAATGGCCACCAGTCCACCGGGTCTAATGTTCAAACGCGCTTAATTTTGGAACCAAACTGTAGAACAACATTATAGGTGTCACTTCCAAATAAATTGGGGATGCCCATTCATTTGGAGATACTTTTGAGATCGCCAGAACTCAAGGACATGCATTTAGGTCAAGGTCAAGGTCAAATTACGTTAAATATCTATTTCTATGATACTGCAGTTGGAACTGCTATTGGAAAAGGTTCATTTGAACTTTAAAAACTTAATTTTTTCAGGTACAGGGATAGGTACAGAACACCCAAAGACCAGAAATGATGAAAAAAAGTGTTTATACTGCAAGGAATGATGCAATAACCTCTGAAAAAATAACTGTAGTTAAAGGGCCTATCTCATTGGCGGAGACGTCGCCGCAACTGCCGCGACTGATCAGTCGCGGCAACTCGGGCGACTCGGGAGACCAAAAAATGGCTTGCGCTCTCACCAAGGCGACGCCAGAGCGACGTCTACGCCAGGGCGATGATATTCATCACTACTCTTTTCGCTACATTTTTTACATATTTTTGCATGTATTTATTTTAATGCAATTAAATATAAATTCAATGCAATTTAAATATACACTCACATGTAGGTAGGGGCTTCTTGATCTCCTCAAAGATGTTCTGCATATCAACAAGGAAGGTTTCAACCGCTGCTTTCTTGTATTGGTTATCTTTGTATCTTGCATACGATTTATCGTAAAATTCCGGATGATCCTCCCAGAAGTCAGCCATTGCCTCTTGATGCCCCTCTTTCCAATCATATTGTTTTCTAGTCGGATCGCCGCTGGAACCATGTTCCTCATCTTCTCTAGCATCAACTGCTGCCTCAGCATCCACAAACTGCGCTGAAGCTGCTACAACTGCTTCATCCTCCTTCTTCTTGCCCTTCCGGCCCCCACTGCCCTTGGGTGGCATGGTGGAAGGACAGTACTACTCTGGAGTTGGAGCTGTCCCCTGGCAAGACAAGATGGTGGGGCCTCTTCCAAGGCAGTACAAGGAGCAGCAGCAGTAGCAGGAACAAGTACCAAATGATGAAGACCTTGACCGGATCCTGTACCTGACTTGGACCAGGAGTGAAGGCGTCTCGATGATGCCAGCACGCGCTCAGTCACGTGGTCTCTAAAGTGGGTCAAGCAGCGTCAAGCAGCGTCGCGGAGACGTCGCCGCATCGTCGCCGTAACGTCGCCGCAACGTCTCCTCAGTCTCCTTGGTCTCCAGCAGGTCACGGAGACGTCGCGGAGATGTCGCGGAGACGTCTCCCCAGTCGCGGACAAAATTAGTCTCCGCGACGTCGCCGAAAAATCGAACATGTTTGAATTTCCCGCGACTTCCCGGAGACCCGGCTAGTCTCCAGGAGACGTCGCGGAGAAGTCTCCGCAACCAGCGGAGACTCGAGTCGCCACCAGGTCGCCACCTAGCCTCCAGGCCAATGAGATAGGCCCTTAACCAAGTATACCCACAAAAGCTTACATTAAATCAAGTGCAATGATGAAAATTGGTAATGATCAAAATCTAACAGTCTCCAGAACAGAACCACAGTGCAGTGCACTTGAGTGCAGCTTTGGCACACTTGCAGCGTCCAGTGCACCCTTTCTTGCAGCCACAGTGGATCAATTCATGGCACGATTTTGATGCTTCAGGGAGAGTGGTCCAAAGAGGCTGCCACCCAGTTGTCTCCTTTGTCCAGCCCCAGTCAGATGGGTCTGGCATCTCTGGATCCATGACCAATGCCTGGTTCCAACAGTTGGCCTGGTAGCAAGTGCGCTTGATGTGCTGCTTGAGTGCTGCCTGGGTTGGAGGAATGTTCTCTAGAGTTCTACACTTCTGTGTGAAGAGCTGTTTCCTGGCATCATTCACTTCCATGCTCTCACTGGTTCGGTCGTACATCAGCACCACAAATCGCTCTCGCAGTAACATTGAGCCTTCACTGACCTCACTGGGCATGCCTTGGAGTTCATTGAAAGCATCATTCACCTCTGGAAAAGACTTCCAAGTTTCCCAGGCAGTCTTCTTTCCTCTGCCAGCGAATGCAGATACAGTATCACACCCGGTGAAAGCGTGAAAGACTGGGAGAGTCAGACACTGTGTTGGATTCAATGTGGCAACCATTTTGTGAACAGCTATGTACCGAAAGCTTGACCCGACACCAAAGGCAACCCACAGCTTATCAGGAGCTGTCTTGCTAAATGAAGCCACAGCCAGTACCACCACATCAGTATCAACGGTACGTATGGTCACCTTCTTACACCGCTTTTGCACAGCAAATGAATGGGCATCCCCAATTTAGTTGGAAATGACACCTATAATGTTTTTCTACACTATTTGGTTCCAAAATTGAGCGCGTTTGAACATTAGACTCGGTGGACTGGCGGCCATTTTGGATTTGACCTCTCATGGTCCTCAGAGGTCAAATCTGACTTCCCTCCACATCTGAAAATAAACCTTATGGTACACACTAACTATGTTAGAATTTCATGCTTTTCTCATAAAATGCACAATTGTTGTTATCCGCTGTACTATCTCTATGTTTACAGAAAACAAAATGAAGCCTTCAAAGAAAAGAACACCTTCCCTACAGTCAAACATTGAGGAGGTTTAGTGACGTTTTGGGGTTGCTGTGCTGCCGATGGCACTGGGTGCTTTGAATGTGTGCATGGCATCATAAATCAGGAGATTACCAAGGCATTTGGAACGCAATGTTCAACCCGGTGTCAGAAAGCTGGGTCTCTGTCAAAGGTCATGGGTCTTGCAGCAGGACAATGAGCCCAAATACACTTCAAAAAGCACCCAGGAATGGTTCAAGACAAAACGCTGCACTGTTCTGAAGTGCCTAGCAATGAGTCCAGAACTAAATCCCATTGAACACCTGTGGGGAGATCTGAAAACAGCAGTTGGGAGAAGGCACCCTTAAAATCTGGAAGAACTGGAGCAGTTTGCACAAGAGTAGTGGGCCAAACTGCCAGTAGAGAGGTGTAGGAAGCTCATTCATGGCTATACGAAGCGCTTGACTGCAGTTATTTTGTCCAAAGGACGTGCTACCAAATATTAAGTCTAGGGTGTCAATAATTTTGTCAATGCCATTTATTTTTATTTTATGATATAAAAGGATATATTAAGTTCTGAATCAAAAACAAGGTTCTGTAATATCAACAGTGAAATAAATAATTGTGGAGACCAAATACTTTTGCAATTTCAACTTATTTTTAGAGAAAATTGTGAGTTATTTTTAAAAAGTGCAAGGGTGCCAATATTTTTTCCACGACAGTACATACATATACATACATACATACATACATACATACATACATACACTGTTCTAGATAGCTTTGCCCTATGGGCTATGCCGTAAAAATGATACAGGAGGAGGCGCTGCTATGGTGAATATTTCATGTCAATCAGACCAACGGTTGCAGAGAAAACAAATTTTAAAGGGATTAAACCCGTAAAATGCCGGCAGAAGGGAGATACATACATACATACAAACACCGGACGGACGGACAGACAAATGCTGTTTTAGACGGCATTGCCTTACGGGCTAGTGATCCCAGGGGCATGGCACATAAATCACATGCAGGCTAAAACCTTTATGAGACATCAGTGTACTTACTCTGCATTGATAAATTACAAGAACATCAGTAGACGATGGATTTATCCAAATAGTATCGTCAACTCCATAGCCAATGAAAACCAGCCTTGGACAGATAGTCGGATGATCTTTCATTTCCGAGGCGAACAGCCAAATTAATGGTGGTTATTTTTTCGCGCGCGCGGGATGGAAGGCGGTGAGGTGCTTACCTGAACGTAGCACGTTGGTTCTCGAAACCAACGAACAAAGAAACACGACACAACAAATAAAAAAATGCCACAATAATGATTTCATGAAATTAAAGCAATGAATAAAAAATTAACGGTGAGGTAAATCTAATTCCCTGCGGTGAGGATCCTCCAGCAGACTCAAATACATTCACAAAGGGAACAAATAAAATAAAAGCAAATCTCTTTCGCCGGCCGGCACTCAGCATTGTCGTCCCAAATGCGTTTGGTGCAGTCGGCAGTGGTGGCCAAGTCCAATGTTTCCCGCGACTGAGCGTCAAATATGGTGCCTAGCCGACAACCGCGACGCGCACAGAGCCGTCGAGCGAGCTGTGAAGACGGCCCTCTTTTTGCTCTCCCTCCATCCGAAGCGCCAAGAGTCCTGCAAACCGCCGCCTTATTACTCATCTGAAGAGCACCACAGTCCAACAACACCTCCTCCTCCTCTTCTTCCAACATTGCAACGGATCCACAAGCTCCAAAAAGTCTCCTCATAAGCGCACACGAGCCAGAAGCAGCCGAGCCACCCGAGACAAAAGCCAGAGAGAAAAGGGACCGAGAGAGCATTTCTTCTTCTTCCTCCCTCTCTCCTCCAAAGCGCACAAACTGCACGACCCAGCCAAACAAACAATGGCTGGCGTCTTGCTCAATCCCACAAGCAAAATCACACCAGCACGAATCCAAAGAAAAATGGCACAGCCTTCTTGTTCGAGCCAAGAGACAGAGAGAGACACACTTCTTCCCCCTTTCTCTCTAACCTGCTCGATGACGTCACTCTGGCCAATCCTAAGCCCCATCAAATCACCCCGTGTCTCCAATATTTTGGTAACTTCCGACACTTTTCAGCATTCACAATAGTCACTTATTATCAACAGTTCAACACCCTAGCCAAATTGCTGCTCTCACCTAGAGGGGTCACTGCACAAACAGCACTGTGCTGCATACATACCACGAACAGAGATTATATTGATGCATGAAATGAAGAAAGGAGCAGAAAGTTTGAATGGAGTTGAATATACATGTGGGTCGGCAGGATAGTCTACAGCGTAGAGAAGAGGTACGCACACCCGTCTCTGAGCAGTCTTAGCCTGGGTTTGAATCTAGACCCGGCTATAAACCGCCCTCCTGATGTTTCACACGTTGGAAGAATGTCGACGGTGCATTCCGTCCATCATCGAGACATTTAGCCTCGAGACCCGTCGCCGAGACTACAATGCCTACACATATTGTCCCGTAATTTTACTCTACGGTGATTTATTCTACTTCACAGCCACCTCACCCCTTCCCCTTTGAGACAAATTCATCCGGTTGCGCCCCTGGCGATATATGCTGAAATGCATGTCTATATCTATATATATAAAATAAAGTTTTTGTTTGTTTGTTTGTCTGCACGCGCTAATCTCCTGAACGGTGAAAGATAGGAGGAAACCTCTGAAACAAAGAATGTCGGGATGGGCCCCGGGAAGGTTATATGCTAGGTGGCGAGGCCGGTCGAGGCCACCTCGGCTGGGCTGGGCCCATTTCGCAATTAAAAGTTGAGCTGGATTATAGTAGTCAATCTTCTACGGCAGATTGCCTTCGGTGCCCAGCAATGACGATTTGCAATGCCTGGAGATGGCATAGGAAAGGTGCGGTGTACAATAATAATCATAATGTCACTTTATGCTACGCAAGTTATAGAGCCTCTAAAATGTGGAAAACACCGGTCACTCGCACCAAAAGTCTCCATTGTGGAACTTTCGTCGTCGCTGCACTTTAAGCCTTTGCGCATCGCGCGAGTAAAAGCTGAATTATAGTAGTAAATTCAGTCAAAAAGAACCCGGGCAACGCCGGGTGCTTTCGGCTAATATATATTCATTCTTCCAGAAAAAATATTCTTCCAACGAATATATACATACATATATACTAGTTTGGCTCGGCTCGCGCACTGAGGAACAGGCTTATTTTAGCTGAGGCTAATGACTGTACCTGAGTTGCTGTGTTGTCATGATTTACACCAATCATAATACAAACAATTACTTTGCACAAATGTATTTGTTGTGTTTGTGATATTACATTTTTAGTCCAGGGGCCAATACTGATATTTTAACAAATTGGTACCACCCAAGGTCAGCAAACAGTTTTGGTATTTTTGTCTTCCTACATGTCTCTAGTTTATATATTGGTATGATAACCCTGCCTATCTAGTAGCTCAATGATAGTTATCACTCTGTAAACAAACCCACCTCCATATAATCTGGAAGTTGAATTTTAGGGGAGAGGGGTAGCATTTTTGCTTATAACTTCAGTTCTACTGAACATATTTTGACAATTTATGATTCATTGTGAAGCTACATCATATATCTACACAACTGTAATCCAATTTACACCTTTAATTATCAGGTGACTTCCTCGGAGGTCAAAAGGTCATGTTTCATTTTCCAAATCGAAAATTTAGCGTGTTTTTGTTTTCAACTGATCTGATTACTATTTCGTGATGTGTAGATGCTGAAATTATTTCACAATGTATATATAGGACATTGTAGATGATTTTAATAACCTAGTATTCACCAAACTTCAACAATGAAATTTATATTAACCCTTTTTATGATGCAAGCATTGTTTCTTCGATTTCCGAAAAATTTAGTCATTGCCTGCAAACAAACCTACCCCCATATAAAATGACTGTATATATATATATCATATATTATGACTTCCAGACAATATTTTTGGAAAACCAATGAATATGTCTCGAATGTGTTTTATCATTCACATACCCGCAAGCATCTATCTATAATTCCAGTAATCTCTGTGTGTGTGTGTGTGTGTATGTCTGTCTGTGTGTTTGTTTGTCTGTGACCGCTGTTTCTCGACAACCACGGGTCCGATATACTTGAAACTTGCCAGGTATATTGCTGGGGACCCGAGGATGTGCCTTTTCAAGGTTTCATATTAATCGGACAATTACTTACCGAGATATGTCCAAAAAACGCTTCAACCAATCAGAGAGCAGCGAGCTATCGCGTGTGCCGAACGTGGCGGGCACACTCTGCCTCGGATGGCACATTTGAGAGCGTATTCATTTATTTCACGTTTGCAAACTATGTTGGCGTTAAACTATGTTTTAATAAAGTTTTAAAACTAATAAAAACGCATTTGCGATTCATTCGCTTTCCTGCGCGTTTGTGCACGCGATGGCGATTGCTTTACCAAACTCCGGAAGCCGTTCGCTTTGGACCAAACCATTGCATGTAAATAGAGGGGGGGGTTCTGTGGTCGTTGCGAATGGACCAAACCATTCATGTAAATAGAGGGGGGGGATTGTCACTGTACTCGCAAGCCGTTCGCCGTTCGCTTTGGCGTTGCGAATGGACCAAACCATTTCATGTAAATAGAGGGGGGGGATATAATTTTAGATAGATATATAGTACGGGCATATATATAGTACGGGCATGCCCTAGTTGGTATAAAGTTACACATTTATAAGAACATAAGCAGATAAAACAATCATCAGAAAATAAATAAATAAGTTTTATTATCTCTGTGTCAATAATGTACAAAAATATTCAAATTGTCTAATAAGCCATTGTACTTGTTGTGAACACCATCGAGGTAATGCTCATACATTATAATCTTGTTATTTGCTTCAAAACATTATTTGTAAAACATTGCTTCAAAAAGGGGACCAAAAAACAACAACAACCACGGTCCCCGAAAAGGCCAACCCCCGCTTTGCGGGGGAAAATGGCCTCTGAGCGGTGGTTTTATTTGAAGTGCGTTTAGACTACAAACAGTTTCTTTCATGTAATTGGGACAAACTCAGTCGGTGTCACAATCGTCCACATCACTATCATTCAGCTCTATTTGTTCTCGTTCATTTGCTTGGTTGCTGCAGGTTTGCAGCTTACACATGTCTGTGCATTTCAGACCATTTCCAAGGCATGTGCAGATTGGTAATTTGCATGATCGTACACATGAGCAGAATAGCAGGTCCAACACAGCCTCTGGTGCAGGTGTACCTCGCATCCACTCAATGGCCAGATCCCCATCATGAATCTTCCATCCATGAGCCATTGGATAGGGTACACTAGGATTGCACTCCAAACACCTCTGCCAGATTGCAGCCTGATAGTTTGCTCGCAAGGCATGCATGAAGAGACAATCTTCACAAGGGGGAAGCTGACTGGAGTCAACTTCTCCACGCCTTGCACAAAACAGCTGGTAGCGAAGCTTGTTGACTTGAGTTGTGTTTGTGGAAGGCAAATACATCCGACATGTTACTTCCTGAAGCTTTCAAAATAGTTCATCAGAGACCTCCCAGGACCTTCCCAACTCTCTGAATGTGTCTTGACAGGTCTTGTTAGTCTTCAGTTGTTTGAACACGGCCGACTTTCCACGCCCAGTGAAAGCACAGACGGTATCACAGCCCGTAAATGAGTGCATTCCAATCAGAGCATCACAGACATTATCTCCTAGTGCATGACTTAGCTTGCTGATGTCAGTGAACCTTGTGTGGTTCTTGGTGCCACATTTCTGGAACATGGGACATGGATTCTCTTGCTGACTCCAATGCTTATAATCATTACATCTGTGTCCTCTGCTGTGACTACTATACCCTTGTAGCCTGATTCAGCTGCATGTAGAGCATGGAGTCGAAGACGGGTGTCTGCTTCTTCCTGGGTACTTGATAGCTCCGGTACCTCCTCCCATCGTTCCCTTGTGAGCTTGAAACAGACACCCTCACAGGTAACATACAGATCTTTGTCCTTGATCTCCTCAAGTTGACCTTTCCATTCTTCCACAAATAACCTGATGAGGTGTGTTTTGTTTTTATAGCTACACAAAAGCTTCCTCCACTGGTGTATATTGTGGCCAGGCGCAATGCTCCTTAGCTCAATACCTGAATCTGCGCCTCTCTTTGTCTCTCCAAATCTTTGATGGACATCTCTCTATATACATCAAAGATAACATCAATGCGCTTGCTCTGACCACCTTCATGGATAACTTGAGCCAATACTGATTCTGCCAGTTGGGAGAACGTTTTGTCTTTCCCCTTCATCTTTTGGACCAGGCTCATTCCATCTATCAGAGTGGCTGAAGGTTGAGGGATTATTTCTGCTGGTGAGACATGCTTCTCCAACACCCTGGCAAGAGCAGCCTTGTTGATCTTATGAAGAGACCCATCAATGTTGGCTAGGGCCCAAGGCAAAGGTCCAAGCAGGTGGGCTAAAACTTCACCCATGTGCAGCTGCCTGCTTTCTGCAACAAGAATCATCTGCCCAAACAGCTTCCTATCAGCCTTGAGAATAACTTGCTTTCTGTTGCCAAGGGTACGTGATTTCTTGCAAATGTCTTGCCAATTTCAGGGATTCTTCAAGCTTTGATGTGAGGTCCGTCAATGGAAAAACATCAGGATGTGGCCAAAGGTCATTCCTGATGTACATGATGAGCTGTCATATGCTTGTTCCACCCCTTTCTCATACTCTTGTTCTTCAAGGTCTTCACTCATACTAAATGTGGCTGTAGTCTCTTCTTTTGTGTACAATCTATAGCAAGAGTTGTGGTATTGTCCCACTGCTGCAACAAGGTCTCGACTCACTGCTGCAAGAACTTTTTCTTCAAAATTCCTAGTAGCTGCTTCACGAACTTTGGTATCAGCTCTCAACCCCAAACACTGTGTGAGGCGTTCTCGTGAACGTGTTCCTGGCAGGTATTTGCTTGAGCTGTTACAGAAGATACATAGCCTTTCGTATACTCTTGAAGTACTTGGTGCATCTCTACATGATTTTCTTGTACCAGTATCTTTAGCCTTAACATCAGCACCTTGGTTCTGGATACCACCGTTTGTGATGGCTTCAAGAAGCTTTTTCATAGTGAATACACTGCGACATTTGCGATGATACTGAATCTGTGGTACTTCACTTTCTTCTAGGCCCCTGGCTGTCTCCAAGAGTGGAGTGTGTTTTCTTATTTCTGCCGCTCTAAGCAGGGTTTTCCAGGATTCAAGACCTTGCAGCGGTGCTTGCTCCGAATCATCGTCGGTGCAAAGAATAATGCAGCTCATTTTTTCACGTTTCTGCGGTGTAGGATCCTGGTCACAAGTTGGTAGATCCATTGTAGATATCTTAGTTCTTCACCAATCTACTGCATACATACACACACCTCTGCAAGGTTAAGCAAGGCATAAGACATATTTCATTTAGCATTTACTCGTCACAATATTCTTCAAGTATCATAATGCTCTATTTAAAGCAGGTTTCACATTTGTACAGACAGCGACAAAAATTTTCGGAAATCGAAGAAATAATGCTTGCATAAAAAGGGTTAACATAGGGTTAATTGTTGAAGTTTTGTGAATGATATGTTATTTTAAATCATCTACAATGTCTTATCTATACATTATGAAATAATTTCAGCATCTACATATCACGAAATAGTAATCAGATCAGTTGAAAATAAAAACACTCTCCATTTTCGATTTTGCAATTGAAACATGACCTTTTGACCTCTGAGAAAGTCACCTGATAACTAAAGCTGAAAATATAATACAGTTGTGTAGATATATGATGTAGCTTCACAATGAATTATGATTTGTTAAAATATGTTCAGTAGAACTGAAGTTATAAGCAAAAATGCCACCCCTCTCCCCTAAAATTCAACTTCCACATTACATGGGGGTGGGATTGTTCACAGAGTGATAACTATCATTAAGCTACTAGATAGGCAGGGTTATCAAACCTAAATATAAACTAGAGACATGTAGAAAGACAAAAATACCAAAATTGTTTGCTGACCTTGGGTGGTACCAAAATCTGTATGGGCCCCTGGACTATTTTATAGGCAATTTAGGTTCAAGATTTTTTCTTCAAGAAAGAACCCCTCAGCACATACATAGGGGAGGGGTAGGTGCAGACTGGAAGTTTGGGACGATTACACCTCACCACCACGTAATTCAAAACACCTCACCACCAAGTAATTTAAAACACCTCACAGCCATAAAACATGTAATAAAAACACCTCACCACCACGAAATTAAAAACACCTCACCACCACGAAATTGAAAACACCTCACAGCCATAAAACACGTAATAAAAACACCTCACAGCCATAAAACAAGTAATAAATACACCTCACAGCCATAAAACACGTAATAAAAACACCTCACAGCCATAAAACACGTAATAAATACACCTCACAGCCATAAAACACGTAATAAAAACACCTCACAGCCATAAAACACGTAATAAAAACACCTCACAGCCATAAAACACGTAATAAAAACACCTCACAGCCATAAAACACGTAATAAAAACACCTCACCACCACAAAATTAAAAACACCTCACAGCCATAAAACACGTAATAAAAACACCTCACCACCACAAAATTAAAAACACCTCACCACCACGAAATTGAAAACACCTCACAGCCATCAAACACGTAATCAAAACACCTCACAGCCACGAAATTAAAAACACCTCACAGCCATCAAACACGTAATAAAAACACCTCACAGCCATCAAACACGTAATCAAAACACCTCACAGCCACGAAATTAAAAACACCTCACAGCCATAAAACACGGAATAAAAACACCTCACAGCCATAAAACACGTAATAAAAACACCTCACAGCCATAAAACACGTAATAAAAACACCTCACCACCACAAAATTAAAAACACCTCACAGCCATAAAACACGTAATAAAAACACCTCACCACCACAGAATAAAAAACACCTCACAGCCATAAAACACGTAATAAAAACACCTCACCACCACAGAATAAAAAACACCTCACAGCCATAAAACACGTAATAAAAACACCTCACCACCACGAAATTAAAAACACCTCACCACCACGAAATTGAAAACACCTCACGGCCATCAAACACGTAATCAAAACACCTCACAGCCACGAAATTAAAAACACCTCACAGCCATAAAACACGTAATAAAAACACCTCACAGCCATAAAACACGTAATAAAAACACCTCACCACCACAAAATTAAAAACACCTCACAGCCATCAAACACGTAATAAAAACACCTCACAGCCACGAAATTAAAAACACCTCACAGCCATAAAACACGTAATAAAAACACCTCACAGCCATAAAACACGTAATAAAAACACCTCACAGCCATAAAACACGTAATAAAAACACCTCACAGCCATAAAACACGTAATAAAAACACCTCACAGCCATAAAACACGTAATAAAAACACCTCACAGCCATAAAACACGTAATAAAAACACCTCACCACCACAAAATTAAAAACACCTCACAGCCATAAAACACGAAATAAAAACACCTCACAGCCATAAAACACGTAATAAAAACACCTCACAGCCATAAAACACGTAATAAAAACACCTCACAGCCATAAAACACGTAATCAAAACACCTCACCACCACAAAATTAAAACACCTCACAGCCATAAAACACGTAATAAATACACCTCACAGCCACGAAATTAAAAACACCTCACCACCAACTAATTCAAAACATCTCACCACCACGTCATTTAAAAACACCTTACCACCAAGCAATTCAAAACACCTCACCACCACGTAATTCAAAACACCTCACCACCAACTAATTCAAAACACCTCACCACCACATAATTAAAAACACCTCACCACCACATAATTATAAATACCTCACCACCACATAATTCAAAACACCTCACCACCATGTGATTTAAAAACACCTCACCACCACGTCATTTAAAAACCTCACCACCACATAATTCAAAATACCTCACCACCACGTGATTCAAAACCACCACAACGTTATTAAAAACACTTCACAACCACGGAAACAAAAGTTTGAGGGAGTCGTTAAGTGACAACACAGACACTGCCCAGATGTGTAGATATATCGATAAATGACTGTACCCGAGTTGCCGTTTTGTCATGGTTTAAACCAATCATAATTCAAACAATTATTTTGCACAAATGTATTTGTAAAATACGTGATATCACATTTTATAAACAATTGAAGTTGGGGAAAAAAAAATTCCCAAAAAAAAAAAAAAAATTGAAAATGTTTTCCAAAGCAATACCCTGAGGACATACCGAAGGGGGAGGGAGATAGGTGCATACCAGAAGTTTGGTACGATTTCCCAAAAGCTTGAGAAAGTAATTCAGTGAACATACATACATTACATAACATACATACACACACACACACACACACACACACACACACACACACACACACACACACACACACACACACACACACACACACACACACACACATACATACATACATACATATATATATATATATATATATATATATATATATATATATATATATATATATATATATAAAACAGTTTGTGTGTGTGTGTGTGTGTGTGTGTGTGTGTGTGTAATGTTACCGATAGACTCCTAAACGGAGAGGCTCACAAACTTGATATTTGGCACAAACATGGCCATTGAGCCTGGTACGAACAATCCGAACATGGTCGACCTAAAAATTTATTTCATAATATTTTTAAACCATATTTTTACCTCAGCGCATTTCAGCGAGGAATATTATGACCGGAATGGCAGAGCAGCGCGCTGATTCGCTCAGAGCGATCACGTGATGTTCCAACTTTGCCACCATAATCTTACAGTTATGCGTTCGCACGTAATTCAGTTTTTTCACATTTCAGCGAAGAACATTGCCATTCACACCACATAGGTTTTTTTTTCTTTCATCTTTAGATCCATATTTTTAGCCATAATGTAGCGAACGTAGCGTAGCTAACGTAGCGTTGGCATAACGTAGCGATCCTTGCTCAGGATCTTCGTCAGGTTCGCGAGCGAGTTAGCCAAAACGTAAAAGTGAAAATATATCGAATTTTTTATTCATATTTACCTCAGCGCATTTCAGCGAGGAACATTATACACGGAATCTCAGCTGGTCGCAGAGCAGAGCGCTGATTCGCTCAGAGCGATCACGTGATGTTCCAACTTTGCCGCCATAATCTCACAGTTATGCATTCGCACGTAATTCAGTTTTTTCACATTTCAGCGAGGAACATTGCCATTCACACCACATTGGTTTTTTTTTCACTTTCATCTGATATTTGTGATTTATTTCAAACAAACTGTATTTCCAATCTACACGGCCATGTATTCCTATTAACATTATGTAAAGTACATAAATTGTGTGGATTACATCATTTGTGGATGTGATCAATTGCTAGTAACCATCTATATCCCTCCCCTCCCCTGACTTCCTCCCCCTCCCTTCCCCCTCCCTTCCCCCTCCACCCTACCCTCTCCCCTTCCCCCCTCCCCTTTCCCCTCCCTGCCTTTCCCCCTCCCCCTCCTTTCCCCCATGCCCCTCCCTTTCCCCCCTACCCCTTCCTTTCTGCCCTACCCCTTCCCCACCCCCCTCCCCCTTCCCTCCCCCTCCCTTTCCCCCATGCCCCTCCCCCTCCTTTCCCCCATGCCCCTCCCTTTCCCCCCTACCCCTTCCTTTCTGCCCTACCCCTTCCCCACCCCCCTCCCCCTTCCCTCCCCCTCCCTTTCCCCCATGCCCCTCCCTTTCCCCCTGCCCCTCCCTTTCCCCCCTACCCCTTCCTTTCTGCCCTACCCCTTCCCCATCCCCCTCCCTTTCCCCCCTACCCCTTCCTTTCTACCCTACCCCCCTCCCCTCCCCTCCCCCCCTCCCCCTCCCTTTCCCCCATGCCCCTCCCTTTCCCCCCCTACCCCTTCCTTTCTGCCCTACCCCCTCCCCCTCCCTTTCCCCCATGCTCCTCCCTTTCCCCCCTACCCCTTCCTTTCTGCCCTACCCCTTCCCCACCCCCTCCCTTTCCCCCATGCCCCTCCCTTTCCCCCCTACCCCTTCCTTTCCACCCCACCCATTCCCCCTCCCCCTCCCCCATGCTCCTCCCTTCCCCCCTACCCCTTCCTTTCTGCCCTACCCCCTCCCCCTCCCTTTCCCCCATGCTCCTCCCTTTCCCCCCTACCCCTTCCTTTCTGCCCTACCCCTTCCCCACCCCCTCCCTTTCCCCCATGCCCCTCCCTTTCCCCCCTACCCCTTCCTTTCCACCCCACCCATTCCCCCTCCCCCTCCCCCATGCTCCTCCCTTCCCCCCTACCCCTTCCTTTCTGCCCTACCCCTCCCCCCACCCCCTCCTCCTCCTCCTCCCATCCCTACCCCTCCCCTCCCCTCCCCCCCGTTCCCCTCCCCCTCACCCCTTCCCCCTCCCATCCCTCCTCCTCCCCCCACCCATCCCTCCTCCTCCCCATCCCCCCCTCTTCTCCCCTCTCCCTCCCCCCTACCCATCCCTCACGCTCCCCTCTTCTCCCCTCTCCCCCTCCCCATTCCCCCCTCCCACCCCTCACCCTCCCCATTCTCCCCTCTTATCCCCTCCCCCCCTCTTCTCCCCTCCCCCCCGTTCCCCTCCCCTCCCCCGCCCGGCAATGCCGGGTACTTCTGCTAGTATATATATATATATATATATATATATATACATATATATATATATACATATATATATATATACAGTATATATATATATATATATATATATATATATATATATATATATATATATATATATATATATATATATATATATATATATATATATATATATATATATACAGTATATATATATATATATATATATATATATATATATATATATACACACACACATATACATACACACATATACATACACACATATACATATATGTATACACATATATATTATATACACATATACATATACATATACACATACACACATATACATATATGTATACACATATATACACATATACATATAGTCACGTGAAAAAGTAAGTACACCCCATGTAAAGTGTTGACTTTAGATCCGTGCGTGTGTGTGTGTGTGTGTGTACCACACACACACACACACACACACACACACACACACACACACACACACACACACACACACACACACACACACACACACACACACACACACACACACACACACACACACACACACTGTTGCGGTTTTGAGTTTTGTACAGTCAGTATAATAAAGGTTAAAATTTCCCCCTCATAGTTAGTCACACAAGCAACATGTAGCCTCGCGATAGTGTAGTTATTTCTTGGTATTTGTGAGCTTAGTCCTTTTCCTATGTTAGTTCTGCGTTGAGTAGAGTCAGGAGAATAGGTCCTACATCTACTGACTCTCCAGCCTCCCTAGCCTCATGCCCCTTTGCGCCGACTTTGGTTCATTTTGGGCGAATTAACACGAGGCAGGCCGAGGAGGGTCGGGGCGGAGCCGAATGAGGGGCGGCAGAGAAGCTGACGGTAAGCACGAGCCGCCAACTAGGGCTCAGAGGGTGTGGCGGCAGCACTGCGTCACAGGGCGTGGTTGGAAGGTTCAAGGGGGTTCGAAAAGGTTTGGGGCGTATCTATATAACCCATCGCGCAAAGCCCCCAGGAGAACTCGCAGCAGTAAAAGGACTGAAGAACTAGCGCAGGAGGACTAGCGCGGGAGAACTGGCTGATGACCTAAAGGATTGATGAGAGGACTCGTTGGCGAGCAGGAATTGAGAGATATGCGGGTGAAGAAAGACGCGCATGAACCGGAATACGCGCTATTATAAAGTGACGCTCAGTTGAGCTGGAGGCCGAGCCGCGTACAGTGCATTAAGTCACGCGAGTGATAACGGCTGTGTAACCGCTGGCCACGCTGAGAGACGCGTATTTGCCATTCTACCTCATCGGCTGCTTTTGTTCGGGAGACGCGCTACGAGGTTCCTTCCACCGCCTGCTGCCATCTTCACGGGACGTGCTGGGACCGTGGAGAGCCGGACGGGGCCGTTCCTGGACGACCACGTCGACGCGTTTGGCTGGAACATCAACCCATCTGCAATTCCCTGTGTGAGTGTGATGGGCCCGAGTCTGGGGGTTAAGACTAAGACTGTTTAAGTGCTGCTCTGTGTCTCTGCGTTGTACATACATGTACGCATGCGTTGTACATGCGTACATCATTGTACATACATGTGGGAATAATAATTAAACCTGTGTTCTTCCTTTTCCATTCGATCGTTCCTGTGATTTCCTCATTGGCTAAGCATGGTACGAAAAGAACCACTCGAATCGGGTTCCACTACCTAAACTGCACGGACCACGTGGTACTCAATCCGCTCGGTGTACCCAGATCACACGTGGCTCGTGCGAGGCTTGCTTCCTCGCTTCCGTGGCGGCGCAGGGATTTAGGTACGAGCGAGACTTTGTCCCGAAACCCTACCTTGCGTTTTGCCCGGAAGAGGCGTTTCAAGCCTCTCGGTTCCGCCAAGCCCAGAAAGAACAAGGGGATTAATCCCCCCTTGGTAAGGGGAAGAAGGGCGGCGGAGAACCGTAACAATATATACATACACACACACACACTTTTATATATGGCATGCGTGTATATATATATATATATATATATAATATATATAAAATACATATATATATATATATATATATATATATATATCCAGTGAAACTGGAAAAAAAAAGTTTATATCGATGCATGGATGTTGGAAGACGCTTGGTGCGAAAGACGAGGCGCGAATCTGTGAGAAAGTACGAATATTCACGTCTTCTCACAGCGCTGAGAAAAAACCAAAACGAGCGGTTTTAAAATAACAAAGTACAGAACGTGCATCGCAGGTCAGAATATTATATTCGTTCATTTCCCATAAATAAATTAAAAAATTACACGTGTACAATTCTCACAGCTAAATTTACATTTGAAACAGTCGATGAAACTAAACCCTTTGCTTACCGATCGCCTGAAGTCCAAATCGCCGCGAAGTATCGCGAGAGTTGACGTCACCGGAAATGGATCCGAATTTTAATAAGGATCGAGTCCAAAACTTCAGAACGCTTTAAAATTTAGCGACTATGAAGAACTAGACTATTTTATAAAACGAATCGAACAGGTCAAAACACTTCATGAAATGCATGAGATAGCTGATAGCTGGAATATTGCGTGATCCATTATCTGAAGAGAAGTCCCCATGAACATTGAGGATTTATGGTCCATCGATTGATCAATTCCCATGGCAACATCTCAACGCAGCTATAAATTGCGCTTCGCATTCAGTGCGATTCATCAATATGTGGCGTTCATCGGATGGACGTTATGAATCCCACGGTGTCGTTCGCAAAGAGTAGGCGAGTTATCGCCAGCACCGCGAACAAAGGAAAAAATAATAATTCCTGCTCTAACCAACAGGGGGCACTGCATCAGCGGCACAACCACACTCCCAGCAAATAATAATGTATCTCTTATTATAATTAGTGTAGCAGCATAGCAAACCTGTTGTGCATTTTGTGATACAAGCACCAAATTTGGTACACTAGTAGACTATCATATTATGAAAATATCTGGATATTGGGCCATCTCAGATTCAGAGATTTGATTTTTGCAAGATTTCGATTCGATTGGGATCGAAGAGAACACCTTCTTCGTCTTCTGTACAGTGAAGTTGCCAGCCCTGAATTCTCTGGCTACATCTGGGTGCTTCATTGGGAGTGCAACCGTGTCCCTCAGGTGAACAGGGACCCACCTGGCATAGTGTGTGTGGTCTAAGGCATGGAACCATGGGACCAGTTCCGTCAGGGCATCAAGGTACGTCGTGAATGAAGCCTGCCGCAGAGAACGCACGTAGACCAGTACCAACATCTCTAGTTCCAGCACAGTTGCCCAGTACTGAAAGTTGGGAATGTCTTCTCCTCTCTGGTGACACCAGTCTTCGAACTCAGGCAGGTCTTCTGCATCATCAGCATATGTCATACAGTGGCGTTCATACGCACGGTGTTGCAGGATGTGCAGTGCCGCTGCAGTGATTTGATGAGCTCTTCTTGTGCGGGTGACGTGGGCAGCTCGTAGGAAGGAGTCGGCCGTCCCTGGCGTTGCAATCTCAGCTTGCAAAATCTGCAAATCTTGCAAAAATCAAATCTCTGAATCTGAGATGGCCCAATATCCAGATCTTTTCATAATATGATAGTCTACTAGTGTGCCAAATTTGGTGCTTGTATCACAAAATGCACAATTCTTTTGAATATTTGGGCTAAGCCGCCCCACTAAATGGAGCAAACGTATATGGATGGTTATGTATGCGACCAAAACGTCTTCTTCATCTTCAAATTAAAATTATTAACACACTCTTAATTAATCCTCTTTATTAGGCTACGTTTCGACTATTGAGACCCCTCAGACCTTTGACGACCCTTTAATTCTCCCAAGACCCTTAATACCACCAAGACCCCTGAAGACCCAAAATATCCTTGAAGACAACAAAGACCCCGAAGACCCAAACATACCCGGAATACCCAAAATACCCCAAAGACCGAAAAGATACCAAAGACCCAAAAGACCCCAAACACCCCGAAGACCCAAAACACCCTGATGACCACAAATACCTTGAAGACCCAAAACACCCCAAAAACTCAAAATACCCTTAAAGGCCCAGAGTATGCCGAAGACCCAAAATACCCCGAAGACCCAAAACACCCTGAATACCCAAAACACCCTGAAGACCACAAAGACCCTGAAGACCCAAAACACCCCAAAGACCCAAAATACCCTTAAAGACCCAGAGTATGCTGAAAACCTAAAATACCTAAAAGACCCTGAAGATCCAAAAGACCCCGAAGACCCAAACACCAAGAGGAAGCAAAAGACCCTTAAGACCCAAAACACCCTGAAGACTATTAAAGACCCAAAATACTGAAAAGACCCTGAGGACCCAATCAACCCCAAAGATCTGAAATACACCAAAGACCCAGAAGAACCAAAAGGACCCAAAACACCCCGAAGACCCAAAACACTTTCTGGAGTTCCCCAAGGCAGTGTTCTGGGCCCTGTGCTTTTCCTGGTCTTCATCAATGATCTCTCCGACTCTCTTGAAAATCCTCTCTATCTCTTTGCCGATGACTCCACTCTCTGCCGCTCCATTCTTCATCCCTCAGATCGGCAGTCTGCAACCTCGTCACTCTCTGCAGACCTGGACAAAATCACAGACTGGTCAAACAAGTGGAACATGTCTTTCAATCCTGACAAATCTCACACTCTTACGATGTCTCTCCGAAAAGACCGACTGGACAACCCTCCCATCCACTTTCTGAATAATCCTCTCCAAGAAGTTCTGTCTCTCAAGCTTTTGGGTCTCATTATCTGCCAAGATCTTTCCTGGGAAAACCACATTTCAAATCTGGCCAGTTGCCGACTGAGCATCCTCCATCGTGCGGTCCTTCCTTGGCACACCTGAGCTCCTCACCACATACAAGGCTTTCATCCGCAGCTCAATGGAATACTGCTCTCCCCTCTGGGCTGGTCCTCCTGACTCACACCTAGCTCGTCTTCACACTGTTGAAACCAAAGTGTTCAGAATCATTGGAATCTCCCGCGATGAAGCTACCTCCGAGGGCCTTTCACTTACTCACCACAGGAAGGTTGGTGGTCTTTCTGTCTTCTACCGACTCCTCTCCTGCCTTGCTCCTCCAGCTCTCTCTGGGCTCTGTCCCCCAAATATTCCTACAGGTCGCACAAGATCTGCCTGCAACCCTCTTATGGTTAAACTGCCAAAATCAAGACTCTCTGCTCACCTTCACCGCTTCATTCCTCTTTTCTCCCGCCTCTGGAACAAACTCCCTCACTCTCCTCAATCCCACTCCTCCCTCCTTTTTTGAAATACCAACTTCTTTCCTGGAAGTCCTTGGTGTCCTTGTGTTTATACTTCTCTCACCCCCCCCCCCCCCTTCCCACGCCGCCTCCCCCCCTGCTCTCAAATGTTGTGTTTATGTGCTTCCCCTTCTCTCCCCATCTTGTCTACCGCTCCCCTTTTTATATACAGTACTTTGTTTGTTTGTCTATTTGATTTGTTTGTGTGATAAATGTTAGCTCTTTCACGAGCCTCGATTCTGCATACAACAAAAAACAAAAAAAACACCCCAAAGACCCAAACAGACCCCGAAGACCCAAACAGACCCCGAAGACCCAAAACACCCTGAAGACCCAAAAGACCAAAATACCCAAAAGACCCCGAATACCCAAAAGACCTGGAAGACCCAAAAGACACAGAAGACCCAAAATACCCCGAAGACGCAAAACACCCCAAAGACCCAAAACACCCAAAACACCTCAAAGACCCAAAACACCCCAAAGACCCAAAACACCCCAAAGACCCAAAACACCCCAAAGACCCTTAAAGATACTTTAAAAACCCCAAATAACCAAAATACCCCAAAGACTCTTAAAGACTCAGAGGAAACAAAAGCCCCTGAAGACACTGAAGACCCAAAATACCCTTAAAGGTGCAGAGGATCCAAAAGACCCTGAATACCCAAAAGGCCCTGAAGAACCAAACACCATGAAGACCCAAAAGACACCGAAGTGGTCAAAGATGCCTATCCCTCTGAAACGACGTGTTGTGACTTGTGAAGCACGCGGAGTGCGTAGAGGAAGAACATGTAAGCGACAAAGGTACAACCGAGTAAGCGTGGAACGGTGCCAGATGACGTCACGACCTCGGCAGTAAAACAACAACGAATAGAGGCGCAGATTTATCTTTTAGACAAGAGACTGTCTAAATCTAAAATCTGAAGTTTGATCAATAAGTCCGTGTTCAAGCATGCATAGTGCAAAAAAAAAAGTAATTTGATACCCGATTTTTTTATGGAAACGTGAAAGTTACGCTAGTTACACTAGTTAGTTGCTAGTTACGTTGGTCGTAATGTTTTTCGTTTCGTAATCCTTTAATGAACGTTTAATGAACGTTTAATGCCCTTCGATGTCCAGGGCCGCACGCAACACTGGACGGGCCAGTGTGTACCTTGCCCTTCGCCGTGAGGCTCGGGTAAACTGCTGAGCCCCATCCGTGATGGGGACTGGGGCTTGAGACAGTGTCCCACGAACGAGGAATTCCCAGTAAGCACGAGTCATCAGCTCGCGTTGATTAAGTCCCTGCCTTTTTGTACACACCGCCCGTCGCCGCACAAACATCACAATGAAACAAATCACAATTCACATATTCGTGCAATTCGAATAAATAAATTCGAATTCGAATAATAATTCGAATATTTTCGTCACAATGAAAACATCGTCACAAACGGGTACTGGAGACAATGTGACAAACGTCACAAACGGGTACAATATTGGAGGCCATTGCCTTTTCATTTCGACTTCCCAATTGAAGCCCCGCCCGTAGGGCGGGTACCGTTGCTAGTTAGATAAATCTTACTATAATTCACCAAATGTCTGTCTGTCTGTCCGTTCGAAGGTACCGTAAAAACTGCTGAACCGATCGCAAAGATATTTTGGGTGGGTAATCCTGGGATCCCCAGGAGTAAAATAGGCTATTAGTTTTCCCAATTTCAGCTTTAGTCTCCAGCATTCTCAGGTTTGGACTCCCGCATAACATTCGCGTTTGCATGACGTTCATTGTTCTAATTGTGATGTCTTACTATAATTCACCAAATGTCTATCTGTTCGAAGGTACCGCAAAAACTGCTGAACCGATCGAAACGATATTTTGGGTGGATAATCCTGGGATCTCCAGGAGTAAAATAGGCTATTTAGTTTTCCCAATTTCAGCTTTAGTCTCCAGTATTCTCAGGTTTGGACTCTGGCATAACATTCACGTTCGCATAACGTCCATTGTGACGATGTTGTTTTCCTGGGTGCTGCACAAACGGCTGCACCGATCGCTGCACAGCTGCACCTATCGAACTCGGTGACCTCGGAAAAAGGCCTTTTATTATTCCTTCAAACCTTTTATTAAATTTAAATATTCCTTTAAACCTTTTATTAATTTTTTTAATTAAAGACCTTTTATTTTATGTTATGTTATTATTATATTATTCCATCGTGTTTCAAATCGTGATATCAACTGTACACTTTCTTTAGGAAAAAAAATGGAATGATTTTGTACCAACATCACAATGAAACACAATCACAATTCACATATTCGTGAAATTCGAATATTTTCGTCACAATGAAAACATCGTCACAAACGGGTACTGGAGACTGTGACAAACGTCACAAACGGGTACAATATTGGAAAGGCCATTGCCAAAACGATTTATTTTCTCTGATACGTGTTTCTGGGCGGGTACTGTTTCAGATAAACCGGTAAAATTCCTACCAAACGGAAAGCCTCATTAACGAAAACGTCCAAGGAAGCTGTTGCAAGAAAGAAGGCTTGCCGAGACGAGGACTATCGGAGGCAGGAACAAGTACGTAACACAGCTGCACACCAGTCTCGGAGGCAGTCCGAGGAATATAGATCTGGTGAACAAGGACGTGACACAGCTGCGCACCAGTCTCAGAGGCAGTCCGAGGAATACAGATCTGGTGAACAAGGACGTAACACAGTTGCACACCAGAGCGCTAGGAAAGTCCAGCTTAAAGTGGCTCGAACGCAAAAGAGGAGGATTGGAGCAGTGTTTGATGTCCAGCACTTTGAGGAAGCTGACTATCCAGCAAAGCAGCAAGGTCACAAGCTGCCAAGTCTGTATGATACAGGACGTAAGTGCCCCTTCTGCAAGGCCCACTGCTGGAATGACGAACTACCTGGATTCTGCTGTGAGAAGGGCAAAATTGCAATCAATCTGCTCGAGACCTAATCTGAAGATTTCAAAGTTCTGTTCGAATCATTCCATCATTCATTCATTCATTTAATCATTCATTGGTTCCAATCATTCCATCCGAAAACCTGTTCCCCTTCCAGATGCAGCGAAAACAATTCCCTGTCCGACTCTGCTTTGGAATGACCAGTAACAGGCTCAAGGTCAGACATTAGAAAAGGTAGACATCTACCTAAAGACAGATTTCTTCAGCCATGGACAGCTTTATGTCGCCATGAGTCGCGTTGGCAGCAGCGACAATATAAAAATGTTTGCCAAGAACTTCAAAGAGAGAAAAGGAACTTTTATCAGCAATGTCGTCGATCCTAAAGTTCTAAGCTGAAGAAGAGGTACAAAATCATTCAATTCTTTTCCCTAAAGAAAAGCGTACAGTTGATATCACGATTTGAAACACGATGGAATAATATTTACCGATATGAACAGTGATGTGGTTTTTATTGAAATTCTAAAGATACTGTTTTGATTTTGATGATTTACGTGTGATATGATTTGACGGATGTTTATATGAATCGCTTAAAATAAAAAAATTCTGCCTTCAATTTCTGATATTTTGCCTTTTCATTTCCGCTTCCCAATTGAAGCCCCGCCCGTAGGGCGGGTACCGTTGCTAGTTAGAATAACTTGAACATTGTACAATTTTTCAGTTCACAGGAATACTGGTCCATTTCCAAATTTGCCCTTTGATGACATGAAGATGAAGTATATCTGTCCATGGGACCATGGTGAGTTTGATAACATCAGGAGAATAACTTTGTTGAAGGATTTAAATCATGAATTTAAATCATTCATGATTTAAATGAATCTTTGTTGAAGTTTTACATGCTTGGAGAGGTGTAGCATTGATGCGCATGTAACGTTTCTTAAAGTTGAAGTTGTTTTTATCATTTATGGGGTTACAGCTTTGTTGTGGGGCCTGAGGATCGAAATTTGGTGTTTCTGTCTGTACTTTGTATATACTAGGGCATTGCCCGTACGTGGGTGCCCGTTCCTTGCCAAAAAAAAAAAAAAACGCTACCCGTACGCTCTACCCCGCCCGTACGCCCGTAAACAAAAAAAACAACGCTCTTCGCTTCCGCCCTTCGCTCTGACTGAATTGGGAGAAATAATGCGCATAAGAAATCGAATTACGAACCGTAATGGCGGTCAGCTCGTAACGCGCTCAGCTCCGCTCGCTCTCACATCGGCCACGCCTACGCAACAAAGCGTTCTGTGATTGGCTGCCGGAAATGAAGTCTTCACTGTCCGGAAGTTCGCAAATCGCAGTTACGATGAATCGTTTTAATTTAATCGCAGTTTGAATTCGTTTTAAAACATAGTTTAACGGCAACATAGTTTTCCAACGTGAAATAAATGAATACGCTGTCAAATGTGCCGTCCGAGGCAGAGTCTGATCGCCACGTTCGGCACACGTGATAGCTCGCTGCTCTCTGATTGGTTGAATCGTTTTTTGGACATAGCTCGGTAAGTACTTCTCCGATTAATTTAAAACCTTGAAAAGGCACATCCTCGGGTCCCCAGCAATATACCTGGCAAGTTTCAAGTATATCGGACCCGTGGTTGTCGAGAAACAGCGGTCACAGACAAACGTACAAACGTACAAACAGAGATTACTGGAATTATAGATAGATGTACGTATATATTACAAAATTTTAATATAAAAAAATAAAAAACTAGAACAATGCGACTGTGTCGCCAATATGCCTCCGCATAGTCCCACAACGGGTAGATGCCATCACTCTGCATATGTATGGGTATTGGATCACGTTTGTGAAGTTTCGTGTTGATCGGATAAGGTTCGTTTTTCCATCCAAGATGGCTGCCAAACCACGTGACCTATTACATTATCATTTTCAAACTATATGCAACAGTGCTGTTTCATGATATTTGTAAAATTTCGCATCAATAGGGTGAGTGGTTTCAGAGATATAATTATTTAATATTTTCCTTCAATCCAAAATGGCTGCCAAACCATGTGACCTACGATGTCATAAATTTAATATTTCAATACAAATGGGTCATAGATCATGTGCATGCAATTTCAGAATTTTAGGACAAGGAATTTGATTAAAACATTTTTGGCTGGTATACCACTTCACCGATGATGTCATCATTATCATGCTTTTGTTCCCCCATTGGGAGTACTTGACAATGTGCCAAGTTTCAAATTTTTCCATTCAGCGGGTTCCGAGAAATATTTTTTCCATTGTTTGCTTTTAATCCAAGATGGCTGCCATACCACGTGCCCTATGACATCATAATTATCATAAAAACATTCTGCATGGGTGTCACTCCTACCCTGAAAGTTTGGCTCAATCGGACATATGGTTGCTGAGAAAAACGAGGTTTAGCCCGGACGGACGGACAACCCGAAAACATAATGCCTCCGGCGACTGTTGGCGGAGGCATAAAAAAAGTTTTTTAAAACCTTCAAACGTCAAACTGGAAATCAAAACCATAAATCAAAGACCCCCCCCCCCCTTCCAACCTCCCCACCCCCCCCCCCTTCCCACGCCTCCTCCCCCCAAGCCCTCTCCCTCCCACACATCTCCCTGCTCTTAAATGTTGTGTGCTCTCAAGTGTTTGTGTGCTTCCCATTCTCTTGTCTTCCGCTCCCTCTTTTTATATACTTTGTTTGTCTGGTTGATTTGTTTGTGAAGTAAATGTCAGCTCTTTCACGAGCCTCGATGCAGTATACAAAAAAAAAGAAAAAAAAAGACAAATGAGTAACAATAAATCAAAAACTATAACGACACTAGGTAGAGCACATTACTCCACCAGGTTGAACAGTTTGTTTTTTATCCCAACGATGGGCCGGATCTGCATTCGGACCTGAACCAAAATCTTATCTGCTTGTGCTTGTCACCGAACCAACTCATCCACCTAGTTTCATCCACATCCGGCCACAACTTTTTGAGATGTCCTGCTATATATCGTTTTTTGGCCTCATCTCACAATGGTGAAGAATCACTTTAAAAATCGACTAGCCAGATCAGAATCTTCACCAAAATCTAATCATTTCGTCCTTGTCACATACACTTTTTTGTCACATACGCCACACCACAACTTTTTGAGATATATTCTTCACAGACAGAGAAACAAACAAACAAACAAACAGAAGACGTCATGCAGAGCACGATACTTGCAAAATCCACTGCCCCCCCCGCCCCCCACTGCTCAGTCCATCCCCCCAAAAGGATTGTCAATCAAATTGTCAATTTCATCAAGATTAAAATTGATGATGTTGATCAACGTGACGATTTTCAGATGAAAATTAATTTTGGACGTTTGACCTCGAGTTGACCTTTTCACGTCAAAATAGTTGGTTCCCCAATTCATTGAGGCACTAAAAAATGCTGTTAAATTTTCAAGTCAATCGGATGAAAATTTATGATTTTTCAGATGAAAATTCATGGTTTTGGAAGTTTGACCTTGAGTTAACCTTTGACCTCAAAATAGTAGGTTTCCCAATTCAGTGATTCACTAATGTAATTGCTGTTTAATTATCAAGTTAATAAGATGTAAAGGGATGATTTTTCAGATGAAAAATGATTTTAGAAGTTTGATCTTGAGTAGACCTTTGACCTTAAAAATAGTTGGTTTCCCAATTCAGTGAGGCACTATGCAAATGTTAAATTTTCAAGTCAATTGGATGAAAATTGATGAATTTGGAAGTTTGACCTTGAGTTGACCTTTGACCATTTGACCTCAAAAATAGTTGGTTTCCCTATTTCGTGACTCAATATACAAATGCTGTTCAATTTCCAAGTCAATCGGATGAAAAATGGAGATTTTAGGAATTTGACCTCCAGGTGACCTTTGACCTCAAAATCAATAAGCTTCTCAATTGTAACGAAAATTTATTCACACATACATACGCATGCATATACTTACGCTAACATTCGGGGTCTGCCTAGCAGGCACGTAAGACATCGGCCATGATAAAGCTCGCAGTGTTAAGTGTGGAAAGGCTCTGAGGAGATTGCGGCTGGCTCAATAGCGCAGTGGGCTGTTGACGCGTTATCAACGGAGGTCCGTGGTTCGAGCCCCGCATTTTCAGAATTTTTTCACACTTAGCCCCTCGCAGGAATTTGATTCCTGTTTATTAACACAAAAAAAATTATATATATATATATATATATATATATATATATATATATATATATATATATATATATATATATATATATATATATAGTGGAACCTTGACTTACGAGTTTAATTCGTTCTGTGACCGAGCTCGTAACTCAAATTGCTCGTTTCTCAAATCAAATTTCCCCATTAAAATGCATTGAAATGCTATTAATCCGTTCCAGCCCGCCAAAAACCACACCAATTTTTTTTTAAATATACAGTATATATAAAAATATCTCGCGCTTTATATTTCACCTGTATGCAGCATACAAGTTGGCAGGATGGCCTGGACTGGAGGTACGCACACTTGACTCTAAAGTCTAAACTGTCCAGCCTGGGTTTGAATCCCGACCCAGCTATAACCTGTCATGGGTGAATCACAGGCAGGGTGATTCATCAATGTGTGTACCGCTAAACTGGGCGCCCCGTTTGCGTCCCATTAGTTGTTGGATGTTAAGGATCTCACCGTGTTTTCCACAAAGAGAAGGCGAGCTATCGCCGGCACTCTGAACAAGTTGTGGCCTGGCATGCTCTTCTCCTCTGCCGTTATATACGTCCTCCTCGGCATCTTTTTCCAGAAGAGCCCTGTCTCGTCACAGTTGAAGATTTGCTGGGGGATGTATCGTTCGGCTTCTATCAGTTCGGCAAAAGTTATAATAAAATCTTCAGCTGCCTTCACATCCGCCTCACCAAGTCGACAACACGCACACCTCGCTCATGTTTTTCGACGATTGCGTGTTTTATATCCAAGCACATCATCCTCTTCTTCTTCTCACTACTGCCCTTGGCACTCAATTTCTTAGGACCCGTGGTTAAAACTAAGAAATTTTCCAAAATAACCAAAATGCGAAAACAAAACAGCAGCGATATACGGCAGAGATACTGTACTTGCACGGCAAGATAACCACGTGACCGGAACCCACCTGGTGGCGCCTGGCGTAAACTCAAAATAACCAACATGCGAAAACAAAAATGCAGCGATATACGGCAGAGATACTGTACTTGCACGGCAAGATAACCACGTGACCGGAACCCACCTGGTGGCGCCTGGCGTGAACTCAAAATAACCAACATGCGAAAACAAAAATGCAGCGATATACGGCAGAGATACTGTACTTGCACGGCAAGATAACCACGTGACCGGAACCCACCTGGTGGCGCCTGGCGTAAACTCAAAATAACCAACATGCGAAAACAAAAATGCAGCGATATACGGCAGAGATACTGTACTTGCACGGCAAGATAACCACGTGACCGGAACCCACCTGGTGGCGCCTGGCGTAAACTCAAAATAACCAACATGCGAAAACAAAAATGCAGCGATATACGGCAGAGATACTGTACTTGCACGGCAAGATAACCACGTGACCGGAATCCACCTGGTGGCGCCTGGCGTAAACTCAAAATAACCAACATGCGAAAACAAAAATGCAGCGATATACGGCAGAGATACTTGCACGGCAAGATAACCACATGACCGGAACCCACCTGGTGGCGGGTGGCGAAAGCTCGTAACTCAGATCTCGGCTCGCATCTCAAAGCAATAAACCGCCCGAGCAACGGCTCGTATCTCGAAAAACTCGTAAGTTGGGGCACTCGTAAGTCAAGGTTCCACTGTATATATATATATATATATATATATATATATATATATATATATATATATATATATATATATATATATGTTATAGATCGCGGTTAGGATGTTATAGACCGAGCGGTGGTTTAAAACCGCGACCTAACAAAACTCACCCGATTCCACCCGAACGTTGGTTGTATCGCACCCTAGCTGCTCAATGAGGGAAAAGACAAAAGCGACGCAATGCAAGAGGAAAACGGAGACAAAAAAAAGGTTTGAAATATTACTACTGAATTTATTTCTACTATTTACACACAAGCAACAAAAAGCAATTCAGTTTATTTACAAGTACAAGACGCAGGTGACACAGTGCAAATTTAGCTTATCTACAGACTTAACTTATTACCCAGGACAGAACAAACAAAGACGACTCACACGGGGAATTGCAGGAATCGCAGGATGTGGATGGCTGGAGGGAGAGGGAGAGGTCCAAGGGGGCGTCCCGCCGCACAACCGGCGCGTTCAGCAGCCGCCGTTCCTGCCCCCTTTTGCGGTTGCCGGGTGTCGCTGCTGCGGCGGCCTGCAGTTGCCTTGCCAGGCCTTGTCTTACTCGCTTCTCACCACCGACTTCTCACCACCGCAACCAACTGTGACCACTGACCCTCCTTTTTGGCACCCGACTCAGACCAACTCTTCTCTCTCTCTTTCTCTAACGGTGCAACCAACTCCTCCTCTCTCTCTCTTTTTCTCCGACCAACCCAGAGTGCATCTCCCTTTCTTCTTCTCCTTCGCTCCACTTCCGGTTGCGCCCTTTTATAGCGCCCCCAGCGATCACGCCCCCGGCGCTTTGGACATGCCCATCGGGGCGCTCACCTCGGCCCTGGCTGGTCGCACGACCCTCGGGCTCCGCCCCGGACGACGACGGGCGGGCGCGCCCCTCCCCTCCTCTGACGAGGTGGAGACACGCCTTTCTTCCCTGACTCGAGCCTCGTGGTCAATGGCGGTTATTGGAGGGGAGGTGATTGGGAATCGAGGGCTCAGCAATGACGAGAGGGGATGTAATATGGCAATCGAGGGTCGGCAATCACGAAAGGGGGATGTGAAGGAAATGGGGATTTTTGGGGATGGGAATGGAAGGGGATCTATTCTCTTTCACTGGTGCAATGGAGTACTTCAATTAATGGGAGACACAGCCTTATCCTAAAACACAGAATAAGATATAACTATCGAACATGAATATCCTATGATTGGCTGACGTGTATGCTTGTGGACTATGGGACGCCCTTTTGGTCTTTACACAGCTCCGGAGGCAGGAGGCACAGAATAAACAATAATAATAATCATACAGCACACAATCAAAAAAAAATATACAGTCCTCATATCCACAACACTGCACTCTCCTCCTCTTAGGCACGTCCCAGGCCTACAACTTTTAGCTTTAGCGTGACACGTAGGTGTAGTTCCCTCTATTTTTAACCTGACCCTGAGTGCGACAGTTTAAACATAAATAAATGTGTCCCGCTGCTCCATTGCACCCTGCCTAACAGACTTTCGCCCACAGTTAACCGAATTGCGGAATGGTCTTCAAACTATACACTGATGGTGGGGAGCATTATTTACAATGACTCTGCTTTTATTTACAAAACTAACCCAGGACCTGTAATTGTTCTTTCTGGGGGGAGGACAGTCTGCTCTGCATCAATGCACCATTAAAGCACCCAAAAACGCACCAATACACACCCAAGCACCAATCGGTGCAGTCACCATTGTTCAATGAATAAAATAAAACCAACAACCCCTAACCCTGCAGGTGTCTCTGGCTCTTCGGCTCCCTCTGCTGGTTATTAATATTTCTCTTCCAGATGTTGTCATTTCCTTTGCTTTGCTTACTGGCGGCCTATTTTCAATAAAACTTGCACCCAATGTGTCCTTTTTATTTATTTATGGCCCACCAGGCCGACTATGTGTATGGTTCACCTGTGGGGCATTGGTGCCCTGTGGCCAAGGTCCGCCAGCAAGATTTCGGGCCCTCATGGCCGGTTCCAGCAGAGGGGCCATGCCCCAACCCATGGGGTCCATAAGTGGTGCTCGGCCACTGACATGTGGTCCATAATGTGGTGCATCGATGCAGACAGCTGGTTCTGGGAATTTCGGGCGCACAATGGCCGACCCACGCACGCTCCCCTCGGCGCCCAACGGCGCACAGGTCATGTGGGAGACAAAAGGGGGACAAGACAAATGAGCGAGGGGTAAGGTCTCAAGGGTACACATCAAAAAGGCAATGCAAGGCGAAATGCGTACGGAGGGCGCAGTGAGAAAGCTCGTCCCTACCGTACGTCACCCCCCTGTTACCTAGCCCACCCTTGCCCTTACCCCATATGTACAAAACCTACACATTACCAATTCGTCACTACTGTCACGTCTTCCCCATATTTCCCCTATATCAAATTCGTCACCACAATCCCTCTACTTCAAAAATTTGCCATCATCAATTCATCATCAATCCTCATAAGGAGGCAGAGATGGAACATCAAAGCACAATGTCACACCCACGTCATGATGCGTCTCACAATCCAAACATTTGCATCATAAAAATAATTAAACCATGGCATGGTGTGGAGTACCTGTCACCTCAGGTGAGTGGATGCAGATGGTGCGAGGAGATCCTTCATCCTAACTATCCTCTAAATGACTTTAACACACTTTACACTACCCGGGGTCTTTCTCCGGCCAAACCATTGGCCCTCTTACACTATGGGTTCTAAAAACCAATTCCCATTGGCCAAACTGTGGTGCTTTTCAATTTGGGGTCTCACTCCCCCGATTCATCTCCCGGTGCCCTCGCACAATTTCTGGGCCGCGACGTGTAGCTCTCCCAACAGGTCTACCCACCTGCACACCTCCACCACTGTAGTTGCCACCCGAGCTTACCTAGCTCCTCCCCCTAACCTATCTAACTGGGGGCAGCCCCTCTCCTGGCTCTGTCACCCCATGGTGCCCTCTGGCACTGGGCCACCCGGGTCCGTCCTCCGGATCCTCGGGCCCCATCCACAACAACTACTACCGGCTCCCAGAGCCCACCTGCGGCCTCACCTGGCCGACATCCTTACAGTGGTGGAGTGCCCAAACCAACTACACACACTAACAGGCTACACGCCCAGCCATTTCCACAACACTAATGCACCCATCCAAACATCATTCTTCCAACCGCACCACAGATGCCAATATCCAACCACAATTTACCTGTACCCTCTACCTAACTCTTACACTACCCGCCCCGGGTATCCGTGATGGGGGTCCACTCTTCCCCCATTCACACCTTCGCACCATCCACTCCACTCCACAATTTCCACCCTACTCACTCCACGACCATCCATTCCAATACTCCATACCATTTATTCCAGACACCTGTCTTTCATTCACCTGTCGTTGCACACCTGTGCAATCCTACCTGGTGCCACCTGCACCCTCCTCCTCTTCCTGGACCAGTTGGTCAACACAACACACAATCACCACTACTCCCTCATACACTGCTCCATTCACCTGTTCAGTTGCACACCTGTTCCATTCTCACCTGTTCAATCCTCACACACACGGCATCATCTCAGCTAACTACTCCCCTCTGAAACTTGCGCTTCCCAGTCGTCCCTTTAAACTATTGCGCTCCCACGTCATTATCAACCACACTAATCTACCTGCGTCCCCACTACAGGTATCAGTCACCAACTAAACTTAACGTTACCTACTGTCATCTCTTCTAGATCCCTACAATATAACCTAACCCACCCGGGCTAGTTTTCACTGCCATACACCCCATAAGCTATTGCTCCTTTGCCCCCACAATGTGAGGGATGATGGATTTGCCATCCCACCACATTGGGGAGGTCCTACTATCAATTTCGCACACCTAAATCCAACCAACCAAAAATTTTCCATTTACTGCCAATTCTATTCACTTTTCTAAATTTTGTATCAAATCACTACTATCACTATCACCATCACCCGTCTACTTATTAGGTCCTCTCGGTGCGCCAATTCACATCTACAGCCCGGCTTCGTACAGCCGAGCAATGAACGCGAATTCTTTTGTGCTGGCGGCTGGATGCGTCCCGCATTCGGGGCATGGGCGGGGGCTTACCCGGGCCGAGATCCCACGCATCACCTCGGCGTGGGGCCATCCAATGTCCCGATCTCGACCTGCCGGCACGTCTCAACAAAACGTGGTCGCCATAACGACCCTTCCTATCCAGCTGCCCGCTCCGCCTAGTGGAGCCCGGCCGCGGCCGTTCCAAGCGAGGCATAGCGTGGATCGCGTACGGCGGTTCTTTCGAAACCGCCGTGGTTCGGATCCCCGCTGATCCTCGCGGCACGCGAAGCTGCCCGACGCGCACCGAGGGCCTGATTCGGCTATAAGTCGTTCTAAACTCTACCCCGTCTAACGTCGATGCTTCACCTGGACGCTTACACCCCGCAGCCCGTTCCTTGCTCACACATCCAGCTGTGCCCATGCTCCTCGTACCTTTCCTTACACACCCAGGTACACCCATTCCACTCACAGCCTTGGTCACACACCTGACCACCGAACACTTTGGCACACATTCGTTGCTCGCACACCTCACCAATACACCGCTTCGCGCCCCCTCCTCGGTCACCTCCTCTGTGACAATCACAGGTGTGCTCTCACTCGCACACCCAACCACGTGCCTCACTACCAACTCAAATGTGCCTTCCCACACACGCTCTACCATTCCAGGTGTGCATCCTTGCTCACCTGTCACAACCAACTCACGCTCCGTTTCACTCTCACTACTCTCACCTCTACTCTTGACAGCGCACTCACCCTTACTCTCGACGGCACACTCTTTCCTCATGCACCCGTCCGTTACACACCTTTCTCGCGCATCCTCTCGCGCACACTTTTTCGTTACTTCCTCCGTAACACTCACCACACCGCGCTTCCCTGTGCTCCCTCGCACACGCGCTACGACCGGCTCACTCCTGACGGCACACTCACTCCTCGGCGTGCACTTTTTCCTCACACACCCCATGGTCGGACTTTCTCGCACACCTCGTTTTTCGCACACCTGACCTGTCACACACTTCACCACCGGCCTTTCACGAACACCCGGGTCTACACCACCCCCCAAGCCGACTGAATCTCCTCTCACATCATATACATTGCCACTCACCTCCGTACTTCGTCTTCGCACCTCCTTTTCCACCTGCAAACTTTTTATTTGGTTAGTGAGCATCACTTCATGAGTTGAGCACCGACCTTGCACATATTCCATTACCTCCTCCTGGATTTCTCTCTTAGTTTCTGTCCGTCCCTTCTTAATTTCACTCACCTCTTCTCCCACTTCCTCTAATTTTTGTTTAACCTCTTTTATTTCTCGGTGCGTCTCCTCAAGCTCGTCCTCTAAGGCTACCGTGACCGTCTCTATGTGCATCCTTACCTCCCGGTCCTTTGTCTCCATTATCTCTGTCACCTCGTCCACCCTCATTGTCAGTTCCTCCCGTACCATCTGACATTGCCTCTGTGTCGCTATTAATTCGTTTTTAATTTCTTTTTGTGTCGCCTTTAACCCTCCGAGTACTGCAGTGTTCCTTTGAACCTGCTCCACTAATTTCGTTTGTCCCTCTGTCAGCTGTTCCACCTCCTCCGTCAGATCTTCTATTCCCCCTTGTAACTTAGCCGTATTATTTCTCACCTCTTTCTCTATACGCTTTTCGCCTCGCTTTACCTCGTCGTGCACCCGTGGGACCCTTTCGCCCAACTTGCGGTCTCTGTCCCTCTGCTCCTCCCTTGCTTCATATGCGACTCTGTCCCTCGCCAGTCCCTCATTTACTTCTTTGGCCCGGTCATTTATTCCCTCCAATTTTCCCCGATCACACCTTGTTTTGTCTATCATGGCATCCATTTTTGCATTCATCTGGATTAGCAATAGTTTAATGCTCACCCAGTCTTGCACAGGGACCCCGGCTTGTAGCAACCAAAGGTTCGAATCCACCGGCGGCGCTGCTACGGTCGCGGGCGCCGTAGTCATGTGCGAGGCGCCATTTTGCACGCCTGATACCCCCTCAACCACATTGCCAATGTTCTCCTCCTCTCTTTCTTCCCCGAAGTCCTGGGTTACTTCTAACCCCTCTATCTCTCCCACCGGCATCCCGTCGCCTTGGACAGCCATGGCGCGATTTCAAAATTCGGGCTTTTCCTTTAAAACAAAACAAATTTCGTACTTTATAATTTTGAGCGCGTGAAGCGCGCTCCGGGTCGATCTCACTCCCCGACACCAATTGTTATTCTAATAGTACAATTGGTGTTCCAAAATTTGGGCTAAATAAATTTAGTCCCAGGTTCGAATCCAACTCCTGACAACCAATTGTTATAGATCGCGGTTAGGATGTTATAGACCGAGCGGTGGTTTAAAACCGCGACCTAACAAAACTCACCCGATTCCACCCGAACGTTGGTTGTATCGCACCCTAGCTGCTCAATGAGGGAAAAGACAAAAGCGACGCAATGCAAGAGGAAAACGGAGACAAAAAAAAGGTTTGAAATATTACTACTGAATTTATTTCTACTATTTACACACAAGCAACAAAAAGCAATTCAGTTTATTTACAAGTACAAGACGCAGGTGACACAGTGCAAATTTAGCTTATCTACAGACTTAACTTATTACCCAGGACAGAACAAACAAAGACGACTCACACGGGGAATTGCAGGAATCGCAGGATGTGGATGGCTGGAGGGAGAGGGAGAGGTCCAAGGGGGGGTCCCGCCGCACAACCGGCGCGTTCAGCAGCCGCCGTTCCTGCCCCCTTTTGCGGTTGCCAGGTGTCGCTGCTGCGGCGGCCTGCAGTTGCCTTGCCAGGCCTTGTCTTACTCGCTTCTCACCACCGCAACCAACTGTGACCACTGACCCTCCTTTTTGGCACCCGACTCAGACCAACTCTTCTCTCTCTCTTTCTCTCTCGGTGCAACCAACTCCTCCTCTCTCTCTCTTTCTCCGACCAACCCAGAGTGCATCTCCCTTTCTTCTTCTCCTTCGCTCCACTTCCGGTTGCGCCCTTTTATAGCGCCCCCAGCGATCACGCCCCCGGCGCTTTGGACACGCCCATCGGGGCGCTCACCTCGGCCCTGGCTGGTCGCACGACCCTCGGGCTCCGCCCCGGACGACGACGGGCGGGCGCGCCCCTCCCCTCCTCTGACGAGGTGGAGACACGCCTTTCTTCCCTGACTCGAGCCTCGTGGTCAATGGCGGTTATTGGAGGGGAGGTGATTGGGAATCGAGGGCTCAGCAATGACGAGAGGGGATGTAATATGGCAATCGAGGGTCGGCAATCACGAAAGGGGGATGTGAAGGAAATGGGGATTTTTGGGGATGGGAATGGAAGGGGATCTATTCTCTTTCACTGGTGCAATGGAGTACTTCAATTAATGGGAGACACAGCCTTATCCTAAAACACAGAATAAGATATAACTATCGAACATGAATATCCTATGATTGGCTGACGTGTATGCTTGTGGACTATGGGACGCCCTTTTGGTCTTTACACAGCTCCGGAGGCAGGAGGCACAGAATAAACAATAATAATAATCATACAGCACACAATCAAAAAAATATATACAGTCCTCATATCCACAACAATATATATATATATATATATATATATATATATATATATATATATATATATATATATATATATATATATATATATATATATATATATAATTGCCATTCCTGTGTGACAAGGTTGCGGCCTGACATTGTCATTTGGTCAAGTGCAACAAGACAGGTCATCTTAGGGGAGTTGTCGGTACCTTGGGAAGAGAACATGGAGGAGGTGCACGAGAGGAAGAGAGGAAAGTACAGTGAGCTGGAGACAGAGTGCCGGGAGAAGGGTTGGCGAGTTTCGTGTCAGCCATTTGAGGTGGGGTGTAGAGGGTATATTGGCAATTCCTTTTCTGCATTTCTTGCTAGGCTGGGAGTGTGTGGGACAGAAAGAAGGAGGATGTGTGACAAGGTGGCCCAGGTTGCCTTGAAAGGCTCATTTTGGATATGGAGGATGTTTATGGAGGCACGTCGAACGGTGTAGGTTGGTTGTTTTATTTACTTATTTTAAGTTTTTTGTTACCATTATTATTTCTTATTTTGTGTATACGAGTAAGTGAGGGTGTGTGTTTTTGCATGAATTAATTTTTGCATGAGTGTGTGTTTTTGTGTGTTGAGTGGTGTTTGATGTAAGGGTAGGGTGGTTGGTTGGTTGGTGTTGTGTGTGTATGTGTGTGTATGTGTGTGTATGAATGATCTGGTGTGTTTTGTTGGTGAGTGGTGAAGGGTATAAAGGTGGGTGTTTGAGTTCCACCATGTTTGTTTGGTGCTGTGGATTCTGGATGTGGAGGTGTTGTTGTTGTTCGCACTGGCTGGGGGTGGGGGTATGTACGCATCCAGGTGCAGTTGCTGCATGTGGATGTGTATGTGCTCCTGCTGGCCCACCTTAGCTGACCGTATCGAGGTTGAAGAGCCGAAACGGGATGATGCTGAGGACCCGGTCAGTGCGGCACACTTGTGACCAGGTGTGTTTTGAACTTATATATATATATATATCGGCCCGGGGTTCAGTCCATCCACTTGTGTCCATGTCCCTATAGTCAGAGGAGGAGACATTGCCCTCGTCCTCACTCCTCACAGTGATCCCAGCAGCCAACGCAACCGTGTCAACCACGGCTCCCTTCTCCTCCTTTTGCTCTCCGTGGAGGGGGATAACAATGGCAGCACCGACTCCACCACTGTTTGAGGTGAGTGGACCTCAGCTTCCACTTGGCTCTCCTCTTTTTCTCCCTCCTCCTCCTCCTCCTTCCCTCTGTCCATCCTCCCTTACTGACAACGCAGCCACAGCATCTTTCCTTGTCCCAGGGGCAACACCCCAACCCCGACCCACAGACGCACCTCTTTTCCTGAAGTGGCCTCTGGGGTATGCCTGGTCTCTTCCTTCCTAATCACATCCATTTCGGTCTCATCCTTCCTAAGTCTTAGCCCTCCCTGACAGGATATAGTCGGCAAAGCCCAGGAAGCCGCAAGGCAAGGCCAGGTCGCATCCCAAGCCCATATTGATAGGCGCAACTACGGGCGCCCAGCTCACCCACCAAAGTTGCCGTTCCGGGCTTGGTTCTTGCTGCCATTGAAGCTGTTGTATTCGGCACAGTCCTGGATCCCACAAAGCCTGGTCCCATGCAGGCAGGACAAGGCAAAAAGGGAGTTGCCAAGGTTCAGGTTTTCGTTCTCAGCATGATGGTGTTGGCAAAACCCAGCAAGCTGCAAGGCCAGGCTGCGTCCCAAACGATCCGCACGACTCCATGCACCACGTGCGCAGCCATTTGCCTCGTCAACGCTACTGTGCATGGCCCAGCTCTCATTCTCATCAAAGCCGTTATATTTAGCACGGTCCTCGATCCTACAAACCTCAATCTTTCATCCTCATGTGTGTGTCCACGTCTATATTGATGATGATGTCGAGTCTCCTCGGGCAATGATGGCATTGCCTTTCT
Source organism: Myxine glutinosa (assembly GCF_964187855.1). Taxonomy (NCBI): domain Eukaryota; kingdom Metazoa; phylum Chordata; class Myxini; order Myxiniformes; family Myxinidae; genus Myxine; species Myxine glutinosa. Next base: position 167,510,684 of record NC_136265.1, read on the forward strand.
ATGGCTGGTACACACGGGTAAGTGTGTGGTATAGACGGGGGAGGGGGGTCGCCATTCCTCTCCGTGTGGTATAGGTGGGGGTGTGGGGGGATGGGTGGGGGGGTCAGGGGTTGTGGCCACTCCTCTCCATCATAGGTCACGTCTATATTATTTTCGCTTTAAAAATGGTTCTCTATAACGGCTTGTCCGATTGATGCAAAACGTTATACCCAGGAGGAACTCCCCAAGAATAATATTTTATTGCTAACTGACATCATAGGGCACATGGTATAGCAGTCGTATTGGATTAAAGGACAAAATTTGGAAACCATTTTCTCCGAAAGCACTCGATGGAAAATATTGAGACTTGGCATCTGCAATAAACTACCCATGGGTATATCGGGTGATAACGATGACATCAGTGAAGTGGTATTGCAGCTACAATTAGTTGAATTGAAATCCTTATCCAAAAATCAGAAACTTCATACATCGGTTATATATGACCTGATGTGAGTGAAGAATTAAATTTACTAGCAACGGTACCTGCTCTACGGGTGGGGCTTCAATTGGGAGGCCCAAATGAAAAGGCAAAATATCAGAAATTGAAGGCTTTTTTTCATTTATAAACGATTAATATAAACATCCGTTCAATCATATCACACGCAAATCATCAAAATCTAAACAGTATTTGTAGAATTTCAATAAAAGCCACATCACTTAATATCGGTAAATATTATTCCATCGTGTTTGGAAAATTGGAAAAACAATATAGCCTATTTTACTCCAGGGGGTCCCAGGATTACCCAACCAAAATTCGTTGCGATCAGTTCAGCCGTTTTTGCGGTACCTTCGAACGGACGGATGGACAGAGACATTTGGTGAATTATAGTAAGATGACGTTCACATAGATATCTCACAAAGATATCTATGTCAAAAATAGTAGGATATCTCACAAAGTTGTGGACGGATAACAAAACTTGGTGGATTAATTGGTTAGAAAAGAAGAAAGCAAAAAAAAAAAAAAACACCTTTAGAGGCCATTTCCCCCCGCAAAGCGGGGGTTGGCCTTTTTCGGGCACCGTGGTTGTTGTTGTTTTTGTTGGTCCCCTTTTTGAAGCAATGTTTTACGGCCGGATGCCCTTCCTGCCGCCAACCCTGTTTGTCACCTTTTTACGACAAACCGGGAATTAGCAGTGAGCTGGTACTCAATTAGCCGACCTCGGAAGGATGACAGGCTGAGTCAACCCCCCTGGCGTTAATTCAGCGATCGACCGGGATTGCGAACCCAGGATCCTCGGATCCTAAGCTGGCACCCTAGCCGCTACACCAACACCAGGCTTAGATAGCAGGCTACTGGTTAGAAAAGAAGAACAAGCCAATTCGATTTTGGTTCAAGTCTGGATCCAGCCTATCAGTGGGATACAAAATGTAAACTGTTCAGCCTGACGGAGGCAACCAAGGTACACCGAGTGTCGTTCTAGTCGTAAATGCAGTTCCATATGTCGATTGCCTGGCACCCATAAACCTACAGAAAATATTTCGGGAAGATCACATCATCAGAATAAAAATGTGTCAGATTTGAAAGTAATATCTTAAACCAAATGCATAAAATGTATTCTCTGAAAATTTGTTCAGGTATAACTTTTAACACTAAAGAATGATGATCAATTTGCTTTACCTTTAGAACAGAGAAAAAGCCACAGCAAATACGCAGGATTGCTATACATACCTGTTCCATGAGAACCAGGCCTTGCACAAAAAGAATGAGAATGAACAGCCCGTCCGGAATTTAAGGAAATATTGATTCATGGAAGTTCAACCTTCATCCATGTTATCATGGAACTTATCTAGACATCGAAGTCTTGTATTTGCATAACGTGTACAATGCTTCAGAAAGGACAGTGAGTGGATGTATTCCCAGATCAAATCTGGGAATACATCCACTCTGTATCTGGGATGCATTCCCAGATCAAATCTGGGAATACATCCACTCTGGATCTGGGATGCATTCCCAGATCAAATCAGCTCCAAGGAATGAAAACTTACACGAAGCCAAATGAGCTGAGAATGAGTTTGATTTGTACATTGGGTCTACAATGTCTACAATGTACATTGATTTGTACATGTTGGAATGTAATTCCTCTTGAGTAACAAACCTGTCTTGTTAAAACAACAAACCATGTACTTGTAAAAGGTAATGGAATGTGGCTGGCTGCTCACTTGACACCTTGGATTTATTCACATTGCATTTCCTTGATCTACCTGTTTGTCCAAAAGTTTACTCCATTTACGTAAACATGGCTCGAAAGGGGAAATTATATTTATAGCTCACCTGGAACACAGTTCCGGAATCCGGGGAGCTTATGGGATGGCACGGCGTCCGTCCGTAAACACTTGCAACTTCTTCTCTGAAACTGCTGATGGGATTGTGACCAAACTTGGCACGAATGATATTTGGTATGTTGCAACTCAAGTTTGTGCAAGAAGCTTCAACTTCAAGTCTGGGTCTAAGGGTGTCTTCATGGTGCTTTGGGTGGGTGGCAGGTCAAAGTGGGTCCAGGTTTGTCCCTCCAAAATAGACATTTGCTTTCTTCTCTGAAACTACATACACAATTTCAGATGAAACTTGACCACAACCTTCACCAGCCCTGATGTGCCGGAGTTTGTTCACGGCATTCCTAAAATCAGGCCCTAATAGGGTCCACAAGGTGAGCGGGGCTCACGAATACACGCTCACCGGGATAAAGAATGTCAGCGACCTGTTGCGGGGAGATCAGCACCATTGTCTGGCTCCTTGTGTAGGTCGATGGGTGTGGGGTTGAGGATCCCAGATGGTTTTTACATCAGTCGTATCAATTTCGCTTCAACAAAATGATTCATCCGAATTCCTAAAATGCCGATTTTATTTGAATACCTGATGCAATGTCACAACCTGGTCTCTCATGAGACCCCCAGCACTGCGAAATTCTAATTCTGTCAACTGTTCCTACCAATCTCCTTTGTGCTACGTCGTTTTCCAATGAGTGCGAGCTCCTTCAAGCCTCAGTCTATCGAACCAACCAATGACCTGGATCGGCATTTCAACACCTTGCTTTTCCCGAAGATGGTCATATCAAATCCAAATAAGACAACCAAGGTACCACTTCATGCCAATGTGCCACGATTACTGTCAGAATAGCCTGCTCGTTGGATAACAGTAAAGGTGGCTGGATTAAGATCGAGCCCCTGTCGTGCCATTAAATAACACCAGATGGGTTGACTAAGCCGGTCATCCTTTCAAGGTCGACAAAATGAGTACCAGCTTACTGGAAACAGGGAGCACTGCATCATCGGCATAGACTCGCTCCCAATAATGATGCAATCAGCAGCCACAGGCCACATACGAAATGATGATTAGATGACTCTGCTAGGAAATCTAACCCATTTAAACACAAGTCACAACTACCACCCAAAATAGGTACATAAAATGATGTCCAAGATGTACATCTTGACACAATCCTTTCCAATCAACACCCTGAGAGCCCTGTTTTCCATTTTTTATTTGAGTAAAGAAAAAAAAGACTCCATTCATTCTTAGCGCTACAAATAACCTAGACTGCATAATAACACTACCACCCCCCCCCCCCCCCCCCCGATGTACACAATGGCACAGCAGACCTAAAACATACGTGGCAGAATCATCAGCAGCAGCAGTCGACCAGTCTGTCCAGTGAACTCCCCCCCAAAAATAAATTTCACCCCCATCTCATCTCGTTGACTGTATAGTCAGATTCACTATGTTAACAAATAAAATTTCGTTCAAATTTTGGGAGATTAGCAAACCTGTACATTTTTGGAATCATCAGAGCATGGAGAATCCGAAAATCAGTTGGCATTTGCACACACCTGTATGGCCGCCATTTTGGATTTTCAAAATGGCCGCCATAAAATACATATTTTGCGCTATCTCGGCTTCTAGTCAACCTAGAAACTTAATTAAATATGCTAATCCTATGTTTTCTGGGTCAAGGAATCCAATAAAGGCCTCAAAATAGTGCTCAGGATTATAGAAAAGCAACAAACAAAGGTAATTGAAAACCATTGTCTTTATATTTGTGATATAACTGTATTACATAATACATGATATTGCAAGTCCTTTGAAGTTATAGGTTTTTTTTTTTTTTTTTTTTTTTTTAATACTGAATCGAGGCTCGTGAAAGAGCTGACAACCACGAGGGAAAGACAACACAGGGGGACCACGAGGGAAAGACAGTACAGGGGGAAACATTCATTAAAACACATTCAACAAAAAAACATCCAGGAGCACAGCACAGGGGGACCACGAGGGAAAGACAGTACAGGGGGAAATTCATTAAAGCACATTCAACAAAAAGACATCCAGGAACACAGTACAAGGGGACCGCGAGGGAAAGACAGTACAGGGGGAAACATTCATTAAAACACATTCAACAAAAAGACATCCAGGAACACAGTACAGAGGGACCATGAGGGAAAGACAGTACAGGGGGAAACATTCATTAAAACACATTCAACAAAAAAACATCCAGGAACACAGCACAGGGGGACCACGAGGGAAAGACAGTACAGGGGGAAACATTCATTAAAACACATTCAACAAAAAAACATCCAGGAACACAGCACAGGGGGACCACGAGGGAAAGACAGTACAGGGGGAAACATTCATTAAAACACATTCAACAAAAAGACATCCAGGAACACAGCACAGGGGGACCACGAGGGAAAGACAGTACAGGGGGAAACATTCATTAAAACACATTCAACAAAAAGACATCCAGGAACGCAGCACAGGGGGACCGCGAGGGAAAGACAGCACAGGGGGAAACATTCATTAAAACACATTCAACAAAAAGACATCCAGGAACACAGCACAGGGGGACCACGAGGGAAAGACAGCACAGGGGGAAACATTCATTAAAACACTTTCAACAAAAAAACATCCAGGAACGCAGCACAGGGGGACCACGAGGGAAAGACAGTACAGGGGGAAACATTCATTAAAACACATTCAACAAAAAGACATCCAGGAACACAGCACAGGGGGACCACGAGGGAAAGACAGTACAGGGGGAAACATTCATTAAAACACATTCAACAAAAAGACATCCAGGAACACAGCACAGGGGGACCGCGAGGGAAAGACAGCACAGGGGGAAACATTCATTAAAACACATTCAACAAAAAGACATCCAGGAACGCAGCACAGGGGGACCGCGAGGGAAAGACAGTACAGGGGGAAACATTCATTAAAACACATTCAACAAAAAGACATCCAGGAACACAGCACAGGGGGACCGCGAGGGAAAGACAGCACAGGGGGAAACATTCATTAAAACACATTCAACAAAAAGACATCCAGGAACACAGCACAGGGGGACCGCGAGGGAAAGACAGCACAGGGGGAAACATTCATTAAAACACATTCAACAAAAAGACATCCAGGAACACAGTACAGGGGGACCGCGAGGGAAAGACAGCACAGGGGGAAACATTCATTAAAACACATTCAACAAAAAGACATCCAGGAACGCAGCACAGGGGGACCACGAGGGAAAGACAGTACAGGGGGAAACATTCATTAAAACACATTCAACAAAAAGACATCCAGGAACACAGCACAGTTTATAAAGGGTTTATAAAGCAAGAAAGCAGCCTTGTTAGTATCAGATTGAACTTCAAGTCCTATACACAGGATCTACTAGGTCTATACCGTTCAGGAATATGCTTTTACAGATCTTCATCACTGTCCTGAGTGTCATTTTCGGCAAAATTAATTCGCAAATGCCAACATTAATTTTTGGATTCCTCATGCTCTGAATATTCCAAAAATGTATAGTTTTGCTAATCTCCAAAATTTTTGAACGAAAAAAAACAGTGAACCTGACTAGTACAGGGTACAGGAACATTTGCCACCACTGGCTTTGAGGAGCTTGGCTTCTGTACAGCCCTTCTGTAGAGTACATATTCTTACGAACAATATATATATATATATTTGAAGGTGGACAATTAAATTAGTGAAGAAAAGCATGTTTTCCATTTCTCCATGCATGTCATATTGAGTTCCATAAATGCACAATCACAGACAAATGGGGAAACAAATTTTAACTCCAACAGCACTAGGTAGAGCGCATACCTCCGCTAGGCTGAACAGTTTATGTTTTGTATCCCACTGATAGGCCGGATCTGGATTCGGACCTGAACCAAAATCTATCGGCTTGTTCTCATCACCTAACCAACTTTTCCACCAAGTTTAGTCATAACTCATCCATAACTTTTTGAGATATCGTGTTATGTAACGCTTTTGGCCTGATCCGAATGCTTACCCCCCACTCCCGCCATGTCCCACAAACACGATATACAAACATTTTCATGCGAATCAATTTCAGACAAAAACAAAATGCCAACTGTAAAAAAATCAAATCGATAAAAAGAAATCGTCACTCATAGCAAAGCACATTTATGTCTGATTGGAATTTGCAGTTTGTAACCATGTGGCTGGCAGTAAGGCCTAGACCCAAGAGGTATGCACACACGCCTCCAAGATACGTTTGAATCCCGTACCAGCTATGGAACCATCATCCGAGTGTTCGTTAAACTCGATGTCCCTTCTGCCGGCATTAGTTGGAGGACGCAAAAAAAATCCCAAGGTGTTCTTCATGAAGAGTAGGCAAGGCAGCACCGTGGGCCAATTCCAAATTCCTGCCCTAACTACTGCTGGGAAGGCAATGGCAAAGCATCCTGTATAAAACCAAGAAACCGCTTTGGAAGCACCGATGCTCTGTAACAGAGTACGGTACATCAGAACCAGCAACCATGTGGAACATTTCTGAAGTTATCGCACACCATTTTTTTTATTTTTTTTTGTATACAACATCGAGGCTCGTGTAAGAGCTAACATTAATAACCAAAAAACAACCAAAAAAATAATAACGGACACATAAGACGAAATAAAGGGAGCAGGAGACAAAATGGGGAGAGAGGAGGAAGCACACAAGCAAAACATTTGGTGTTAGTGTTCTTCATGAAACTCCTGCTCAGTTGTAACAGTTAAATTACCTTACCACCACGGCCGGTCCAAGATTGCTCATGTGGTACCGTATTACCTCACCTGATCCCCCAAGGGAGATTATGTGAGGAAATACGTTATGCACCGAAATACTTCGACCTTATGGTCGAAGAAGAAATGCGGGCAAGGGGGTTAACAAGGGGAGATGCAGAAAATAGGGCAAAATGGAGAAGATTGTCATGGGGACCGCAAGGCTAACCCCCGCTCTTGCAGGGAAAATGGCCTTAAAATGCCTGTTGTTGTTGTTGTATACGTTATGCACCTTCATGTGGTATGCACCCTCATGTGCGATTTAACAGAAGACGCTTGGGTAAAACCCTTTCCACAGACGGAACACTGATAGGGTCGCTCACCGGTATGAACTCGCATGTGGATTTTAAGAGCGTACTTTTCGGCAAAAGCTTTGCCGCAAATGGTGCACTTGTAAGGACGTTCTCCCGTATGCATCCTCATGTGCGATTTAACGTGAGAGGATTGGATGAACGTTTTGCCACAAACCGAACATTCGTGGGGGCGCTTCTCCATATGAGATTTCATGTGCAATCTCACACGGGACTTTTCAGTAAAGCATTTTCCACAGACGGGGCACTTGTGAGACTTTTTCATGGTGTGGTTTCTCAAACGAGAGCCCAGGTGCGATTGAGCACGGATGGAGTAATGGTGCGAACGTCTCCCGTTGTGTCGTCCCTCCATGTGCAGCTGCAACGCATTCTCAGTGAGAAATATCTGACTGCACTTTGAGCAGGAGAGCAGTTTGGCATACTCTGATGGTTCACCCAGAAAGAAAAATGAAAGAAAAGGCCACATTTCACATCAAACAAAGCAAAATTCACGTTTAGAAAACTGATAAATACTACACCTTATCATCATAATCAAGTGTTTTGCCAAGTTACATTCTTATATCGATTAGTGTTGGCAACCACAGTTCTCTGGGAGGTTACTTGCCTCTAGGCCTAGGGCAATCCCTGTGTTTGTCTCATGTTAAAAGTCAAGTCCTGTGTCTCTGACTACACGACAGCTCTTCCATTAGCCTAAGATGCAATGTCTGTGTATGTATGTATGTATACTACATGTGTGTATGTATATATATATATATCTAAGATTCAGGAGGGTGCCCGGTGTATGTGTATGTATATGTGTGTGTGTGTGTGTATTGGTGTATGTATGTATGTATGTATGTATGTATGTATGTATGTATGTATGTCTATATATATATCTGATGTGTGTGTATATATATATATATATATATATATATATATATATATATATATATATATATATACACACAAGTCCAGTAGCCATGGGGTCGAACCTGGTTTTGTTGGATAAAGTTTTTTTTATCTGCTGTTTCTTGTAGCCTAGGGGTAGCTCAATAAGATTCAGGAGGGTGCCCGGTGAGATCCCTTGAGCAACTCAAGATGTTAACCCCTTCATGCCCTATGCGCGCAAATCATGAAAAAATGGGAACTTCCCATAATTTCATGGTGAATACTCACATCAAATGTATCAAATTTGCTGTCTCTGATATTTATTCACACAGTACTTAATGTACAATCAAATATGTTTCAAATTTGAAACAATTAATCCTTTTCTAGCTGTTCCAAATCAGTGAATTTCCACAACTGATTACATGCTTTAGAAATCGACATTTTGTAGACCAGAGTAAATGAAGAGAGAAATCTACAGAATAATGTCACAGTGACTATGAGGAATTCTGAACCCTTCTTAACCCTTATCTACCAACCCACAATAAACATTTATCAAATCACGTTTATGTACTACAGGGTGGCCCAAAACGTGTCCCTGTCCAAAATTTGAAACGAGCAAGGACAAGTTCTAAAACCTACTGACAGATTGTGCTGTTTCATGTCCTACAATACATGGTAGAATTAGAAACACTGGCATTATGATAATGGCCTAGTTCAGGCTACTTGGGTCATGTTAAAAGCACTTGTGTTTTTGAGCATCTATCCTGAAACATGCACAAAACATTGAGCAAGCTAAGCCTTTAACCTGACAACTGCATCTCTTGGAGTTACAAAGGGGTTCACTTTTGCAGCCGCATCTGATCATTTCCAAAATGTAGTCTGGGGCAAGTTTGGCATTTTCTGGTAGATTGGTTGGGCTCAGTGACCTGTTGATTGTGTCTTTCTTCCATCCAAATTCTTCTGGGTTCAGAGCTGGCGGAGGATTTACATTGAGGGTTCGCCACAAAATTGCCTGAAAGTGGGCCCTCTTCACAATTTCAATAAATGCTTCTCTCGTTGGTGGAAGAGCAGCCAGGTTTGGTGCAGACGTATGACCTTTTCCATTATTTTTCCCCCATACAAGCAGCCTTGTGTGTGACATGTCCTTGCTGTCCTCTATGCCATAACAGGCTGAAATGAAGCCAGTGGCTTGATTAATGACTTGTTGGAGCGGTGCGTCCACATTGCCTATGGCAGATACTTCATATCCAGCTTTCAGGGCTTTGATCACAGAGCCTTTTCCAATGCCAAGTAACATGCTACCGTGTCACATCCTGATATGGCATGGGCAGGTAAAAGGTTATTTACAATTTCTTGATGCTTAGCCAGTGTTGACTTGATGTCCAGTATTTCCCTTTCCTTGCTTGGGGATCCCATGGCCAGTGGCACTTCTAGTCTTGCCAATTGGTCTTGCTGCCTCCCCTGGAAGTGATCTGGAAGAGGCAAATCTTTGTCTACAGTCAAGATGGTATCGGGCATCTGCTGCATGCAGATCACTGAGCGCCCCCTCAACACGATGCTGAACAATTTTTGCCACGTCATCATTTCGCTTTGCACAGGATTCTATGATAGATTGCTTTGTATTAATCTCTCGAATGAGGTATGCAGCCCTCCATCTTGAGGGGTGCTTTTTGTCCCTCTCAATATTACATGCTTCCCCACAGAAAAGACAGTGCTTCCGAAAACTGAAAGTTTCAGCAGAGTCTCCTGACAATGAACGCCTGGTGATTTTCCGAGGGATACTGGGATCACTTTCTCCGATACCGTGACGTTTGTGACGATCAGTGTGAGTCTTTGAGGTGTAAGATGAAACACAACTTTTGTGGCATTTCAAAGTGAATTCATTGTTCCTGTCTAATGCTTTTTCAAGCTCAAAGTGTTTTTCATCACTGTATATCTTGCTACACTGGATAATGTTCGTTATTCGGATGGCTCCTGCACAGATCAACTGTTCCGTCTTCGTACGGCAGTTGAACTTCCAACTGAAGTAGCATTCCTGAAGATCAGGCTCCATCAATGTCAACCCTGTAAAAAAATGTAAGGCTCTCACATTCTACCCTAAAAATTTAGACTGATTCAGTGCATCAGTACTGGCAACATTGATAAACCATCAAGTTAAAAACCAACAACTCTAATTCGTGAAAATAACATCGAATTTACGATTTTTTAAATTTAAGATTAAAGAAGTGGTCTCATTTTATCAAATAAAGGATTGATAAGGCCAAAAAATATATATTTACGGTCTCTGGTGAGCACGCGCGTCGATTTTGCCCCTGCGCGTCAAAAATTTTTTTTTTTTTAAATTTCCAACGGTACGTACAACACCGTCTATGTATAGAGCAAATGATAAATTTATAGAGCACATTAAGCATAAACAATGCCGCACAATTATGCGCGCCTCGCGGGAATTGCGCTGCCGGCTCATAACACATGTATATTAAAATGGTGACGTGGTGAAAACTAGGACAAACATTGTGAGTCAAATTAGTTCTATTGTGGTCTAAATATGCCACTTATTTCTGTATCTCTTGTTTGTGGAGTGAAAACTCTTTGACCTTTCGGCATTGTATCGTGTGATGGCTCGGCTAGTCTTCTTTATGTGTACGAATCGGTGTGGGATGGGACTCTGGCCTCCGGCAGTGCTGATCAATTTGTTCTGGATGCAGAACACGCTGGATCGAAGGTCACTGCGATGGTGGGATTAACCCCCGGCGGATTTTTCCAAGCTATCCCCCTTACGGAACAAGTTAGTGACTGTCTGGAATTCGGGAAGTATTTTAAATTCGTGGTAGACATGCCAGTTGTTCAAAAGAGGGCCGCGGTGACTAATGCTTTTGAACTCATGATACAGTCTGTCAAAGAAAAATGCAGGACAAGACACGACATGCCCCGTGCCCAGTGCTCGAGACACGACACGAAAAAATGCGAAGTTTGAACTTTACAACTCCATCCTAACGTTTTTGCGTGCCGGTGACCTCGGTTGGAGGGAATACCTACACCTTGGAGAACATTTTGTGGGGGTTCTCTGCGATACACTTTGGATGTTAGAGCCCCATAGACCAACCCTGCAACAGCAGATGTGTGGAGTTCCTCACATTTTTGACTCTTTTATGGGATTTAATGACCCCAGAAAACATAAGCACTTTCCACAGGGACTCAACCATGATGAATTTGTGACACTATCACAGCAGCTCTTCAACATTTTCGAATAGGTATGAACATCATGATCAAATGAAATTTGATCATCATGATCATCATGATCAACATCATTTGAAAAGCTCCATCACCTTCCCGATCCCATCATGGCTGCTGATGGACTCCACTACAAGGGGTTTACTGAAGTGTATGGAACTCCGACAACTGAATGTGACCGCCCATCACTCAAAGAAGGACAAAAGACGGCCCATGGACTACCCTTTAATCCATCCGCACAAACGTCAGCACGTGTCAAAAGAACAGTTTCTTGTCAGGAGTGTGATAAACCTAGGGTCCTGCATGCAGCACGAAAGCTAAAACAGGAGCAACTAGATCAGCTGGATGCTGCCCTGAGTCAAGTTGACTACACTTGTGGGACAGACCTTGAAGACTTTGTGCCACATGATTTAGATCCCAAGGGAGAGCATATTTTGAAGAGAGTGTTTGTGAGGAAGCACTTGCAATGTGTTCAGCCAGTTGAGGTGACCTACTATTCTTCTGGGGTGTTCGCAGCAGTCTGTTGTCATTGTGCATCGGGAGATGATTTGCTGAGTGCACCTCAAGCTCAGGACATATACCCAATATGTCACACCTGCAAAGCTACTCCAACGAAGTCAACCATTTTGAAAAGAAAAAGGAAGTTTATAAACTTCTAATATTTGACGAATAGTCAAATAGAAAGAAGTCTTTGAAGCAAAATATTTGTTGGTATTTGCAGTGATGGGGAGGAATGGTTTCTAGCCTTTTCGACTTGCTTGCTGCAGAAAAATTAAGACTTTGTATTGATACATGCACTTGAAATGAACATGATGAAGGAACAATAGGCCTCTCTTGCATTTTTTCATTTATGCATCACTCCCGTCAGTATTTTAATTTTCACCACTACTTGCTTACAAGATCTGCATCTTTTTTCATGTATAAGTTTTGTCATACACAGAATTTTTACCTGGTATAAAGCTATATTTTCATACTTGCTTTTCCATCTGCACACTTGTGAACGTGTATTGAAAAAAGTTGTTCACATCTGATCCATATTTCAAACTGACTTTGATCGATACCTAGTTTGTACCGACACTATTTTCATACAGTCCTCCTAAATAGGGAACAGTGCTGGTGGTCTAAGTCACCCAGCATGATCAACAATACATCACAGGTGAGGGGTATTGGGTATCTTGAAAATGCTGCTACCTTGCCTACTTGTAGAAATAGTACAAGGTATTCACACAATGTTTGTATTAAAAAAAAAAAAAAAAAACAAAAAAAAAAAAAAATCGTTTACCTTGCTTGTTTACCTTGTTTACCATGCAAGTCAGTCTATAATATGCTTGAAGAACTGAATGATTTTCAGAATAAATACATTATAAAATAACTTATTAAGCTTGTGTTCATTATTTACAAAAAGGCCTACCAGTCCCATTGGCTGTCTTTAATTTCTCTCTGGACGGCGCCACAGCAGATGAGGAGGACCGCAAGGCATGAGGACACAAAAAACACCTTTATATGTGCAATCCATGCTTTTCAAAAAAAAAAAGGAAAAAAAACAAAAACGCATCGCCGCATCAATTCTGGAACTTTGGTCTGACCAGAGACCAGCAATATATTTTCTTCGGCCTAACAGATACATTTTGTCAATTATAGGGCTTCAGAATCCACTAAGTCTCAGAAGTAATGGAAGCATGCAACTACACTTGACAAGAAAGGATTCACATTGATGCAAACAGTTTGGTAACCTGCTAAAAGAGGGCAGCACATACTAATCTGAGAGGTTGGCTTCATCTAATTAAAACTTCATTGGAAGCATCCTTGATTATATAAATGATTTCACATACATTAATCAGTTGGTTCTATAGTACATTTACTTACATTTATGGCTTGTGAGACAGCCAAAAACCAAGATCTGAAGCTTGGCTGGAGTGAAAACTTAAGACAGAGGAATGGCAAACATGTGTTTTCCTGCATTAGGAAGTTAAAACAATGAAGTGCTGCCACCTATTGCACTCCAAACTAACTGAAGTATCTCATTAACCTGAGTGACAATGGCAAACCATCAAATTCTCATTGTTTTGTTTGTGTACGCCTCACAACACCCAAGAGTCCTACCATAAATCGATCAGAAAAGGGTTAATTATCAAAACTGTTGCTTAAACTGTTGTTTAAAAATGGTTTGTACATGCCCTACTGCATGAATAATCATAAAAACAAGCATGTTAGAGCCTTTGATAAACATACTTTGTGAAGAAACAAAGGGAACTCCCGTTTGTCAGGATTTGGGCTTATCGGACATAAAGTAGGCTATGAGCCAAGTGGGTTGTTCGGTACCATACAGATGGAGTAAGGCTCATTGTGATTTTTAGCAAGATATATGTCCTTAGATATGAAAAAAAAGTGATAGCAGTGTATAACTCTCGGTCATCTCTGTGTTATCACCCGAAATATTATTATTGGCTATGAGCCAAGGGGGTTGGTCGGTACCATACAGATGGAGTAAGGCTCATTGTGATTTTTAGCAAGATATATGTCCCTAGATATGAAAAAAAAGTTATAGCAGTGTATAACTCTCGGCCATCTCTGTGTTATCACCCGAAATATTATTATACGCCTGCTTCGCTTCGCCAAAAAATGTGATATTTGCTAAAATTGGAATAAATATGTTTTTAAGGACCACAGAGTGCCAATAATTTGCATACTGGATGCCAACTAATATAGTAATAGAAATATAGAACATTTGTGGGGGTTATTTATCAAAATATTGATATAATGACAAAAAATGTTAAATTTAGTGAAAAAGTGGTCGAAATCGTTTCGAGTTCAGAATTCACATTGTACATTTTTGTCAATATTTCAAAAATGAAAACTCCCAGAGTAACATTTGACCCCTCAAAATCTTCGCAAGGAACCACTGCATTGGAATATATCATTACTTTGTAATATGGTGGTTGTTTGGGGCACATATTTTGGCAAAGTTCAAAATATGTTCAACCATACCCCCTAATTTTGATATTTTGGAACGAAACATAGCTTTTGAACATTTTAGGTTTATTCGTCTACTACTTTTGGTATCTCAGTGTAATTTTTGGTATTAGCTAGTATCCTAAAGTAGGTTTGTAACATTAGCTACATTATATTTCACAATGCATGCAAACTTGCTCCACACTCTAGGTTTATCATGATCTCTCGAACAAATACGATCTCGATCTCGATCTCGGCACTCTGTGGTCCTTAAAAACATATTTATTCCAATTTTAGCAAATATCACATTTTTTGGCGAAGCGAAGCAGGCGTATAATAATATTTCGGGTGATAACACAGAGATGGCTGAGAGTTATACACTGCTATCACTTTTTTTTCATATCTAGGGACATATATCTTGCTAAAAATCACAATGAGCCTTACTCTATCTGTATGGTACCGACCGGTCAATTTGGGGGGTCTGGCTCATAGCCTAAAGGGGTTAATATCTTGAGTTGCCCAAGGGATCTCACCGGGCACCCTCCTAAATCTTAATGAGCTAACCCCAGGCTACAAGAAACAGCAAAGAAAACAAGTGTTACGCCTAGGTCCCCCGTCGTTGAAGTGATGAGTTGACAAAGTGGAAGACGCAAAGCAGCCATCTTGGATTTTGACGTGGCGACCCAATTTTCAATAGCATTCTCCTTATGCATAGATACACCCACACACCAGATTAGAAGTTAGTAGTTCGTTTATTTTTCAAGATATTTCGCTCATAAGGTACAGACATATATATGGTGGCAGCCATCTTGGATTTTGACGTGGCGACCCAATTTTCAATAGCTTTCTTCCTTATGCATAGATACAACCACACACCCGATTAGAAGTTGGTACTTCGCTTATCTTTCAAGATATTCCGCTCACAATGTTCAGACATACATGGCGGCGGTCATCTTGGATTTTGACGTGGCGAAAATTTTCAATAGCGTTCTTCCTTATGCCTGGATACACCCACACACCAGATTAGAAGTTGGTACTTCGCTTATTTTTCAAGATATTTCGCTCACAAGGTTCAGACATATATATGGTGGCGGCCATCTTGGATTTTGACGTGGCGACCCAATTTTCAATAGCGTTCTTCCTTATGCCGAGATACACCCACACACCAGATTAGAAGTTGGTACTTCGCTTATTTTTCAAGATATTCCGCTCAAGGTTCAGACATACATGGCGGCGGCCATCTTGAATTTTGACGTGGCGACCCAATTTTCAATAGGGTCCTTCCTTATGCCTAGATACACCCACACACAAGATTAGAAGTTGGTACTTGGCTTGTTTTTCAAGATATTCCGCTCACAAGGTTCAGACATACATGGCGTCAGACATTCAATGGCGGCGGCCATCTTGGATTTTGACGTGGGTTGCACCCACACACCAAATTCGAATGCGGTCCTTCTCTTACGCATGCACGTACGCACGCACGGACGGACGGACGGACGGACGGACGGACGGACAGGAAAACCATAGTCCCCCTTTCGCTCCGCGGTGCGACGGGGGACAAAAAACACTTTCTCCGACAAAACCAGGTTCACCAAAATTCAGGCCTTTGGCTCCCGCAATAATATGAGCGCCAACACATTTTGGGCGGACGGACTGACAGACAGACGGACGGACACCAATGTGATTTCGAGAGTTTTGTAAATATCACTGAAGAATGCATAAACGGATGTTGCTGAAATTTGGAACATATAACCTCGATGTACAAAGCATTTACTTCTGAAATTTGCAGCCGATTTCATCCAGTAGAAGCCGAGAAACGTATTTTCAGTCCCCATGTTAAAGTTGCTTAAGTCCCCATGTTAAAGTCCCCATGTTAAAGAACAAACACAGGAGGAGTTCCGCTTCCGGTCCCTCGAGCGATGGGGCTTGCTTTGATCTCTCCACGGCATCAAAGTTTGAGTGTTTTCCCGTTCGTTTCTTTGTCAAATTTCCGCTGCGTATTTTGTTGTGTATGTGTTATTGTGTGTTTCTATTTGGTTTTGTAGTTGTTGCAAATTTGTGTGTAATTAGTCGTTTCTTTGTCCGCGCCTCGTGCGGCCTGGTGTCTCGTGCGGCCTCCTCGTCTCGACTTGTGCCCCGCCCCCTATATTCTCGTTTGTTCTTTCACCTCTGCTCCTGCTTTCTCAAATCCACGTTCTCACTTAGAGACTTTTCCCAGATTGTTTTCATGGTTTTGTTGAAATATTTCTTTAAATATGTTTAAACCGCAGCGGTGATCCCCCCCTCCCCCCCCTCCCCCCAGGATTTCCATGTTTTAAACGTTTCCCAGTGTGTACCCTGGATAAGAATAGGTACGCCGTATCCCTGCGTGTCGTAGGAGGCGACTAAGTGGGTTGGCGTCAGGAAGGGCATCCGGCCATAAAAAAAAAAAAACATTGCCTCAAAAAGAGAACCATGACAATTACAACTACATGTGGGCAGGGTACAGCCCGAAGTGGAGATCGGTTTCTGAGGTTTGGGACATGGAATGTAGGGACAATGACAGGGAGATCAGGAGAAGTGGTGGAAGTATTGGTCAGAAGAAGAGTGGACATATGTTGTGTGCAAGAGACGAGATGGAAGGGAAGTGGTGTGAGAATGGTGAAGGGTAGGCAGGGACAGAAATACAAGTTTGTGTGGCAAGGGTGCCTGGAGGGCGTGAATGGTGTTGGTGTCCTGTTTTCTGAGGAGTTTGTAGACAGTGTGGTGAGTGTGACTAGAGTGAGTGATAGGTTGATGATGGTGAAAATGATGATTGGAAAGCTCTTGGTGAACGTCATCTCGGGATATGCTCCGCAGGTTGGTCGGAGCGATGAAGAGAAGGACAAGTTCTGGTGTGCGATAGAGAAGCTGATGGAAAACGTGAAAGATGAGGAAGTTGTTGTGGTAGGAGGAGACCTAAATGGACATGTGGGAAGGAGTATGGATGGTTTTGAAGGAGTTCATGGGGGTTACGGATATGGTGTGAGAAATGGAGAAGGTGAAAGGATTTTGGAGTTTGCTGATGGAGCTGATTTGTTGATTTGTAATACTCAGTTCCAGAAAGAGGACAATAAGCTTGTTACATACACGTCAGGTGGGTCGACGACAACCGTTGACTACCTGATGGTGCGTAGGCAAGATAGGGGGCACCTCCGAGACACAAAGGTGATCCCGGGGGAGGAGGTTGTTTCACAGCACCACTTGGTTGTCTGCGACGTAAGGGTGAAAGGTGCGAGGAGAGCTCGGCGGGTGAAGTACCAACCGAGAATGAAGGTGTGGAGGTTGAAAGAGGTGACAGTAAGGGAGGCATTAAAAGAGAGGCTGAGTAGGGTCGAGGATGATGTGGTTGAGCTTGAAAGTGGTTGGATGTCAATGAAAGCTAGTCTGTTGGGAGCCGTTGGTGAGGTATGTGGATGGACAAAAGGACCACCAAGGCACTCGGAAACATGGTGGTGGGATGATGAAGTTGGAAAGACTATTGACGAGAAGAGGAAGAAGTTCAAGGAGTGGCAGAAGGCGAAGGGTACGGGAGCAGAAACAGCAGAGCATGAAAGTTATAAGGCAGCCAGGAAGGCTGCAAAGAAAGAGGTAGCAAAGGCGCAGGAGGCATGTAGGAAAATGTTCGGAGAACGCTTGGATTCGGAAGAGGGTCAGAGAGCGGTATTCAGGATTGCAAAGCAGATAGCGAAAGAGAGGTGTGATGTGATGGGGGTGAGTTGCTTGAAGGATGAAGTGGGACAAATCGTTGTCGACCCAGATGGAATTAAAGGAAGATGGAAAAGATATATGGAAATGCTGTTGAATACAGAGAATGAATGGGATGGCAACATAGAGAGTAACCCAGTTTTAGGACCGGCAGAGAAGATAACTGAGAAGGAAGTTGAGGAAGCGATAAAAGCAATGAAGGGTAGAAAAGCGGGAGGGCCGACGGGAGTTGTGGGAGATATGTTGAAGGCAGCAGGAAGTTGGGGTGTGAAGAGAATGACAGAGATCTGTAATCTGGTGGTGAAAGAAGGCCGCATTCCAGTGGTTTGGGAACTGAGTACCCTCGTCCCTCTATACAAGGGGAAAGGTGACCCTCTGGAGTGTGGCTCGTACCGAGCGATAAAGTTATTGGAGCATGGAATGAAGGTATTGGAAAGGGTGTTGGAGAGGAGGATAAGGAAGAAAGTGAAGATCGACGAAATGCAGTTTGGATTTATGCCAGGAAGAGGAACGACAGACGCGCTTTTCATTGTGAGGCAGTTGCAGGAGAAGTACATGGAGAAGAGGAAGAAGTTGTTTCTTGGGTTTGTTGATCTGGAGAAAGCATTCGATCGGGTTCCACGCAAAGTATTGACATGGGCATTGAGGAAGTTAGGAGTGGAGGAATGGTTGATCAGAGTAGTGATGGCAATGTACAAAAGAGCACGCACAGCTGTAAGGACGAAGGACGGGAACAGTGGTGAGTTTGAGGTGAAGGTGGGAGTGCATCAGGGGTCGGTACTAAGTCCACTACTATTTGTAGCTGTGATGGAGGTGCTGGCTCAGAACGTAAAGGAGGGTTTACCGTGGGAGTTGTTGTATGCAGATGATCTGGTGTTGATTGCGGAAAGTATGGATGGACTGAAGGAAAAGATGAACACGTGGAAGGAATGTATGGAGACAAAAGGTCTGAAGGTGAATATCGGAAAGACGAAGGTGATGGCAAGTGGTAAAGCATGTGGTGAGGTGGAAAGAACTGGGAAGTGGCCCTGTGCTGTGTGTAGGAAGGGTGTCGGAGTGAACTCCATTCAGTGTACAATGTGCGCTGAGTGGGTTCATCAAAAATGTAGTGGTCTGAGAGGGTCATTAACCAGTGTGGCAGCTACATTCAAATGTAAGGTGTGCACAGAGGGAGCTGCAGATGGAGGAAATGTTGAGTTGGATCTTGGAGATGGCGTGAAGCTGGAATGTGTGAAAACATTTTGCTACCTCGGAGACATGCTGAATGGAGAAGGTGGATCAGACTCGGCAACGGTTGCTCGAGTGAGATGTGCATGGAAGAAGTTTCGGGAATTGAGTGGCGTGCTGATGATGAGGGGAGTGTCGTTGAAGCTGAAGGGAAAGGTGTATGCTGCATGTGTGAGAAGTGTTATGATTTATGGGAGCGAGACATGGGTAATGAACGTAGAGCAGCAACGAAGGTTGGAAAGGGTGGAAATGCGAATGGTTCGACGGATGTGCGGAGTATCGTTGAGAGAGAGGAAGACAAATGATAAATTGCGAAAGATGATGGGAATAGAGCCTGTGATTGATGCTGTGAAGAGGAACAGGTTGAGATGGTTTGGTCATGTGTTGAGGAAGGATGAAAGTGACTGGTTGAGAAGAGTGATGGAAATGAATGTAGAAGGAAGTAGAAGACGGGGAAGACCGAGAAAGACTTGGCTAAAGATGGTGGAAGAAGAAATGCGGGCAAGGGGGTTAACAAGGAGAGATGCAGAAAATAGGGCAAAATGGAGAAGATTGTCATGGGGACCGCAAGGCTAACCCCCGCTCTAGCAGGGAAAATGGCCTTTAAAATGCATGTTGTTGTTGTTGTATGTTAAAGTTGCTTACAGAGAAACTATCCCATATATAAAGGGAGGGGTGCTTTGCATACATTAAACAAACCAAAAAAAATGAAAAAGAAACCCCATAAAATTCAGATGCTACAGAAAAAATATGCAATTAAGCTTATTGGCTAACAAAAAATAAAAAATAAAATAAGAAAGGCTCCACTTACCGGCTGGAGGGTGAACAGAAACTTCAAGTTCGTTATCAGCAGTGTACGACTCTTGCTTCACGTTGATATTGCCCAAAGGCACTTCACAATATGCAGTGCTGTAACTAAGACAATCCAATTCTGGCGCAGTGGAATTCTCCCCTGCGAACAGGTTAATGTCAGACCACTGTGCATTGCTGTCGTCTGCAACAATCCAATTACCTTTGCACATGTATCATCGAACAACAAGGTCTGCCCAAGGCAGCATGCTTGACTATATTCTTGCAAATGGTTAGGGTCGGCAACATTACTGGAAACAAGTAAAGCTGCTTCGATTGGACCAGGTTCTAATTGTCGCCCACATCACCATTGCAAAACATATAACTTAAATAATGAAGAGCAAAGGGGGTGAGGTGAACAAACACAGGAGGAGGAAAATATTCAAATACACTTAATATTTAGACATTCAAACTCCAATGTAGAACATCTTAGTGTCGCGACAGAGGCCCAGCTAATGCAGACCCTCTGAGCCGGAGGTCTAAAGACCTCCGCTAATAATTATCAAATGGTTTCCTCATTTTCACTGCATTCTTTTAATAATCTACACTGCCTTCATTTAAAATTTTACAATTCCCTAAGGATCGCCCAATGACGCTCCAAAACTGGAGGTTGCTGGTACTGCGGGAAGGCAGCGGGCAAGAAGGCATTCCTTGTAATGAAATGGTTTATTATAATAAGAATATCGTGGATGAGGAAGGACAGGACTATAAATAACAGAACAGATCTGTGGTCGACAGACACAGGGAGGGAAGAAAGGGGAGTGGGGGGAAACACTTGTGTACAAATGGAAGAAAACGCCACTCTGGCACCAAATTACTGGACTGAAAACAATTTAATTAACAAAGGGCCAGGCAGGGACTTGAGCAGGCATGAGCTTTTCTCTGCTGCAGGACGATGGTGTTGTGCAATATAATGAGGCACAGGACGAATGCAGCTCGGGGCGGGAGACGAGAGGATGGCGATGAGGTGTGATGGTGTTCACAATCCCTGGAATCGGTACTTTGCGGGGAGCGACAAAGCAGAGATATTGCCGCTTTTATCTCCTCTGGGACAAGCTTCATGCACGGCGAGTCCCTCATTGGCTGTCCCGTTGCAAGGGCGTTCCACTCCTCTCCAGGGCTCCACAGCTCATTGCACAGCCGTCTTCTGGCCAAAAGGCCTGCGTTATTGTCCATTTACAGCACAAAGCACTTTCCATCTCCCTTTCTGCCACAAGTCTTCCACAATAAAACCTTACCCTATCCTCTGCTCTGCTTTGGGGTATGACAATCACCACCTCGTCAGTGCACGTTCAACCATACAACTAACCTGACACAGGTGCAAACCTAAGCTACACAAGCACATGGACAAATCTATTGTCGCGTTCCTGGCGATTAAAATCTTTCCCAGGAACGAATAGCCAAGCAAGCTTTAACTCCGAGGCACTGATCAAATGCGGACTTGATATACGCGGGGGAAGAAAGGGAGAAGGGGGACCTGAAGAGCTTACCTGTGGTCCCGCCGGCGGTTCCCAAACCTGCAGAAAATAACTTAAACAAAACCGGATTTAGAAATGTACAAAAATAAACAGGTTTATTAAAACGGAATGCCGGCAATACAAAATAAAACGCGCGATAATAAATAATGTTCCTAAATGGACGTCCCCCACAAACACACTTGAACACAGACACAGGAAGAAAATAAACTGGAAAATAGTTGTGTTGGATTATTTAGTGCACTTAACTCTGATCAGCTCGTGGGCCTCGTCAGTCTGCGAACGGATCCCGGAGGTCCGTGCGCTGGAACACGCCCAGTAGGCCTCGATGCGCCCTTGTTCTCTAGGCCTCGATGCGCCCTTGTTCACTCGGCCTCGATGCGCCCTTGTTCACTCGGCCTCGTCGCTCGTCCGCACGGAGAACCACAGTTCCTGGGCCGTGACTCTTCCTGCTGCCTCTGCACATCTCCCGGTGGCTTCTCTGAGCTCGGTCAGTCCGATCGCTTCCTGGAGCCCGTCATCCACGCACAATCGTTTGCGAGGTCCAGAACGTGAGCAGGCACAAGAACAAGAAGGAGAAGGCAAGAGAGAGAGGCAAGAGCGCAAGAGGGAAGATGCCAGTTAGAGAGTTCTTTTAACCTCCCGTTCTGACGTCATCGGCCCTTTTCTTTCAATCTCCGCAGGCCAACACCACAGGCCCAGCTCCCCACCAATCAGCGCGCAGTCCGCCTTCTGACGTCGTCGGTCGTGCCATGCCGAACAGCGTGATGCTTCCTACGCGCCCTTACTTCTACCAATCAGCGAGTTGCTTCTTACCCCGGCCTTCCTGTTGGTCAACTCCCGCCCAATCACTGCCCTTCTGGGCGTGGCTCTCAGCCTGCCTGAGCTATGTGTGTCTGCCAGGCGGGTTTGTCAGCCCTAGTGCTTGATGCTTGGCTTCCGGTTGGTTTTTATTGTTATTTAGTGTAGTTTAATGGCAATTATAACTACTGTCTATGGTGCGGTGCCAAAAGGGACAAAGGATAAATCATCAAGGGAACGACATACAAGGGATAATTTACCCTTATTCCCTCAGCTAGTTAACATGCCCCGCCCTCTCGTGACAGGGACAAATATACACTTAATCCGACATCCGGTTTAACATGTACCTATTACATGGTGGTTTCCACACGACAATCGGAGCAGGCTACCTATACAAATCTACCTGGTCTAAACTCATCACTACCCCCACCAACATAACACTATCTTAGCACATACTACTGATGGACCACCCTCTCGCCCCCCCCCCCCCCCCCCTTCCATTCCATGCAACATTAGCCTTGAAAGACTTCCTGAGATCCAGAGAACAACCGAGCCATTGCTGGTAATAACAAGTGCAAACATGTAGGCACATCATGATGCCATATTGTCTTTTACATGTGTGCAATTATCCTTACCATCCACATGAGGATTGAGCCCATGAACCTGCTGATCAGTGTCAAAATGCTTCACAAGGTTATTCATTTGCGTTTGTTCATCTACGACAGATTCCATGGGG
Source organism: Myxine glutinosa (assembly GCF_964187855.1). Classification (NCBI taxonomy): domain Eukaryota; kingdom Metazoa; phylum Chordata; class Myxini; order Myxiniformes; family Myxinidae; genus Myxine; species Myxine glutinosa. The sequence goes on from NC_136265.1 coordinate 167,533,952, forward strand.
TCTGCGATATCCAATGGTTGTTCTGTTCCTGTATCCGTTTCTCCCGCATAGAAATCACGAGTCTCTAAAACAATTAAGAAAAACATGCCTTGAGGGATGCTGCATTCATACCGTCAAAAAAAACTTTAAAATGTGCAGTACATAGCAAGGTCATAGGTCAACTGTAATGGTCAAAATCACAAGTATAGCAGTGGAGAATAAATATAATCAACTCCAAACATTTATGCGAACCAAATATGTGAAATTACAAACTCTGTGTGCAACCCCTAAATTTAGTCCAAATGGCTTAAAATGTCACCACAAGGGTTTTTTCATACATACAAAATTTTTTGAAGTGTTAGAAGCATGACTTTTCTCACTTTCATTTTTAAGAACCACCCTATTACACATTACCTGTGTCCCACCGTCTGTACATTGGTTTTCCTCCTTCCAAGCTACCTTCCTTCACTTGCATATAAAAATAAACTTAGTAATCCATAAGTGAGGGTTGATGAGGACAGAAAACATCATGCGTATGGATGGAAGATGACCTGAGATGGTGGTGCACTGCCAACTTGAGGCCCTTGAAGGAAGAGTGGGATTGACCAGACTGAGGAAGGCAGCTTCACAAGCAGAAGAGAGGGGAAAAGTAGAGGTGAGCATCAAGCATAGCTATTGGGAGTTTTGCAAGAAGAAGGAAACTGGAAGAAGGACTGAAGAATGCCAGAGGGATGAGAAAGCAGAAGGAGCAAGGCTGGAGAAAAAGCAGCAGAAAAGAGAGATTACCAATCTGTCTGCGATGAAAGAGCAATGGGGTCTTCCCTTTCTTTGTTTAAGATGGCAATGATATTCAAAGTTTTGAATGTCACATCTAGGGGAGTGAAAATTGGGGCAGGGCACCAGCTAATAAGGAAGTATCCATTGACATCGGAACAAAAACCTTATAGGCTGTGAGAAGTTGGGATTTGCCAAGGAGTAATTGAGTAAGGAGGTTGCCGAGTTTACGGCTTACTTTGGAGGGCACCTTTGAAATGTGATCTGCCGAGGAAAGCTCCTAGGAGATGGTGATGACCAGCGTTGCAAGATAATGAACCTCTTCCATCAAACGACTGTGTAAACCGATAAATTGATTCATTTCATGATCTTGCCGGTATTGAAACGACAATTGGATCTTCACCAAAATTGAATCAATTTGTCCTTGTCACACACCCAAACTGTCCAGCAAGTTTCGTCCAAATCAGTCCACAACTTTGAGATATTGTCCGACATACCGTTTTATTTCCACAATTTCCCAATAGAGAAGAATCACTTAAATCATTCTCAGATCCAGATCGTCACCAAAATCTATATCTGATAATCTATAACTTCACCAAAAATGAATACCTTCATTCCATGCTCTAATAACTTTATCGCTCTATACGAACCACAGTCCAGAGGGTCACCTTTCTCCTTGTATAGGGGGACGAGGGTACTCAGTTCCCAATCCACTGGAATGCGGCCTTCTTTCACCACCAGATTACAGATCTCTGTCATTCTCTTCACACCCCAACTTCCCGCTGCCTTCAACATATCTCCTACAACTCCCGTCGGCCCTCCCGCTTTTCTACTCTTCATTGCTTTTATCGCTTCCTCAACTTCCTTCTCAGTTATCTTCTCTGCCAGTCCTAAAACTGGGTTACTCTCTATGTTGCCATCCCATTCATTCTCTGCATTCAACAGCATTTCCATATATCTCTTTCATCTTGGTCCACAATGATTTGTCCCACTTCATCCTTCAAGCAACTCACCCCCATCTCAAATACAACATATAAATCTCAAATATAATCAACTCACACATATATATGTGATATATGTGATATATGTGATATATGTGATATATGTGATATATATATATATATATATATATATATATATATATATATATATATATATATATATATATATATATATATATATATATATATACACACACACACACACACACACACACACACACACACACACACACACACACACACACACACACACACACACACACATAGCTCTTCCTTAAGCTGGGACAACAGTAACTGCACTATTTTATAAAACGGATCGCACATATTATATTATATTACACTTCCATACCTCAGGATATTTTACCTGGTATTGTGTGGACGCACGGCTGTTGACGGTCAAGGCTGCAAACATTCACAATCTTAACAGCAGGGTCCACCTGTCCTATCGTACAGCAATCTTCAGATGCGGGTACAGAATCCATGGAGATCAACTTTTGGGCACAGTTGGCAAGCTCCCGACTCAGAGCACTCAGCGTCGAATGCAACACAGCCGTCAGCATCGCGTGTCTGGATCGGTCATCTTGGGGATCCCAGCTGGAATCAATTAAGCGACGAAGCTCGGCGTACATTGAAAACGGCAGCTTCCTTTTAGCCATTGACAACAGTTCGGCTTTCATAATCAGTGACTCAGTACATGCAGCAAGCGCTCCTTGGCTTTTCATACCCAGTTCAGTCACAACAGCTTGAGCAGTCTCCATTGTCAGTCCTTGAGACTGAAGCCAAGCTGGGAAGTCTTCGATTTCCCCCATGGTCTGTCACAGCAGGCATGACACAGCTCAAACTTCATATGCACATATTCATTCAAAAGGTCAGGTAATTTCCCACCAACCACCCTCCCCAACCTCTCAAAGAGTAAACTTGCACTCTAAAAAAATAGCCTCATGGGGGACTGTTGGATATTTCCCCTAGGCTATGAGCCAAGGGGGTTGGTCGGTACCATACAGATGGAGTAAGGCTCATTGTGATTTTTAGCAAGATATATGTCCCTAGATATGAAAAAAAAGTGATAGCAGTGTATAACTCTCGGCCATCTCTGTGTTATCACCCGAAATATTATTATACGCCTGCTTTGCTTCGCCAAAAAATGTGATATTTGCTAAAATTGGAATAAACTAGGGCATGCCCGTACTATATCTATATCTAAAATTATATCCCCCCCCGCCCCCTCTATTTACATGAAATGGTTTGGTCCAAAGCGAACGGCTTGCGAGTGGTGACAATCCCCCCCCTCTATTTACATGCAATGGTTTGGTCCAAAGCGAACGGCTTCCGGAGTTTGGTAAAGAAATCGCCATCGCGTGCACAAACGCGCAGGAAAGCGAATGAAACGCAAATTCGTTTTTATTAGTTGTAAAACATAGTTTAACGCCAACATAGTTTGCAAACGTGAAATAAATGAATACGCTCTCAAATGTGCCATCCGAGGCAGAGTGTGTCCGCCACGTTCGGCACACGCGATCGTTCGCTGCTCTCTGATTGGTTGAATCGTTTTTTGGACATAGCTCGGTAAGTAATTGTCCGATTAATATGAAACCTTGAAAAGGCACATCCTCGGGTCCCCAGCAATATACCTGGCAAGTTAAAAGTATATCGGACCCGTGGTTGTCGAGAAACAGCGGTCACAGACAAACAAACGTACAGACAGAGATTACTGGAATTATAGATAGATATATGTTTTTAAGGACCACAGAGTGCCAATAATTTGCATACTGGATGCCAACTAATATAGTAATAGAAAATAGAACATTTGTGGGGGTTATTTATCAAAATATTGATATAATGACAAAAAATGTGTTAAATTTAGTGAAAAAGTGGTCGAAATCGCTTCGAGTTCAGAATTCACATTGTACATTTTTGTCAATATTTCAAAAATGAAAACTCCCAGAGTAACATTTGACCCCTCAAAATCTTCGCAAGGAACCACTGCATTGGAATATATCATTACTTTGTAATATGGTGGTTGTTTGGGGCATATATTTTGGCAAAGTTCAAAATATGTTCAACCATACCCCCTAATTTTGATATTTTGGAACGAAACATAGCTTTTGAACATTTTAGGTTTATTCGTCTACTACTTTTGGTATCTCAGTGTAATTTTTGGTATTAGCTAGTATCCTAAAGTAGGTTTGTAACATCAGCTACATTATATTTCACAATGCATGCAAACTTGCTCCACACTCTAGGTTTATCATGATCTCTCGAACAAATACGCCTTGTTATTATACAGTATTATTACCAATCAATTTTTAACACAATTGACACAGATTACAGGCATTTAAAACACATACTAAATAATGCTTATAAATTGAACCTATCCTTTTATGCATCGGGCTACTTTAAATTACAATGAACGTCATACATATTATACTTAAATCACTTAACAGAAAATAAATGTCTGAAATGACATCACGAAAGTGTCCCTCCCTTTAGATGCGCAGCATATTTGGCTCAGAATCCGTATTCTTGCTCCTCGTCAGATGGATCATCCTCGTCGAGGCTGTCGTCGTCTGGCTCGACAGACAATGGCTGATTGTCGCAGGCGGCAAGTTTACACATGTCTGTACATTTCAGTCCATTGGCAATGCAGACACAACTTGGTAGCTTGCAGCTCCTGGAACAATTACAGGCCAACAAATCCAGAAGAGCCTGAGGTGCTGCCTGTCCACTCATCCAGTCCACAGCCAGAGTTGTTCCATCCTGATCATCCCATTTCCATCCTTTTCCAACTGGACTGGGGGTCATTGGGTGCCTCTGAAGGCTTCGTTTCCAAATTGCTGCCTGGTAATTGGCCCGCTGTACATGTTTTCGGAAGCAGTCATTGCATGGAGGCAATTGGTGGCTCTCAATCCCGCCCTTCTTTGCACAGAATAGATGGTATCGAAGGCTATTAAGTTCCTTTGTACCAGACTTGGATGCATATAGGAGGCATGTGAAATTCTCCAGCTTATCCATAAGCTCCTCGGCCACATTCCATTCTTTTCCCAACTGGGCGAACGTTTCTTGGACCTCTTTGCTAGACCTAAGCAGTTTAAGCGCTCCGAGTTTGCCTTTGCCGGCAAATGTGCTGACAGTGTCGCAACCTGTGTAAGCATGCATCCCTATAAGTCCATGACAAACATCTGCGCCCACTGAAGCTGCAATTTTGGTAATGTCAATGATTCGTTTCCGTTCTTTGGTGCCACATTTCTGGAACAATTTTGATGCAATTTGAGTATGAAACGCCAACGCCATGATGAATACGTCAGTGTCCTCGGAGCTGATTACAACTGCTGGATATCCAGTCTGTGCAGCATGAGCAGTGTGAAGGAAGAGTCGACCATCTGCTTCCTCATGTGTACTTTGCAGCTCAAGCACCGCCTGGTGTCCTTCCGTGGTGATTTTGTAACACTTGTCTTCTGTTGTTACAAATAAGACCTTTCCATTCAGATGCTTGGTGTAATCTGGTTTCCTCCATTCGCTCACCAGAAATGAAATGAGGCTAGACTTATTCCCAACATGGGCCAAGAAGCTTCTCCATTGCCTTACAATTTGCGATGCTGTGATGTCCTGAAGCTTAAGTCCAAGTTCCTCTCCTCTGGCGAGCCTTTCACAGTTCTTGATGGATGTATCTTGGTAGGTGTCGAAGACGATGTCGATCCTGTCACTAGTGCTGCCATCTTTCAGTGCCATCGACAAAACAAACTGGGCAATTTCCCCAAAGTTGACTTGATCCCCTTTCACCTTCTGGATTATGCTCATTCCATCTATTATGGTTGCAGAATGATCAGGAAGTTGGTCAACAGGGGCTACATTATTTTGTAGATAACTAGCAAGAGCAGCCTTGTTGGTTTTACGGTGGAGACCTTCTGGGGTTGCCAGTGCCCATGGTAACGGACCAAGAGGATGGGATAGTACATCAGCCATCTGCAGATTTCGTCCCTGTGCCATCACAATGATGCGACCAAACAATGCTCTGTCAGCTTGAAGAATCACGGATCTGCCACTCATTTTGACTTGTTTCTTCTTGCATAAATTACTGAAGGTTTTCAGTTTGTTCATTTTTATTGGATCATGAAAGCGTTTGATTGGTGGGTCCGTCTCGAGTCTCTCAGCTTTGAAGTTTGTGTAGCATTCAACTCCAATGTCTCTGGCATTCTTCAAATCCGAGCAGATATCTTCGGGGGCTTTTTTTGCTGTTGAGATACTGATAAGTTCGCGAGCTTCTTCAAATGGATTTACCCAGCTCTTCACCAGATGTACGATTGTCGAAACAGCATCCTCATCTTTCCTCACACGCGTTTTGTGCAGGTCAGCATGTGGAACATTTGATCCCTGTTCTTGTACCATTTCCCTCATCTGACCAAGAAAGGCACTCCTGTGTTCTGCAGTAATGTAATAGCGCTTGACTGCTCCTGATTTCAGACTAAACCTTGTTGTGCCTCCTGGGGTCTGTGTATCCTTGTTCACAGTGACTTCAGTCGTTTGGTCAACGGGAATGCGTCCAAATGTATTGTGACTGGATAGTTGAACAGAGAACGAACCACCCAAGAAGGCCTGGTACACAGCTGGATGATTGGCTGCCAGATTGGTCATCTCAGCATAATACGCTGGTAGGTATCGTGCATAGTTAAATCTGTCGTAGGCAAAACACCAGGGGATCATGTTCTGGATAGCAGAGAGATGCAAGAGCCAATTTCCTTCTCGAGCAGCACGCAGCAGGGCAAGCAAGACGTTTTCAACAATGTCCACATAAGACATCCAAAAGGCTGAGAGTTCTCCATTTTCATTGCGAAGATGGTCTAAGAATTCGTTCCAGGTGGTGACTAACTCCGTGTATTTGGCGTTTGCCAGAAGACTGTCAAATTTCTGTTGACACAAATGTTCGACCAAATCACTCACTTCTTCTGACACAGACGCTATGTTGTGCTTTTCTTCTGGTTTGTTTCTCTCAACCCATGGAATGAATGCCTCCCATGCTAGTCTCATGAATGCTTCATACACAGACTTGTGCACATACACTGCGCGGTTGTACATCTTCCCAGAAAACACACTGGCAAGTGAGCCTTCCGCTGTGAGGTTTGTTTCTATGCACAGGTCCCGGAGACCAGCATCTTGAAAACGAGCTCCTAGAATTGCGAGTATATTGCCGACTGTATGGAAAGTGCCCAGACGGAGAATGATTCGTGAATACTTGTCAGTGTGTTTCCAGGTGATTTCGGCTGCCTTAGCGTATAAGGCCTGGTCCAACACTACGACAATCTCCCCTAACTGTAGTGCCTTCCTCACAAGTTCTGACTGGTTCAATATTTCAGCGACTGTGGTCAATTCCGTAGCTGGAGCATTGATCGTGGGCATATAACCAACAACATCCTTTGAGACCGTCAGAGAATCTCTGGTGTTGATATTGAAACCTGTCCAGCTTGGTATGCGCTGCTTCTCTGCGTCGGTCATTCGAGCAAGTATCCAGATGAGGTTTTTGTTCGTAGCTGTGTACTCTGTTACTATGCTCGTGTCTGTTGTGAGCAACTGTGGTCCAACGCGCTGTCCAGCAATGTATGTTGTCAATTCGTGATCAGAGACATCCAAAGATCTTTGCTTTTTCTTGGCTATCTCAGGAAGCGCTTGTTTCGGAAGATGTGGTCCATAAACTCTGGCCTGTACCACGATACCATTCACACGATGTGATGTTCCCTTTCCACTCAATGTTTCTTCCAATCTATCAATGTTGACCCATGCCAAGTTGGTAAACGTGTATGGTTGAATACTTGTTGGTATGAGTGTCTGCTGATTTAGATTAGCTGCGAGCTTCTGTAAGCACAAGGCTGTGTCATTTTCTTCCAACTGAGAGTAAGATATCCCATGGCCTAATCTGTTCAACGTCCGTATCAACTCCGTATTCCCAGTGAGTGTTTTAACCATGTATGGAAGCAGTATATGTTTTGGTGGCTTCTGCATACCACATGTCACTGCATATACCACATCTTGACTGAAGGATTCCGTGAGCATTGTTACTCTCCGTGAAGGGTGTTTGTGTTCTGGATCACCAGTTAGTAGACCGATCAGAAACCGTCGAAGATATTCTGGTGCAGTGAATGATTCCTTCTCCACGTCGCACGGGTGATACGGCCAGGTTGTTGTTTTTTCCTCGTCCTTTATTGTTGCTCTCAAAAATGATGATGACTGATCAATGATCTTCGAGATATTTGTTGATTTATCTTTCCAAGTTTTCAGCTCCCTTTCCATATCGCAATACTCGCTGACGATATATTGCATTGTTATGCAATCAGGTACAACAAGAAGTTTTCCTTTTGTGTCAGCAAAAATCTGAATACAGTCTCCCAACTCCTGTTCCAATTTCCGACGGAGATGTTTCTTGGTGGATTCTGTTAGACTATGTATGCCTCTGGCAGACATCATCGTTCGCAGTTTCTCTGTAAGCGTTGTAACTCTGACAATTTGCTTGTTGGGAATGATATCAGTTCGTATATAATGAAACAGTTCTGCATATGATTCGTCTTGCTTTTCGAGATAAATATCATTCTCCTGAGAAGGAGCAGGCTCTGTATCGAGACCAGGTGCTGGCCTTGTGTAGTCCCTGTAGCAGGAAGCATGATAATGTGCTTCAGCAGCAACTATGTCCCTACTCGTTATGGCTAAAATCTTGGTGTCACACCTGCGGATTGCACAAGCTCGAAGCTTCTGGTCCGATCTCAACTCCACAGATTGGACTAGTTTTTCCCGAGTTGACGTTCCCTTGTATCTCTTGACATTTTCGCAGAAAATGCATGTGTAGTCATAGATGCGTGATTCTGATGAGGATCGTCTTGCCGGTCGCTTAGCATTGGAACACCCAGCAACAGCTTCCTCTGTTGAGCTTGAATCTGTTTTACGTTTAAGGGCTTCCAGATCTCTCTTCATCGTGAAAATGCTTCTACATTTCCTATGGTAGAAGATCACTGGAATCTCCTTGTCTGTCACCGATTTAGCGATGTCAAGTATAGGGGAGTGATCTCTTACTTGAGCAGCATTTATTAGGGTTTTCCATGATTCAAAACTGTGTGGACTGGTAAGTTGTTCATTTGGATCAATACTCAGTGATTCCTTGTGAATGATACAATGTCTTCCAGTTGGCACTTCGGCCTCATCTCTGGTTTGTTCTTCCATTGCGATTGTACTAGCAATACTGGGCAAGCACTAACACCACCACCACCACATTACCTGGAATGACAAAAGGAAATAACAATTTAGTTGGGTAATACAGATGCAAATACAGTAATGTTTAACCCTTTAGCACCTATAATATCAAAATTAGGGGGTATGGTTGAACATATTTTGAACTTTACCAAAATATGTGCCCCAAACAACCACCATATTACAAAGTAATGATATATTCCAATGCAGTGATTCCTTGCGAAGATTTTGAGGGGTCAAATGTTACTCTGGGAGTTTTCATTTTTGAAATATTGACAAAAATGTACAATGTGATTTCTGAACTCGAAGCGATTTCGACCACTTTATCACTAAATTTAACACATTTTTTGTCATTATATCAAAAATGTGATAAATAACCCCCACAAATGTTCTATATTTCTATTACTATATTAGTTGGCATCCAGTATGCAAATTATTGGCACTCTGTGGTCCTTAAAAACATATTTATTCCAATTTTAGCAAATATCACATTTTTTGGCGAAGCGAAGCAGGCGTATAATAATATTTCGGGTGATAACACAGAGATGGCCGAGAGTTATACACTGCTATCACTTTTTTTTCATATCTAGGGACATATATCTTGCTAAAAATCACAATGAGCCTTACTCCATCTGTATGGTACCGACCGGTCAATTTGGGGGGTCTGGCTCATAGCCTACCCAGTGTAACCCCTCAGCCCATGCATGGTGGAAACCAATTTCAAGATGGCTGCCATAGAACCATATTGAAAATCGCAGCGTGCCCATTTTCGAAAGGAACCTTCCTCTACTCAACCCCAACACACACTGCAAAAATGGATTTAATCGGACAAGCCGTTCTGCTTGAAATTGACGGAAACCAATTTCAAGATGGCTGCCGTGGCGGCCATTTTGAAAATCGCAGCACGCCCATGAACCTTTCTCTACTCAATTCCAACACACTGCAAAAATGGATTTAATCGGACAAGCCGTTCTGCTCGAAATTGACAGAAGCCATTTTTCAAGATGGCTGCCGTGGCGGCCATATTGAAAATCGCAGCGCGCCCATTTTCGAAAGGCACCTTCCTCTACTCAACCCCAACACACACTGCAAACATGGATTTAATCAGACAAGCCATTATGCTCGAAATTGACGGAAAATAATTTCAAGATGGCTACCGTGGCGACCATATTGAAAAATCGCAGCGTGCCCATTTTCGAAAGGAACCTTCCTCGACCCAACCCCAACACACACTGCAAAAATTAATTTAATCGGGCAAGCCATTATGCTTGAAATTGACGGAAACCAATTTCAAGATGGCTGCCGTGGCGGCCATATTGAAAATCGCAGCGTGCCCATTTTCGAAAGGAACCTTCCTCTACTCAACCCCAACACACACTGCAAAAATGGATTTAATCGGACAAGCCATTCTCCTTGAAATTGATGGAAAACAAAAGTTGACAGAAGCCCGGATGGCTGCCGTGGCGGCCATATTGAAAATCGCAGCGCGCCCATTTTCGAAAGGAACCTTCCTCGACTCAACCCCAACACACACTGCAAACATGGATTTAATCGGACAAGCCATTATGCTCGAAATTGACGGAAAATAATTTCAAGATGGCTACCGTGGCGACCATATTGAAAAATCGCAGCGTGCCCATTTTCGAAAGGAACCTTCCTCGACCCAACCCCAACACACACTGCAAAAATTAATTTAATCGGACAAGCCATTATGCTTGAAATTGACGGAAACCAATTTCAAGATGGCTGCCGTGGCGGCCATATTGAAAATCGCAGCGCGCCCATTTTCGAAACGAACCTTCCTCTACTCAACCCCAATACACACTGCAAAAATGGATTTAATCGGACAAGCCATTCTCCTTGAAATTGATGGAAAACAAAAGTTGACAGAAGCCCGGATGGCTGCCGTGGCGGCCATATTGAAAATCGCAGCGCGCCCATTTTCGAAAGGAACCTTCCTCTACTCAACCCCAACACACTGCAAAAATGGATTTAATCGGACAAGCCGTTCTCCTTGAAATTGACAGAAACCAAAAGTTGACGGATGCCCGGTCACCCGGCCGACAATACCCCTCAGCCCAATTTGAGCTGAGGGGTGAAAACAAATTACCTGGATTTGAGGCGAAGCATCCCTTTTTAGCTTTTTATAGGGGATATATCCAGATGGGGAGCACAACCCCATGAGACCTTAATGTTTTGATGCATCATACCAAATTTGGTCCATATCGGTCATGTAGTTTGTGAGGAAAATGTTTGAGTGAATATGAGGGATTAGGGGGAAGGGGCCCCCTTCCCATGAGAGATACAGCCAGGGGGACAATAATTTAAGGTTAGGGAATGGTCATGACTCCGCATGTCCACTGTCCAGTTTGGTCTGGATCCTGTTGTCGGTTTCTGTGAAGATTATTAAATGAAATACCAATACTTTGGGCAAATCCCTACTTTCACCCCATTTAAATGGGCAGATCCAGATGGGGAGCAGAGTCCCATGAGACCTTACAGTCCTGATGCATTATACCAAATTTGGTCCGCATCGCTCAGGTAATTGTGGCGATGTTTTAGTGAAAATGAGCGATTTGGGGAGGGGGCCCGTAGCCCCCTTTCCAGGGGAGATACGACCATTAGGAGCATGAGTATTAGACAATGAACCTGAATGTGGGAAAAAAAATACATGGACTGCATACATGTATTTATATATACATATATATTGTTACGGTTTTTAGAACATTCACTAGTAAATTTTAGTAAATGTTTTCCCTTATAAATGTTCCCCTGTAAATATCCCCATCAATTGGCTTGTTAAAGCCAAGTCCGCTTGATGTGGCCAGTCCCTGGTGTTGGGCTAGCGGCTAGGGTGCCAGCTTAGGATCCAAGGATCCTGGGTTCGAATCCTGGTCGATCGCTGAATTAACGCCAGGGGGGTTGACTCAGCCTGTCATCCTTCCGAGGTCGGCTAATTGAGTACCAGTTCACTGGTAATTCCCTGCTTGTCGTAAAAGGCGACAAACAGGGTTGGCGGCAGGAAGGGCATCCGGCCGTAAAACATTGCTTCAAAAAGGGGACCAAAAAACAACAACAACCACGGTCCCCAAAAAAGGCCAACCCCCGCTTTGCGGGGAAAAATGGCCTCCAAACGGTGGTTTTTTTAAATTGGCTTGTCAAAGGCATCAATATCCCCATCAAATATCCCCATCAATTGGCTTGTTGGCGTCAGGAAGGGCATCCGGCCATAAAAAAAACATTGCCTCAAACAGGGAACCATGATTGTCATGGGGCCCGCAAGGCTAACCCCCGCTCTAGCAGGGAAAAATGGCCTTAAAACGATCATTCATTCAATTGGCTTGTTAAAGATCGCACCCTAGTTAGTCCATGTACAACACGTAGCGAACCATAGGACCTCTCCGTAGTTATTTCATTATTATGTGTTTCAGTTAAGGATCTGTTCCCAATATTTGAATCTGCGTTGCATTAATCAAATAAAATAGGCCCCTTTCAATTTCCCCAATCGCCTCACCCGCGCTTCAAAGTAACAGTCGGGCGGCGTTCGCTGCTCCTTGCCTTGATGCGGTTGTTGGCCCCAAACTGCCATTAGCCATGTGGTCAAGACGAGGAATAAGGGGCGGAGCCACCAGAACAAGGTGTGGCACGTCGACGCATTGGCGGAGATGGAGTGAGCGAGCCCTTTGCTGGCCAACCAGCGCCGCGGTGAGCGAACCGGTAGGCGTGTCATCAGAGCCGGCGGTTTGATTCCAGCACGAACGATAAAAGCGGCTGAAAGGGACTGCTTGAACAGCCGGGTGAGAAGGTACGGTTGGGAGTCGGGTGAGAAGGTACGGTTGGGAGTCGGGTGAGAAGGTACGGTTGAGAGTCGGGTGAGAAGGTACGGTTGAGGGTCGAGTGAGAAGGTTCAGAGAGTCGGCTTGGGTTGGAGACGGCGCTTGGTGGGGTCTGGCTGAGAGACGAAGCTGCGCAGAGCCCTCTGACGAGCTGTTTCGAAAAGCCCCCCGACCGCGTGAACTAATACGTGCAGCTGCCGCCGGGTTTTTCGCCTCGAGCCGGAGCGTGGACTGGAGCCACCCTCGACGCTGCGCACCGGCCCGGACCGTCCTACCCTGTCACCTGCATGGACCCTTCTCCTTCTTCCAGTCATTCCTGCCTGCCATCCCCTTTTGTGTAAGTCTGTCCTGGGCGTTGGTAATATAAGGCTGTTTAAGGCTGCCCTGTGTATCTTCTTCTTCTTCGTTCTGTATATTACTTTCGTTTCCTCTTCTTCTTCTTCTTTGGTTTTGTATATAGTTAATAAATATCTGGTATTCCTTTACTTTGGTTTCTTCTTTCCCCCCGATCGCTTTAGTCCCTTCTTCCCATTGAATACCTGTGGCGCGATTTTGGCCAAATGCCTTATAGTCGGGTTTAGTCTCTTGATAACGGCCCGAGCCGCAGCTCGCTTCGCTCGGCGCAATCCAATCACGCTGCGGCCCGGGTTGGAGTATTTCCTCGCTTACGGCCGGTGGTAGTACTTAGGTATTAAGACAAATTGGGCGTACAACCCTACTTACCATCGACCGGAAGTGACGTCATACCCCCAGGACCGGTCGGGCGGCCAGCTTAACAGGACAAGGGGACTAACCCCCCCCCCCCCCTTGGTAAGGGGAGCGCCGACCCCGAATCCGCAACAATTGGTGTTGGGAGTGGGATTTGAAGCCCAAACCAAATTTTCTACTATATGAAAAAATTTGGTCAAAATTACGAGCGGCCAAAATCTAGTATTAACATCCAAATTGAGTCGTGCCATGGATAGTCAAGGCGATCGGATGCCGGTGGGGGTAGATGAAGAAGGGTTAGAGTCAACCCAGGACCCCAGGGAGGAGGTGGGAGAAATGGAAGAGGAGATCGAATAAGGTGTGGTAGAGGGGGTTGCAGGCACACAAAATGGCGGCGCCTCGCATGTGGCGACGAGGGCTGCGCCCGCTGCGCAATTGGGAGGGATGGATTTGCAGGACCTCATGGCGCAGCTACAGGCGGTCATACAAATGGAGATGGCAAAGAATAGTGAGCAAATGGAAAATAAAATGGATGCTCGGAGTAATAAGCTGGGGGAGCAACTGGGCAGCCAAATTGGGGGCCTAGAGGTCAAATTGGTAGGAGTAGAGGGCAAATTAGGGGGCCAATTGGAGGACGTGCGTAGCCAAATGAACGAAGGGTTAACGGGGCTGGAAAACAGAATGGCCACCCAGGAGAACCAAATGGAAGGGATGAAGAACGGGTTAACGGGGTTAGAAGATAAGATGGGGGGCAAATTAAGGGAAATGGGGGAGCAGATAGAGGAGGTAAAAATTGGACTAGAAAACAAATTGGACACCTACAAGGGGGAGCTAGAACAGATGAGGGCGGCATCTACCAAGGAAATAGGAGAGATGGGGGAGGATATAAGGCGCGGGGTGAGCGAAGAGGTCGGAGGAGTACGCGATGAGGTAAAGCAGTGTGAGGAGCGCATGGAGAAAGAGGTGAGAAAGAGTACGGTTAGGTTGCAGGGGGGAATAGAAGATTTGACGCGGGGAGTAGATCAGCTGACAGTGGGACAAAAGGAGTTAGGGGAGCAAGTAGAGAAGAACACAGCTGTGATAAGGGGGCTGAAAGCGACACAGAAGGAAATAAAGAAAGAACTAATAGCGACGAAGAAAGAATGTCAGACGGTACACGAGGAGCTGACAAAGAGGCTGGACGAGGTAGCAGAGCCGTTGGAGACAAGAGAACGAGAAGTCAGGAAGCATATAGAGACGACCAAAGTGGCCTTAGAGGAAGAAATTGAGGGGGCGCATCGGGAAATAAAAGAGGTGAAACAGAAGTTAGAGGAAGTGGAAGAAGGGGTGAGTAAAATTTAAAAGAGACGGAGGGAGTCCAAGAAGGAAATCAAGGAGGTGATGGAATTGGTGCAAGGTCTGTGCTCACAGCATGATGATGTACTTACTGACCAAATAAAAAGTTTGCAGGTGGCGGAGGAGGAGGCGAAGATGACGAGGCACCGAGGTGAGTGGCGATATGCTCGGAAATGTATATGGTGTGAGGGGAGGTTCAGCGAGCTTGGGTGTTGGTATAGACCTGGGCGTTCGTGAGGGGCCAATGGTGAGGTGTGCGACTGGTCCTGAGTGCGTGGAAAGAGAGTGTGTGCAAGGAGGTCCGATTATGGGGTGCGAGGGGTATTGGTGAGCAAGGGTGTGTGAGTATAGAACGGGTAGCATATGGACGTGAGAATGCAATCCGAGCATCGACGTTAACCGGGCCAGCGTTCAGGCCGACGTATAGCCGATGTGAGCTCTCGGTGCGTGGCGTTCGTTGTGTGCTGCGGAAGCCGGCCGGGATCGTAGTCGCGTCGCTCCTGCTCGGGGCGTCGTGCACGATTCGGGCCGGGCCCCGCCCTGTACGGTCGGTACCGTGCTTTGCCAGGCAACGTGGGCGGCCCGGTTCGAGGGTAAGGAGAAGGGGTCGGGGCAGCGCCCCCTTGTGGTGGCGGCATTCCGGCCGGGCAAGGCTGGGCCATCGCGCTTGGGAGCGCAAGGCCTTGTGCCGAGATGGTGCTTGGAGCCTTGGCTCAACAAAACCTCCTCCCCAGAATCGATGCCGGACGGATCCAACCACAGGAGACTGACCATCCGCACACATAGCCGGCTTTTCGAAGCCGAGCTGTGAACATGCAATTCCCGCACCGAGGCTCGTAGTTTAATGGACTGATGGTAGTAGTGATAGCGTATCGTAGTTTTACCATTCGCCCCACATTTTGGGGGCACATGAGCTTTAGTTTATGGGGTTATGGCGGTGAAAACCTGGCCAGGAAGGGTTAGGTTATTGATAGGATTTAGAAAGATGACCATAGGTAACGTTAGATTTAAGTAGCGACATTGATACCTGTAGAGGGGACGCAAAATAGATCAGATGGATGATAACGAGGGAGTGCTTAGTATAAGGGAAGACGGGGAGCACGAGTTTCAGAAGGGAGTAGTTAGATTAGATGATGCAGTGTGTTTGTGGTGTGGTTTATTGAATGAGGCATTGCGTATGGAAGTTCTTGCTGGTGAGCATATTGAAATGAGGAATTGAGAGGCAATGCTCATGAATGATGTGTGTGTGAGCGTGGGAGAATCTGAGTGCCTGAGGCAATGGTTTGGAGAAGAGAAAGGGTATTGAGCAGAGTATTGTGAAAAGGTGTGATTGTGCATTGAGTGATTGACTTGCATGGTGCATGGTGGCAAGTGAGAATGGTTGGATGGAATAAATGGTCTGGTGTAAATGGTCTGGAATGAATGGAGTATGGAATGGATGGTGTGCAGTGGGAGTGTGGAATACGTGGAGTGGAGTGTATGGTGCGAAAGAGTGAATGGGGATAGGATGGACCCCCCTTCACGAGTACCCGAGGAGGGTAGTTTAAAAGTAGGTAGAGGGAGTAGGTAAATTTGGTGGATATTGACATCTGTGGTGCGAGAGTAGCAGAGTACTGCTTTGATTGGTGCATGAGTAAAGTGGAATGGGTGGGCGTGTGGCTGAATTCATAGTTATGGTCATTGCCTACCATAATGTCCCACCTAGTGTCCGGAGTAACCAATTCCCTTGGGGTTTCAACTGCATGCGGTTGGAATCCCTCAAGGGAGTTATGCTCGGAACGATGCCAGTTGGAGGTTATGGTCCTTGACCACGACATTACGTCACCAACTCCCTCGGAGCTTCAGCTGCATGCGGCTCCAGTTCCTTGGAGGTTGTGGTAGTTGCGTGACCATTTGTAGTTGAGCACTCCACCACTGGTAGTCTGTCGGCCAGGTGAGGCCGCAGGTAGGCTCTTGGAGCCAGGTAGAGTTGTGTTAGTGTTCAATGGGGCCCGAGGATCCTATGGAGAGGACCCGGGTAGCCTGACGCCAGAGAGGGCGGTAGTGGGGTGAGAGAGCCAGAGAGCCTTCCCCAGGTTAGGATGAGAAGCAGGTAAGCTCGGGTGGCGACATACAGTGGCGGAGGTGCGCAGGTAAGTTAGACCTGTTAGGGGAGCCACACGACCCAGCCCCGAAATTGTGCGAGGGCACAGGGTGAAGAATCGGGGGAGTGAGACCCCAAATTGGTGAGCGCCACAATATGTTCAATGGGTGTTCGGTTCTTAGAACCACATAGAGTAAAGATGGTCAATGGTTTGGCAGGGAAAGACCCCGGGTAGAGTAAAAGTGTGTTAAAGTCATTTAGAAGGTAGTTAGAATTGAAAATCTCTTCGCACCATCCGCATCCACTCACCAAGGTGACAGGACTCCACACAACCATTTTTTGCAAATGTTTGGAATGAGGAGACGCATCACGACGTGGGGGTGACATTGTGCTTGTGATTCCATCTCTTCCTCCTTAGGAGGGATTGAGGAGGAATTGGGATTGATGACAAATTTGGCTTAGGAGGGATTGATGAGAAATTGGGATTGATGATGAATTTGGCATTAGGAGAGATATGGGGAAGACAGGACGTTAGCGACGGATTTGTAAATTGTGTAAATACGGGGTAGGGGCAAGGGTAGCTTAGGCGACAGGGGGGGAACGTACGCTAGGGGACGAGCTTTCTCCGCTCGCTCTCCAGCGCACCTCACTCTGCATTGCCTTGTGTTGATGTGTACTCTTGCGCCCTTGCACTCCGCCAACCCTGCTTTGTCTTCCTTCCCCACTCATGGACCGTGGTCTTTGTGTGCCGAGGGGGAGTGCGCAGGTGACCGCAGTTGTGTGCCCGCACCTCCACTGCCTCCGGCCTGCACTGATACACCACCTTATGGACCACACGTTCTGTGGCCTAGCACCACCATATGGACCCCACGTTTTGGGGCCTGGCACCTCTGCTGGGGACCAGCCACTGTGGCCAGTGGTATTTGCTTGCGGACCACTGTGTTGAGGTGGCACCTAAGCCATGCAGGTGGACCACCTTAGTTGGCCCCTGCTGGCCGTAATTAAAAAAAAAAAGTGGACGCGGTTTGTGCCCTTGCATTTGCTAAAATAACCAACCTCCACGGTTAGCCCTTCCTCCACGACAGGGCCGTCCCCTGTCTGCTAGATGTTAATTCATTTCATCAGTTTCCAAGAACGGATCCACTCCATGGATTATTCCGCGGCTGTCTCATCGACTGAGGAATTTGATACGAAACCCGATCCTCGCCATGATCTTTCCTGGGAAAACCACATTTCAAATCTGGCCTCCAAAGGCAGTTGCCGACTGGGCATCCTCCGTCGTGCGAAGTTCTTCCTTGGTACACCTGAGCTCCTCACCACATACAAGGCTTTCATCTGCAGCTCAATGGAATACTGCTCTCCCCTCTGGGCTGGTGCTCCTGCCTCACACCTAGCTCGTCTTCACGCTGTTGAAACCAAAGCGTTCAGAATCATTGGAATCTCCCACGATGAAGCTATCTCTGAGGGCCTTTCACTTACTCACCGCAGGCAGGTTGGTGGTCTTTCCGTCTTCTACCGACTCCTCTCCGGCCTTGCTCCCCCAGCTCTCTCTGTGCTCTGTCCCCCAAATATTCCTACATGTCGCACAAGATCTGCCTACACAAGACCATATGGTCGCACAAGACCATATGGTTAAACTGCCAAAATAAAGACTTTCTGCTCACCTTCACTCCTTCATTCCTCTTTTCTCCCGCCTCTGGAACAAACTCCCTCACTCTCTTCAATCCCACTCCACCCTCCAGGTCTTTAAAACAGCTGTTCACCACCGTCTCTTATCTTCCCCCATCCAAAACCTTGACCTTTTCTACCCCCGCTAATTTCACCCCAATTCCACTTTTTTGAAATACCAACTTCTGTCCTGGAAGTCCTTGTGTTTTATACTTCTCCCACCCCCCCCCCCCCCTTCCCACACCTCTTCCCCCCAAGCCCTTTCCCTTCCACACATCTCCCTGCTCTCAAATGTTGCATTTGTGTGCTTCCCCTTCTCTCCCCATCTTGTTTTCCGCTCCCTCTTTTTATATATTTTGTTTGTCTGGTTGATTTTTTTGTGAAGTAAATGTTAGCTCTTTCACGAGCCTAGATTCAGTTTACCAAAAAAAAAAAAAAAAAAAAAAGCTAGAAGGTAACCAGAACCAACGGCCCAGCAGCCAGCCCGGAAGAGAGAAGACATCGGACACCAGTTATTATTGTTTGAAATGTGTTTGACTGTACATTTCCTTGCTGGTGCATATTTTTTGTGTCATGGTGCTTATTGGTGCTTTTCATGCATTTTGATAATTGGTGCTTGTGGTATGGTGTATCAGTGCAGTGCACGGCATGACTCTTCTTCATTTCAAAAGTTCTGCTTTTGTTTCCCAAAAAGACAGGTCCTGGGTGTAGTTTTGTAAATAATCAAAATAGTGTTCTTTGTAAATAATGCTCCCCACCGTAAATGTTTAGTTTGAAAATTAATTCCGCAATTCGGTTATTCTGTGGGCGTGAGTCAGTTAGGTAGAATGCAATGCAGCAGGCGGGACATATCTAGTTTTAAAAATGTCGCACTCAGGGTGAGGTTAAAAATAGAGGGTTACTACACCTGAGTGTCACACTAAGTTAAAGTTTTGTCGGCACGGGACGTGCCTGGAGGAGAGGAGGGTGCAGTGTTGCGGTTTTGAGAACCCCTCACTTGTAAATAATAATTCTTGTAAATAATTCCCTGTAAATATCCCCATCTCCCAAAGGTCGCACCCTAGTTCGGCCATATTGCAACACGTAGGACACCATAGGAACCTTCTTCAGTTATTTCATTAGTATGTTTCAGGTAAGGCTCTGTTTCCAATAGTTTGACTCTGCGTTGCATTAATCAAATAACATAGGCCCTTTTTCAAATCATATTCATTTTGCGGCGTAATCTGCCTCCAAATTGCATTGCGCGTCTCTGCCAGCCGCAGTGCTCGCTCCAAACGCCATTGACCACGCGGCCGAGTTGGAGAAGAAGGGGGAGGAGCGCCAGGAACGGAGGCGTGGCCCCATCAACGTGTCACGAAGGGAGGTACCGGTGAACCCTCGCGACCAGTCAGGGCCGAGGCGTGTTCACCGGTAGGCGGAGCAAAGCGCGCGCGGGGGTTGATTTGCAAGGCGCGTGATATAAGCGCCGCCGCGGACTACTTCAGGGAGATGAGCCAGGGAGAGAGGAGTCGAACACCAAGAGAGAGAGAGAGAGAGAGAGAGAGAGAGGAGACACGAAGTCGAGTGGGAGAGTCGGTCCATTACCACGACCATACGAACCGCACTGTCTGCCGGGTTTCGCCGTGAACCAAAGCGTGAACCTGGAGCGGGACCTCAACGCCTGAATCATCTGCCCGGACCTTCCTCCCCTGCCATCTGCCTGGACCTTCTCCTCCTTCCTGCTATTCCCCTTTCGTGTGTCCGTTTGTGTTGTCCTGGGCATGATAATTAAGAGTGTATAAGGTTGCCCTGTGTCTGCTTCTTCTTCTCCCTGTACATGCCCTTCTTTCGTTTTCTCTTTCTTGGGTTATTGTTAATAAATCATATTTGTTCTTCCTTACCTTTTGGTTTCCTCTCATCCGATCGCTTTCATGATTTCCTCAATTGAGTACCGGTGGCACGATTTGGCCAATCGCTCAGAATCGGGTTAGTCTATTGCTAACGGCCCGAGTTGCAGCTCGCTTCGCTCGGCGTATCCATTGACGCTGCGGCCCGGGTGGGAGTTATCTCCTCGCTTACGGTCGGGTTAGTAAGCAGGTATTTGGGACTCCATTGACCAATCACCCTGGCTAATACCGACCGGAAGTGACGTCATAGCTTCCAGGATCGGAGGCGGCCAGCTTAAACGACAAGGGGACTAACCCCCCCCCCCCCTTGGTAAGGGGAGCGCCGACCCCGAATCCGCAACTATATATATATATATATATATAACATACATATATAAATACATGCAAACAACAGGCCTTGTTCATGTTGCACAATCAAAGTGTCCTCCTACAAAAGTTACACTTGACATGGTAATTTGCAATTCTCACATGCTTTTTTATTACCTTGTTACCTCCCTATTAACGCTTCAAATGACAAATGTAATGATCATCGATAGGGTAATCTATTCGAGTACGACAGTAAAACGGTGTACCAAGTGTACATACCTCTCATTGTTAAAAATGCCCTCAAAATCTAACTTTACAGGACTGTCTTTCCCAATCACGAAACGTTTCTGCATTCACTGTTGTAAAATTCTCTTAAATCCCTCCATTTGCACGATCCTCAATTGTGAAGAAAAATAAACAAGAATAATTAGAACAAGAAATATGTCATGCATAGCATGACACTTGCGAAATCCCTAAAATAGGATATTGGCCTAAGATGACCGCAAAAATACTTGGTGGTTGAATTCAGTGACCAGATATGCAAGTCCTCTTCAAATTTCAGGTCAATCAGATAAAAATTGAGGATGTTAGAAATTTTTGCCTTTGTTGACCTTTTGGCCAACAGAACACCAACAGGCATTTTAAGGCAATTTTCCCTGCTAGAGCGAGGGTTAGCCTTGCGGGCCCCATGACAATCTTCTCCATTTTGCCCCATTTTCTACATCTCCCCTTGTTAACCCCCTTGCCCGCATTTCTTCTTCCACCAACTTTAGCCAAGTCTTTCTCGTTCTTCCCCATCATCTACTTCCTTCTTCATTCATTTCCATCACTCTTTTCAACCAGTCACTTTCATCCTTCCTCAACACATGACCAAACCATCTCAACCTGTTCCTCTTCACAGCATCAATCACAGGCTCTATTCCCATCATCTTTCACAATTTATCATTTGTCTTCCTCTCTCTCAACGATACTCCACGCATCAACCAAACCATTCGCATTTCCACCCTTTCCAGCCTTCCTTGCTGCTCCACATTCATTACCCATGTCTCACTCCCATAAATCATAACACATCTCACACATGCAGCATACACCTTTCCCTTCAGCTTCAAACACACTCCCCTCTGCATCAGCACGCCACTCAGTTCCCGAAACTTCTTCCATGCACATCTCACTCGAGCAACCGTTGCAGAGTCTGATCCACCTTCTCCATTCAGCATGTTTCCGAGGTAGCAAAATGTTTTCACACCTTCCAGCTTCACGCCGTCTCCAAGATCCACTCAACATTTCCTCCATCTGCAGCTCCCTCTGTGCACACCTTACATTTGAATGTAGCTGCCACACTGGTTAATGACCCTCTCAGACCACTACATTTTTGATGAACCCACTCAGCGCACATTGTACATTGAATGGAGTTCACTCCAACACCCTTCCTGCACACAGCACACGGCCACTTCCCAATTCTTTCCACCTCACCACATGCCATCATCTTCGTCTTTCCGATATTCACCTTCAGACCTTTTGCCTCCATACAGTCCTTCCACTTGTTCATCTTCTCCTTCAGTCCATTCATACTCTCCCCAATCAATACCAGATCATCTGCATAAATCAACTCCCACGGTAAACCCTCCTTTACATTCCGAGCCAACACCTCCATCACAGCTACAAATAGTAGTGGACTTAGTACCGACCCCTGCTGCACTCCCACCTTCACCTCAAACTCACCACTGTTCCTGTCCTTCCTCCTTACAGCTATGCGCGCTCTCTCGTACATTGCCATCACTACTCTGATCAACCATTCCTCCACTCCTAACTTCCTCAATGCCCATGTCACTACTTCACGTGGAACCCTATCGAATGCTTTCTCCAGATCAACAAACCCAAGAAACAACTTCTTCCTCTTCTCCATGTACTTCTCCTGCAACTGCCTTACAATAAAAAGCGCGTCTGTCGTTCCTCTTCCTGGCATAAATCCAAACTGCATTTCGTCCATCTTCACTTTCTTCCTTATCCTCCTCTCCAACACCCTTTCCAATACCTTCATTCCATGCTCCAATAACTTTATCGCTCGATACGAGCCACAGTCCAGAGGGTCACCTTTCCCCTTGTATAGATGTATAGAGTACTCAGTTCCCAATCCACTGAAATGCGGCCTTCTTTCACCACCAGATTACAGATCTCTGTCATTCTCTTCATACCCCAACTTCCCGCTGCTGTCAACATATCTCCCACAACTCCTGTCGGCCCTCCCGCTTTTCTGCTCTTCATTGCTTTTATCGCTTCCTCAACTTCCTTCTCAGTTATCTTCTCTGCCGGTCCTAAAACTGGGATACTCTCGATGTTGCCTTCCCATTCATTCTCTGCATTCAACAGGATTTCCATATATCTCTTCCATCTTCCTTTAATTCCATCTGGGTCCACAACGATTTGTCCCACTTCATCCTTCAAACAACTCACCCCCATCACATCACACCTCTCTTTCGCTATCTGCTTTGCAATCCTGAATACCGCTCTCTGACCCTCTTTGAATCCAATCAAAAACATTTTCCTTTATGCCTCCTGCGCCTTTGCTACCTCTTTCTTTGCAGCCTTCTTGGCTGCCTTATAACTTTCATGCTTTGACTCTTCTGCTCCCGTACCCTTCACCTTCTGCCACACCTTGAACTTCTTCTTCTTCTCATCAATCCTCTTTCCAACTTCATCATCCCACCACCATGTTTCCGAGTGCCTCGGTGGTCCTTTCGTGTCCTCTTCTCAAACCACTGTGTAGCGTAAGGTGTAGACCACTGTGTAGCCACATACCTATTTTGACCTCAAAAATACTTGGTGGTTGAATTCAGTGACCAGATATGCAAATCCTCTTAAAACTTCAAGTCAATCGGATGTAAATTAAGGATTTTAGAAATTTGACAAAGTTGGTGAACTTTGTTGATCTATTCACCTTTTCACCTCAAAAACAATAGGCTTCTTGCTCATGACCAACTCTACGATTTGGTGAAGTTTCATGAAGATCAGTTGAAAATTGTGACCTGTAGGCGACTGACATAGACAGACTGAATGATGCACAAGACCAACCAATATACTTGAAAAATCTTCGATTTTCACAAGTAATAATCACAGTAACTAGAGAGTTCATAGAACACCTTACGCTACACGTTTTTGTTCTCCTCTTCCCTTTATAATGGGTGAGGTCAAATGGCACTAAGTTCCCCGCCAGGCTCATCTGCACTCCGATCTACTCCTTCAGTTCATCCATTCTCATTCTATCCACCCTCTTCACTGCAACAATCCTCCAGACCCAGTTGTTCTCACAAACATGCAGCCTCTGTTGTTATCTCTGTCTCCAGACCGTAAAGGTAGGCCAGCGTTATGCACAGGATTAGAACCCTTCCTTTCAATCTCCTTGAAATATTTGTCTGCCATTACACCCTCCACCCTTTTGCACCCACCTGACTTGTCCTCCTCACCTCTGCCTCTGACCTACCATCTCCGTTCACTCTTCCACCCAGGTACTCAAACCTATTTCCTTGTCTGATCTCCTTCCCATCCTACCCGATATTCATTTATTTTCTCTGCTGCCCGACCCACATCACCTCTCTCTCCTCGATGCACATTTTCAGCCCACCTTTCCCAAATGCCTCCTTCCACTTCCCCAGTACTTAAGCATATCCTACCCACTCTCCACTCCCGGACCGGGGAGGTGAGGGGAGGTGAAGCGAAGGCAGCGTGAGGGGAGGGGGAAGCGAAGGCAGCGTGAGGGGAGGTGAAGCGAAGGCAGCGTGAGCGGAGGTGAATTGAAGGCAGCGTGAGGGGAGGTGAAGCGAAGGCAGCATGAGGGGAGGTGAAGCGAAGGCAGCGTGAGGGGAGGTGAAGCGAAGGAAGCGTGAGGGGAGTTGAAGCGAAGGCAGCACAAGGGGAGGGTGAAGCAAAAACAGTGCGAGCTGGGAAGGGAAGGTACAATGAGGGGAGGGGAAGGGAAGACAGTGCGAGTGATAAAGGGAAGGCAGCATTAGTGGGGAAGTGAATGCAGCGAGAGCGGGGATGTGAAGGCAGCATGAGCCGGGAGGGAAGGCAGTGTGAGCTGGGGAGGGAAGGCAGCGCGAGCCGAGGGAAGGCAGCGTGATCCAGAGAGAGAAGGCAGAATGAGCCGGGGAGGGAAGGAAGCGTGAGCCGGGGAGGAAAGGCAGCGTGAGCCGAGAAGGAAAGGCAGCGTGAGCCGAGAAGGAAAGGCAGAGCGAGCTGGGAAGGGAAGGCAGTGTGAGCTGGGAAGGGAAGGCAGCATGAGCCAGGAAGGTAAGGCAGCGCGAGCCGGGAAGGTAATGCAGCGCGAGCCGGGAAGGTAAGGCAACGCCATACATTATGAGGGTTTGCCGAACTTAACAGGCACAAAATAACTCCCACACCACCCCTCCCTCTGGAGTCCTCACTAAGTCAGCATGGGGGAAGGGAGGGGGAGAGGGGAGGAGGTTGGGGGCAATGGGAGGAACCCTCCGGATCTCAGTGACTCTCCACTCGTAGATTGTTTTATTGTACTAAAAAGGAATTTTTTTTGTAGTCTATTTTACATTTATTTACATTACTGTATTACAATGTCCACTTTGGGGTAAAAAAAAAAAAAAATGATCCAAGCTGCTTTTTTCAAATTTGGAGCCACAGATGCGCAGTACATATTCCACTTTAAATTGATTACTCATGTCACAGTAGCTAAAAGCTCTCAGCCTGGCTTACAGCAATGTTTTATGGAAAAAAATTCGTGTTTTAAGAAGTTTTGTTCGAAAAAAAACCCCCAAAATTACGAATTTTTTTGTATTTACGCCTTTCATCTTTAAAGGCCAATATCTCAAGTAATGAAACAGAAAACCAAATACTTGATACTGCATTGCGAGTCATCAGAAGGAACCAAAAAAAGGTAAAGAGAAAAGATTTGAGTCATCAGGAGGAACCTGGATAGGATTCAGGTTTCAACCACAACTCCACTACCCTCAAACCCATCCAAGCGCAGCCAAGTGAACGTTACAGAAAAAATAAATTCTGCAAGGATTCTCTTCTCCAAAGACAGATAGAAAAATAAAAGAGAAATAAAGAAGAAGCAAGAATTAGAATGAAAAAAATTAAATATGAAAAAGTGGAAAGAAATGTGAAAGAAACAAAAATCCCTAAACTCCTAGCCCGAGGCTCGACTCCTAGCCCGAGGCTCGACTCCTAGCCCGAGGCTCGACTCCTAGCCCGAGGCTCGACTCCTAGCCCGAGGCTCGACTCCTAGCCCGACGCCGAGGCTCGACTACTAGCCCGAGGCTCGACTACTAGCCCTATGACAGAATAGATCAAAATTTTACACGTAAAGGAAGATGCGGCTGTTTTGAGTTGTTCTGCATCCAAAAAAATTTTTTCCCTGTTAGACATGCACTTTAAAAAAGAATTGAAGGAAATGCCTCCGAAGAAAAATTTAGTTGCATGCTGATTGGGATATTAAACAAACCAAACGAGCAAACAAAAACACACAAGCAAGCAAACACACACACAAAAACAAATACGCGCAAACACGCGCACACACACCACACACCACACACCACACACCACACACACAAAAACAAATACGCGCAAACACACACACACACACAAACAAACAAACACACAAGCAAACAAACACACAAGCAAACAAACACACAAGCAAACAAACACACACGCAAGCACACACACAAGCAAGCGCACACACAAACACGCAAGCAAACACACACACACACAAGCAAGGAAACACACACACAAAAACAAATACGCGCAAACGCAAACACACACACACACAAAAACAAATACGCGCAAACGCAAACACACACACACACAAGCAAACAAACACACAAGCAAACAAACACACAAGCAAACACACACACAAAAACAAATACGCGCAAACACGCACACACACACAACACACACACACACACACACACACACACACACACACACACACACACACACACACACACACAAAAAAAAACAAATACGCGCAAACACACACACACACACACACACACACACACACACACACACACACACACAAGCAAACAAACAAACACACAAGCAAACAAACACACAAGCAAACAAACACACAAGCAAACAAACACACAAGCAAACAAACACACACGCAAGCACACACACAAGCAAGCGCACACACAAACACGCAAGCAAACACACACACACACGAGCAAGCAAGGAAACACACACAAAAACAAATACGCGCAAACACACACACACACACACACACACACACACACACACACACACACACACACACACACACACACACACACAAGCAAACAAACACACAAGCAAACAAACACACAAGCAAACAAACACACAAGCAAACAAACACACGCAAACAAACACAAGCAAGCGCACACACAAACACACAAGCAAACACACACACACAAGCAAGCAAGCAAGCAAGCGCACACGCACACACACACACACGCAAACTTCGCATTGCCTGGCTCGGTTGTAGCTGAACGTGCCAGAAGCCGAGGTGCTAGTTTACGGCCCAAACGCCTCGAGATTGTCAAGTTTCGAGCAGATAATAAAAAACCAATAGCGCGTCTCTTGACGAGGAGATATTGTGTAATCTTCTAACGAGGAACATACGAGGGGAGAGCCGAGTTAACAAATCCAGCTGTGAGAGCACCACGATCTGACGATAAATACAGTAATACTTGAGAGTTGAGGGCCTGAGGGGCGATAATAATGTACACATGCCGTTCTGCTCACATCGAATGCATTTATAATGACAGGATAGAAGCTTCCTTATTAAACACTAATTCCTAAAAACGTCCTGGATTTTCAAAAGCCAACATTTATACAGCCTTTCCGACCGAACAATAAAGCTTTGCCACTCACCGTGTGCCTCGTAAACTCTTGCTTATGGCGCCAACTCATTTCGTCTTGTTGTCAACTCTCAATGTGGATTACTACTACTAGCTCTGATGATTGTTTGCGAGCCTTAAACGTAAACTTTTACCTCACATATAATACTATACAAGTTACTATTTGATGAGGGGGAAAAAGAAGGAAAAATAAAATAAATGAAAGAGTTAAACCAGCTCAGGAAATGGGAACGAAATTATACACCGCCCATTAGTTTACACCGGTGTTAATTATTTTCCTTGTTCTCCAATTTTTTTAATATGGCCTTTTATTTACATAACTAGTTAAAGTATCCGGCGTTGCCGGGTAACATGAATCGCTTCCTAGCGGGAATATGATATACGCAATCTGTGTCCATCATCGAGATTCTCGAGGGAATTTAAAAAAAATAGATCGCACGTACAGTGGCCTCTGATGCAGTGGAGTGACACTCTATGGCCTATCCCATGGAAGTTACACTCACAAACTGCTTACGAAGTACCAGGCTATGCTTCTGCAATTAAACCATTCGTGTCAGACAATGACAGTCTTTTGCTCCTTCAGCTGACAGTTTCGTTCAGTTTCAGTAACACACACACACACACACACACACACACACAAGCAAACACACACACACACACACACACACACACACAAGCAAACACACACACACACACACACACACACACACACACACACACACAAGCAAACACACACACACACACACACACACACACACATACACACACACAAGCAAACAAAAACACACACAAACACACACACACACACACACATACACACACAAGCAAACAAACACACACACACACACAAGCAAACAAACACACACACACACACACACTTTACACACACACACACACACACAAGCAAACACACACACACACACACACACACACAAGCAAACAAACACACACACACACACACACACATCTTGTTTATCTATTTTTATTTTTTCACAATTCTATCTCTTATGATTTTCAATTCTTATTTCTCTTTTTCAATTCTTATTTTAAAATGCATTTAATTAATTGTACAGTATTGGTTGTTCCTAAACAAATATAAATAATTTAAAGGATTGCTGTAAATGATGTTAATTTCACAACATCCCATAATGTCCCCCGTCGCACAGCGGAGCGAAATAAAAGGGGGACTATGGTTTTCCCCTCCGTGTCCGTCCGTCCGTCCGTGCGTGCGTGTGTGCGTGCGTGTGTGCGTGCGTGCGTGCGTGCGTAAGCGAAGGACCGCATTCGAATTTGGTGTGTGGGTGCAACCACTGATCTCTGCAACCACTGGATAGCGCATCGCCCACTGAACGTAACACACACAACTGACGCTGCCGCACACACAGTTCGGCCATCTTAACCACTCGCATCGTATGCGGACGCGTCAGGAGTCAGGGAGTGAACAACGCGTAATTTGTATGCAATTCCCAATTAAGCTCGCTGCTTTCCTTCAGATCTGGACTTTATATCAAATCCCTTATACTAAAGCGCGGCGTTACGCGCGCTGCTTGCGAGCAAGGAGGAAGCGGACAAGCGGTAACTTATAAACGTCTTTATTGTAGGAGCTCACTGTAACACTGGCCCGCTCCGGACTGGGCACCCGGTGTATATCATGAGGCCACGCCTACCCCTCGGGCGTGGCCACCGCCCACTTGGTGCGTGGGATGATGTCACCACGCCAGTGGGCTTTTGTGTCCGCCACACGCGCCCCCCCAGAATTCCCGCGCACCTGGAGGGCCAGTTTGCGGGGCAGACAAATGACCCGGCCGAAGCGCCCCCTGGCGATCGGCGGCGTCCGGGGTGCAGGGATGCCAGGTGGGATGCCCCTGGCTGCCCCTGGGATGGGTGCAGGACCGGGGGGCGGCGTGGCGGCGGGGCTGGGCGGTGCCGGGGGTCCGCCCGCAGGAGGGCGGCCCCGACGTGGGGGTCGGGCCACTGGCGGTGGATGGTCCACATCGAGGTGGGCCGGCTTGAGGCGGTCTACCGAAACGCGGTCAGGAGTACCGCCGATGTCCAGGGTGAAGTGCTTCGCCCCGGTCTCCAGCACGCGGAAAGGCCCGTCGTACGGTGGCCGCAGTGGTGTCCGATGGGCATCGTGGCGGACGAAGACGTACTCCGCCGCGCGAAGCTCCGGGGTGACGTGCGTCGGTGGGTGCCCGTGGCATGGCGTTGGCACCGGGGCGAACCTCTGGGCGGTCTCTTGCAGAGCGGAGCGCTGCTGTGCCGCGGACCATGGTGCCGTGGAGTCGGGGAGGAATTCCCCAGGCACCCGCAGCGGTTGCCCGAAGACCAACTCCGCCGCGGATGCGCGCAGGTCCTCCTTGGGCGCCGTCCGGAGGCCCAGCAGGACCCAGGGGAGCCTGTCGACCCAACCGCCGTCGCGGAGGGTGGCCCGGAGCGCGGCCTTCAATGAGCGGTGAAATCGCTCACACAAGCCATTAGCCTGGGGGTGGTAGGCCGTGGTTCGGTGCAGCCGGACCCCGACCCCTGCGCAACCGCCCCCCAGAGCTCCGAGGTGAACTGGGGGCCGCGGTCGGATGAGATGTCTGAGGGGGCGCCGAACCGGGCGACCCAGGTGGCGATGAAAGCCTGTGCGACATCGGCTGCCGTTGTCGACGCCAAGGGCACGGCCTCCGGCCACCGGGTGGTGCGGTCCACCATGGTGAGGACGTAGGTGAAACCCCGCGAGGGGGGCAGAGGTCCCACCAGGTCCACGTGGATGTGGTCAAACCGGCGTTCCGGCACCGTGAATGGGGCCAACGGGGCCTGGGTGTGCCGGTGCACCTTGGCGCGCTGGCACGCGAGGCACGTCCTGGCCCAGCCGCAGACGGCCTTCCGGAGGCCATGCCAGACGAACTTGTCGGCGATCAGCCTTTGAGAGGCCCTCGCGCCCGGGTGGGACAGGCCGTGGATGGCGTCAAACACCTGGCGCTGCCAGCCCGCGGGCACGATGGGGCGAGGACGCCCGAGGGAGACGTCGCACAAGAGGGCTGCGCCCGCGCCGTCGAACGGCACCTCGGTGACGCGGAGGCCCGTGACGGCGGTCCGCAAGGCCTGGACGTCGGGGTCAGCGGCCTGGTCCGCTGCCATCCGGGCATAGTCGATGCCGAGGTGGACTGCGTGGGCGACGGCCCGGGAAAGGCAATCCGCCACCGGGTTGTCCTTCCCCGCGACGTGCTGGATGTCCGTCATGTACTCGGACACGGCCGAGAGGTGACGCTGCTGCCGGGCCGACCACGGCTCGGTGACCTTGCCCATCGCGAAGATCAGCGGCTTGTGGTCGACGAAGGCAGTGAACGCACGGCCCTCGAGCAGATGGCGGAAGTGCCTGACCGCCAAGTGAAGTCCGAGCAACTCGCGGTCGAAGGTACTGTAACGGCGTTCGGGCGGGCGAAGCTGCCGGCTAAAGAACGCCAGCGGTTGCCAAGCTCCACGCACCCATTGCTCGTGCACCGCGCCCACCGCGTAGTCCGAGGCATCGGTGGTGAGGGCGATCGGTGCATCGGGCGCCGGGTGCGCGAGCATGGTGGCGTTAGCCAAGGCGAGCTTCGTGCCCGTGAATGCCGTGTCCATCTGCTCGGTCCAGGTAACGTCGCCTTTGCCCGGCTTACCTCGGAGAGCTTCGTGCTGGGGGCGCAGGAGCTGGGCGATACGGGGCAGGAACTGATGGTAAAAGTTCACCATGCCCAGGAACTCCTGCAGCCCTCTGATCGTGCGGGGGCGCGGAAACCCCTTCACCGCCTCCACCTTGGCCGGCAGGGGGACGGCTCCGTGCCTGGTGACACGGTGCCCCAGAAAATCGATTGTGGCGGCGCCGAACCGGCACTTTGCGGGGTTCACAATCAGGCCATGCTGGCCCAGGCGTTCGAAGAGCGTGCGGAGGTGGCGTAGGTGCTCTTCGCGGGATGCGCTGGCGACGAGGATATCGTCCAGGTAGACGTAGACAAAATCCAAGTCGCGCAGGACGCTGTCCATCAGTCGCTGGAACGCCTGAGCCGCATTCTTCAGACCGAAGGGCATGCGCAGGAACTCGAAGAGTCCGAATGGCGTGATGACCGCCGTCTTCGGGACGTCCTCCGGCCTGACGGGGACCTGATGGTAGCCGCGTATGAGGTCCACCTTCGAGAAGAAGGACCTGCCCGCCAAACGGGCGGAAAAGTCCTGAATGTGGGGGACGGGGTAGCGGTCGGGAGTCGTGGCGTCATTGAGACGGCGATAGTCCCCGCACGGTCGCCATCCCCCGCCGGGCTTCGGCACGATGTGCAGCGGCGACGCCCAAGCGCTCTCTGAGCGCCGAATGATGCCGAGTCGCTCCAGGGTAGCGAACGCCGCTTTTGCCACCGCCAGCTTCGTCGGCTCGAGGCGGCGTGCCCGGGCGTAGACCGGTGGCCCGACGGTGGGGATGTGATGGGCCACCCCGTGCTTGACGGCCCCCGCCGAGAAGGTGGGCCGCGTGAGGGCCGGGAAGCCGGCGAGGAGGCGGGTGAATGCGTCCGCTGCCGGAAGCGTACAGACCAACGTGGCCGGAACCGAACCGTTCGGCAAGCCGCTTGGCAAGCCGCTCGTTGAGCTGGGCAACGCACAAGCGAGCGAGCTGAACGTCTCGGCCTGGACAAGACGTCTGCGCTTGACGTCGACCAGGAGCCCATTAGCGCACTGGAAGTCCGCGCCAAGCAGTGCCATGGGCACGTCGGCGGTGACGAACGTCCATCGGAAAACCTGCCCT
Source organism: Myxine glutinosa (assembly GCF_964187855.1). Lineage (NCBI taxonomy): Eukaryota > Metazoa > Chordata > Myxini > Myxiniformes > Myxinidae > Myxine > Myxine glutinosa. The sequence goes on from NC_136265.1 coordinate 167,566,392, forward strand.
CCAAACCGCAGAGAGAGGCAGCGTTTTTCGTACGTATGGATGGGCGTCCCGTTCGCGGCAAGCAGCGCGGGGCCCCCACCCGCGGCGTGCTTGTCTGACGTGCCGGCGGGAATGACACTCACCTGCGCTCCCGTGTCGCACAGGTAACGGCGCCCGGAGAAGGTGTCCGTTATGAACAGCAGGCTGCTCGAACGGCCGGCGCTCATCGCCACTATTGAGCACCGGCCCGGGCGTTTCCCGACCTGTTGAAGGAGCATGGCGGATGACACTGCCGAGCTTCGTGGCCGAACTTGGCGTGGAACCAGCACCAGGTGGTGGAGCTGGAGGAGCGCGGCTGGCTCCGCCAGGCCGGTGGAGTTGGCGGGTTTCCCCGCGGTGGCGGTTTTCGCCGCGGCGGTGGGCGGGGCGTGGCGGCGTTCACGAGGTGCGTATCCGCATGCTGCGTATGCTGTAGAAGCTGATGCTGTGGAACATGCTGCGTATGCTGTAGAAGCTGATGCTGTGGAACAGCAGCATCAGCAGCATCAGCCTCGAGGGCCGTGACGGCCACGCCGACTCTCGCCCGCGTGTCCGAAGCGGCGAAGTACCTGTCCGCCTCGGCTGCCAATGCTCGGGGTTCCGTTAGCCCGGTCCCGGCCAACGCGAGGTGAACCTGCGCTGGAAGTTGGCGCCGGAAAAGCGCCCGGAATAGAGAACCGGGAGCTTCGTCGCCCAACAGTGACAGCATATGGTCCATTCGGACCGACGGGCGCGTGTCACCGAGCTCGGGGAGATCCAGGAGGCGGTCGGCCCGTGCGTCGTCCGTGAGGCCGAACGTGGCTAGGAGTAGCCGCTTGAGTGCCTCGTACTTGTGGCCGTCCGGTGGGTGGCGAAGGACGGACACAACTCGAGCGGCCGTGCTGGGCCCGAGGGAGGCGACGACGTGGCAATAGCGCGTGTCATCGCCGGTGAGGCGCCGAAGCTGAAATTGGGCTTCGGCCTGGACGAACCAGACTTCGGCCTGAGCCTCCCAAAATTCCGGAAGTTTGACGAAGTTGGCCATGGCGATGGCGTCGCGTGTGGAAGGATCGCTCCGGCAGATCCAACGTCGAGGGGGTCACCAGTAAAGCGCGGCGTTACGCGCGCTGCTTGCGAGCAAGGAGGAAGCGGACAAGCGGTAACTTATAAACGTCTTTATTGTAGGAGCTCACTGTAACACTGGCCCGCTCCGGGCTGGGCGCCCGGTGTATATCATGAGGCCACGCCTACCCCTCGGGCGTGGCCACCGCCCACTTGGTGCGCGAGATGATGTCACCACGCCAGTGGTCTTTTGTGTCCGCCACAATACTATAGTTTCAAATTGTATTCTCGTAATCGAGGCCTACATCAACATCGACTTGTTTAATCATCAAAAAAATGTCCCCACGACACCAAGTCCCAATCATTTGCTTCCTTCTTCAAAACAAAGCAATGCTATTAATGTTGCAGCATTTTGCAGCCGAGATCAGTAATGGCGTCCACTAACAGTTCTTTTTGAATGGTCATTTGTTTTCTTTGCTGAATAAAAGTAATTTTAAAAAGGTAATTACTTTCTAGTGATTTATTTCCATTCTTATTTCTTGTCAGAAGTAAACTCTTTTCAGTAGTAAATGGGGGGGGGGGGGGGGCATGAAGGAATCTTAAAAATCATTTAAGGAATACATGTCCTGTTATGGCAATAAAAGGCAATATGTAAGGCAAAAAGTACAGTTGTGGCAATAAAAGGCAATATGTAAGGCAAAAAGTACAGTTGTGGCAATAAAAGGCAATATGTAAGGCAAAAAGTACAGTTGTGGCAATAAAAGGCAATATGTAAGGCAAAAAGTACAGTTGTGGCAATAAAAGGCAATATGTAAGGCAAAAAGTACAGTTGTGGCAATGAAAGGCAATATGTAAGGCAAAAAGTACAGTTGTGGCAATGAAAGGCAATATGTAAGGCAAAAAGTACAGTTGTGGCAATGAAAGGCAATTTGTAAGGCAAAAAGTACAGTTGTGGCAATGAAAGGCAATTTGTAATTGATTGTCCTTTGGCAACGTTGCTATTAAAAGGAGTACAATTGTACTGGTACATTGCGCTATCAACTGAGGCTATTCTCATTACAGCGACTTGCCACAGGGGGACTCAAGTTACATTTAATATGCCTACATTTGCTGTGGGTCTTTGACTTGCAAGCTTTTGGTTTGCATTGACAAAGTCAATAGATGTAGTGATTTAGATAAAATATCTAAAAAGTTATCCTGTACGTCCATCCATGGTAATAGGATGCGGGTAGTTTCCTTGTTCATGAAAGCTGATAATAGTTCGAACTACTCATGCCTAAATAACATGAGCTTTGACAATTGTTTGCGTAGTTTGGGTCCTGTTATCTTCTCAGTGAAGCACTTGGCAAGGTGATGCATCCGGATCTTGATGTAACATGCTGCAATGCACTTGATAAGCACAAAAACGTGATTGTGGTCTGGCGGACATTCGAACATGTGATCGTTCAGCTGTGCAAACAAACATTGAGATCCGACATCATGCAGAACAGCCGTCGATAGGGCAGATGCAATCCCTTCGGACCGAGGTAGAGCACCGTCTGTTGTACGGAGCAGTCTCTGCAGGCATCGCTCAGTAGATTTGCACACCTTCACCACATCATCAGAAGATTTGATAAGGCCACCCCGATTCTTTCTCTTCAAGAGGCGTCCACCAGCATCCATCCGTCCATTGCTTGAGCTCCGAGTCCAGACTCTTCAATGACAATGTGACTAGAGCTAGAGCAGGGGTCGGCAACCTTAGGCACCCGTGCCACCATTGGCACGCGGCAGCGTAATCATTGGCACACTGGCGAAAGCAGTGCCCTCTCAGTTGCATGACAAATCACTTCTTGAACAGCCATTGGCTGTTGCGCGGCCTGTCTTATTTAGTTTGATTGACGGTACGGCCTCCCGCTCACATTTCCCCCAGAAATTGCAGTGAAGCGGTTCAGGTTCGGTAGATGATGGCAACCCCGCTAGCTAAGAAAGCTGAAGTAAAGGTTCGGGCATTCCAGCCCTCATGGACAGAAGAGTGGGGTTTTGTTTTTCAGAAGGACCGGGCTGTGTGTACTTTATGTTTTGAAAATGTTGTTTGTCGAACGTCGAGTGTTAAGCGCCATTTTGAGACAAAGCAAGAGAAAACTTTCAAAGATCAGGCAGACAAGGCAGAATCCATCAAACGTGCCGTGTCCAGGTATGGGAAGCAAGCCAACACCCTCAAAATCTTTGCCGCTGCTAAAAACCATGCGACTGAAGCAAGCTATCGCATTGCTCATTGCATTGCGAAAAGCGGAAAGCCATTCACGGATGGCGAATATATTAAGGAGGCTTTTCTCTGTAGCTCAGAGGTTCTGTTTGAAGGCTTACCAAACAAAGAGACAATCAAATCAAGAATAAAAGATATTCCCATGTCAGCTAGAAGTGTTGAGCGACGCATCGAAGAAATGGCCTCCCGCAGTCGTTTGACAACCGACCACTCCGAAGCATGTGTGCAACTTAAAGTGACTAACGACAACCCCCAGATAATGGAGCTCAGCAAAGGAAAGCAGGGCCAGGGATCACACTGACTGGTAGGCATCTGTTTATTTGTAGTACACATGGGTTTGCATATGTAGCTGTTTGTCCATCTCTTTTTTTCCAACTTAGATGTGGATGTTTTCATGAGGATGGCAGCATTCTTGTATAGTACTGGTATTTCTGTTTGATACAGTTTATTCTCCCTTTTTGACATTTGTTCCCAATGCAATACTTTGTAAATGAGTTACTGAAAGCAGTTTTGAAATGGGGTCCGTGCATATAATTTGTAACCGCATGGGGGACAAATTTTACAATGATAAAATGATCATTACAATGTCCTGATTATGAGAGATAAATGTTTCTTTAAAATTTTGTTGCTATATGGATGGAATAAAATTCCATGTCTGTTGGAAGTATTTTTTTGATGTGGTGTCAAAATTAAACTTAATGTTAAACTTAATGTTGATGTGGCACACTAATTAACAAGAACATTTCAAACTGGCACTTCATGTCAAAAAGGTTGCCGACCCCTGCGTCAAGAGTCTAGACTCTAGATCTAGTCACATTGTCATTTGTGTAAAACTGTAATCAGATCTAGATCTGATTACAGTTTTACACCGTAATTTTGTGCATTTTTTTTTACAGATTTTTATTCTTCACTTACAATCTATATATATAAAACACAGTTTGTGTGTGTGTGTGTGTGTGTGTGTGTGTGTGTGTGTGTGTGTGTGTGTGTGTGTGTGTGTGTGTAATGTTACCGATAGACTCCTAAACGGAGAGGCTCACGTACCTGATATTTGGCATAGACATAGCCATTGAGCCTGGGACGAACATGGCCGAGACCATATTTGACGAGATCCATATTTTTTATTCATATTTACCTCAGCGCATTTCAGCGAAGTACCCGCTAATCTCAGCCGGTTCCAGGGCAGCTCGCTGATTCGCTCAGAGCGATCACGTGATGTTCCATTCCCGCCGCCAGACTGATTCGCTCAGAGCGATCACGTGATGTTCCATCCCGTCACACGTCACACGTTTTTTCACCTTTTATGCGATGGTGTTTTGTATCGATTTTGTGCGATATGAATTAAATGTCTTTGAAACAGCTGTGAAACGTCTTTCCACAACCCTTCCGTAACCAATTGGAGCAGTTTATTGCAGCACAAAACGAGATCCGCGAAGCGAGTTGGTCGAGTCGTGCTGACCAAGATGGCGACACGGCGGCTTCACTTTTCACGGAGTATGAGCGTTCTACATATTTTCAATTCAGTGCGCCCGTGATTTGTGGCATAGACATGACCATTGGGCCTTCACGGTGTAATTTGTGCGAGGCTTTTGTCCGAGTGAGCTTGAGTCGAGAGGGCGAATGTACGGGTTGGGAATGTACGGGTTGAAGGAGTGGCGCTCCAACGCGAGTCGAAAGAAGTGACGCGACCAAAGACGGAATTCGTCCGAGTTGCTTTATTGAAACAAAACAGCTCAGGTATTCTGACAAAAGCCCGTTTATCGGGCAGCAATATATATACACATTTATGTCGGGAAGTTTGCCCGGCAAAAGCTATACCGGGCATGCCCGGGTGTCAAGGGCGAGCCTTGGAAAGGCGAGTCTGGACCTGCCCGGGCGTGTTTGGCTGCGGCCTGGCAAGTCGAGGCTGGGCGTGCCCGGGCGCTCTGGACGAGCACTGGAAAGGCGAGAGCGGGCATGCCCGGACGCTCTGCGCGAGCCCTGGAAAGGCGAGAGCGGGCATGCCCGGGAAAGACGAGACCGGGCGTGCCCGGGAGGTTCGGGCGTGCCCGGGAACAGTGAGTCCGGGCATGCCCGGGAGAGGCGCGTCTGGCCGTGTTCTGGCCGGTGCAAGGCGATTGTGTGCATCCAGCGGTAACCGCTACACACGCCCCTCCAGAATCGACCTGCACCGGCAGGGTCAATTTAAGGGGGTTCCGGATGACCCGGCCGAAGCGAACCCTGGAGGGTCGTGGGGAGGGGTCTGACGTGGTGGTGGGTGGTCGAGCGGGGGGAACTGTGGACGGGGGGGGGGGCGGCATCGCCGCGGAGGAAGGGCCAACCGTGGTGGTCGGTCGACGTCCATGTGCGCCGGTTTGAGGCGGTCCACAGAGATCCGGTCCGACCAGCCGCCGACGTCGACGACAAAGGACTTGTCGCCCCGTCGCAGGACCGGAAGGGCCCGTCGTACGGCGGCCGGAGTGGCCCCCGGTGCGCGTCATGATGCACAAAGACGTACTCCGCTGTGGGAAGCGCCGGGGGGACGTAGGACTGGGGGCCACCGTGGCGGGACGTTGGCACGGGGGCAAATCGGCGGGCGGCCTCCTGGAGGTCCGAGCGCTGGTGTGCGGCGGACCAGGGACTGGTAGCGTCGGGCACGAACTCGCCCGGGACGCGGAGCGGCTGGCCGTAGACGAGCTCGGCGGCGGATGCGCGGACGTCCTCCTTGGGGGCCGTGCGAAGGCCCAAAAGGACCCACGGCAGCCGGTCGGTCCAACCATCGTCCTGAAGGCCGGCCATGAGTGCGGCCTTCATGGAGCGGTGAAACTGCTCGCACAACCCGTTGGCTTGGGGGTGGTAGGCCGTGGTGCGGTGCAGCGTGACCCCCAATGAGCGGGCGACCGCGCCCCAAAGTTTGGACGTGAACTGTGGGCCGTGGTCGGACGAGATGTCCACCGGTGCGCCGAAGCGCGCGACCCAGGTGGCGATGAACGCCTGCGCCACGTCGGCGGTGGTGGTGGAGGTGAGGGGCACGGCCTCCGGCAACCTGGTGGTCCTGTCCACCATGGTGAGCAGGTGGGTGAACCCCCGCGATGGGGGCAGGGGACCCACCAGGTCCACGTGGACGTGGTCGAAACGCCGTGCAGGCACGGTGAAAGGTGCCAGCGGGGCCTGGGTGTGGCGGTGGACCTTGGCCCGCTGGCAGGCCGTGCAGGCGTTGGCCCAGTCGCGGACGTTCCGTTGAAGGCCGTGCCAGACGAAACGCGCCGACACCAGCTTCTGAGAAGCTTTCCGGCCCGGGTGAGAAAGGCCGTGGATGGAGGCGAAGATGCGGCGCTGCCAGGAAACGGGCACGATGGGGCGAGGCTGGCCCTGGGAGACGTCGCAGAGCAGGACGGTGCCCGCGAAGGGGATGTCGGCCAGGCGGAGGCCCGTGTCCGCCGCCCGGAGGGCCTGCACCGAGGTGTCGGTGGTCTGGTCAGCCGCCATGAGCGCGAAGTCCACGCCGAGGTGGACCGCGTTTGCGCTGGCCCGAGAAAGACAGTCGGCCACAGCGTTGTCTTTGCCGGCGACGTGCCGGATGTCCATGGTGAATTCCGACACGGCGGAGAGGTGGCGCTGCTGGCGGGCCGACCACGGCTCCGTGACTTTGGCCATTGCGTAGACCAACGGCTTGTGGTCGACGAAAGCCGTGAACGGGCGGCCCTCCAGGAGGTGTCGGAAATGGCGAACGGCCAGGAATAGACCGAGCAGCTCGCGGTCGAACGTGCTGTATTTTAACTCGTTCGGCCGGAGCTGCCGGCTGAAAAAAGCGAGTGGCTGCCAAACCCCGTCCACCCATTGTTCATGGACGGCGCCCACCGCGTAGTTGGAGGCGTCCGTAGTGAGGGCGATGGGCGCGTTGAGCACCGGGTGAGCCAGCAGCGTTGCGTCGGTGAGGGCCCGTTTTGCACTCGCGAAGGCCGCGTCCATGGCCGCGGACCAAACGATGTCATGCTTGGCCAGCTTGCCCTGGAGGGCCTCGTAAAGGGGCCGCATGAGCTGAGCAGTGCGGGGCACGAATCGGTGATAAAAATTCACCATGCCGAGGAACTCTTGTAGGGCCTTGATGGAACGGGGACGCGGGAACGTGGTGATGGCCTCGACCTTGGTCGGCAGCGGCACGGCCCCGGTCTTGGTGATGCGGTGGCCCAAAAAGTCAACGGTCGTCGTGCCAAAGTGGCATTTGGCCGGGTTGACAATTAAGCCGTGCTCGCTGAGGCGACCCGAACAGTGTTCGGAGGTTGGAGGAGGTGCTCGGCGCGGGACGTGCTCGGCGACGAGGATGTCGTCCAGATAGACAAAAAGAAATGGCAGGTCGCGCAGCACGCCGTCCATTAAGCGCTGGAACGCCTGGGCCGCGTTCTTGAGGCCAAACGGCATCCTCAAAAAATTCGAACAGGCCGAACGGCGTGATGACGGCCGTCTTCGGGACGTCAGCCACCCGGACAGGTACCTGCGTGGTATCCCCGTATCAGGTCAATTTTGGAAATATGACCCGTCCCGCCAAACGGGCGGAAAAGTCCTGGATGTGCGGGATCGGGTACCTGTCGGGGGTGGGTAGCGTCGTTGAGGCGGCGGTAGTCGCCACATGGGCGCCATCCGCCCCCCGGCTTTGGCACGATGTGCAGTGGTGAGGCCGACGCGCTATTGGAGCGCCGCACGATGCCGAGGTGCTCCAACGCGTCGAACTCGGCCTTTGCCACGGGGCGAGCTTGGCCAGCGTCGAGGCGACGGGCCCTGGCGTAGACTGGCGGGCCCGTAGTGGGTATGTGGTGCTCGATCCCATGCCGCACTGCGACGGCCGAAAACGTCGGCCGTGTGAGGGCCGGGAATTCCGCGAGCAGGCGAGCGAACTCGTTCGCCGTCGGGAGGGCGCACGCCAGTTCGGTCGGCGCGGAGCTGCTCAATCGTGCACGCCAGGGAGCTGAAGGTCTCGGCGTTGACAAGGCGACGACGTTTGACGTCGACCAGCAAGCCCGTGCGTGCAGAGGAAGTCGGCGCCCAGCAAAGCCATGGGGACGCAGGCGGTCACAAAGGTCCACTGAAAGCGCTGGCTGCCGAAGCAGAGGGTGACGTTGCGCGGGCGAAAGTGCGTATGGCCGAGCCATCTAGCAGCGACCAAAGAGGGGCCGCAAACGGCGTCCCGCCCTGTCCTACTCGGAGGCGGGTATGACGCTCAGTTGGGCGCCGGTGTCCACAAAGGAAACGCCGCCCGGACGCTTTGTCCCCGAATAAAAAAGCAAGTTGCCCGAGTGGCCGGCGCTCATGGCTGGGAATGAACGCCGGCCCGGCCGTTTCCCGACTTGCCGAAAGTGCACGGGGTTCGGCACGTCCGAGCCTTGTGTCCGAACCTGGCGTGGTAATAACACCACGCCTGGTCAGGTGGAGGCCCCGGCCGTCGTGTCGGAAGCGGTCGGTGCGGCGTGGCGGCCGCCAGTTTCACCGGCAGTTCGGCCTCCAACCGCGCAGGGCGCTCGGGCGTCGTGGGCGTCGCCTCGGACGGCGGCAGGCTCCAGGCAGCCGCGCCGATGTGTTGGCCCGCCGAGGAGATCTTATCGGCTTCCCTGGCGAGGGCGAGGGGCTCGGGTGATCGACGTGCCAGCCAGGGCGAGGCGTACCGGGTGAGGCAGCTGGCGAAGGAACAACTCGCGGAACAGAAAATCCGGAGAGTGCTCACCGAGCAACGAGAGCATATAGTCCATGCGCTCAGACGGGCGCGTGTCGCCGAGCTCGGGCAGGTCGAGCCAGGCGCCGTGCGCGTGCCGCCGGTGAGATGGGCGAAAGCGTCGAGGAGGAGCGTCTTCAGCGCGTCATACTTGTCGGCAGCCGGCAGGTGCTCGAGGAGGCTCAGGGCGCGGGCCGCGGTGGCGGAACCGAGCGCTGCCACGACGTGGTGGAAGCGGGTGTCGTCCACTGTGATGCCTCGCAGGGCGAACTGGGAGTCCGCCTGGGCGAACCAAACAGCCGCGTGAGCCTCCCAGAAGGTAGGCAGTTTAAGAGTCACTGCCGTGTCCATGTCGGTAGGTCACCAGTGAAGGAGCGGCGCTCCAACGCGAGTCGAAAGAAGTGACGCGACCAAAGACGGAATTCGTCCGAGTTGCTTTATTGAAACAAAACAGCTCAGGTATTCTGACAAAAGCCCGTTTATCGGGCAGCAAAATATATACACATTTATGTCGGGAAGGTTTGCCCGGCAAAAGCTATACCGGCATGCCCGGGTGTCAAGGGCGAGCCTTGAAAGGCGAGTCTGGACCTGCCCGGGCGTGTTTGGGCTGCGGCCTGGCAAGTCGAGGCTGGGCGTGCCCGGGCGCTCTGGACGAGCACTGGAAAGGCGAGAGCGGGCATGCCCGGACGCTCTGGGCGAGCCCTGGAAAGGCGAGAGCGGGCATGCCCGGGAAAGACGAGACCGGGCGTGCCGGGAGGTTCGGGCGTGCCGGAACAGTGAGTCCGGGCATGCCCCGGAGAGGCGCGTCTGGCCGTGTTCTGGCCGGTGCAAGGCGATTGTGTGCATCCAGCGGTAACCGCTACAGGGTCTCCCTTCCCCGCCCGGCAACGCCGGTACTGGAGGACGTCACAGGATCGGTGAGTCTCCAAAATCCACTTCGTGCTGTTGCGAATATACCCCTCCCCTTCTCCCCTCCCCCTCCCCTTCTCTCCCTCCCCTCTTCCTCTTCTCCCCTCCCACTCCCCTTCTCCCCTCCCCCTCCCTTTCCCCCCTCCCCCTCCTTTTCCCAATCCCCCCTCCCCCCTCGCCCTCCTCACCTTCCCCTCCCCCTCCTTTTCCAATCCCCCCTCCCGCCTCCCCCTACCCGCCCTTCTCCCCCTCCCTTTTCCCCCTCCCCCTCTCCCCTCCCCCTCCCCTTCTCCCCTCCCCCCTCCCCCTCCCTTTCCCCCCTCCCCCTCCCTCTCCCCCTCCTTTTCCCAATCCCCCCTCCCCCCTCCCCCTCCCCCCTTCCCCTCCCCCTCCTTTTCCCAATCCCCCCTCCCGCCTCCCCTCCCTCCACCCTCCCCCCTACCCGCTCCCCTTCTCCCCCTCCCCCTTCCCCCTCCCCCTCCCTTTTCCCCCTCTCCCTCCCCCTCCCCTTTCCCCCTCCCCCTCCCTTTTCCCCCTCCCCCTCCCTTTCCCAATCCCCCCTCCCCCTCCCCTCTCCCTCCCCCATCCCCTCCCCCTCCTTTTCCCAATCCCCCCTCCCCTCCCTCCCCCCTCCACCCTACCTGCTCCCCTTCTCCCCTCCCCCTCCCTTTTCCCCCTCCCCTCCCCCTCCCTTTTCCCCCTCCCCTCCCCCTCCCTTTTCCCCCTCCCCTCCCCCACCCTTCTCCCCTCCCCCTCCCCCACCCTTCTCCCCTCCCCCCCTCTTCTCCCCTCCCCTCCCCCCTCCCTCCTCCCCCTCTCCCTTCCACTCCCCCCCTCCTCCCTCCAACCTCCACCCTACCCGCTCCCCTTCTCCCCTCCCCTCCCCCTCCCTTTTCCCCCTCCCCTCCCCCACCATTTTCCCCCTCCCCTCCCCTCCCCCACCCTTTCCCCCCTCCCCTCCCCCACCCTTTTCCCCATCCCCTCCCCTCCCCCACCCTTGTCCCCTCCCCCCCACCCTTGTCCCCTCCCCCCTCACCCTCCCCTCCCATCCCTCACCCTCCCATCCCTCACCCTCCCCCCTCTCCCCCCTCCCCCTTCCCCCTCCCCCTCCCTCCCCCCTTCCCCCTTCCCCCCCTCCCACCCCTCCCCCATCCCATCCCTCACCCTCCCCATCCCCCCCTCTTCTCCCCTCCTCCCCATTCCCCTCCCACCCCTCCCATCCCTCACCCTCCCCTCCCCCCTCACCCTCCCCTCCCATCCCTCACCCTCCCATCCCTCACCCTCCCCCCTCTCCCCCCTCCCCCTTCCCCCTCCCCCTCCCTCCCCCCTTCCCCCTTCCCCCCCTCCCACCCCTCCCCCATCCCATCCCTCACCCTCCCCATCCCCCCCTCTTCTCCCCTCCTCCCCATTCCCCTCCCACCCCTCCCATCCCTCACCCTCCCCTCCCCCTCTTCTCCCCTCCCCCCCGTTCCCCTCCCCTCCCTCCTCCCCTCCCCCGCCCGGCAATGCCGGGTACTTCTGCTAGTCTAAAATATAGAACTTGTTTGCACAGCAACTAACAAGGGAATCTACACATGGGTCTGTACAAACATCCAACTCGTTCAAGATGGCCGCCACCATATATATGTCTGAACATTGTGAGCGAAATATCTTGCAAAATAAGCGAAGTACCAACTTCTAATCTGGTGTGTGGGTGTATCTAGGCACAAGGAAGAACGTTATTGAAAATGGGGTCGCCACGTCAAAATCCAAGATGGCCGCCGCCATGTATGTCTGAACATTGTGAGTGGAATATCTTGAAAAATAAGCGAAGTACCAACTTCTAATCTGGTGTGTGGGTGTATCTACGCATAAGGGAGAACGCTATTGAAAATTGGGTCGCCATGTCAAAATCCAAGATGGCCACCTTGCGTCTTCCACTTTGTCAACTCGCATCACTTCACCGACGGGGGACCGAGGCGTAACGCTTGTTCAACTTTATTGTCCCCATTCGCACCACGGAGCGAAAGGTGGACTATGGTTTTCCCCTCCGTCCGTGTGTGCGTGCGTTGAACCTTGTGAGCGGAATATCTTGAAAAATAAATGAACTACTAACGTCTAATCTGGTGTGTGGGTGTATCTAGGCATAAGGAAGAACGCTACTGAAAATTGGGTCGCCACGTCAAAATCCAAGATGACCGCCGCCATATATGTCTGAACCTTGTGAGCGAAATATCTTGAAAAATAAACGAACTACTAACTTCTAATCTGGTGTGTGGGTGTATCTACGCATAAGGAAGAACGCTATTGAAAATTGGGTCGCCACGTCAAAATCCAAGTTGGCCGCCGCCATGTATGTCTGAACCTTGTGAGCGGAATATCTTGAAAAATAAGCGAAGTACCAACTTCTAATCTGGTGTGTGGGTGTGTCTCCAACCGACTCGCAAATATTATCGACTCTTCCATGTTTCCTGCATCTTCCATTTTGTCAACTCGCATCACTTCACCGATGGGGGACCTAGGCATAACGCTTGTTTAAATTGTAAACCTCAAAACATAGTTTCTCTACCTAAAGCAAGAGCCTTAACCTGTAAGCAATTGACTACTTGCCCGACTGCACGGATCATCAGCTGGGCACCGTTCTTCCTCGAGGTTTCGATCCTTTTAGCCCAGTAACATACACACACAGTAACACACACCAACACACAAACACATATGTGGTAACACACACACACAGACCGGCACCGATCTCGTATACAGTATAGCGAGATGCGTATATCTATCACCGGCACCGATCTCGTATCGCGAGATGCATTTTACCTGACAAAGTTATATAATAAAAAACTAACACAAGAACGAGAATCCCAGCCTCGCTTAAATAAATGCATATATACACTTAGTTATAAAATTGCAAGATATGGTAAATTTCGTCAGATTTCACTCCAGATTTGGACATTATTTAGTCTGCAGCATCTAATCCTCATATCCGAATCCAAATTTTGATGATATGCTTCAATTATGAAATGATTAATCGATCGTGTTTTCAAGACAAGGCACGTTTGAGTAGGCCGAAACAAAATGGCGGCTTAAGAACCCAGCGAGGTGCAGTGGGCTGACCAATATGGCGGGCCACCATATTGGTACACCACCACATCGGGTTTTTTTTTCTTATGAGCATCTCGTTAATCATCTTCAAAAAAGGATGTTATAACACACCGAAACACCCAGTTTTCATCGCTGCAATCTATTGGAGGTCCAGGTGTATGCATGCAAAGTTTGGGGCCGCTAGGTTTCAGAGTTATGGAGGAGACAGACGGACCGATGGAAGGGCGGAATGACAGACACTGCCTTTGATTATTACAGATGAATCTATTGCACAATTAATTTGTTGACCGCTATATCTATGATGTTTTACAGCATGGGCCATAGGTTCCAGGATACTGTTTTCGCTGCTTATACAAGATTTGTTCATACCATGTATTTAAAACTGTCTTTTTTTTTTTCAGATAATACAAATAATACATTAAACCAAGATGGCAGACACCCACCAGTCCATTTACAGTGGAAGAGAGGCTGATAGCAGCGGTGTGGTCCCACAAGAGGAGAAACATAAACACGACGATGAAACAGGTGCAAGAAGACTTCGAGGAGCGTTTTGGAAAACTAGCACCATCAAAATAAAATCTTCATCTTTGGGGAAAAAGGCATTTCCTTCTGGAAGTGTACTTTTTTTTTTTTTGTATACAGAATCGAGGCTCGTGAAAGAGCTAACATTTATCACACAAACAAATCAAACAGACAAACAAAGTATATAAAAAGGGGAGCGGTAGACAAGATGGGGAGAGAAGGGGAAGCACACAAACACAACATTTGAGAGCAGGGACATCGGGAGATGTGTGGGAGGGAGAGGGCTTGGGGGGAGGAGGCGTGGGAAGGGGGGATGGGAGAAGTATAAAACACAAGGACACCAAGGACTTCCACGAAAGAAGTTGGTATTTCAAAAAAGTGGATTTGGGGTGAAATTAGCGGGGGTAGAAAAGATTAAGGTTTTGGATGGGGGAAGATAAGAGATGGTGGTGAACAGCTGTTTTAAAGACCTGGATGGAGGAGTGGATTGAAGAGAGTGAGGGAGTTTGTTCCAGAGGTGGGAGAAAAGAGGAATGAAGGAGTGAAGGTGAGCAGAGAGTCTTTATTTTGGCAGTTTAACCATATGGTCTTGTGCGACCATATGGTCTTGTGTAGGCAGATCTTGTGCGACATGTAGGAATATTTGGGGGACAGAGCCCAGAGAGAGCTGGGGGAGCAAGGCCGGAGAGGAGTCGGTAGAAGACGGAAAGACCACCAACCTGCCTGCGGTGAGTAAGTGAAAGGCCCTCAGAGATAGCTTCATCGTGGGAGATTCCAATGATTCTGAACGCTTTGGTTTCAACAGCGTGAAGACGAGCTAGGTGTGAGGCAGGAGCACCAGCCCAGAGGGGAGAGCAGTATTCCATTGAGCTGCAGATGAAAGCCTTGTATGTGGTGAGGAGCTCAGGTGTACCAAGGAAGAACTTCGCACGACGGAGGATGCCCAGTCGGCAACTGGCCAGATTTGAAATGTGGTTTTCCCAGGAAAGATCATGGCAGATAGTGAGACCCAAAAGCTTGAGAGACAGAACTTCTTGGAGAGGATTATTCAGAAAGTGGATGGGAGGGTTGTCCAGTCGGTCTTTTCGGAGAGACATCGTAAGAGTGTGAGATTTGTCAGGATTGAAAGACATGTTCCACTTGTTTGCCCAGTCTGTGATTTTGTCCAGGTCTGCAGAGAGTGAGGAGGCTGCAGACTGCCGATCTGAGGGATGAGGAATGGAGCAGCAGAGAGTGGAGTCATCAGCAAAGAGATAGAGAGGATTTACAAGAGAGTCAGAGAGATCATTGATAAAGACCAGAAAAAGCACAGGGCCCAGAACACTGCCATGGGGAACTCGAGCCTGAACAGAAAGAGCAGATGAGAGAAACCCATTCAGGGGTTGGTGAATTGGTGAACCAATCATTGGTGAATTGAGAATTCAAAACATTTCAACATCCGTCCTCAGATCTCCAAAAAAAATCATTACGAAAACGTTCTGCAGAGTTGCGTGTTTCATATTCATCGTTACGTCACACAATGAAAGGGGACCTGCACATGAAACCATATAAACCAATTGTCATGTGTGAATTGTTACATGTAGATCATGAAAACAAGTTGACAGCTTGTGACTGGCCACCGCACAGTCCTGACCTGACCACTTATGACAATGATCTGTGAGAGTACGTCAAAGCTAAGGTTGAAGAAAATCGCATGGCATCTGTTGATGAACTGAAACAACACATTCAGGAAGCATTTGACACCATAACACATGGTATTTTGGCACCATAACATATGGTATTTTGGCACCATAACATATGGTATTTTGGCACCTTAACACATAGTAATTTTGGCACCATAACATATGGTATTTTGGCACCTTAACACATAGTATTTTGGCAGCATAACACATGGTATATTGGCACCATAACACATGGTATTTTGGCACCATAACATATGGTATTTTGGCACCTTAACACATGGTATTTTGGCAGCATAACACATGGTATTTTGGCACCATAACACATGGTATTTTGGCACCATAACATATGGTATTTTGGCACCTTAACATATGATATTTTGGCACCATAACATATGGAATTTTGGCACCATAACATATGGTATTTTGGCAGCATAATATATGGTATTTTGGCACCATAACACATGGTATTTTGGCACCATAACACATGGTATTTTGGCACCTTAACACATGGTATTTTGGCAACAAAACATATGGTATTTTGGCACCTTAACACATGGTATTTTGTCACCATAACACATGGTATTTTGGCACCATAACACATGGTATTTTGGCACCATAATACATGGTATTTTGGCACCTTAACATATGGTATTTTGGCACCATAACACATGGTAATTTGGAACCTTAACACATGGTATTTTGGCACCATAACACATACTTTTTTTTTTTTTGTATACAAGATCGAGACTCGTGTAAGAGCTAACATTAATGACAAAAAAAACAAATGGACACATAAAACGAAATAAAGGAAGTGGGAGACAAGATGGGGAGAGAGGGGGAAGCACACAAGTACAACATTTGAGAGCAGGGACATCGGGAGATCTGTGGGAGGGAGAGGGCTTGGGGGGAGGAGGCGTGGGAAGGGGGGGGGGGGAGGGGGTGGGAGAGGTAAAAAAAAAAAAAGACCAACAACATGGACACAGCCACGACTTCGAGGAAATAAATCGGTATTTCAGAAAAGTGGATCTGGGGTGAATTAACGGGGGTAGAAAAGATCAATGTTTTGTATGGCGGAAGACAAGAGATGGTGGTGAACAGCTGTTTTAAAGACCTGGAGGGAGGAGTGGGATTGAAGAGAGTGAGGTAGTTTGTTCCAGAGGAGGGAGAAAAGAGGAATGAAAGAGTGAAGGTGAATAGAGAGTCTTGATTTTGGCAGTTTCACCATAAGAGGGTTGCTGGCCGATCGTGTGCGACCTGTAGGAGATTTGGGGGACAGAGCACAGACAGGGCTGGGGGAGCTAGGCTGGAGAGGAGTCGGTAGAAGACAGAAAGACCACCTACCTGCCTGCGGTGAGTGAGTGAAAGACCCTCAGAGTTAGCTTCATCGCGGGAGATTCCAATGATGCTGACAGCTTGGTGTGAGACAGGAGCACCAGCGCAGCGGGGAGAACAGTATTCCATTGAGCTGTGGATGAAAGCCTTGTATGTGGTGAGGTATTTAACATATAGTATTTTGGCACCTTAACACATGGTATTTTGGCACCATAACATATGGTATTTTGGCACCATAACATATGGTATTTTGGCACCATAACATATGGTATTTTGGCACCATAACATATGGTATTTTGGCACCATAACATATGGTATTTTGGCACCATAACATATGGTATTTTGCCACCATAACATATGGTATTTTGGCACCATAACATATGGTATTTTGGCACCATAACATATGGTATTTTGGCACCATAACATATGGTATTTTGGCATCATAACACATGGTATTTTGGCACCATAACACATGGTATTTTGGCACCATAACACATGGTATTTTGGCACCATAACATATGGTATTTTGGCACCATAATACATGGTATTTTGGCACCATAACATATGGTATTTTGGCACCTTAACATATGGTATTTTGGCACCTAACATATGGTATTTTGGCACCATAACATATGGTATTTTGGCACCATAACATATGGTATTTTGGCACCTTAACATATGGTATTTTGGCACCATAACATATGGTATTTTGGCACCATAACATATGGTATTTTGGCACCATAACACATGGTATTTTGGCACCATAATACAGGATATTTTGGCACCATAAGACATGGTATTTTGGCACCATAACATATGGTCTTTGGGCACCATAACATATGGTATTTTGGCACCATAACATATGGTATTTTCATTTTGGCACCATAACATATGGGATTTTGTGTCGGTTTTCACACCGCACATGGAGAAAAATTATCTTGTGCCATGACAATGCGCGGACGTCATACGGATGAACTCGATGTCTGAGGAGGAATTGTAATTGTTGTATGACTGTAATATGTCATTATTACTCCTGTTATATGTATAACTGCAACATGTTATTACTCCTGGGGCTTATGGCTCACCTTATAGATTAGTGGTTTTTAACCTTTTTAAAGGCGCCGAACCCTACCGAAACCCACCGAACACTCACGGAACCCCTCAAATTTGACCAAAAAATTAAGAAGAATTGCATCTTAATGCGTTTTCTGTTCTTCTTTTCGGGAGGCGATCTGGGAAATGCGTGGTTTTGTTTTGGCAAGGGCCACCCTCAAATCACCTTCGCATGCAGGCCTGCTCCTTTTCTTTGTTTTAATGTCCACCAGTTTCGAAAACGCATGCTCGCAGAGATACGTTGTAACGAACGAACGGCATGAGGATCTCAAGGGCAATTTTAGCGATGTGAGGATACCCTTCCATTTGGCGGCACCAAAACGTTGAGAGCGTTGTTGTGCCGAAGAGTTGTTGTTGAGTCTGGCTCTGCTGAAGTTCGATGAGGTCGTCGAGGTATTGGTCGTTGACATCTGCCGTTGCAACGTCAAAAGTAAACGGCTGCCGCACTCATGCTGGGTATTGCTCTTGGTTGGGGAAGTAGCCATCGAATGACTTTCCCAGCTCATCCAAGTGCGTGGCAATCGCTTGCTTTAGCTCCCCCGGTACAGCAGTGCCTCCAACTTCAGACTCATCTTCGATCCCGCTCACACACTCGTCCAGTAGCGAAAAGTTCGCGAAGTTGTCGTTCTTTGTTCGCCGCCTCCACAACGGTAACTTCTTTTGGAAAGCGCTCAGCTTTTCTTCAGATTCGATGACATTCACTCCACCGCCCTGCATCTGGCAATTGAGATGATTGAGTGCGTCGAAGATGTCAGCCAAGTACACCAAGGCGAGGATCAACTCTGACTCTTGGAAGTGCGTTGCATGGCAATGCTGGTGTTCTCGCAAAAACAGGGCTAATTCTACACGCAAGGCAAAAACACGGCTCACTACCTTCCCTCGTGATAACCATCGAACGTTAGAGTGGTAGAGAAGGACTTCGAATTCAGAGCCGGTTTCATTGCACAGCTCTTTGAAGATGTGATGATTCAGAGCACGGCTTTGCAAGTAATTCACAGTTTCAACGACGATTTTCAGAACATTGGCCAGTTTTGGAGGCAGGGTTTTTGATGCCAGCGCATGTCTGTGCAGGACGCAGTGTGTGACGATGATGTGTGGTGCATCGGCCTTCACCAGCGCTCCAAAACCGGAGTTGCATCCCAGCATGGCTGGAGCTCCGTCCGAGCAAACTGCAGACACCATGTTCCACGAGAGGCCATTGCTTCTGAAGAAGTCGTCCACAAGCTTCTTCACATCAGCTGCCTTCGTCGTTGTTGTGAGAGGCTTGCAGAATAGAAAGTCTTCCTTGATCTCGTCTCCTTTGACATAACGCACAAATAAGATGAGCTGGCTCAAATTTGAAACGTCGGTGGTCTCGTCGAGTTGAAGGCTGAATTTGGTCGGGCTCGCGACTAAATCTGCAACTACCTGGGCGAGGATGTCGTCACTCATGTCATCGAATCTGCATCTGATGGTGTCATTTGAGAGTGGAACGAGAGACAACTTGTTTTCAGCAGCTTTTCCCAGCATGATATTGGCCATCTTCACCGCGGCCAGTTTGATGAGTGTCACGCCAACGGTGTGCGGTTTGCCCTGCTTTGCGATCAGGTACGCAACTTCATACGACGCGGTGAGGATCGGTTTGTCAATTGGAACGAAGCCGAGAGTAGGAAAGGTAGCACTTTTTTTATATTTATTTATTTATTTATTTATTTATTATTATTTTTTTTTTTGTATACAAGGTCGAGGCTCGTGAAAGAGCGAACATTAATCACACAGAAAGACAAACCGACACATAAAACATATAACATAGGGAGCGGTAGACAAGATGGGGAGAGAGGGGGAAGGACACAAACACAACATTTGAGAGCAGGGACCGAGAGACATGGAGACATCGAGAGATCTGAGAGAGGGCGAGGGCTTTGGGGGGGGGCGTGGGAAGGGGGCGGTGGGAGAGGTATAAAACATATGGACACTGCCAGGACTTCCAGGAAAGAAGTTGGAATTTCAAACAAGGTGGATCTGGGGTGAATTAGCGGGGGTAGAAAAGATCAAGGTTTTGGATGGGGGAAGATAAGAGATGGTGGTGAACAGCTGTTTTAAAGACCTGGAGGGAGGAGTGGGATTGAAGGGAGTGAGGGAGTTTGTTCCAGAGGCGGGAGAAAAGAGGAATGAAAGAGTGAAGGTGAGCAGAGAGCCGAGATTTCGGCAGTTTAACCATCAGAGGGTTGCTGGCAGATCTTGTGCGACCTGTAGGAATATTTGGGGGACAGAGCACAGAGAGAGCTGGGGGTGCAAGGCCGGAGAGGAGTCGGTAGAAGACAGAAAGACCACCTACCTGCCTGCGGTGAGTGAGTGAAAGGCCCTCAGAGATAGCTTCATCGCGGGAGATTCCAATAATTCTGAAAGCTTTGGTTTCAACAGCGTGAAGCCGAGCTAGGTGTGAGGCAGGAGCACCGGCCCATAGGGGAGAACAGTATTCCATTGAGCTGCGGATGAAAGCCTTGTATGTGGTGAGGAGCTCAGGTGTGCCGAGGAAGGACTTCGCACGACGGAGGATGCCCAGTCGGCGACTGGCTTTGGAGGCCAGCTTGGAAATGTGGTTTTCCCAAGAAAGATCATGGCAGATAGTGAGACCCAAAATCTTGAGCGACAGAACTTCTTGGAGAGGATTGTTGAGAAAGTAGATGGGAGGGTTGTCCAGTCGATCTTTTCGGAGAGACATAGTAAGAGTGTGAGATTTGTCAGGATTGAAAGACATGTTCCACTTGTTTGACCAGTCTGTGATTTTGTCCAGGTCTTCAGAGAGTGAGGAGGCAGCAGACTGCCGATCTGAGGGAAGAGGAATGGAGCGGCAGAGAGTGGATTCATCAGCAAAGAGATAGAGAGGATTTTCGAGAGAGTCAGAGAGATCATTGATGAAGACCAGAAAAAGCACGGGGCCCAGAACACTGCCTTGGGGAACTCCAGCCTGAACAGGAAGAGGAGATGAGAGAAACCCATTCAGGGCCACACGTTGACGACGACTAGAGAGGAAGTCCGCCAGCCATGCGTGGAGATTTCCATGGATACCAAAGGAGGAGAGTTTGGTGAGCAGAGCGGGGTGCCAGACCGTGTCGAAGGCACGTGATATGTCGAGGGAGACAGCTCTAATTTCCTGTTTGGCATTGAGGACCTCCATCCATTGTTGAGACAGCAGAAGCAGCATGTCCAGAGTAGAGTGACCTGGTCTGAAACCAAATTGATGATCAGAGATCAAGCCATTGGAGAAGAGGAAAGATTTCATATCCGAAGCAATGATGGATTCCATGACTTTGCTGATAATTGGGAGAAGGCTGATTGGTCTGTAGTTGCTAGGATCTGCGTCACTTGCGTCGAATCGGACTTTCTTCAATTTGAATTCATCCAGCATGCTCCTCGCTCCAGCCTCATATCCAGCATCGTCTTTGTACTGCCCCTCGCCGTGCAGTTTTTTTTTTCCCGTAGTTTTGCTGGTGCTAGGCTGGAGTTGCTCAACTTGACATTGCAAAGCATGCATTGAGGACGCTGACTTCCGTCCCGTTCCGTCAAACACGTGAACCCGTACCGCACGTAATCCTCCGACCACTTCCTTTTTTTGCTCGACATACTGCAAAAAAAAAAAAAAAAAGGAACAAACTGATCTTAATTGAGTTCGGGCAAATAATTATATGACAAAAATAAAAAAAGGAAAATGCTTAAATATAATCAGTACCTCTCTGAAAACTGAGAAATTTTAACGAAGAAAACACAAC
Source organism: Myxine glutinosa (assembly GCF_964187855.1). NCBI lineage: Eukaryota > Metazoa > Chordata > Myxini > Myxiniformes > Myxinidae > Myxine > Myxine glutinosa. Next base: position 167,587,776 of record NC_136265.1, read on the forward strand.
TTATAGTTACGATGACGGGATTTATTATCTACTCAACTCTATGTCACCTCAAATCCCATTCCCATTATAATATTACATAGAAAACTGCGAATTGTTAGTTTTGAATTGCGACCAAAGGAGTTATATCACCTCCACATAATTTTCTGATTAATTCAATCATATTTTATAATCACCATCCACTTTTGACTTTAATATAACTCTGAACCTGCCCTGCATATCCACAAACATTTCCAACTTACTTTTCAATTAATCAGTAACTCCAAAGTAAGGCACGACCAATTACGCACGGCACACAGCAAGCTAATCGAGGCTATTCACTGGAATTTCCGAACACCTGCAAAGTCCAAAATCCAGTAAGTACGTAAGCAAGTAAGTACCATCAACAGAACAATTAGCAAGTTGCTCATTGATTCAACTTACTACAGTCAGTGTGAAATAACTTACCTTAAACACAGACCAGAGAAACCATGAATGGGAATGGAATACAATTACAAATAACATTTCCATTCGTTCGTAACATACAAAGCAAAATAATAATAATATTAATAATAAGCGTAATTACACATAGATTCAAAATTGATACAAAACTAAAAACAAACAAAAAAAATTGCAATGCGTTTCGGAGGCCCTTGCGCCGAACCCCTGAGACTGGCTCACTGAACCCCTGGGGTTCGGTCGAACCCAGGTTAAGAACCACGGCTATAGATGATAGAGATAACTATCTTGCCTTGCTACTGCTCCTCTATCAGCAATGGTTGTTGGCAAGAAATCGCAAACAATAAGTCAGGACCGTCTACTTGGACAAAATCGCTGGAATTCGACAATCGACACAGTCTGCCAAAGCCGATCATTGTGGGATACAACACCGCCTTCATAACTATCCAACTTCAACTCAATGTGTGTCTTGGGATTCTGTGGGGTATCCAGCTCATAATAGGGTTACGTTTGTGGGGAGCGGGTAGAGATTACCTCAGTAGTTAGAAATGTATCGATTAGTAGGGTCAGTGTTCGGGTAGTTAACCAAACTCAATGTAATAAGCAAGGAAATGTACCTTACAAATTGTCCTGTTTAAATGTGCACCATATGGAGCCTTGTGATAAATAGGATTTAAAGTTAAGGAATTTTATGTATTGCCTCCTGTGACGTCACCGGGTGGGGGATGGGTGTATCTTTCGGGAGAGAAGGGTGGAGCTTCATTGCCCCTGGAGAAGAGTGGCCTTGTGTATCTGGAGTTTCTGTGAGCTCAGAGAAGCACTGGTTTTTGGAGTGGCTCTGAGGAGAGTTTTGTCTGGCTCTGCATTGTCGCATTGCCTGCATTGTCATCCGGCCTCTCGCTCCTCTCCCTCCTTTCATGGTGCTTTGGCACCACCTCCTTCGTCTCCAACAGCAGGGCTAATGTGCACCAGGTTTCCCCTTTACCCATCTGCGTTTGTCTGGTGTGGCGCCTTTACAGTTATTACCCTGCGCTCGCCAAGCGAAAAGCGGGGTTAAGCAATCGGTTGCATTCGTGTGCCGTATGTGTGCCGTGTCTGCATTTTTTTAAATTCATTTTCTCGGCAACCGTTGGTCTGATTGACACGAAATTTTACCACAGGAGCGCCTCCACCTGCAGAATTTTTTTATTCACAATTATGATGTCATAGGTCACGTGGTACGGACGCCATATTGGAAAAACATTACACCTTGATATCTTCCAAACCGCTCAATGGAAAAAATGGAAACATGGCTCATTGTCAAGTACTTCCCATGGGGAATAAGATGTGTTGATGATGATGTCATCGGTGCCTTAATTATGACGTCATAATTCGGCAAGTACAACGCTTGATTCGATCAGTATGAATGATCAGTATGATCATTTGATGATCAGTATGATCAGTATGAATGATGATCAGTATGATCAATGATCAGATCAGTATGAATGATCAGATCAGTATGATCAGTATGATCTTATCAACATGAAAAAAAAATCCTCTGCAACTGTTAGTCCGATTGGCATGAAATTTTCAGAATATGAGCTGCACCTCCTGTGGAATTTTAAAAATGATAATTATGACGTCATTGGTCAAGTGGTACAGGCGCCATCTTGGAAAAATCGAAAAAGGTTGTATCTCTATATCTCCGTCACCACTCCATGGAAAAATATTGAAATATGGCTCAATGTCAAGCACTCCTCTTGGGGAATAAGATATGTTAATGATGATGTCATCAGTATGGTAATAATGACGTCATAATTCGGCAAGTACAACGCTTGATTCGATCAGTATGAATTTTTTTTCTCTGCAATTGTTGGACCGATTGATAGGAAATTTTCACCATAGAAGCGCCTCCTCCTGCAGAATATTGTCGTGCGCAGCCTCCGGTTAATACCAGAGGCTCGCGGATGGACCAAAAACGGCTTTAATTGAGGCGACGGCCAAACACGGATTGTGCTATGAAACACGGGAGGAGGAAGGGAAATGGAAGGCTGCGGCAAAAGCGCTTACCTGGATTGCGCCGACTGCAGCTTCGATCCTGCAAGGAAATTGACTCAAACGAGCGACCAAAGTAAAATGTACAAAAATAGAGATTTATTCCACGGAACCAGATACAAAGAATGCGACGGTAATAAAATAAACTAAATCGGGATCCCACACACCAGACCTCAAATACAAACAGGGGAAAGAATCGCCAAAAGAAAAACGTTCGTTATGTTTGGGGGAAATGGGTAATGGCCTTATCTGGTCTTGTCCGTCCAACGCGGCTCCAAGCTACGGCCGCCTCCGAGCACCACCCAGGCCTCGCTCCAAGCACCCACGAGGTCTGTGCACCGAAGGTCCAACGCAGGGCTACACGAAGCAAGCGAACTCCACTCGGGCTCGGACTCAACTCAAGCTGCCGGCCGGGACTAAAGCTGCTGAAGCTGTAACTCTCCACTCGAACAGGGCCAGGACTTGGAACTGCGCAAAGAGCTAGCGCTGCTACTCACAAGCCAGCTCTCTAGCCAACTCAACCAGGGACAAGACTGCGAGCCAACTCAACCAGGGACAGGACTCTACTCAACTCGGGATCGCACCGGGACTGCCAGGGCCAGGAATCTGAATAAAGCTCCACACTCCACCAGGGACAGGACTTCGCTCGCAGAGTTCGGCGCGCCCTCCTTATAACCTCTGGTGGTGACGTCAGCCTCGGCGCGGCACCCAACCAGAGCCTTGCAGCTTCCCGCTGTTTGCCGACCCTCCTCGCGCCTTCCGCGTTGATTCGCGCCTTCCGCACCAACCAATCACATTCCGCCTGCGCGTGGTTATAGCACGTAGCGTGTAGCATGGTCATAACTCGTGCGTGTATTGTGCTACGCGGGCCCAGCGGCGATGAAGCTGGCCGCGGTCCACGCGGTGGTGCCCTGAACTGCCCCCCCTGCCTGTTCGTCTTCCAAAGTCATGTCAGGGAAGGGAATCATTTAATGTTGCAATAAAGAGCCTAACTAAGTGTCTATGTTGGTGTGCATTGCCATAAGGGACAAAGGTTTGGCTACCAGGTTTGACACACAGGGGCTGTTATCTTTAAATCCCTACTCTATCTAACACACGAACATCCTGTATGTTCACAGGTATACATCTTAACCGACAAACCGCCTAAACACAGGTCAGATTTATTATTATAAATAATATCAGTCGGTCAGACCGACAAACTTATTACAGGTCAGATTCCTTACCGCGTCAGACGAATACCTACCTATACAGATCTATCTGGCTCTAGATATTCCTTTACCCTACCGACATAACAATATTTTAATGATAATTATGACGTCATAGTTCAGTGGTAAAGGCGCGATCTTGCAAAAACCGAAAAACTTTGCCCCTCCATATCTCCGACCTCGCTCCATGGAAAAAATTGAAACATGGCTCATTGTCAAGTACTCCCCATGGGGAACAAGATATGTTAATGATGACGTCATTGGTGCCTTCATTATGACATCATAAATTAACAGGGACAATGCTTAGTCTGATAATTTTGAAATTTATTGAGCGTGATCTACGCAACAATTATATTAGAGAATATAAATTTATGTCACGTGGTCTGGCAGCCATATTGGATCAAAGAAGAAAAAAAACCTTCAAAAACAAAATAGTTCACTCGCACCAAGTTGACTGCGCAAGGTAAGTATTCTATGAATACCATCTAGTTTTTATTATTTTGTATAAAATTATTTATTTGTTGCAAATACCATGTTTTTCCCTTCCTTAACCTGCCATCGTACCTCCGTTGGGTAAATCTCCCCCTGGTTTGTTGTTCAGAAATAAACCCTGTTAAGATTAGAATAAGACCTTCATGTCTCTCCTTGCATTGCTGCGTATGCGAATCCACCATTGCTTGCTGAATTCTGAGGGAGTTAAAAACTGTTCGGCCCATCAGCCCAGTAGTCTGTGTTAATGGCCATCTTGGACACAACAATATTATGGGCATCTCCCTCAATGAGGCCAAAGCACAACGTCTGTTGCTCTCATCTCACAGACAGGTCAGTGGCATCTTCAGCGCTTCTTCTCCGGTGGAATCCACTATCTCAAGGCTCCAGTACTTTGGAGCAACTAACTCCAGGATGCATGCATTCTTCCATTATCCTCCTTTTGGAGAAACTCTTTTGACAGAATAGGGCCATCTTAGTTTTTTTTTACTGCTGCTTTACCCACCACAACAGGTTGTATGCATTTATCGACAACAACTACAACTGAAAGTCCAAGCTTCATATTTACCATTCCTCCTTTGTCGCCATGTACACCCGTGAAAATGCGTCGATCTTCAGCCCAATTGCAAATTTTCCTTGCGTACTCCATCACCTCCTTTAAATCCGTATACTTGATGATCATTTTCACTCTTACTAATAATACTTGTTTCTGCATCCTCTGTCTACTTATTCACAACTGCTCCATTGTTCAGTAAATTAACTTTTACCATTTTGTTTCGCCTTTCTCTGAGCTTCGACGATGTGTGATCAGTTTGTTTGTGGCCTAATCTACACGTAGACATGGTCGGATGATGAAAGTTATCAAATATAAAGTTCTATCGCCGGAATATAAAGATAAAGCTTCTGCGATGAAGCCAACTCCGAGGGCCTTTCACTCACTCACCGCAGGCAGGTTGGTGGTCTTTCCGTCTTCTACCGACTCCTCTCTGGCCTTGCCCCCCAAATATTCCTACAGGTCGCACAAGATCTCCCTGCAACCCTCTTATGGTTAAACTGCCAAAATCAAGACTTTCTGCTCACCTTCACTCCTTCATTCCTCTTTTCTCCCGCCTCTGGAACAAACTCCCTTACTCTCTTCAATCCCACTCCACCCTCCAGGTCTTTAAAACAGCTGTTCACCACCATCTCTTATCCACCCCCATCCAAAACCTTGATCTTTTCTACCCCCGCTAATTTCGTTCCCCTTATGTTTTATACTTCTCCCACCCCCCCCCCCCCTTCCCACGCCTTCTGCCCCCAAGCCCTCTCCCTCCCACACTTCTCCCTGCTCTCAAATGTTGTGGTTGTGTGCTTCCCCTTCTCTCCCCATCTTGTCTTCCGCTCCTCTTTTTGTATATTTTGTTTGGCTGGTTGATTTGTTTGTGAAATAAATGTTAGCTCTTTCACGAGCCTCGATTCAGTATACAAAAAAAAAAAAAAAAAAAAAATTCAAAACCTTGATCTCTTCTACCCCTGTTAATTTCACCCCCAGATCCACTTTTTTTGAAATAACGACTTCTTTCCTGGAAGTTCCAGCAGTGTCCATGTGTTTTATACCTTTCGCGTCCCGTCCCGTCCCCCCCCCCCCCCTTCCCATGCCTCCTCCCCCCAAGCCCTCTACCTCCCACAGATCTTCTGATGTCCCTGTTCTCTGCTGTTGTACTTGTGTGCTTCCCTCTCTCTCTCCCCATCTTGTCTCCCGCTCCCTTTATTGTATGTTTTGTGTGTCCGTTTTTTATTTTTGTGATTGATGTTAGCTCTTAAATAAATATTGTATCTCATACGAGCCTAGATCTTGTATACAAAAGAAAAAAATTTCCTTGCTATTACGACATCTTGCTAATTCCATATTTCTGCTCACAGATTTTCCTGAGGGTGGAATCAAAGCATGGAACTCCCATAAATTCAGTGAACATGGAGAAATTCTCCACTCTGATTCTGCAAATGGACCAGATGGCATCAATCCACGGGTCCTAAAATCCTGCTCTGCCGCTCTATCTCACCCTCTCTCTGTTCTCTTCACCCTCTCTTTTGCTCAATGTCATCTGCCATCTGCTTGAAAATCCAGCAACATCACCGCTTTACACAAAAAAAGATCCCAGCAACTCCAGACAAATCAGCCTTCTCCCAATCATCAGCAAGGTCTTGGAATCCATCATTGCTTCGGATATCAAATCCTTCCTCTTCTCCAATGGCTTGATCTCCGATCATCAATTTGGATTCAGACCAGGCCACTCTACTCTGGACATGCTGCTTCTGCTGTCTCAACAATGGATGGAGGTCCTCAACACCAAACAGAAAATCAGAGCTGTCTCCATTGACAAATCTCGTGCCTTCGATATGGTCTGGCACCCGCCCTGCTCACCAAACTCCCCTCCTATGGTATCCATGGAAATCTCCACGCATGGCTTGCAGACTTCCTCTCCTGTCATAGTCACCGTGTGGCTCCAAATTCTGTCATCTCCCCTTCCTATCCAGGCTGGAGTTCCTCAAGGCAGTGTTCTGGGCCTTGTGATATTCCAGGTCTTTAATAATGATCTTTCTGACTCTCTGGAAAATCCTATCTCTTTGCTAATGACTCCATTCTCTGCGGCTCCATATCTGAACCCTCAGATTGGCAGGCTGCAGCCTATTCATTCGCTGCAGACCTGGACAAAATCACAAACTGGTCAAACAAGTGGAACATGTCTTTCAATCCTGACAAATCTCACTATGTCTCTCCGAAAAGACTGTCTGGAAAACCCTCCCATCTACTTTCTGAATAATCCTCTCCAAGAAGTTTGTCACTCAAGCTTTTGGGTCTCACTATCTGCCATGATCTTTCCTGGGAAAACCACATTTCAAATCTGGCCTCCAAAGCCAGTCGCCGACTGGGCATCCTCCATCGTGCGAATTCCTTCCTTGATACACCTGAGCTCCTCACCAAATACAAAGCTTTCGTCCGCAGCTTGATGGAATACTGTCCTCCCTTCTGGGATAGTGCTCCTGCCTCACACCTAGCTCGGCTTCACGCTGTAGAAACCAAGGCTTCTAGAATCATTCGTATCTCCTGCGATGAAGCTGATTCTGAGGGTCTTTCACTCACTCACCGCAGGCAGGTTGGTGGTCTTTCTGTCTTCTAACGACTCCTCTGTGGCCTTGCTCCCCCAGCTCTGTCTGTGCTCTGCCCCCCAAATATTCCTACAGGTCGCTAAAGATTTGCCAGCAACCCTATTCTGGTGAAACTGCCAAAATCTAGACTCTCTGCTCACCTTCACTCTTTCATTTCTCTTTTTCCCCGCCTCTCGTACAAACTCCCACACTCTTCAATCCCACTCCTCCTCCAGATCTTCAAAACAGTTGTTCACCACCATCTCTTATGGTAGTCCCCACATAAAACCTTGATCTTTTCTATCCCCGTTAAAACACCCCAAATCCGCCTCTTTCAATCTCCGACTTCTTTGCTGAAATTCCTGGTGGTGTCAATTTGCTTCATACCGTGTTCTCCCCCCCCCCCCCCCCTCCTCCCAGCCATCTCTCGTCCACAGATCTACCGATGTCGCTGTTCTATATGGTTGTTGTGCTTGTGTGTTTCCCTCTCTCTCCCACTCTTGTCTCCCACTCCCTTTATTACTTGTGTTTTTTTTTTTTTTAACCTCCGCCACCAAAGGTGGATGGAGGTTATGTTTTCACCCCTGTCTGTCTGTCTGTCTGCCTGTCCGTTTGTGAACAAAATATCTCGAAAAGTTGTGGACGGATTCGGACGAAATTTGGCAGAGATGTAGCGTTTGTGACAAGGACGAAATGGTTAGATTTTGGTGAAGATCCGGATTTGGACCCGGCTAATATAATTTTTAAAGTGATTCTTCACCATTGGGAGATCAGGCCAAAAACGATACATAGCAGGATATCTCAAAAAGTTGTGGACGGATTTGTATGAAACTTGGTGGAGAGGTTGTGTTTGTGACAAGGAAGAATCGTTTTTGGTGAAGATCTGAATATGCATTCGGATATGAGAATTATTTCATTTTTGAAGTGATTCTTCACCATTGCGAGATAGGGCCAAAAACGATATATACACGACATGACCAAAGGAATGCGGACACCCCTTCCAATGAGTGGATTCGGCTATTTCAGCCACACCCATTACTGACAGTTATTCAAGCACACAGCCATGCAATCTCGATAGACAAAAATTGGCAGTTGAATGGGCCGTACTGAAGAGCTCAGTGACTTTCAACGTGGCCCCGACAAAGGATGCCACTTGTCCAACAAGTCTGTTCGTCAAATTTCTGCCCTGTTAGAGCTGCCCCGGGCAACTGCAAGTGCTGTTATTGTGAAGTGGCCACGTCTAGGAGCAACAACAGCTCAGCTCCGAAGTGGTAGGCTATACAAGCTCACAGAACGGGACCGCCGAGTGCTGAAGCACGTAACGCATAAAAATCGTCTGTCCTCAGTTGCAACACTGACTACCAAGTTCCAAACTGCCTCTGGAAGCAACGTCAACACAACAACTATTTGTCGGGAGCTTCATGAAATGGGTTTCCATGGCCGAGCAGCCGCACACAAGCCTAAGATCACCATGCGCAATGCCAAGCGTCGGCTGGAGTGGTGTAAAGCTCGCCGCCATTGGACTCTGGAGCAGTGGAAACGCGTTCTCTGGAGTGATGAATCACGCTTCACCATCTGGCAGTCTGACAGACGAATCTGGGTTTGGAGGATGCCAGGAGAATGCCACTTGCCAAAACGCAGTGCCAACTGTAACGTTTGGTGAAGGAGGAATAATGGTTAGGGCTGTTTTTCATGGTTTGTGCTAGGCCCCTTAGTTCCAGTGAAGGGAAATCTTAACGCTACAGCATACAGACATTATAGACGATTGTGTGCTTCCAACTTTGTGGCAAAAGTTTGTGGAAGGCCCTTTCCTGTTTCAGCATGACAATGTCCCCGTGCACAAAGCGAGGTCCATACAGAAATGGTTTGTCGAGATCAATGTGGAAGAACTTGACTGACCTGCACAGTGCCCTGACCTCAACCCCACGGAACACCTTTCGGATGAATTGGAACGCCGACTGCGAGCCAGGCCTAATCGCCCAACATCAGTGCCTGACCTCACTGATGCTCTTGTGCCTGGATGGAAGCAAATCCCCACAGCAATGTTCCAACATATGGTGGAAAGCCTTGCCAGCAGAGTGGAGGCTGTTATAGCAGCAAACGGAGGACCAACTCCATATTAATGCCCATGATTTTAAAATGACGTATGATGTTCGGGTGTCCACATACTTTTGGTTATGTAGTGTAGCAGGATATCTCAAAAAGTTATGGATGGATTTGGATGAAACTTGTTGGGCAAGTTGTGTATGTGATTTTTCTGTTTCACTTACTGTTCTCCCAAATCTACAAATGTTATAGCTTTCTTTGACTGTCTTAATTCCTGCCATGACATCCGAACACCCTCAAGCAGAATTCCTTTATTTAGGAGACTTCAATGCACACCACAGGGAGTGGTTGAAATCTTCCCAAACGGATGTTAGGGGAGTTGAAGCACTTCCATTTTCCATTCTTAATGATTTGGAACAAATGATCACCCACCCTACTCATATCCCAGATCACCATGACCACTCTTTCAATACTTTGGATTTGATCTTCACCTCCGATCCATTGTGTTACAGCTACACAATTCCATCTCCATCTGGTTCTTCTGACCACAATCTTGCGAACATCACTTTACTTACCACCACTCCTTCTACCCCGACTGCTCTGACTAAACGTCAGTATTGGCATTTCAATAGCGCTGACTGGACTGGTTTACGAAACTTATTTTCTGATTTTCCCTGGAAAGACCACTGCCTCTCCTCGGCCGATGCCTCTATCTCTGCTGAACGTATAGCGGAGGTTATTGTTGCAGGAATGGAGGCTTATATCGCCTTCTCTTTCAAGTCTATCTCTCCTACCAATTCTTGGTTCAATAATTCCTGCTCTTCGTGAATCATTGCAAACAAGTTATTCGTGAGGCAAAGCATTCCTTTATCCAAAATAAATGTGGCAACTTCTCATCTTCTTCCACTAATAGATCTTTCTGGTCTTTAGCAAAAGTGTTTCCAAAAACTTCTGTCGCTCTACCTTTCCTTCGCTTTTACTTTCCGTGATACTATTGCCGTCTCGCCGATTGATAAAGCAACTCTTTTTGGTTCTCTCTTCTCCTCTAATTCCACACTGGTAGGTCTCTGTTTATGTTCTTGTGTTAGCTCTTACACGAGCCTCAACTTTGTATACAAAAATAAATAAATAATAATAATCGGGGTTCCGAGCTGTGATAAAGTATCTGCACAAGAAAGGTTGCCTCCCAAGCAAATACATAGTGTATGGAAATTGTAGCGACATTAGGCGATGATGCTCCTTCATATCCCATGGTAAAGAACTGGGAAGTTGAGTTCAAGCTCGGCAGAACAAGCACCGAAAATTAACACAGATCAGGTCATCCTGTTGAGATGGAAACGGCAGAAATGGTACACCAGGTGGATAACGTTGTGATAAAAGACAGATGAGCTGAAACATTGGGTGTCAGTTTTGGTTCGATTCAATCAATCCTCTCAGACAAATTAGGCATGGCAAAGATGTCAGTGCGGTGGGCAACCCAAATGCTGACAGTGGACCATAAAAAAGCTCATCTGGACATTTTCCGTGAGCTGTTGGACCGTTTTCATGCTCATCCAAATGACTTCCTCCAGCGGAATGCCACACAAGATGAGACAGGGGCTCACCACTTTGAACTTGAGACAAAGCATTCAGTGGAAACACACATGGTCCCCACCCACTATAATGTTCAAGAGGCCATTAATAGCTGCAATGGTCATGGTCATGGCCACTGTGTTTTAGCATTGTAATGGTGTGATAATAGTACACTTCTTAGAAAAGGGAAATACCATGGGAAAAGGGAAATAGTACACTTCTTACCAAGGAGTATTGTTCTAATTAATTTCACCGGTTGTGTGAGGCGAGGGTTAACTGACCCAAGGCGTGCCACTTTTCCAGGACAATGCCATTCCACACACAGCCCAACCTCCGGTGACTACTGCTGCTAACTATGGGTGTAAACTTCTGCACACCCACCCTACCCATCAGATCAAACACCGTCCGACATGTATTTGTTCCTGCATCTGAAAGAAGCTCTGTGGGGGAACAAATATGAGAACAACAATGCTGTGATGCAGCTGGAGAGGACTTCCTAGAGGTGCACGACAAGGAGGTCTAGAGAATGAATGGGAGTAGCCAAGGTTTTCTTTTGCCCCTGTTAATTCACCCCAGATCCACTTTTTTTTTTTAAATCCCGACTTCTTTCTTTCCTGGAAGTTCTAGCAGTGTCCATGTGTTTTATATCTTTCCCACCCCCCTCCCCTGCCTTCTCTCCCCAAGCCCTCTTCCTCCAACGGATCTTCTGTTGTACTTGTGTGTTTCCCTCTCTCTCCCCATCTTGTCTCCCGCTCCCTTTATTGTATGTTTTGTGTGTCCGTTTGTCCTTTTTTGTGATTGATGTTAGCTCTTTCACGAGCCTCGATGTTGTATACAAAAATAAAAGAAAAAAAGGTAGAGGACCGATAGATGAAGTGTATTGCCAGGAATGAAGATCATGTTGAGAAATAAAGTGATTGTACAGTTTTCCTTGTTGGGCCACAATACAAACTGATCACCTCTCGAACCTGTAAGGTTAAGAAAAGGGAAGGTAATAAAGAACAGAATCATGTTGCGTTTAAAGAAGAGGAAGAAGAAGAAAAGGAAGAAGGGTGCAAAATGTATGACTTACAGGGTGAGTCGTTAGTCCCAGGACACGGTTTTCACTGCTTATACAAGATTTGTTTATGCCAAGTATTTATTTATACTGTTTTCTTTATTTTTTTCAGATAATACAAAACATAGGACCGTGGGTCCTGAAGCTCACCTGGAGTTAGGGTTGGTTTGAAAGGAAAATCAGGGTTTGAAAGTGTGTGCGAGGGATTTGACACCTGAAAATAGGTGTTTGCTCTATTCTCCCAAACTATTAATACACTTTTGATGAAACTTCATCACAACCTTTATCACCCGTGATGTACCAAAGAATGTTCACGGTATTAGAAAATCAGAGTCAAAGAGAGTCTGCTGAATAGGGGGGGTATTTTTTAAATTATTTTAAAATAGGTTTTTGTTTGTTTGTCTTATGACAAACCAATCGCCAATTCGGGAGAAATCGCCAATTGCGAGGCACGTCCACCAAACGTCATCACGCCCATTTTACCAATACTGTACCAGAGAACAAACAGTATGAACAAGTATTTTTATTACTCTATGAGTGATGCCTTCCAGTCTTTAAATGGATGTTTTATTTGGGGCGATTTTTTTACTCGAAACGTCACTGTAATTAGATTGTTGATAGTGAGCGCGAAGTGGAATCTCGAAGAAAGAACCCTGAGCCTGAGGTGATTTGTTTTCAGCATTGTGTTTGTGGTACTGGAGCCATGATGAAAGATACAAATTTGGGACCTGTTTGTGCCTTTTGTAAGAAAGACCACCAGACTGCGGAGGAAGAATGTGGAGAGATGTGCCATTCCTCAAATGGATCTATTCATGTTCATTATCTTTGCCTTCTCTACTCTTCGGGTTTATGTACTGATTCTCAAACTTCACAAGAGACAATTAGCAATTTTCCTGTTGAAGAGATACAAAAGGAAATACTTCGAGGGAAGAAGTTGAGATGCAATGCCTGCAAGCGTGTAGGTGCCACTGTAGGTTGCCAAATTCGAACATGTCAAAGAACCTACCATTACCCTTGCGCTATTGAGAAAAAAAGGTGCTTCTCACTGCTGATGCGGACGAGGGAATTTACCAAATTTGTTGTGTCAAATATGACACTAACCAAAACAAAATATGACAAGTCATGATCTCAAGTTACAAAGACGTAAAACACTAACCAAAAGAAAACGTCGCCGCTCCAAAATTGAGACCAGTCCGACCAACTGTGAGGAAAGTGATGGAATTAATTGCAGCTCCAATGAAGAGCCGTTGCCAATGAACGTCAGCCTTCCGCTGGATTCTTTCTTACCTGATCCTCCTGCTCATGCCAGAGACTTTTGGGATAACTTGATTAAAGCTGATCTGGTTAACACGGTATTTCAGCTTCTCTGTGATTTAATTCGTCATGGTGAGGCAAGCTGACGCGGACGAGGTGCAAGCGTGTAGGTGCCACTGTAGGTTGCCAAATTCGAACATGTCCAAGAACCTACCATTATCCTTGCGCTATTGAGAAAAAAAGGTGCTTCTCACTGCTGACGCGGCTGAGGGAATTTACCAGAATTTAGCCCTGGTGTTGGGCTAGCGGCTAGGGTGCCAGTTTAGGATCCAAGGATCCTGGGTTCGAATCCCGGTCGATCGCTGAATTAATGCCAGGGGGGTTGACTCAGCCTGTCATCCTTCCGAGGTCGGCAAATTGAGTACCAGTTCACTGGTAATTCCCTGTGTGTCGTAAAAAGGCGACAAACGGGGTTGGCGGCAGGAAGGGCATCCGGCCATAAAACATTGCTTCAAAAAGGGGACCAAAAAACAACAACAACCACGGTCCCCGAAAAAGGCCAACCCCCGGCTTGCGGGGAAAAATGGCCTCTAAACGGTGGTTTTTTATGGTGAGGCAAGCAACCAAGTGCTCATTCAGGCTTTCAACATGGTTTTCTCTGCTGGAGTACTCCACACCATACATCAAAATGTTGAAGCAGCAGCCAACAACAGTTTCGTAGCCTCCTGATTCTTTGCCATTTTCATGGTTCGTTGAGAAGGTAAGGCCTTACCTTCTCAACGAACCATGAAAATGGCAAAGAAGGGCAACCATTCAATGATTGGACATCTGCTGATGCGCAGTCTGGCATGATGAGGCATTTGGACATCGAAAATCAGGAGGCTACGATGCTTCTTCCAGGTCATTGGCTTGATGACACTCATATTCAGAAGGCGCACAAGCTGATCAGAAGAGCAAACCCTCATATAAAGGGTCTGAATCCCCCTTGCTCATTCGTTTGCGGGCAGATGGAAACTGTTGTTGGAAATTTTATCCAGATCTTGCACACCAATGGAAACCACTGGGTTACCATCGCAAACATTGGATGTAATAAGGGCAAAGTTAATATATATGATAGCCTGCATCGACACGTAGGCAAAGATGTTAGAGACTGTATTACTCGCATGCTGCACACTCCCTGTAAAGATCTGACCATTGTAGTGCCACAAATGGGTAAACAGGGAAACTCAGGTGACTGTGGGGTCATGGCCATTGCTGCAGCGTTTGAATTGGCCGGTCAGAGACGGAAGTTCAATTTTGACACAAATGAATGAGTGGAGGTGAACAGTGATTCTGGATTTTTTGGAGTTTCACAAAGACACGTCTTTTTGTGTTTTGAGGAAAATACCTTGAATCCTTTTCCATTGTCAAACAATTGCCAGATGCTCATTGAAACAATAGATCCACCGTTGTCTCAATCTTGACCAGAAAATGTGTTCAGGTTTTACCAGAAAGTCGGTTTTACCAGAAAGTGACCAATGAAAACTATGTTGCAAAGATAATTCAGGTCTACATCTTTGTTACAGAAAAAATCTTATATAGACACTTCCAAATGAAAGGGTAACATGATATATGGAGAAATGAGGCGGTGGTTAATTGAATGAAATTTGGAATGTTCTTGATTGCTATTCTAAAACCATTGTGAATGTCTCAATTGCAATTGTCAATAGATCTTGTCGGGTGGACGGGTGGGAGAAAAGATCATGGATTTGGATTGGGAATGATCTGAGATTGTGGTGACCAGCGTTCTTGAAGACATGGAGGGAGGAATGAGATTGAAAAGAATGTGCGAGTTGGTTCCACAGGTGGGAGAAAAAGGGGAATGAATGAGTGGAGGTGAACAGTGATTCTGGATTTTTTGGAGTTTCACCAGATGGGAGTTTATGGCGGACTGTGTGCCCCCTACAGAATCCCGGGGGTGACAAAGCACGGAAATAGCAGAGAGTGCAAGACCAGAAAGAGGTTGGTAGAAGACAGAGACTACCGACCTGTATGCAATGGGAATGTGGGACGCCCATAAACTCTGCTTCATCGCAAGAGATTCCAATGATCTTTAAGGCCTTGGTTGCTACGGCATCAAGCTGAGCAATGTGTGAGGCAGGGGCACCAGCCCAGAGGTGAGAGCAGTACTCCATCAGGCTGTGGATGAGGGCCTTGAAGGTGGATAGGAGTTCAGGTGTGCTAAGGAAGGGCTTTGTATGACATGGGATTCCTAGTCAGCTTCTGGCTTCGGAGGCCATCTTTGAATGAACAAGAGAAAGAGAAAGGTTTGCCAGGATCAAACGACATATTGCAAGTGTTTGTCCAGCTTGTGATTTCCTCAATGTCTGAAGACAGAGGGACGAGGCTGCAGCCTGCATATCAGAAGGATGAGAGATGTCATGGCAGATGGTAGTCATCAGCAAAGAGATAAAGGGGGTTTTCCGGAGGGTCAGAGAGATCATTACTGAAGATTAGGAATAGGACTGGGTCCAGAACACTGCCTTGGGGCACTGCAGCCTTAACAAGGAGGGAAGATTGAAGGATTCTTTTGAGAGCCACACATTGGCTGCAAGAATAGAGCAAGTCAGTAAGCCACGTGTGGAGTTGGCCTTGGATGCCATAGGCAGAGAATTTGGAGATAAAGGCAGAATGCCAGACTGTATCGAAAGCACCAGATATGTCCAGAGAGTGACTCCATCGAGTGAGTGCCTCGTGATCTCATGTCTGACATTGAAGGCCTCCATCCCTTGTTGGGAGAGTAGAAACAGCATGTCCAAGTTGCAGTGATCTGGTTTGAATCCGAATTGGTGATCTGAGTGGAGGCCATTGGAGAAAAGCAAGGATTCCACATCAATTGTGATTATGGATTCCATGACCTTGCTGATGATTGGAAGTAAGCTGTTAGGTCTGTAGTTAAGGTGATCAGTTTTTGCAACTTTTTATGCGATGCAGTGATGTTGGCTGATTTCTAAACAGATGGAAGATGACCAAGGAGAGGGAAAAGAGCATTATGCCAATGAGTGTAGTAAATTGTAAAATAATGACATTTGTCTTTCTCTGCTGACTCAGTGGTCCAATCATTTCCTAAATTCGACTTGCTAATCACGAGTCACATCACTCAAAATGTCATAAAGGATTACTCGTTGGTAAATAAAGCAAACTTGCCAATCCCATCCCACCCTCGACCCACCCATTGTTTTATTGATAAACTGTACACTGTTTATTTTGATCAGCCTAGTATACAGCAACTGTGTACTGGTATGTTCAGATCAGCCTCGTATTCTCAGATATCAAAATGGGTGTGCATTGGCTTTATTAACTCTCAATCTTTAATGATCAATTACTTTAATGATCAACTTTAATCAATTTTTATGTTTATGGTTTTAAATTGCCTGAAGAATGCTACAAATGTATTATGATTTTGCACATTAATCTTGTTTTAGTTTATAGCCTGGTGTTGGCTTAGTGGTTAGGGTGCTGGCTCGGGATCCTAGGATCCTGAGTTTGAATCCTGGTCAATTTCTGAATTAATGCCAGGGGGGTTGACTCAGCCTGTCATCCTTCGAGGTCGGCAAATTAGGTTCCAGCTTGCTGGGATGAATGTGCCGGTGTGTGCCCCAGTTTAGAATAGGTACACCGTACCCCTGCATGTCGGAAGAGGCGACTAAAGGGTTGGCGTCAGGAAGGGCATCCGGCCATAAAAACATTGCCTCAAAAAGGGAATCATGATGATTGTCATGGGGCCCACAAGGCTAACCCTCACTCTAACGGGGAAAATGGCTTTAAAAAGGGATTTTTTTTTTTTTTGTCTTACGATTACATTAGTATGATTCGACCTGCTTCCCTATCTCCTGGCAACCATTGAAAATGGTTTAAGTTACCGTGATACTGTTTGAAATACCTTTAGTTGGCGCAGTATAATGCTTTATTTTACCAGGTGAGCAGGGCAACCAGGGGTATTGCCCCTATTTTTACACACTTTTATTTAACTTCATCTGAACTTTGTTTGTTTGTCCCATTTCAAATCTTTGAGCCGTTCGTTTTCTAGGTTCGATACGTCATAGAGAGCGGAAATTTGGCCCACGGTCATGTTTTCTGGTACATTTCCAACTGTCAAAATTTAATTTTACTAGGGCATGCCCGTACTATATCTATATCTAAAATTATATCCCCCCCTCTATTTACATGAAATGGTTTGGTCCATGAAATGTTTTGGTCCATTCGCAACGCCAAAGCGAACGGCGAACGCTTTACATGAAATGGTTTGGTGCATGAAATGTTTTGGTGCATTCGCAACGCCAAAGCGAACGGCGAACGGCTTGCGAGTACAGTGACAATCCCACCGGGGTTTTTATTAGTTTTAAAACATAGTTTAACGCCAACATAGCGCCAACATAGTTTGCAAACGTGAAATAAATGAATACGCTCTCAAATGTGCCATCCGAGGCAGAGTGTGTCCGCCACGTTCGGCACACGCGATAGTTCGCTGCTCTCTGATTGGTTGAATCGTTTTTTGGACATAGCTCGGTAAGTAATTGTCCGATTAATATGAAACCTTGAAAAGGCACATCCTCGGGTCCCCAGCAATATACCTGGCAAGTTTAAAGTATATCGGACCCGTGGTTGTCGAGAAACAGCGGTCACAGACAAACGTACAAACAAACAAACACACAGAGATTACTGGAATTATAGATAGATAAATAAGTTTTCTTTTTTACTTTAATTTTTTTTTTTTACGTGTGTAGCCCTAAAACATTTTTCGTTTACTTGTTTATGCCATGAATAAATTTTGGTGCATCATGGGTGATGAAGGTTGTGGTCAAGTTTCATTGAAATTGTGTGTGTAGTTTCGGTTAAGAGAGCAAATACCTATTTTGGGGGGCTCAAAACCCCCGTAGACCTCCTTAAAACCCGATTGTTTTAATGCCGTGATCAAAGTTTGGTACACCATGGGTGATCAACGTTGTGAAGTTTCATCGGAAATGTGTGTGTAGCTTCTGAAAATAAAAGCAAATACCTATTTTTTTTTGGGGGGGGGGGGGGGGGGGAGAAGGCAACCCTCCCGCCCCCTGTAATCTGCATAGGGCCCGATTTTTTTAAATGTCGGGAACAAACTTAAATTCCAACATACCAAATATAATTTTAGCCAAGTTTGATCAAAATCCCATCAGCAGTTTCAGAGAAGAAGTTTCAAGTGTTTACGGACAGACATACGGACTGATGACGTGCCATCCCATAAGTTCCCCAGAACTACATTCCAGGTGCGGTAAAATACATTGCACCAAGAAGGTTCAGGAAGCATTTGGCACCATAACATGGTATTTTGCATCAGTTTTGACACTGCACGTGGAGAAAAATTAATCTTGCGGCGTGACAACATAGCGGATATCATACAGATGCACACAATGTGTAAGGAGGTATTGTAATTGTTGTATTACTGTAATATGTCATTATTACTCCTGTTATTATGTTTTACTGTTATTTCTGTGATATGTTATTACTCCTGGGGCTTATGACTCACCCTTGTAGATGGTATAATCAAATCTTGTATAAGCAGCTAAAACCGTGTCCTGGGACGTATGACTCATCCTGTAGTTTCAATTATTCACAAACTGTGCTGCAAAAAACAAACTTATGAATTATTTTCAGTGTAGAGAGATTGCACACGGCAAACATGTTTTTTTAAAACTTATTCAATAAGACCAATTATAGGTTCTCAAATGTTGGGTCAAGTCTTTCACTGGGTCTCTGTATCTGGTTGCGGCATTTCCCTGAATCTGATGCACTCGACCTTTGTGAGGAAAATTTCATTCCTCTTTGCTTTTGTCATTTACGATGCACCTTCATGTGCGTTTTTACATTTGAAGATTGAGCGAAACCCTTTCCACAAATAGTGCATTTGTATGGACGCTCGCCCGTATGAATTCTAATGTGCGATTTAAGGCCAAACTTTTCAGAAAATCCCTTTCCACAAAGAGAGCACTTGTAGGGTCGTTCACCGGTATGAGTCCTCATGTGTGATTTGATCTGACAGGCGTGAATGAAAGTCTTCCCACAAACAAAGCACTTGTATGGAC
Source organism: Myxine glutinosa (assembly GCF_964187855.1). Lineage (NCBI taxonomy): Eukaryota > Metazoa > Chordata > Myxini > Myxiniformes > Myxinidae > Myxine > Myxine glutinosa. The sequence goes on from NC_136265.1 coordinate 167,607,095, forward strand.
ACCCTCTCCTGTGTCGTCTCTCCATGTGCAGCTGCAGAGCACCCTCGGTAAGGAACAACTGGGCGCAAGTTGAGCAGGAGAAGAGACTTGCATTTTCCGACGTTCCCTCTGTGATGACAACCCACAATTCACAATGTCATCATTCATACGTAGTAATTCATGAATAATTATGACAAATGTTTCCGTAAGATTTCATCAAGTACCACACATACAATATACTGTGGAGTATTGAAATTTCCTTACTTGGAAATATTAGCCTGTACTGTACATGAGGAAATCCCTTTTTAGGAGTAAACATGTGATTGTATCATTGGTATCTGCATCTGGCCAAAATGCTTTGGATATCAAACTACAATTTGAGAATTGTCTGTTGGTGTTTTTGATTTCTATGCACAGAATGAATTGAAAACTGCTGGTTGTACTCAGTGTATGCATGGATAGGTTGCAGGCGGAAGGAAAATTCATAGCCCGGTTGTTCATGTTGGGGGAGGACCCAAATTATCTCTATTTAATATTTATGGCATAGCACTGCTACCAGTGGGAGGGAGTATTACAAATCGTATCAAAGTTATGGGGGAATCATCCCATCCGTACTTCTGGGGGAATTGTCCCATCCTCCCGTCTAAGTCCTGGGGAATTGTCCCATTCGTAATTTTGTGGGAACACACGACTTTTGAAATGACGTAATCTGCCCCAAAATGCTCAGCGAGCATGTGCAGAAACCACTAGCAACAACAACATCAGGACAGGGAACTATATTGTGCATGCGAGATAAGGATTATTACCTAAAATGGGACGCACAGCTTCTAAAAGAAGTCAACTATACGTGGAAAACTACCTGAGAGAAAGGGGTGTGCCTCTGCACAACGAAAGACTTGGAGAACTTTCTGATCAACTTGCCCGAAAAGTTGATATCTTGCAGCCAGCACAGGTGCAAAAGGCCTCGTTAGCATTCATACGTCATTTCAAAAGTCATGTATTATCCCGTCCGTAATTCTTGGGGAATTATTTACATCTGAATAATAGTGGAATATTTCCAGAGAATGAAGGTCTCCCCAAAAGGTTTTTCCAACAGGTTTATCCGAATCTCAGAAATGACTTGGACATTCAGAAAACGCTGTGTAACCTCCAAAGCAAGTTGGGGGGCCCAAATCCTCCCCATTCTTGCCTGCTGCCCGGATTCATCAGTGCAGCGGGGCATAGTCAGAGTGCCGATCATTCCCCATGGGATGGCCTTTTCCCTCTTGTTTCTCCTCTTTTCTGTCTGTCTCTGTCTCTCTCCCTCCCCCCCCCCCCCCCCCCAGCCTTTTCCCTCGTTTCTCCTCTTTTCTGTCTGTCTCTGTCTCTCTCCCCCCCGTCTCCATCTCCCTCTCCCTCTTGTTCTCTCTCTTTCTCTATCTCCCTCTCCCTCCCTATCGTGAAGGCAGAACTGTACTGGGCTAAATAACAACAACAACAAGACCCTACTCACCAGTTGGAGGGTTAACAAGCACATCAAGCTCTTCATGAGGAGCACCATGCAACTCTTCCTTCACTTGGATGCTGCACAAAGGCTCTTCAGAAGAAGGAGGAAGGACACCATGAAAACATCCATCCTCGACTGGATTCAGATCATCAGAAAACAACTCTATGTTGGGCATATTACGGAATGATTAGCAAGGATGAAGAGTCATAACTGCAAAACAATCACTTTGGTAAACTATTTCTTCTAAAAACAATTACTGAGAATCGAGATAAAAAGCAAATGCAACCTAACCAGTCCCATGGAGCAAAACAAGCACAACTCAAATTGTTTTCTTTAATTAATGTGGCTTTATGCAAGAGCAGACACCCCATCTAGGTTGGCAATAGAAGATTATAACAAGCAATAGGATTATTATTGCAATCTAATCATGGAAAAACCCTCCCAGTTTCTGGTCATGAAATAAAGGCACGAGAATCAATTTATTATGATCAGGACAATTGAAACAAACATCCAATTCATTCCTGCCATTCTGAGGCTTGCCTTTTTATTTCAATCTTCATAATCCTGAATACCCATAGGCACAGTCACAATTATGTTACTGTTTCTGAAATATGTATAGAGCTAATACACAGTGAAACATATCTGAAACATGTGTTAAGCTAATTAAGAAAAGTTCGGACTGTAGCGGTTCCCGCTGAATGTACACAATCGCCTTGCACCTGCCAGGACGCGGCCAGGGCACGATCGCCATGCCGGGCTCGTCCGGACGGGCCCAGACGCGCCTCTCCTGGGCATGCCCGGACTCGCTGTTCCCGGGCACGCCCGAACCTCCCGGGCACGCCCGGTCTCGTCTTTCCCGGGCATGCCCGCTCTCGCCTTTCCAGGGATCGCCCAGAGCGTCCGGGCATGCCCGCTCTCGCCTTTCCAGGGCTCGCCCAGAGTGCTCGAGCACGCCCAGCCTCGACTTGCCAGGCCGCCCGGGCATGTCCAGACTCGCCTTTCCAGGACTCGCCCTTGACACCCGGGCATGCCCGGTCTCGGTTTTCCCGGGCAAACGCCCCGGCATAAATGTGTATATATATTGCTGCCCGATAAACGGGCTTTTGTCAGAATACCTGAGCTGTTTTGTTTCAATAAAGCAACTCGGACGAATTCCGTCTTTGGTCGCGTCAATTCTTTCGACTCGTGTTGGAGCGCAGCTCCCTCACTGGTGACCTACCGACATGGACACGGCAGTGACTCTTAAACTGCCTACCTTCTGGGAGGCTCACGCGGCTGTTTGGTTCGCCCAGGCGGACCCCCAGTTCGCCCTGCGAGGCATCACCGCGGACGACACCCGCTTCCACCACGTCGTGGCAGCGCTCGGTTCCGCCACCGCGGCCCGCGCCCTGAGCCTCCTCGAGCACCCGCCGGCTGCTGACAAGTATGATGCGCTGAAGACGCTCCTCCTCGACGCTTTCGCCCTCTCACCGGCGGCACGCGCACGGCGCCTGCTCGACCTGCCCGAGCTCGGCGACACGCGCCCGTCCGAGCGCATGGACTATATGCTCTCGTTGCTCGGTGAGCACTCTCCGGATTTTCTGTTCCGCGAGCTGTTCCTTCGCCAGCTGCCTCACCCGGTACGCCTCGCCCTGGCTGGCATGTCGATCACCGATCCCCGCGCCCTCGCCAGGGAAGCCGATAAGATCTCCTCGGCGGGCCAACACATCGGCGCGGCTACCTGGAGCCTGCCGCCGTCCGAGGCGACGCCCACGACGCCCGAGCGCCCTGCGCGGTTGGAGGCCGAACTGCCGGTGCAACTGGCGGCCGCCACGCCGCGCCGACCGCTTCCGACACGACGGCCGGGGCCTCCACCTGACGAGGCGTGGTGTTATTACCACGTCAGGTTCGGACACAAGGCCCGGACGTGCCGACCCCCGTGCACTTTCGGCGAGTCGGGAAACGGCCGGGCCGGCGTTCATTCCCAGCCATGAGTGCCGGCCACTCGGGCAACTTGCTTTTTATTCGGGACAAAGCGTCCGGGCGGCGTTTCCTTTGTGACACCGGCGCCCAACTGAGCGTCATACCCGCCTCCGAGCAGGACAGGCGGGACGCCGTTTGCGGCCCCTCTTTGGTCGCTGCTAATGGCTCGGCCATACGCACTTTCGGCCCGCGCGACGTCACCCTCTGCTTCGGCAGCCAGCGCTTTCAGTGGACCTTTGTGACCGCCTGCGTCCCCATGGCTTTGCTGGGCGCCGACTTCCTCTGCGCGCACGGGCTGCTGGTCGACGTCAAACGACGTCGCCATGTCAATGCCGAGACCTTCAGCTCCCTGGCGTGCACGATGAGCAGCTCCGCGCCGACCGAACTGGCGTGCGCCCTCCCGACGGCGAACGAGTTCGCTCGCCTGCTCGCGGAATTCCCGGCCCTCACGTGGCCGACGTTTTCGGCCGTCGCGGTGCGGCATGGGATCGAGCACCACATACCCACTACGGGCCCGCCGGTCTACGCCAGGGCCCGCCGCCTCAACCCGGCCAAGCTCGCCGTGGCAAAGGCCGAGTTCGACGCGTTGGAGCACCTCGGCATCGTGCGGCGCTCCAATAGCGCGTGGGCCTCACCACTGCACATCGTGCCAAAGCCGGGGGGTGGATGGCGCCCGTGTGGCGACTACCGCCGCCTCAACGACGCTACCACCCCCGACAGGTACCCGATCCCGCACATCCAGGACTTTTCCGCCCGTTTGGCGGGACGGGTCATATTTTCCAAAATTGACCTGATACGGGGATACCACCAGGTACCTGTCCGGGCGGCCGACGTCCCAAAGACGGCCGTCATCACGCCGTTCGGCCTGTTCGAATTTTTGAGGATGCCGTTTGGCCTCAAGAACGCGGCCCAGGCGTTCCAGCGCTTAATGGACGGCGTGCTGCGCGCCCTGCCATTTCTTTTCGTCTATCTGGACGACATCCTCGTCGCCAGCACGTCCCGCGCCGAGCACCTCCTCCACCTCCGAACACTGTTCGGTCGCCTCAGCGAGCACGGCTTAATTGTCAACCCGGCCAAATGCCACTTCGGCACGACGACCGTTGACTTTTTGGGCCACCGCATCACCGAGACCGGGGCCGTGCCGCTGCCGACCAAGGTCGAGGCCATCACCACGTTCCCGCGTCCCCGTTCCATCAAGGCCCTACAAGAGTTCCTCGGCATGGTGAATTTTTATCACCGATTCGTGCCCCGCGCTGCTCAGCTCATGCGGCCCCTTTACGAGGCCCTCCGGGGAAAGCCGGCCAAGCATGACATCGTTTGGTCCGCGGCCATGGACGCGGCCTTCGCGAGCGCAAAACGGGCCCTCGCCGACGCAACGCTGCTGGCTCACCCGGTGCTCAACGCGCCCATTGCCCTCACTACGGACGCCTCCAACTACGCGGTGGGCGCCGTCCATGAACAATGGGTGGACGGGGTTTGGCAGCCACTCACTTTTTTCAGCCGGCAACTCCGGCCGAACGAGTTAAAATACAGCACGTTCAACCGCGAGCTGCTCGGTCTATTCCTGGCCGTTCGCCATTTCCGACACCTCCTGGAGGGCCGCCCGTTCACGGCTTTTGTCGACCACAAGCCGTTGGTCTACGCAATGGCCAAAGTCACGGAGCCGTGGTCGGCCCGCCAGCAGCGCCACCTCTCCGCCATGTCGGAATTCACCACGGACATCCGGCACGTCGCCGGCAAAGACAACGCCGTGGCCGACTGTCTTTCTCGGTCCAGCGCGAACGCGGTCCACCTCGGCGTGGACTTCGCGCTCATGGCGGCCGACCAGACCACCGACACCTCGGTGCAGGCCCTCCGGGCGGCGGACACGGGCCTCCGCCTGGCCGACATCCCCTTCGCGGGCACCGTCCTGCTCTGCGACGTCTCCCAGGGCCAGCCTCGCCCCATCGTGCCCGTTTCCTGGCAGCGCCGCATCTTCGCCTCCAGCCACGGCCTTTCTCACCCGGGCCGGAAAGCTTCTCAGAAGCTGGTGTCGGCGCGTTTCGTCTGGCACGGCCTTCGACGGAACGTCCGCGACTGGGCCAACGCCTGCATGGCCTGCCAGCGGGCCAAGGTCCACCGCCACACCCAGGCCCCGCTAGCACCTTTCACCGTGCCTGCACGGCGTTTCGACCACGTCCACGTGGACCTGGTGGGTCCCCTGCCCCCATCGCGGGGGTTCACCCACCTGCTCACCATGGTGGACAGGACCACCAGGTGGCCGGAGGCCGTGCCCCTCACCTCCACCACCACCGCCGACGTGGGGCAGGCGTTCATCGCCACCTGGGTCGCGCGCTTCGGCGCACCGGCGGACATCTCGTCCGACCGCGGCCCACAGTTCACGTCCGAACTTTTGGGCGCGGTCGCCCGCTCGTTGGGGGTCACGCTGCACCGCACCATGGCCTACCACCCCCAAGCCAACGGGTTGTGCGAGCGGTTTCACCGCTCCATGAAGGCCGCACTCATGGCCGGCCTTCAGGACGACGGTTGGACCAACCGGCTGCCGTGGGTCCTTTTGGGCCTCCGCACGGCCCCCAAGGAGGACCTCCGGGTGTCCGCCGCCGAGCTCGTCTACGGCCAGCCGCTCCGCGTCCCGGGCGAGTTCGTGCCCGACGCTACCAGTCCCTGGTCCGCCGCACACCAGCGCTCGGACCTCCAGGAGGCCGCCCGACGATTTGCCCCCGTGCCAACGTCCCGCCACGGTGGCCCCCAGTCCTACGTCCCCCCGGCGCTTCGCACAGTGGAGTACGTCTTTGTGCGTCATGACGCGCACCAGGGGCCACTCCGGCCGCCGTACGACGGGCCCTTCCGGGTCCTGCGACGGGGCGACAAGTCCTTCGTCGTCGACGTCGGCGGCCGGTCGGACCGGATCTCTGTGGACCGCCTCAAACCGGCGCACGTGGACGTCGACCGACCACCACGGTTGGCCCTTCCTCCGCGGCGAGGCCACCCCCCATCCACAGGTCCCCCCGCTCGACCACCCACCACCAGATCGGACCCCCCCACCACGACCCTCCAGGGGTCGCTTCGGCCGGGTCATCCGGACCCCCCTTAAATTGACCCTGCCGGTGCAGGTCGATTCTGGAGGGGCGTGTGTAGCGGTTCCCGCTGAATGTACACAATCGCCTTGCACCTGCCAGGACGCGGCCAGGGCGCGATCGCCATGCCGGGCTCGTCCGGACGGGCCCAGACGCGCCTCTCCTGGGCATGCCCGGACTCGCTGTTCCCGGGCACGCCCGAACCTCCCGGGCACGCCCGGTCTCGTCTTTCCCGGGCATGCCCGCTCTCGCCTTTCCAGGGCTCGCCCAGAGCGCCCGGGCACGCCCAGTCTCGACTTGCCAGGCCGCGTCCAGGACGCCCGGGCATGTCCAGACTCGCCTTTCCAGGGCTCGCCCAGAGCGTCCGGGCATGCCCGCTCTCGCCTTTCCAGGGCTCGCCCAGAGTGCTCGAGCACGCCCAGCCTCGACTTGCCAGGCCGCGTCCAGGACGCCCGGGCATGTCCAGACTCGCCTTTCCAGGACTCGCCCTTGACACCCGGGCATGCCCGGTCTCGGTTTTCCCGGGCAAACGCCCCGGCATAAATGTGTATATATATTGCTGCCCGATAAACGGGCTTGTGAGAATACCTGAGCTGTTTTGTTTCAATAAAGCAACTCGGACGAATTCCGTCTTTGGTCGCGTCAATTCTTTCGACTCGCGTTGGAGCGCAGCTCCCTCAGGACTTAATTAAATGGACAAGGTCGATGCTGGTCGTTATAGCCTTGAACAAAAAGACAAATATTTTTCAAAAGTTGAGTTCTGGAAATACAGGTGATGTTGTGGGATTGCCTACAATGTATTGTTGCAGAGAAATGAGTTTCCTTTCATCATCGGAATTGATCAAGCAGTTGATGGGATCTCTTAATTCACTGGATGATAGAACACCACCTAATGTGATGGTTTTGACGTCCTGAGCGATAGACATACGTAATTAATAGAAAGGATGTCAAGAGAGGTTCTACTGGGGCTCAAGGTTCAGAAGGGAAGCCTGGGCCACAGGGTCCAGCTGGTGAAGATGGTCGACCTGGACCTCATGGTCTGCAAGGTTCTTGAGGCCCACCTGGCCTCATGGGTCCCTGGAGCCAAGGGCCCAACAGGAGTAAGTGGTGTATATATAGAGCAGACAAGCAGTTTAACATGTCCTTCCAGGACATGACATTCTAATTACGGAATACCTAACGGGAACGATGATAACAAGGTGACAAACTAAAGTATATATGAATTAGTACTAACAATATTATTTGGCAATAATAATGAGAAGGAACAAAATGCACACCAAGGGTTCATGAAGCACACGCACAAGGGCCTTCGTTACGCACGCCGCGTACAGGTAGGTTTCAGTGACACGTGCTGAGCTTGGGACCTCATGCTGTATGTGCAGCATACTATTACAAGGAAGTTTGTGCCGAGCGCGCACCAAGCACACGTGCAGGCAATTGGCGCTAGAACGTCCGTACGCGGTTGACTTTCTATTCGGAGGGGATTGATTCCTGGTTTAATGGGATTCGACTACGGACTGTTGTTTTGGTATTTTACGAGAATGTTGATGTGGTTTAATGGGATGTATTGGCGCTGAGGAAGCGCCTTTAGCGATTGACTTCCAGCCAGTGTAACGCTAATTCCTGTCACAGGAATTCTGAGATCATATAAGTGGGCGTGGCAGTTCCTGATTGGTTCGTGTTGGGGAACGCCTTCTCGCTGCCGACGTGACGTAAATTCGCGCACGCGCACTGGTGATTGGCGCTGAGGAAGCGCCTCTAGCGAATGACTTCCAGCCAGTGTAACGCTAATTCCTGTCACAGGAATTCTGAGATCATATAAGTGGGCATGGCAGTTCCTGATTGGTTCGTGTTGGGGAACGCCTTCTCGCTGCCGACGTGACGTAAATTCGCGCACGCGCACTGGTGAAGCTTACTCGATCTTACTCGATCCCATATTACATGTACTTTCATTGCATACAAATTATACTTCCTCCTAGAAATTCCATGCCCGAACCTCAGCGCAATCCAAGAGGATTCACTTGTTATCTTCACTGATAAAGGTCCCTCTTGGCTATGGGAGATAACATCGTGGGTTCTGAAATAATACACCGCTTTAATAAATGAACGTTAGTTGGTACTGTGTAATTCCACCAAAAGAACACCAATTCAGCTCGATTCAAAGTGGCTTTTATTGTGCGAGCAGCAAGCACGATATCGATTCCCGAGCCCGCCAACCTGGAAGTGACGTGTACATCCGTATCCGGTTGTTATATGTTGCCGACGGTGAGGTCTAGATGTTGCATACATTGCAAGTACAGGACCATTCGTTTATACGTACTATGTCATTGGAAGATCCGTGACGCGTACACCGGCCTGAGAAGGCAGGTATATTCATTTACCTCACGGGCGTTCGTAAAATTTACCTCACGGGAATTTTTTTTATTAATGCTGTTGTAGAAATTTGTGATTAAAATTGGGTGCTCTTTAGAATGAAAATATAGATTGAGTTTAAGTCAGAAAATACAGCCCCGAATATATTAACTTTGGATTTACAGTGACAAGGGATTCAGTAGCAGGAGATAATTATAGGTAGTAGGTTGTTGACAGCAACCACCCAGGGTAGTACTACCGTTCTGACATAGGAGCGTTAAAGTGCTGCCCGGAACCATCTTACACTCTCCGTGTCAGGATTGCTGGTCTTACTTTCTGTCTCACTCAAACTACAGCTACTGGGCTAGCTTCAACCTCTCTTTCTTGCAAACAAACACCGTACACATTTCATCACACACTTTTCTTCTCTTTTATTTAAGGCCTGGCCTCGATGAGGGCTATATAGCCCGTGCCTGGAGCCTCCAACATTAACAAAAAAAAAAAAGTCTGATCGGGCAATCAAATTAAATGTGATGTAGTTTTTGGAGATTTTTGTTCAAGACAGACATGGCCGCCGGGCCATGGGACCGATAACGTCATAATTTTCATTAGAGCTACAGATGGAGGTGCTCATATGGTGAAACATTCCTGGCAATATGGCCAAAGGTTGCAGAGAAAAGCATACTTATTCTGTGCAGACAAACAGACAGACAAACAGCAAATTCAAAACAGCCGTGAAAAGGTGACCGAGTCAAGTTTTTCCAAATCAATGTGGCTACAGGCCAGTGGGTGTGTATATATAAATATATATATATATATATATATATATACATACAGTGGAACCTTGACTTACGAGTGCACCAACTTACGAGTTTTCCGAGATACGAGCCGTCGCTCGGGCGGTTTATTGCTTTGAGATGCGAGCCGAGATCTGAGTTACGAGCTTACGCTACCCGCCACCAGGTGGGTTCCGGTCACGTGGTTATCTTGCCGTGCAAGTATCTCTGCCGTATATCGCGTATGAGTGCCAAGGGAAGAGAGGATGATGTGCTTGGATATAAAACACGCAATCGTCGAAAAACATGAGCGAGGTGTGCGTGTTGTCGACTTGGTGAGGCGGATGTGAAGGCAGCTGAAGATTTTATTATAACTGAGAAGAAGAAGAGGATGATGTGCTTGGATATAAAACACGCAATCGTCGAAAAACATGAGCGAGGTGTGCGTGTTGTCGACTTGGTGAGGCGGATGTGAAGGCAGCTGAAGATTTTATTATAACTTTTGCCGAACTGATAGAAGCCGAACGATACATCCCCCAGCAAATCTTCAACTGTGATGAGACAGGGCTCTTCTGGAAAAAGATGCCGAGGAGGACGTATATAACGGCAGAGGAGAAGAGCATGCCAGGCCACAACTTGTTCAGAGTGCCGGCGATAGCTCGCCTTCTCTTTGTGGAAAACACGGTGAGATCCTTAACATCCAACAACTAATGGGACGCAAACGGGGCGCCCAGTTTAGCGGTACACACATTGATGAATCACCCTGCCTGTGATTCACCCATGACAGGTTATAGCTGGGTCGGGATTCAAACCCAGGCTGGACAGTTTAGAGTCAAGTGTGCGTACCTCCAGTCCAGGCCATCCTGCCAACTTGTATGCTGCATACAGGTGAAATATAAAGCGCGAGATATTTTTATATATACTGTATATTTAAAAAAAAATTGGTGTGGTTTTTGGCGGGCTGGAACGGATTAATAGCATTTCAATGCATTTTAATGGGGAAATTTAATTTGAGAAACGAGCAAATTGAGTTACGAGCTCGGTCACAGAACGAATTAAACTCGTAAGTCAAGGTTCCACTGTATATATATATCAAATATGAGTGTTCCCGAATATGGGTATATATAATATATATATATATATATATATATATATATATATATATATATATATATGTATATGTATATATATATATATATATATATATATATATATATATATATATATATATGTATATATATATATATATATATATATATATATATATATATATATACATATATATATATATATATATATATATACACACACACACACTGGAACCCGCTATAACGAACACCAGTATTACGAACTTCCGGATATAGCGAACGAACTTCCTGTCCCCCGCATATTTAATGAGATTCTATTGTTTAATATCAATTATGGCGACAAATCAATATGGCAAATCAATATGGCGACACCGTCCCGTAAACGCAAGATCTTGTTAGTTGAAGACAAGCTCCGTATCATTGATCGTCTCAGTCTTGGTGAGAAAGCAGCAAACCTTTCCAGAGAATACGGCATTCCTAAGAGCAGCATATCAACGTTCAAAGGAAAGGAAAAGGAGTTACGGGAATTTGTCCACAAATGCAGTCAACAAGATGGTTTGAAGCGGAAGAAAATTTGCATATGAATAGGTGTGATAGTATGGTGATTCGTACGTTATTCAGTATTACGAACACTTCAAAATAACGAACTTTTTTTATGTCTCCCGAGCAGTTCGTTATATCGGGGTTCCAATATATATATATCAATCAAATATGAGTGTCTGAACGCACTCATGCATTTCCAATGGAGTTTATACGAATATGTTTTATAATCACTTGGAACTGTCCTAAATTTGTTACAGGATGGTGCAGAGACCCTTGTATATTGATTGGTAAGCCCTAAAAGATGACAGTTTCCAATACTTTCACCAGCTTGATCAACAAGGCAATGGAGGTGGAACTGCAGGTGGGCTGCTGGTAATGCGGCTGTGCTACTGATGCAATGCCCTTTTTCTGATACGGGTTGTGCGTATTATAGAGAGGTGAAACAAATTGACTTGATTTATTTTGAGAATTCTTGAGATCATCTTGGAGGTGTTTCAGATAAGATGTTGCAGATGCTAATGGGAGTGATTGGACTTAGCTGTAGCTGAAGGAGATGCCGCTAATTGGTCCCATGATAGCCCTGATTAAATTAGTGTCAAGAGAAGAGTGGTAACTTATGGGTGAAAATTGTGGAAATAATCACTTGAAATTAGGGGATGTTGGATCTCCATGGGAAAGAAAACCAATAATGACGTCGACTACCCTTGGAAAAATTGTGCAAACTCCACGAAATATGGTAGGAGTATCACTGGAAGTGTAGGAAAAGGTACCCAAGCAATTATGGACTACACAGCCGAATGGTGTAAGGCAGCTTAAGGGGGCGCAACCGGTGACCATCAACTGAACAAGTTTCTACGTTGGAGGAAATCAGAATTCTAAAAGATTCCGTGACTGAACAGGAACTAGGTAGGTGGGTTAAGCATGGATGTATGCTAAGGTATGGATGTATGCCTAGGAACCGTGGTGTGCTCATGTAACTCACGGGGTGAGCCACATGAGCACAAGGGGGAATGGTATCCATGGTAACTAAGGAATGGTATGCACCTGAATTTAATCCAGTGGCAGACCGGTGTTGCAGGGTGTGTATGAATTGTCAGCAATATAATCGAGGGACCGATTGTACACATGCAAATGAATTTTATTAAAATGCCGATATTTCGAAATTTTTTGTGTTGTGCTCATCAGAACTGTGCGAGCGTTTCATATGCAGGCTCATGGAAGTAGCAGTTGAGGACTGTTATGAGATCAACATGGGAGATGGTGGGTTCATCAGGATTCATAAGAGGTAGAGTTTAGAGTGGAGGTAGCTCCATCTGAGGTAGAGCGTACCCCATAGAGGTGTTCCTCGAATTTGTGTGAGGCATTCCTATAAGAGTATTCTGTTTTCTTCGTTCGTATGCAGCACAAGGCTGCGGGGTAGAATAATTGGTTGTGCCGCTCATGTAACGCCCTCTGCTGGTGAGGGCAGGAATTTGTAATTTGTTGAGGGTTCCGGTTCCTCCGGCGAGGAAACGTCCTTCAGAGCTCTGCTTAAGTATTTTCCCAATCGTGTCCTTGTCAAATTTCTTCTGGTTATTTTACTGTGTATGGTTCTGTGTGTTTCTAGTTAGATCTCGGTTTTGTAATTCGTGAAAACTTGAGTGTAATTAGTCATTTTGGTCGCACCGCATGTGGGGCCTGTCCCTCAAGGCTTCCCTCCCCACGTCGGTATTTTGTAAACTTAAGTTCGTTCTTTCGCTGTATTGCTTTTTTCTTTGATTTTCCTTTCACCCCCTACTTACCCCGAACATATTACCCTTTGTTTAAAGTCTTAAATATGAAAGAAAAAATAATAATATTAAATATAATTATAATAATTTCCTTCTCTCCTCGTGGTCCCCTCTTCCTCCTACGACCAAGTGTTGTCTCGCTCCACCCCCTTTATCTCCTTTTTTCTTCTACCTCTACAGCCGATCCTCACCTTTCCAATGCTAGTTTCCTCCATACTCATTCAACCCTTTCTCCTTTTTTCTCAGATCCACACCCTCACTTCAGGGAATTTTCCCAGATAGTTTTCACGGTTTTGTTTAAAAATGTTTAACCTTTCCCCTGCAGTGTTGTATTCAGTGGTATATGACAACATGATGTTCTTCTTCCCACTTAAAAGGCTTTCATAAATTTCCTCATCAAATCATTCCATTTCAAAGAAAAATTCAATCTCTTACTGTTCTTCCTTTCTGCATTCTCTAAACTCAGCTAAATTCCAACCTTCCTCTACGTTTTCAAATGGATCTCTGACTTGAAAAATCACAATAAACCCAGTTTGTAATAAATGTTCGTTTTTCATTAATCGTCTAACACTTTCTAAACTACCCCCTCACCCCTCCCATTAAAATCTCCCCCCTCGGCCCGCCCCTTCGAATCTCCCCCCTCGGCCCTCCCCTTCGAAACTCCCCCTTCAAATCTCCCCCCCCCCCTACCATTTTCCTCCAATTCTCCCCTCTCCCCCCACCTCCTCAAAGCTGCCTCCTCCCCACTTCCTCTCCCTTCCAACTCATACCTCCACCTCCCCCACCCTTCTTCCTCACTCTGCCCTCCATCAAACAACACCTCACTGTGCCTCATCCCATCACCATCAAACCGTTTGTCCTCCTCATCCTTACCTTTCTCTTAGCTCTTCTGCAATCTCTGACACACGATCAACAGCTCTCCCTCCCTCCCCCTCTCCCCCCCCCCATTCTTACCCTACCCCTCCCCTCCCCTGTCATGTACCTTATGCTCCCCCTCCCTCTTCCTTAACGGTATGGACCTCAAACATCCGGGGCCTTCGCTCAAACCTGATTGATCTCTCCACACAGGTGTTTCTGACAAACCAGACTTAATCTGCTTAACATAAATTTTCCTCCTTCAAGATGTCTCTGATTCCTTAATATCTCTCCCTGGTTACTCCCTCCTCCGGTATAATAGACCTGAGCCTCGCCTGGGTGGTGGGATTGCTATCTTTATCAAAAACTCTCTTCCTCACTATCCTTGCACTTCCCTCTCTCCACCCCACCCCCAGGAGTACCTCTGGCTACGGCTTCCCCTCCGATCCCACCTTTTGTTCATATGTGTATTGTACCGTCCAACAAACAGTGATGACTCCATTTACATCTCGCTGTCTGACAACATGAACCAACTTCTATCCACTCATCCCAACTCTCGCTTCCTCATATGTGGCGGCTTTAACTGTCATCATGCCAGCTGGCTGGGTGTGGTTTCCTCTCTCACCAGCCATGGCACCTCAGCAAAGGACTTCTGAGACTCACTGGGACTGACACAATCTGTCAATTTCCTGACCCGGATCTCAGTCAACGGAGCATCTTCTCTCCTAGACTTCGTTATGACAAACATCCCTGCAAATGTCTGCTGTTTGTCTTCTGCTCCAATCGGTTCATCTGATCATGAGCTTGTTAAAGTTGACATCTCTCTGGCCATTCTCAGAGAGCCTCCTCAGCATCGACGAGTCTGGCATTTCACTCAGGCCGACTGGCATGGTCTTCAAGCAGCCATCAATCATCTGGACTGGTCTGCCATCTCCACTGCCTCTGACAACAACTAATCCTGGGAATTCTTCCAAAGTAAATTGCTCTCTCTCATGCACAGATTCATCCCATCTCGTCTTCAGTTGTCATACCCGTCCTCCCGTCCATGGTACACATAACCTTATGGTGAGGCAGTTGCCCTGAAACAACTTGCCTTTGCCTCCTGCAAGGCTAATCCAACTGAAGGCAATCTCAGTTCCTTTCACAAAGCTTGAAACAAGTGTGTGTCTACCCTCAGGAGTGCCAGGAATCACTATCTCGCTACTCTCAAGACTAAACTCTCAAACCTATCTCCCTCCTCCAAATCCTGGTGGCATCTGGTCAAATCTGTTTCTTGTGTTTGTTCCCCCTCCATCCCCTCCCTTACCTCAAACGGTTACACAACTGACACCGCACGTGAAAAAGCCGAATGCCTCAACGAGGAGTTTGACTCAAAATCTTGTGTCCCAAACCCATCTCTCTCTGTACCCACCTTACCCAGTCAAAGACAGCTGCTCCTGGAATCTGTGTCCTTCTCTCCTGACAAGGTGGAGAAGTTTCTGTCAAACATCAACTCTGATTCTGCAACTGGACCAGACGGCATCAGCCCACAGGTCCTAAAATCCTGCTCTGCCACTCTATCACACCCTCTCTCTATTCTCTTCACCCTCTCTTTTGGTCAAGGTCATCTGCCATCTGCTTGGAAAACAGCCAACATTACCGCTTTACACAAAAAGGTGCAAAAACAGATCCTTGCAATTACAGAACAATCAGCCTGCTCCCAATAATCAGCAAAGTAATGGAATCCATCATCACTTCTGACATCAAATCCTTCCTCTTCTCCAATGGCTTGATCTCAGATCATCAATTTGGATTCAGACCAGGTCATTCTACTCTGGACATGCTGCTTCTGCTGTCTCAACAATGGATGGAGGTCCTCAATGCCAAACAGCAAATCAGAGCTGTCTCCCTTGACATATCTCGTGCCTTTGATGTGGTCTGGCACCCTGCTCTGCTCACCAAACTCTCCCCCTATGGTATCCATGGTAACCTCCATGCATGGCTTGCGGACTTCCTCTCTGGTCACAGTCAACATGTGGCACTGAATGGAATTCTCTCCCCTGCCCTTCCTGTCCAGGCTGGAGTTCCTCAAGGCAGTGTTCTGGGCCCTGTGCTATTTCTTGTCTTCATCAATGATCTCTTCGACACTCTGGAAAATCGTTCTCTATCTCCTTGCTGATGACACCACTCTCTGCCGCTCCATATCTCAACCCTCAGATCGGCAGTCTGCAGCCTCCTCACTCTCTACAAGACATGGATAAAATCACAAACTGGTCAAACAAGTGGAACATGTCTTTCAATCCTGACATATATCACACTCTCACTACGTCTCTCCAAAAAGAACGTCTGGACAACCCTCCCATCTACTTTCTGAACAATCCTCTTGAATAGGTTCTGTCACTCAAGCTTTTGGGTCTCACTATCTGCCATGATCTTTCCTGGGAAAACGGCATTTCCAGTATGGCCTCCAAAGCCAGTCATCGTCTAGGCATCCTCCGTCGTGTGAAGTCCTTTCTGGGCACTTCTGAGCTGCTCACCACATACAAAGCTTTCATCCACAGCTTGATGGAATACTGCTCTCCCCTCTGGTCTGGTGCTCCTGCCTTACACTTAGCTCGGCTTCACGCTGTAGAAACCAAAGCTTTCAGAATCGTTGGTATCTTCCACGATGAAGCTGATTCTGAGGGCCTATCACTCGCTCACCACAGGCAGGTTGGTGGTCTTTCTGTCTTCTGCCGACTCCTCTCTGGCCCAGCTCTCCCTGCACTGTCCATGCTCTGTCCCCCAAATATTTCTGCAGGACGCACAAGATCTGCCAGCAACGCTCTTCTGGTGAAACTGCCAAAATCAAGACTCTCTGCTCACCTTCACTCTTTCATTCCTCTTTTCTGCCGCCTCTGGAACAAACTCCACAATCTCTTCAATCCCTCTCCTCCCTCCAGGTCTTTAAAACAGCTATTCACCACCATCTCTTATCTTCCCCCACCCAAAAACTTGATCTTTTCTATCCCGGTTAAAACACCCCAACTCCGCCTCTTTCAATCTCCAACTTCTTTCCTGAAATTCCTCATCGTGTTCATTTGTTTTATACCATGCCTCCTCCCCCCAGCCCTCTTCCTTCCACAGATCTCCCGACGTCCCTGTTCTCTACTGTTGTTGTGCCTGTGTGCTTCCCTCTCTCTCCCCCTCTTGTCTCCCCCTCTTGTCTCCCGCTCCCTTCATTGTATGTTTTATGTGTCTGTGCATGTTTTCATGTTAATACGTTAGCTCTTACTCGAGCCTCGATTCTGTAGACAAATTTTTTTTTTTTTTTTTTTAAAGGATGGCAGCAATAGCTTGTCTTCTCTTCACAAAGGACACTGTGGGATCCTTAACGTCCACAAACGAATGCTGGCAGATGGAACGCCCGTTTAACTTCCATCCGAGGGACGGCACACATTGATGAATCACCCTGTCTGTGAAATGCCGGGATGACAGTTTATAGCCGGGTTGGGATTGCAACCCAGGCTAGACAGCTCAGAGGTGGGTGTGCGTACCATCTATGCCATCCTTTTCGCCCTACGGTATAATGTTATAAAGGTGATAACGATATGTCGCAAAAATGAACAAAATTACACTAAAAATAAAAACGAGTGCTGCCTTTTCTGATTCTGTACAATTGCCATTTCATAAAAAAATTAAAATGCAACTTAAAATTCATTTCAATCAAAGGGTGTTCCTCTCTTACCAACTTCAGGATGAACCAACTCATGAACCTGGTCATCAACATCAACACACTGGCTGAACTCCTCTTCTGTTTGAGTTGATGTTTCACAATTTGATCCTGCAGCACTTGAGTGTGCATGGTATGATTCTTTCATCCTTGTATCGATTTCTCCTGCAAAACCGAAATAATGAAATACCACAAACTAAATGATTACCTACACTACACCTGAGATTCAGATTTTACCCCAAAAATACCAACTGCAAAAAATTTGAGAGATTCTGCCTTTAGTATTCCCTTATTGGCAACATCATCATTAGCATCACACACCCCTTGAAGAGATGCGGGAGACTTGTAATTGGTGTGTGTGTGTGTGTGTGTGTCGTTAGTTGTTATCTCCATTTGCGGGTTTCAGGAGGTGGAAGGGAGTCCTCCCAGGACTCAAAGTATCCACCTCCGCTTCGGTAATGGATCTCAGATCATGGACAAAGCTATTCAACTTTTTCAGAGTTTTGTTCTAAGGGCTCTTTTCAGGATCGTGACCAAACCCCGGATTGTCTCCAGTTGTAGTTAATTTGTGGTAATATTCCCGGGGATGGTTTTTTAAAAATCTCAGTGAGGTTCTTCTTTATCATTCCTGTTGCTCCAATTAACACTAGTACAATTGCGATGCTCTTCAGCTTCAAGGTCTCTTGATCTCATTTTTGAGATTCTGGTATTTGGTCATTTTCTTGATTTTTTGCGTTGTTTTTTTTTTCCCCCAAAATCGCTGGGTACTGATATCTCAATCATCAATGCTGTCTTTTTCTTATTGTTCTTGAGTACAATGTCCAGTCGCAATGCTTTGTTTTCTTTGTTCACGCGCGATGGAATCATCAGGTCGTACGTGAGCATGACGTCCTCAATTTTCAGTCATTGTTCTTGGTTCGTGTTTCCATGAGTTTTCTGGTGCTGGGATGTTTAATTTTTTACAGATATGCCATTGAATCACTTTGCATACTTTGTAGTGCCGTTGTGTGTAAACGTTCTGATAATATATTTCTGGCATCCCGAGCGCAGGTGACTAGTACTTTCTGTTTGTCTTGCAAAATCCACACTTGTTCGTCTGGCTCAGTCCTGCCATCTTTTTAAATCCATTGGTGTAGTGTCCTTGATCTTGGGCATTTATTATGATTTGTTCACCGTCCCAGTTGAGCTGACCTCTTCTTCGCCATTCCAATAAGCCTTCTTTGTCTATCCCCACTCTGTCCAGTTCTTTTTTGTATTTTCCTGCTCTTTTGTCATTCTCCCAGTTGTTGGTGTATATTTCTTGATATTTCTTTTAACATATTGATTTTGTCTTTTTTGCAATTGTTGGGGCTGTATTTGTTGCTGTTTCATTTTCCTGTGCAGCATCTTCTATTCACACCTGTTTTTGAAAATTCCTTGCAAGGTGAGTTAGGGATACTTTTTCAGGTTTGTTGTGTTCATGTTTGTTTACAAATTGAATCGGATAGTCTGTTGAGCATTTCACAAACTCAGGTAGTCCTACACTCGTTGCTCTGTGCACCTGGTTGAGTTCCATCAGGCCGCTCCCTCCCTCTTGCCTCGGAAAGTACATTCTCGGGATGCACTGGTTTATAGAAAACATTTTGTGGATGGTAAGGAGTTTTCCTGTTTTGATGTCTAACTTGTTGATTTCTGATTGAGCTATATTGGAACACTGGTACTGCAAGCTGGTTTATGGCTTTGATTTTGTTTCTTGGGGACAGGTAGGTTATCAGGATCAGCTTCATTCTATGTAGGTATTCTTTTGCACATTTTTTGTGACATATTTGTTGGCCATCTACTCCGAGATATTTTTATGATGCTCCGTTGTCTAGCTCCTGTATTGTTGTTTTTGTGTCCATTTTTATGTTGTTCGTTTTTTTTGGTCTACCTTGAATAAATGTGAACTTGGCACACTTATCCAGGCCAAATTACATTTGAATGTCATTGAACTGTTTCACTAATTTGAGTTGCTTTGCCAATTTTTGTCATTTGGTGCAGAGTTTTAAATCATCCATGTAAAGTAGATGTGTCACCTTTTTTGTCTCTTTGGACATTCTCTTATTTGACATCAGGGTGTATCGATGCCCTTGCTCATTAATGAGGTTGCTCAGTGGGTCCATGGCCAGACAAAACAGGCAGGGTGAAAGGCTGTCTCCCTGGAAGATTCCTCGACATATCTTCACTCCTGGTATTTTGATCTTTTCTTCCGAGTGCTGTAATATCAATGTGGTATTCCAAAGCTCCATTGCTTTTTCTATCAGTTTGATTATTTGGGGGTTTATCTTGTACAATTGCATGCATTGTATCATCCACATTTGTGGGACACTATCAAAAGTTTTTTTGTAGTCTATCCATGCTGTGAATAAGTTTGTTCTTCTTGTATTGCAATTTTCTAGCGTGGCCTTGTTTAGTAGGAGGTGTTATATTGTCCCCATAGCATCCTCTTTTACCACCCTTCTGTTCTGCCTCTGGGTCTCCTTGTTGTGTTCGGTGATGGCTGATGGTATATCATTTCTGATGATTTTTGTCAGGAGTTTTTCCGTTGTTGGCAGACATGTTATTGGTCTGCACTTGAGATAGTTGGGTCTCTTCAGACTTTGGGATGAGGAAGATGTGAACTACTGTGAGCCACTCATCCAAGGTCTCCTCCTCTTGGATAAGTTTGTTGAATGCTCGAGCGCAGTGATTGTTGAGAGCATAGAGTTGCTTTAACCAGAAGTTTGGAATTCCACCTCGGCCTGGGCTTTCAACGTTTGCCATTTTTGCTCATTGTTGTTTTTTGTTTTTTCTGTATTGAATGTCACTGGAGACATTTCTTTAAGATGTTTTATTTTTTCCTCCTCCAGCTTTTGGATCCAATCCACCTCTTTGTTGTGTTTTCTTGGGGTCCTCATAGATTTCTTAACATCTTGGTTCTTCCCAACATCTTTCTAGGACGAGGAGCTAGGGCTAGGAGCTAGGAGCTAGGAGTTAGGGCTAGGAGTTAGGGCTAGGAGTTAAGGGAAGGAGCTAGAGCTCGGAGTTAGGGATCTTTGTTCCTTTCACATTTCTTTCTACTTTTTCATATTTCTCTTTATCTATCTATAATTCCAGTAATCTCTGTCTGTACGTTTGTCTGTGACCGCTGTTTCTCGACAACCACGGGTCCGATATACTTTTAACTTGCCAGGTATATTGCTGGGGACCCGAGGATGTGCCTTTTCAAGGTTTCATATTAATCGGACAATTACTTACCGAGCTATGTCCAAAAAACGATTCAACCAATCAGAGAGCAGCGAACGATCGCGTGTGCCGAACGTGGCGGGCACACTCTGCCTCGGATGGCACATTTGAGAGCGTATTCATTTATTTCACGTTTGCAAACTATGTTGGCGTTAAACTATGTTTTACAACTAATAAAAACGAATTTGCGATTCATTCGCTTTCCTGCGCGTTTGTGCACGCGATGGCGATTTCTTTACCAAACTCCGGAAGCCGTTCGCTTTGGACCAAACCATTGCATGTAAATAGAGGGGGGGGATTGTCACCACTCGCAAGCCGTTCGCTTTGGACCAAACCATTTCATGTAAATAGAGGGGGGGGGATATAATTTTAGATATAGATATAGTACGGGCATGCCCTAGTCTATCTATAATTCCAGTAATCTCTGTGTGTGTGTATGTGTGTATGTCTGTGTGTTTGTCTGTGACCGCTGTTTCTCGACAACCACGGGTCCGATATACTTTAAACTTGCCAGGTATATTGCTGGGGACCCGAGGATGTGCCTTTTCAAGGTTTCATATTAATCGGACAAGTAGTTACCGAGCTATGTCCAAAAAACGATTCAACCAATCAGAGAGCAGCGAGTTATCACGTGTGCCGAACGTGGCGAACAGACTCTGCCTCGGACGGCACATTTGAGAGCGTATTCATTTATTTCACGTTGGCAAACTATGTTGGCGTTAAACTATGTTTGAAAACTAATTAAAACTACTTTGCGATTCATCGTAACTGCGATATGCGACCTTCCGGACAGTCAAATGAGGACGTCACTTCCGGACTTACGGATAGTCATAGTGACGCTGAACGTGGCGAGCAGACGCTGCCTCGGACGGCACATTTGAGAGCGTATTCATTTATTTGATGTTGCAATCTGTGTTGATTGTTGTAAGGTACGATCGATTGTAGTACATACATATTTATATTTTGTACATATTCATTACGGGCACGTCACGGGTACGGGTACGGTACGGGTACGGTTCCGGGTACGGTACGGTTACGGTACGGTTACGGGTACGCCACGTACGGGCACGTCCTAGCACGTCCTAGCACGGTACGGGCACGGTTCATATTAATCGGACAAGTAGTTACCGAGCTATGTCCAAAAAACGATTCAACCAATCAGAGAGCAGCGAGCTATCACGTGTGCCGAACGTGGCGAACAGACTCTGCCTCGGACGGCACATTTGAGAGCGTATTCATTTATTTCACGTTGGCAAACTATGTTGGCGTTAAACTATGTTTTAAAACTAATTAAAACTAATTTGCGATTCATCGTAACTGCGATATGCGACCTTCCGGAGCTCCTGTGAGAGCGTGCGCCATTACGGATAGTAATTCAATTAAAAACATAAAAACATTGTCCCAATTCAGTCAGAGCGAAGGGCGTTGTTTTAAGCGAAGAGCGTTTTATTTTTCCCCTAAAATTCAGTCGCCGGACGGTGAAAGTTTTTTTTTTGGGGCAGCTACTGGCAGCCACGTACGGCCAATCACAGGACACGTTGTTGTGTCGACGTGCCGTGTTGTTTTCCCTCGCGGTTTGGAATGTTTTTCCTTTTCATTTTTTTTTCTCTTCTCTTTCTACTTTTCCTTGCGATTAAATTGCAAAAAGCCAAAATGCGTTGGCGCTAATTGAATAATTGGGCATTAACACTAAATGGCGAATAATCGTAACAGCGATATGCGAACTTCCGGACAGTGAAGACTTCACTTCCGGCCTTACGAAAGTGCCGACTTACTGTCTCGATTGTATCTTCCCACTGTCTTATTGTTAGATCTATCTATTCTATCTTATCTATACTTACCGTCTATATACTTACTGTCTATCTTATAGATAGATTGTAGATAAAGACAATGCCCCAATCGAGTCGTCGTTTACGAGAACGAAGGAACGAAGCTGCACGTAGTGCACGCGCAATGGAATCTGACGAAGAACGAGCTGCTCGCCTGGCACGCGACGTTACGCGCGTGACAAGGCGTCGTGCAGCTGAAAGGGATGAAGAACGGACTGCTCGCTTGGCAGACAACACTGGACGCGTGACAAGTCGTCGTGCAGCTGAAACGGATGAAGAACGGACTGCTCGCATGGCAGACAACACTGGACGCATGACAAGGCGTCGTGCAGAAGAAACGGATGAAGAACGCGCTGCTCGCTTGACACGCGACGTTACGCGCGTGACAAGTCGTCGTGCACAAGAAACGGATGAGGAACGGACTGCTCGCTTGGCAGACAACACTGGACGCGTGACAAGGTGTCGTGCAGAAGAAACGGATGACGAACGGACTGCTCGCTTGGCAGACAACACTGGACGCATGACAAGGCGTCGTGCAGAAGAAACGGATGAGGAACGGACTGCTCGCTTGGCAGACAACACTGGACGCGTGACAAGGTGTCGTGCAGAAGAAACGGATGAAGAACGGACTGCTCGCTTGGCAGACAACACTGCACGCGAGGCAAGGCGTCGTGCAGAAGAAACGGATGAAGAACGGACTGCTCGCTTGGCAGACAACACTGAACGCGAGGCAAGGCGTCGTGCAGAAGAAATCCCTCACCAGCGAGAAGACCGGCAAGTAAGGGATGCCCTGCGCCATCAGGATGTACACCGTGTGAGACTAGAGCAGGCTCACCATGACAATCGCAACCTTGCTCGATACGATGATACCGATTTCTTCCGAGAGGTACTTCATGGTGAGTACAGGCACGCGTTGAGCAGGACCTCAATATTTCAATGCACTAAATGCTCGCATTGTGCTGCTTTGGTGTGGAATGAGGAGAGAAGAGGATTTTGCTGCAACCACGGCAAGGTCGATCTTATGCATGATCCTACGAATCCAAAACCCGGTTCAATTCCATCACAACCTCCAGATGCTATTAAAAACCTTTTCCTTAACCAGGACTTTGTGAAGCACGCGAAACAGTACAACAACGCGCTGGCAATGGCAAGTATCAGTGTCCGAGAGATACGTATGCTTGGCTTCAATCCTGGAGTGCGCATACAAGGTAAGGTTTACCATTACATTGGTGCTCCTCTTGCCGATCTGGGTTGTACCCCACGCTTTGCTCAGATCTACTTTCACGATCCAGCCCATGAGCTGGATTATCGTCGTGCCCACACCTCGAACAGTGGCCTGAATGAGCAGTTTTTGCTAAGAGCACAACAGGCCATTCATGAGTGCAACCCATACGTCCAGCAATTCAAATCAGCCATTGAGTATGTGGTTCATAATGATAGCGCCAATGAACTGAATATTGTGTTAACAGGTCGCACGCGGCGCCGAGACCTTCATCATGGTACCGTCAACCTTCCCTCACCAGACAGCGATGTGGCTGTCATTGCTCCAGGGGCAATGACAACAGAGCAGTTTGGAAGGCTGGCAGTCGCTGTTCACCTCAGAGGAGGAGGTTTACAGACAATAGACGCCATGCATCCAGCGTATGACCCACTATCATACATACTTCTGCTACCCTGCGGCTCTCAGGGGTACCACACTGAGTTGGCAGGGACAACGCCAACAACTTTCTACCGCTACCATCTACAAGTACGTGATCCTACTCATCACTTCAATCTACTGCTTCGTGGTGGAAGGTTGACACAGCAGTACGTATGCGACATGATGGCAAAAATTGAGTCACACCGTCTCAATTGGATTCGCTGCAACCAGAAGTCAATTAAGGCAGAAAAGTATAAGATCATCGTTGATGCGTTGAACAGTGATGCTGAGGTGCTACCTGGACGCCTCACCATTCTGCCACCGTCAATTTATGGGTCGCCACGTTGGTATGCCAAAGAGTTTCAGGATGCAATGGCTTTAGTCCGAGTCAAGGGAAAACCAGACTTTTTCCTAACATTCACCTGCAACCCAAAGTGGCCAGAAATTAAAGAATCGGTTTTTGAGGGTCAGCCACCCAATGCAAGACCTGATATCATCGCCCGGGTGTTTCATATGAAGGTGGAAGCACTCCTCGCAGACATCCTCAAGCATGACATCTTGGGGCATGTGGACGCTTACGTGATGGTGAAGGAAACGCAAAAGCGTCACCTTCCCCATATACACATGCTCCTGACCGTGGTACCTCGCGACAAGCCCAGAACACCAGCAGATGTCGATCGCGTGGTCTCTGCTGAGATTCCTGACAGACTCACAAATCCGGAACTACACCGTATCGTGACATCACACATGATTCACGGCCCATGTGGGGAATGGAACATCTTGAGCCCTTGCATGGCAGACCGGAAGTGCACAAAGGACTATCCCAAAGCCCTACGACAAACGACAAGCTTCTCTGATGACTCCTATCCCCTGTACAGAAGACGGGCAGAAGCAGCACCTGGTGATCCCATCATGAAGACAATACGAGGCGGTGCTAACGTATTAGTTAACAATGCATGGGTTGTGCCTTACAATCCATATATTGTCCTCAGGTACGATGCTCACATCAACCTTGAGATCGTCTGTGCTGTCACCTGTGTCAAGTACCTGTACAAATACCTTGAAAAGGGCCCGGACCAGTGCCTGGTCAGACTAGAGCCTCATGAGAGGATGCGAGAGGCATTACGACATGATGAAGTGGCACGCTACGAACTAGGGCGTTACATCACCGCATCTGAGGGATACTGGCGCATATACGATTTCCCCATTCAACGCAAGTACCCACCAGTCGAGATGCTGGCACTCCATCTACAGGATGAGCAGGTGATCACGTTCAATGACGAAGGTGCCGTACAGAACGTGGCAGAGTCAGGACCCCCTGCAACAACCCTCACCGCCTTTTTCGAAGCCATGAATCTCCATCCACACATGCGTCATGTTCTATATCCAGATGTATTCCAACACTTCACCTACTTGAGGAAAAGGTTTCAATTGCGGAAGAGAAGGCTGAGTTTCCAGGATAACCGTAAGGCTGATACGGTTGGACGGCTCCCCATTATTCCCGTCAACTCACATACTGCCGAGTTGTACTATCTCCGCATGCTACTGTACCGCATGCCTGGCCCCACATGCTTTCAGGATCTCCGTCGTGTTGGTGGTAGGGTCATGGAGACCTATCTGGCAGCCTGCATTGCATATGGCATCGTTGACAATGACCAGGAGGTGGATTCTGTTATGGAAGAGGCTGCAAATATTGCATTTGGCCCTGCAGTCCGCGAAGTATTTGCCAACATGCTCATATTCGTTCTCAGAGGCAACCACGTGCAGTTCTGGGAAAGGCACAAGTATGTGCTGTGCGAGGACTTCATGCGTGCAGCAGGTGTGAATGTACCAAATGGACGCATTGTGAGTGCAGTGCTACTAGAGCTGAGGAACAAAGTTGAGTGCCACGGCTTTTCGCTCAGTAAGACCTTTGGCCTTCCTGAGCCTGAACCAGTTCATTTCCAGTCTCGCATTCCGCGCGTCATCGAGCACGAAACAGTGCACAATATAGGAGAACTTGAGGCTCACATCGCTCAAACAGAGTGCCTTCTTAATGACGAGCAGCGCGTTGTTGTCGATAAAGTGATGCGGAGTGTGGAACACGGACATGGCTGCATGCTTGCAGTTGATGCAAGTGGTGGGACTGGGAAAACATTCACATTGTCTCATATACTCAACAAAGTGCGAGCAATGGGCAAAGTGGCTCTTGCAACTGCTGCAAGTGGTATTGCAGCTACGCTGCTGCCTAAAGGGGCCACCTTCCATAGTAGGACCAAGTGTCCTCTCATTCTCACTGATGAGTCCACTCGCAACATCAGTGAAAATGACACCACTGCAGCACTCATACGCATGACTAATCTAATGGTGGTGGATGAGGTTTCAATGATGGATCGTCGCGCATTGGAGGCAGCAGATCGAACATTCCAGTGGCTTCGGGGCTCAGAGGAACCATTTGGCGGCATCGCAATGGTTTTCAGTGGTGACTGGAGGCAGATCCTTACTGTTGTGCCACACGGTAGCCGTATTGACATAGTTGGAAGGTGCTTCAAGAGCTCATACCTGTGGAGAAAAGTGCAGATACTTCGTCTCAGAGTAAACATGAGGATCATGCAGGGTGCTGGAGAACAACAGGACGAATCTGATTTTGCAAAATTCCTGCTGGATCTGGGTGAAGGGAAGATTCCTGTCAATCCAGAAGAGGGTGAATTTGCTATTGAGCTCAGGGAACCGCTCATTCTTCCAGGTGAAAAACTTCAGGATATTGTCACTTGGGTGTACGAAGACTTGCATAACAACATTAGCAACCCCAAGTGGCTATGCGAGCGTGTTATACTATGTCCGACCAATTCCGAAGTCGATCAGGTAAATGCCTACATGACGACCATATTTCCAGGGGAGGAACATGTTTGCTGTAGCGTCGATACAGCGGAATCTGAGGGTGATCATTTGTATCCGCCTGAGTTCCTGAACACCCTCTGTCCATCTGGTATGCCGCCACATCGAATCTCTCTCAAGGTGGGTATGGTAATCATGCTGCTGCGAAACTTCGACCAGCAAAGCGGGCACTGCAATGGCTCAAGGTACATCATACTTCAGATCCTTCCAAATCTGTTGGTTGCACAATCTGTGATGGGTGTCAATTCTGGACGCACATTGCTCATTCCACGCATAACCTTGAGTCCATCTGACAACATGTTCCCGTTCACTCTGCGGCGTCGGCAGTTTCCGGTACGACCCTGCTTTGCCATGACTGTGAATAAATCCCAAGGACAGTCGCTACACCATGTTGGGATCTTCTGCACACGAGACTTCTTCAGCCATGGTCAGTTCTACGTGGCGGCCAGTAGGGTTGGCAGATCCAGCAGCCTCCGCATTCTTGCCCTGGACGAGGAAACAAAGAAGAAGCGCCGTTTCCTCAGCAACGTTGTTTATGAAGAGGTGCTAACGAGATAAAGGTGTGTACAATGTACATGTAGACAATTTTTATTATTATTTATTTATTGAAGAACAATTGTTTCGAAAAGAATTCATCAAAAAAATTGCACAACTTTTTTTGGCAGTCGTACACCATGTTAGGATCTCCTGGAGAAGTGCCGTTTCCTCAGCAATGTTGTTTATGAAGAGCTGCTAACGACATACAGGTGTGTACATGTGGACAATTCTTATTATTTATTTATTGATTGAAGAAACATTGTTTCGAATAGAATTCATCAAAATAAGTGCACAACTTCTTTTGGCAGTCGCTACACCATGTTGGGATCTTCTGCCCAAGAGACTTCTTCAGCCATTGTCAGTTCTACGTGGCGGCCTGTAGGGTTGGCAGATCCAGCAGCCTCCGCATTCTTGCCCAGGACGAGGAAACAAAGAAGAAGCGCCGTTTCCTCTGCAATGCTGTTTATGAAGAGGTGCTAACGAGATAAAGGTGTGTACAATGTACATGTAGACAATTTTTATTATTATTTATTTATTGAAGAAAAATTGTTTCGCAACGAATTCATCAAAAAAAGTGCACAACTTCTTTTGGCAGTCGTACACCATGTTAGGATCTCCTGGAGAAGTGCCGTTTCCTCAGCAATGTTGTTTATGAAGAGCTGCTAACGACATACAGGTGTGTACATGTGGACAATTCTTATTCTTTATTTATTGATTGCAGAAAAATTGTTACGAAAAGAATTCATCAAAATAAGTGCACAACTTCTTTTGGCAGTCGCTACACCATGTTGGGATCTTCTGCCCAAGAGACTTCTTCAGCCATTGTCAGTTCTATGTGGCGGCCTGTAGGGTTGGCAGATCCAGCAGCCTCCGCATTCTTGCCCAGGACGAGGAAACAAAGAAGAAGCGCCGTTTCCTCTGCAATGTTGTTTATGAAGAGGTGCTAACGACATAAAGGTGTGTACAATGTACATGTAGACAATTTTTATTATTCTTTGTTTGGGAGGGAGATGGGAGGGTGATGGGGCAGGGTGATGGGGCAGGGTGATGGGGCAGGGTGATGGGAGGGTGATGGCAGGGTGATGGGAGGGTGATGGCAGGGTGATGGGAGGGTGATGGCAGAGGGTGATGGCAGAGGGTGATGGCAGAGGGTGATGGCAGAGGGTGATGGCAGAGGGTGATGGCAGGGTGATGGGAGGGTGATGGCAGAGGGTGATGGCAGAGGGTGATGGCAGAGGGTGATGGCAGAGGGTGATGGCAGAGGGTGATGGCAGAGGGTGGTGGGAGGGAGATGGCAGGGTGATGGGAGGGTGATGGGAGGGTGATGGGGGGGAGATGGGAGGGTGATGGGGCAGGGTGATGGGGCAGGGTGATGGGGCAGGGTGATGGGAGGGTGATGGCAGAGGGTGATGGCAGGGAATTAACATTAACGAATAAAATTTGTAATGTAATAATTTGTAATAATTTGTAGTAATATAATAATAATAACGATTTCTGCTCTGTTTCAATTCTGTTTCAATTTGGTGATATGCTTTGCAAACCTTTTTTTTTTTAAAACTATTTTAAAACTACAACAATTCGAACATGGAATACATACTGACACTGCACTTTCAGGTCTCCTACAAATCCTACCCTGTCGCCTCACCGTGGCGTAGGAGTGGCAATGGTCAATGGCATCGAATGTCATGGCTAGCAAAGACAGGGAGGTAAACTTGATTTAAATTTGGAAAAAAAAATTTTTATTTTTTTTTGGCAAGGAACGGGCACCCACGTACGGGCACGTCCTAGTTCATTCTAATTCTTGCTTCTTCTTTATTTCTCTCTATCTGTCTTTGGAAAAGTGAATTCTTGCAGAATTTTTTTTTTCTGGAAGGTTCACTTGGCTGCGCTTTGATGGCTTTGAGGGTAGAGGAGTAGCGGCTGAAACCCGAATCGTATCCAGGTTCCTCTTGATGACTCCATCTTTGCTCTCTACTTTTTTTGGTTCCTTCTTGTTATGTATTGCATGGGATTAAACCGGAAGGTGGATATAAAAGAGGCGGGGCATACGGCTTGGCAGAGGAAGCTGGGCCTACGCTGGGCGCTTGTGGTTTTCCCGGCTGCGCAATAAACGACCGATGGTGCACTCAAACTGTCTTCCCAGCCTGATACATTACATGGCGACGAGGATCGGATTCTGGTGAGCGCGTGCAAAGCAAGCTGAGCTATTGCAGTTAGCTGTTGGCCTACCAACTCGTTATTTCACGGCATACGCTACTTGAGCACCATGTCCTACGGCCGGATTGACGAGTTCAACCCGCGCGAAGGAAGCTGGGAGGCGTACATAGAGCATCTACAGTATTACTACCAAGCTAACGGCATCGAGGATGATGCCAGGAAGAAAGCAATCCTGATGACGGTATGCGGCAGCGAGACGTTTACTATTCTGAAGAATCTCGCCATACCCAGGACCACGATGGATTTAACACACGCCGAGCTTGTGGCAGCAATGAAGGAGCACTGCGAACCTACACCCTCAGTCATTGTGAGTCGATTCAATTTTTACATGTGTCGCCAAACCTCAACGCAGTCCATTTCGGCATTCATAGCTCACCTGAAACACCTTGCCCAGCATTGCCAGTTTGGTGCTACATTCGACGACATGCTAAGGGACTTGCTCGTAGTGGGAGTGGAGCAAGATCGGATTCGCCGGCGCCTACTTGCTGAACGGACTCTGACATTTTCCAGTGCAAAGGACATTGCTATCGCAATGGAGTGTGCAGACAAAAATGCTGCAGATATTGCACGCTCCATCACTTACCAGCCTAGAGCTGACCTGTCATCTGTCAACCGGGTGGGACAACATCTGACCAGAAAATCCAACGCCAAAACACCTGGAAACGGCTTGGCAGCTGGTGCTGGAAAATGTTTCCGCTGCAATGGGGAGCATTCTCCCACTACGTGCCGTTTCAAGAATGCTGCTTGCAACTACTGCCACAAGGTGGGTCATATCGCCTCTGCGTGCTTGTCTCGAAAATGGAGGGCAAGGAGAGAGGAATGCAAAACCCACCTTCTTGACTCAGAGCATAACCAAGAAGATGTGACTGATGGAGACAGCCCTAACAGCCACAGTGTTCAGTCGTATGACCTTTTCCACACAAAGTCTGGCAGACAGTCTACTCGAATACTGGTTATAGTAGATATAGATGGACGGAACGTGGAAATGGAGATAGACATGGGAGCTGCCGTCTCACTCATGAGCGAAGCAGCTTTCCGTAACCTGTGGGGGAATTGTGAACATCCCAGCCTCCATTGGTCCCCAATCCAACTCACCACATATACTGGTGAGTCAAAACAAGCCCGCGGGTCGTGTGATGTCACAGTAACCTACGGAAACAACACTCACCAATTACAACTCTTGGTCGTCCCTGGGGATGGACCCACACATCTCGGGCGAAACTGGCTCGATGTTGTCAAACTCAATTGGGAACACATCCACCAATTACAGGCTTCCAAGTCAGCAACTGTACTGCAGCACCTCCTCGTGAGATACCCGGACATCTTCAAGGATGAACTCGGGACATTGAAGGGCTTCACTGCCAAACTCAACGTTGAGAAAGATGCGAAGCCAATTTTCTGCAAAGCACGCCCAGTCCCTCTCGCATTGCAAGAAAAAGTTGACACAGAATTAGCAGGACTGGAAAAGTTAGGTATCATTGAGTCAGTTCAGTACTCAAATTGGGCTGCTCAAGTTGTTCCTGTTGTGAAGGCAGACAGATCGATACGCCTTTGCGGGGATTACAAAATGTCGATCAACAAATGTTCCACCTTGGACAGATATCCCATACCAAGGATCGATGACTTATATGCAAAACTGAGCGGAGGACAGTCCTTCACCAAGCTCGACATGAGATCGGCCTACCTACAAGTCGTTCTGGATGAGGATTCCAAAGAACAGGCTTTCACCATCACCATCAACACGCATCGGGGGCTCTACAGATACAACCGCTTGAGTTTTGGTGTCAAATCGGCGCCAGGAATCTACCAACGTTGTATGGATATAGCCTGTTCGCTGCTGAACCACACATTGTTGTTTACCAAGACGACATTCTAGTCACTGGCCGCTCAGAGCTTCATCATCTGGACAACTTCGAACGTGTTCTACGTATTATTTCCGACTCTGGACTACACCTGCGGAGAGACAAGTGCGAGTTCATGGTTCCGTCGGTGACCTATTTGGGCCATCGTATCGACGCCGAAGGCTGACATCCCACAGAAGAGAAGATCAGAGCAATCAAAGACGCCCCTGCTCCGACCAACATCACTGAACTCAAGGCTTACATTGGCATGCTGCAGTACTACAGCAGGTATATCCCAAACATTGCTACCATGCTTGGCCCACTGTATTGCCTGTTAAAAAAAGGCATCAGCTGGAAATGGGACATTCCGGAGTCAGCAGCCTTCCAGAAGTCAAAAGACATGCTGCGGTCTTCAAATGTGCTAGTTCACTACGACCCAGACAAAGACATGGTCCTGTCGTGTGATGCGAGTCAGTATGGGGTTGGTGCTGTTCTGTCACACATCATGCCAGATCGCACAGAGAGACCAATAGCATTCGCATCTCGTACACTGTCTCCTGCTGAGAAGAACTACAGTCAGCTGGACAAAGAAAGACTCGGCATTGTATTCGGAGTTAAGAAATTTCACCAGTACGTTATCGGTCGGCATTTCACAATTTACATGGACCACAAGCCACTGATTAGTTTGTTTGGTCCATCAAAGGCTACCTCGGAGGTCTTACCGCCTCGGATCATACGCTGGTCACTTTCACTCTCGGCTTATGATTACGATATTACGTACAGACCTGGCTCCACAATTTCAAATGCAAAGGCCATGAGTCGCCTACCACTTCCGGACACAGTGTTTGACCCCCCTGTACCTGGCAGCGTGATATCTCTGATGGACTTTTTGAATGACAACCCAATTGATGCCAACCAGATACGGACCTACACCAGGCGTGACCCACTTCTTTCCAAGGTCATTCGTGCTACTGGGCATGGGTGGGGCCTTCTACGCGATGCTGACCCAGAATTGAATTCTTACAAGGTCAGGCAAAATGAACTAAGTGTCGAGAATGGCTGCTTGCTGTGGGGATGCCGAGTGGTCATTCCCCCAAACTTGCGCAAAAAGATTTTGGACCAGCTTCACGATTGTCAACCAGGCATTGTAAGAATGAAATCGCTGGCACGGAACTATGTCTGGTGGCCTCACCTCGACTTTGACATCGAACAGTGTGTGAAACATTGTTATCCATGCCAAAGCAGTCGAAACACCCCTGCTAAGGCAACCTTACACCACTGGGAATGGCCCACTGAACCATGGCAGAGGATTCAGCTTGACTATGCTGGACCCATCGAAGGCCGTATGATCCTTGTTGTTACGGACGCTCACACTAAATGGATCGACGCCTATGTAACACATACAGCAACCTCGTACGCTACCATAGAGAGGCTGCGCCAGTGCTTTGCCACTCATGGTTTGCTACGCTTGATAGTCACGGACAATGGAACCTGTTTCTCAAGTTCTGAATTCACTGAATTCACCCGCCTGAATGGTATAATTCACAAGTTTGTGAGCCCACACCATCAAGCTTCAAATGGACTATCTGAAACCTCTGTGAGTTTCGTCAAGTCTGGTCTAAGTAAGATATCCGGCGGAAGCCTTCAGACCAGACCATCACGTGTGCTTTTCGCTCACCACATCACTCCCCACAGAACAACACGGGTGACACCGGCCTAGCTGCTGATGAAACGACGTTTGCGTACACGACTGGATTGTCTAAGACCAGATGTGGTGTTGGTTGTGTATCAAAATCAGTGGAAACAGAGACTTCACCATGACAAACATGCTGTACAGCGCTCTATAAAGGTTGGGGACCCGGTGTTTGCGAGAAACTTTGGTCGCGGAATGGTTTGGTTACCAGGGCGGGTTCACAAAAATGAGGGACCATTGTCCTACGTTATCAAACTAGAGGACAATCGGGTCGTCCGGAGGCACCTTGATCATGTCCGGTATCGGTCCTGTGATCCTGTCATTTTTACAAAGGATATCTCGCCACTTCCTGAACCTGTGAACAGCGACATTGTTGCCGCAGATAGTACTGCACCACTCCCTGAGGCTGAACCCCATAACGCTGTTGCAGCACCACCAGTGGAGCCGTGTGGCGGCTTTGCACCCCGACGATCATCCAGAGTTCGAAAGGCGAAAACTCGCTTTGACATGTAGCTAATATTCTTGTATGCATTTTGCATTCGATTTTCAATTTCAATTCAATTTTCGCATTCAATTTTGCATTTGCAATTTTGCAATTTTGTATGTCTGTATTTTTGTATGCATTGGTATGCTTCTCACTGTTATTTTCACTGTTAATGGGAGGGGGGGAGATGTTATGTATTGCATGGGATTAAACCGGAAGGTGGATATAAAAGAGGCGGGGCATACGGCTTGGCAGAGGAAGCTGGGCCTACGCTGGGCACTTGTGGTTTTCCCGGCTGCGCAATAAACGACCGATGGTGCACTCAAACTGTCTTCCCAGCCTGATACATTACACTTCTGATGACTCCAATGCAGTATTTGGTTCTCTGTTTCATTCCTTTCCAGAAATTTTTTCAGCTTATTTTCATGTGTGGTTTTGTTTTCTCCCTTTGTTGACCCCTCAATTTTTAAAATCTTTCTTGCGATCATTTCTGTATTGAGTTTGCTTTCAGCAGCCATTTCTTTCTTTTCTTTTTTGCATTTTTCTCGAGCTATTCATTTCCAATATTGTATTTGTTTTTTATTTTTTGGATTATCCTCATTAGCTTTGGGCTTCGATTTCCCCTTCGAAATTGCTGTATTTGTCCCGTTTCATTTCTCAGTTTTTTTTTTTTTTTTTTTTTTTGTATACAAGATCGAGGCTCGTGAAAGAGCGAACATTTATCACACAGAAAGACAAACCGACAAACCGACACATAACCGACAAACCGACACATAAAACAAATAACATCGGGAGCGGTAGACAAGATGGGGAGAGAGGGGGAAGGACACAAACACAACATTTGAGAGCAGGAACCGAGAGACATGGAGACATCGAGAGATCTGTGGGAGGGAGAGGGCTTTGGGGGGGAGGCATGGGAAAGGGGGTGGGAGAGGCATAAAACATATGGACACTGCCAGGACTACCAGGAAAGAAGTTGGAATTACAAACAAGGTGGATCTGGGGTGAATTAGTGGGGGTAGAAAAGATCAAGGTTTTGGATGGGGGAAGATAAGAGATGGTGGTGAACAGCTGTTTTAAAGACCTGGAGGGAGGAGTGGGATTGAAGGGAGTGTGGGAGTTTGTTCCAGAGGTGGGAGAAAAGAGGAATGAAGGAGTGAAGGTGAGCAGAGAGCCGAGATTTCGGCAGTTTAACCATCAGAGGCTTGCTGGCAGATCTTGTGCGACCTGTAGGAATATTTGGGGGACAGAGCACAGAGAGAGCTGGGGGAGCAAGGCCGGAGAGGAGTCGGTAGAAGACAGAAAGACCACCTACCTGCCTGCGGTGAGTGAGTGAAAGGCCCTCAGAGATAGCTTCATCGCGGGAGATTCCAATGATTCTGAAAGCTTTGGTTTCAACAGCGTGAAGCCGAGCTAGGTGTGAGGCAGGAGCACCAGCCCATAGGGGAGAACAGCATTCCATTGAGCTGCGGATGAAAGCCTTGTATGTGGTGAGGAGCTCAGGTGTGCCTAGGAAGGACTTCGCACGACGGAGGATGCCCAGTCGGCGACTGGCTTTGCAGGCCAGCTTGGAAATGTGGTTTTCCCAAGAAAGATCATGGCAGATAGTGAGACCCAAAAGCTTGAGCGACAGAACTTCTTAGAGAGGATTGTTGAGAAAGTAGATGGGAGGGTTGTCCAGTCGATCTTTTCGGAGAGACATAGTAAGAGTGTGAGATTTGTCAGGATTGAAAGACATGTTCCACTTGTTTGACCAGTCTGTGATTTTGTCCAGGTCTTCCGAGAGTGAGGAGGCTGCAGACTGCCGATCTGAGGGAAGAGGATTGGAGCGGCAGAGAGTGGAGTCATCGGCAAAGAGATAGAGAGGATTTTCCAGAGAGTCGGAGAGATCATTGATAAAGACCAGAAAAAGCACAGGGCCCAGCACACTGCCTTGGGGAACTCCAGCCTGAACAGGAAGGGGAGATGAGAGAAATCCATTCAGGGCCACATGTTGACTACGACCAGAGAGGAAGTCCGCTAGCCATGCATGGAGATTTCCATGGATACCATAGGAGTAGAGTTTGGTGAGCAGAGCTGGGTGCCAGACCGTATCGAAGGCACGTGATATGTCAAGGGAGACAGCTCTGATTTCCTGTTTGGCATTGAGGACCTCCATCCATTGTTGAGACAGGAGAAGCAGCATGTCCAGAGTAGAGTGACCTGGTCTGAATCCAAATTGATGATCAGAGATCAAGCCATTGGAGAAGAGGAAAGATTTCATATCCGAAGCAATGATGGATTCCATGACTTTGCTGATAATTGGGAGCAGGCTGATTGGTCTGTAGTTAAAAGGATCTGTTTTTGCACCTTTTTTGTGTAAAGCGGTAATGTTTGCTGATTTCCAGGATGCTGGCAGATGACCTTGAGCAAAAGATAGGGTGAAAAGAACAGAGAGAGGGTGAAATAGAGCAGCAGATCAGGATTTTAGGACCCGTGGGCTGATGCCGTCTGGTCCAGTTGCAGAATCAGAGTCGAGGTTAGCCAAAAACTCCTCCACCTTGTCAGGAGAGAAGGACACAGAGTCCAGGAGCAGTTGGGTTCGACTGGGAACGGTGGGAACAGAGAGAGATGGGTTTGGGACACAAGATTTTGAGGCAAACACAGAGTTGAGGCATTCGGCTTTGTCACGTGCGATGTCAACTGTGTGGCCATTTGAGGTAAGGGAGGGGATGGAGGGGGAACAAACACCAGAAACGGATTTGACCAGACGCCACCAGGATTTGGAGGAAGGAGACAGGTTTGAGAGTTCGTTCTTGAGTGAGGAGAGATTGTGCTTCCTGGCACTCCTGAGGGTAGACACACACTTGTTCCGAGCTTGGTGGAAGGAACTGAGATTGCCTTCAGTTGGATTAGCCTTCCAAGAGGCAAAGGCAAGTTGTTTCAGGGCAACTGCCTCACCACAAGATTCGGTGTACCATGGACGGGAGGAAGGGTAAGACAACTGAAGACGAGATGGGATAAATCTGTGCATGAGAGAGATCAGTTTGCTTTGGAAGAATTCCCAGGAAGAATTGATGTCAGAGGCAGTGGAGATGGGAGACCAATCCAGACGATTGATGGCTGCTTGAAGCCCGTCCCAGTCGGCCTGAGTGAAATGCCAGACTCTTCGACGCTGAGGAGGCTCTCTGAGAATGGCCAGAGAGATGTCCACTTTGACAAGCACATGATCAGAAGAACCGATTGGAGCAGAAGAAGAGCAGCAGACAATAGCAGGGAAGTTTGTCATAACCAAGTCTAGAAGAGAGGAAACTCCATTGGCTGAGATCCGGGTCGGGAAATTGACAGATTGTGTCAATCCCAGTGAGTCACAGAAGTCCTTTGCTGAGGTGCCATGACTGGTGAGAGAGGAACCCACACCCAACCAGGTGGCATGATGACAGTTGAAGTCACCACATATGAGGAAGAGAGAGTTGGGATGAGTGGATAGAAGTTGGTCCATGTTGTCAGAGAGTGAAATGTAAATTGAGTCATCACTGTTTGGGGGACGGTACAGAACACATATGAACAAAAGGTGGGAGCGGAGAGGAAGCCGTAGCCAGAGGTACTCCTGGGGGTGAGGAGGAGAGAGGGCAGTGCAAGGAGAGTGAGGAAGAGAGTTTTTGATAAAGATAGCCACCCCACCACCAGGACGAGGCTCAGGTCTATCATACCGGAAGAGGGAGTAACCAGGAAGAGATATTGAGGAATCAGAGACATCTTGAAGGGGGAAAGTCTCAGTTGCTCCCTTTCTGCCTCTAGCCTCCATTTCCATGGCAGAGCCTGGTCTCTATCTGTCTGTATGGGCTGATTTGTTGTTCTTGCAGTGTTGTTTTATTGTTATTTCACGGTGTAGCCAGTAGGGCAAAGCCATCGAGAACAGTGTTTGTCTGTCTGTATGTATGTATGTATCTATGTATGTATGTATGTATGTATGTATGTATGTATGTATGTATGTATGTATGTCTGTATGTCCCTCACAAACATACACCAATCAGAGCTGAGGATCTGGTCACATGACAGGGGTGATGTGATTATGTCTGTGATGTCATTACAGCATACGACGGCTGACTCCACACACCGCTATTTTGACTTATATGCCATTCAGGCCGAACATATCATCGAACCTGTCAAAAATCAAAATCGCCATGCTCTACTTTTACATTTTTCACTCAGTGTTAAACACAAACAAACTGATTGTTAAAATGACCATCAAATATCATAAGCATAAGTGTTACAGATCTTCCAACAACACAGTATGTATAGGCCTTAGGCTTCATGCCTTACCTTCAGGCCGCTGCGGACAAATTAACCCAGGTTTGTTAATGCAGTAGTATTGTTTTCGTCATAATAATAATAACGTTAATAATAATAATAATATAGTAAATATAATCGTAACACTGCAATTCCTTTGTCATGACTGCAACATCAATAGATTGAAGCGGTGTATGGTTCATGGATGACTCGATGAGAAGCGGTGTACTAATTTTCATGGGAGTAAGGAATTAGCCTTGGTTTATCAATACAGTAACATCGTCTTCGTAATAATAATAATACAACATGCATTTTAAGGCCATTTTCCCTGCTAGAGCGGGGGTTAGCCTTGCGGTCCCCATGACAATCTTCTCCATTTTGCCCTATTTTCTGCATCTCTCCTTGTTAACCCCCTTGCCCACATTTGTTCTTCCACCATCTTTAGCCAAG
Source organism: Myxine glutinosa (assembly GCF_964187855.1). Taxonomy (NCBI): domain Eukaryota; kingdom Metazoa; phylum Chordata; class Myxini; order Myxiniformes; family Myxinidae; genus Myxine; species Myxine glutinosa. The sequence continues at coordinate 167,645,755 of NC_136265.1, forward strand.
TCTTTCTCGGTCTTCCCCGTCCTCTACTTCCTTCTACATTCATTTCCATCACTCTTCTCAACCAGTCACTTTCATCCTTCCTCAACACATGACCAAACCATCTCAACCTGTTCCTCTTCACAGCATCAATCACAGGCAATATTCCCATCATCTTTCGCAATTCATCATTTGTCTTCCTCTCTCTCAACGATACTCCGCACATCCATCGAACCATTCGCATTTCCACCCTTTCCAGCCTTCGTGGCTGCTCTACGTTCATTACCCATGTCTCGCTCCCATAAATCATAACACTTCTCACACATGCAGCATACACCTTTCCCTTCAGCTTCAGCGACACTCTCCTCCTCATCAGCACGCCACTCAGTTCCCCAAACTTCTTCCATGCACATCTCACTCGAGCAACCGTTGCCGAGTCTGATCCACCTTCTCCATTCAGCATGTCTCCGAGGTAGCAAAATGTTTTCACACCTTCCAGCTTCATGCCGTCTCCAAGATCCAACTCAACATTTCCTCCATCTGCAGCTCCCTCTGTGCACACCTTACATTTGAATGTAGCTGCCACACTGGTTAATGACCCTCTCAGACCACTACATTTTTGATGAACCCACTCAGCGCACATTGTACATTGAATGGAGTTCACTCCGACACCCTTCCTGCACACAGCACACGGCCACTTCCCAGTTCTTTCCACCTCACCACATGCTTTACCACTTGCCATCACCTTCGTCTTTCCGATATTCACCTTCAGACCTTTTGTCTCCATACATTCCTTCCACTTGTTCATCTTTTCCTTCAGTCCATCCATACTTTCCGCAATCAACACCAGATCATCTGCATACAACAACTCCCACGGTAAACCCTCCTTTACGTTCTGAGCCAGCACCTCCATCACAGCTACAAATAGTAGTGGACTTAGTACCGACCCCTGATGCACTCCCACCTTCACCTCAAACTCACCACTGTTCCCGTCCTTCGTCCTTACAGCTGTGCGCGCTCTTTTGTACATTGCCATCACTACTCTGATCAACCATTCCTCCACTCCTAACTTCCTCAATGCCCATGTCAATACTTTGTGTGCAACCCTATCGAATGCTTTCTCCAGATCAACAAACCCAAAAAACAACTTCTTCCTCTTCTCCATGTACTTCTCCTGCAACTGCCTCACAATGAAAAGCGCGTCTGTCGTTCCTCTTCCTGGCATAAATCTGGCGTAATAATTATCAGCACGTAATAATAATAATATAAGAATAATAATAATAATATAATAATAATAATAATATCCTGGCGTAATAATAATAATAACGTTAATAATATTAATATCGTAAATATAATCGTAACACTGCAATCCCTTTGTTGTGACTGCAAAGTTACTGAATTGAAGTGGTGTATGGTTGGTTCATTGTTGACTCAAAACATATAAAATAAATGAGTGTCTCAGTACAATCTCTTCACTTCCATAGTGACAGACAGCTTAGTTAATACTTACATTATTTGCTATCTGGTATCCCCACCCAGGTCATACTATCCTCTTCAAGGGAAGTATCAAACAAGCCCAGCTGCTGTTAGACTTTCGGTCTTGTGTCTTGTATGAGCAGTGCCAGTGCAAAGCTCACGATGTTGAGTTCTCTTAATGGGGATGATGTTGGTACCAATCTCGAGTGCTTTGTTGGTTGTCCAAACCAGAATTTTTGTCCATCAGTTGTGTGTGTGTGTGTGTGTGTGTGTGTGTGTGTGTGTGTGTGTGTGTGTGTGTGTGTGTGTGTGTGTGTGTGTGTATGTGTGTGTGTGTGTGTGTGTGTGTGTGTGTGTGTGTGTGTTCTGTAATATAGACCATTCATTCTCATATCTACTGTAAGCTCTGCAACCTGGTAATTGTTAACTGTGATGTACATATCTGTGGTATTTATGTCATAGCATTCCAGCCAAGGGCGTGCTGACGAGGAGGGGAGTGTCATTGAAGCTGAAGGGAAAGGTGTGTGCTGCATGTGTGAGTAGTGTTACGATTTATGGGAGCGAGACATGGGTAATGAACGTAGAGCAGCAACGGAAAGGGTGGAAATGCGAATGGTTTGGTGGATGTGTGAAGTATCGTTGAGAGAGAAGAAGACAAATGATGAATTGCGACAAATGATGGGAATAGAGCCTGTGATGGATGCTGTGAAGAGAAACAGGTTGAGATGGTTTGGTCATGTGTTGAGGAAGGATGAAAGTGACTGGTTGAGAAGAGTGATGGAAATGAATGTAGAAGGAAGTAGCGGACGGGGAAGACCAAGAAAGACTTGGCTAAAGGTGGTGGAAGAAGAAATGCGGGCAAGGGGGTTAACAAGGAGAGATGCAGAAAATAGGGCAAGATGGACAAGATCGTCATGTAATCAAGCAACGGTAATCCCCGTTCTAGCAGGGAAAATGGCCTTAAAATGCCTGTTGTTGTGTTGTTGTATTCCAGGCAAGGGCATTCTAAGGAACTTATAAAGTTCTTAAAGAGACTATCTCTAACATATAATCAAGCAGTTTTTGTTGTTGTTTTTTTTTACAGATTTTTCCTTCATACCATTGGGAATCCCTCTGATTATTTCTGGGACCTTTTCTTGACATTTACGGTGGCAATGGTAATCTGTCTACTTCACTGCGAGAAACTGTCCTCACAGTGAAGTAGACTGTTTTCCCAGAGGTTACAGGTTCTAATTCCACTTAGTATTAAGATCTTGATTACATCAGCAGTATTAAGGATTTGGATTTTTAATTTGTGGAAATCTTGAGCTACCCTCGGTAAAATTACCAAATCACGAAGGTAATGTCACCACAACCCCAACAAGCTTATCGACGACCTACAGGGAAGGGATAATTTGCCTGCCAAACCCAGTGTGGTCAAAATGTGATACCAGTTATCCTCACCTGTTCCGGAAAGGACAAGAGAGGCTATTGTAATCAGTCGTGTCAGTAAGGATGTTATTGCTAATTCAAGCACAGAACGAGTGGTTTGCATTGGCAGCACAAGAGAATAAAAGAAGAAGAAAATGGTTGATTTCTCCACCGTGAAAGAGAAAACGCTGGAGTTTCTTTTTTTTTCCCCTCATTAAAGCAAAAAGCCAAAGCCAGCAATTTTTTTCTTTGACAAAGTTAAAACTCGAAACGCCAGCAACCTTTCATCTTTCACGGTGGATACATCAACAATGTTCCTCATGCGTCAGTAAGGAGAGTAAGTGTAAGTCCACACCCAGACCTACTTAAATATGGATTGTTCCTTCTTAAATCTACTGAAATCTATATTGCCTTGCAAGGCAGCGCCTTTTAAAATGCTGTCTTGTTTACATGCTGTTGTTAACTCTTAAAGACTTAATGGAAACATGGGATAAGCCCTAAAACACTACCTACGAAAAGGGAGCAGTGCTCCAAAATCCTTCAACTTTATAGACAAAAAATAAAATTAAAATATCTCATATGTAAGGAGAACGACATTCGGGCGAGCACATACCTCCGCCAGGCTGAACAGTTTACGCTTTGTATGGACTGATAGGCCGGATCTGAATCCGGACCTGAACCAAAATCGAATCGGATTGTTCCTATCACCTTCCCAACACATCCACCACGTTTTGTCATAATCCACCCATAACTTTTTGAGATATCGTGCTATACATCGTTTTGGTCCCATCTCTCAATGTTGAAGAATCACTTTAAAAAATAATTATAATGTCTGGATCCGGATTTTCACCAAAATCTAATCATTCCATCCTTGTCACACACCTAACATTTGCACCAAATTTCATCCAAATCCGTCCACAACTTTTTGAGATATCCTGCTCACAAACAGACAGACGGGTGAAAACATAACCTATGTCCACCCACCTTTGGTGCCGGAGGTGACGACAGGATCAAACGTGTCAGCGGAGAATGAGAGAAACAGTAAATAATAATACATTTTCCTTGGGCTAGTACCTTGGAATGGAAACAATTTGGTGTCAGAGCCATTGCTTGGATGTTTGAGAATGATCAAGGGGGTTATAGTCAGGGCCCTTAGGGATATTTTGGGGCCGTTTGGTTCAAATTCTTCCAAAAGCACCAAATTTGGCCCAGATGTTGCCCATGCCATACTCTTTCGATTTTTGACGGGCGCCCACCCCCCCCCCCCGGGGGCCCCATATTGGCGAAATACTAAATGGCCGCCACCCGGATTAGAGGAAAATCAGTTAAATAACCAAAAGGGTTGGAATCATGTATGATACCACTTTTCAGGGGTTTTCGAGGTCGAGGAATCCAATTATGATGTTATTTTGATGATTCGAGGTCAAGGTCAACCCTCAAGGTCATCTTAAAGGTCATTTTTGAGTCAAACATGTCGGTTTTTGAGTTTTTTGTCAAGGTTTACGCGAGGTTCACCATTTTATGTTTCTGGGTTGGGTAATCGAACTCTGACCTTATTTTTGACAATTAGAGGAAATATTTACATGTCTATTTCCGAATTTTCAGGCATATGCAGTTCATCAGTCTAATTACAAAGGTACGGATTTTGATGTTTTATGAACTGTATGCCATATCCTTGTGTTTAATTTTTGTGCGATCATGATCCGGGTTCATGTATACATGATTGTATACATGTCATAAATATGACGTCATAGGTCATGTGACCTGGCGGCCATATTGGATTTATGAAAACCTTAAAAATGGATCCCTGCCTTCATTTTTCGATCGATTCATTTTGAACTTTGACCACTTATAGTACGCCATGTGATTGGATGCATATCCTAATTATGACGTCATAGGTCAGGTGACATGGCGGGATGGACCGGTATGGTCCCCGGATCATACCGCCCTTGGCGCCCGTCAAAAATCGAAAGAGTATGGCATGGGCAACATCTGCGCCAAATTTGATGCTTTTGGAAGAATTTGAACCAAAATATCCCTAAGGGCCCTGACTATTAATGAGTGCTAACACGAGTATTATCTCTGGAAACCTTAATGTGGCAGAAGTTTTTTCGTTCCATGTATTAATATTTACAATCGCAGTGCTACCTAGGAAAACAAACTTTAGGTTCATACTTTTCCCTTGATGGTGAAGGCTGCAGACATCAACGATCCTGATTCCTGCATCCTCCAGGCCCCCATCACAACCACCTTCGGAGCCAAGTACAGAGCTGAGGGATAGCAACTTCTGGGCGCTGGTGGCAAGCTCTCGGCTCACCGCACTGAGCATAGAATGCAACACGGCCACCAGAACCAGACCTCCGGAAGGGACATCTCGAGACTCCCAACGGGACTCCACAAAGTGACGGAACTCGGCGTACATCGCAAATGGAAGCTTCTGCTTAGCCAGCGAGAAAAGTTCCGCTCTCATCGTGAGCGACTTGGTGCAAGCACCAAACACTCCTTGGCTTTTGATGCCCAACTCGGTCACCACAGCTCGAGCAGTTTCCATTGTCAGGCCCTGAGCCTGAAGCCACGCTGGACATGGCTCAGTTTCACCCATGTCCTGTCACACGAGATGCACTGCAATTACATCGGTGTCAATTGTCATCAACTAAATATATAAAAATACGTTTTTTGAGCCCATAAGTGATTAAAGTAGATTATTTTCATTCAGCAGTTTTTGATAGTTTTATTATCTCTCTATCTATATCAGTACAAATATGCAACAGCTTAAACAAAGAAAAAGTACTAATTGTCCCTCTCCGGACCCCATACCCTAAATCTCATTGTTGAAGTAACTTCAATGGACAATGAGTTCTCAACTCACCCCCAACAAGTGTCAAAGGACATGTACGTCATAGTTGTAGAGAGTAATTTAAATTTGTGACGTACAAACAAAGGTGTTTAGGGCCATTGTCATGTCTGTTCTACTTACTAGTAACAAGGTTCGTTGCTGAACTGCGTTTCCAAGTAAACAAAAACCATACACACCGTCAACGGTGAAAAGGTATTCAATTTTTAGCTCCCCTGGACTTTAGTCCGGTGAGCTTATGCGATCGAGCAGTGTCCGTGGGTGAGTCAGTGAGTGAGTGCATCTGCAAACACATCATTTCTTATCACTTGAACGACACACTATTTTGATGAAACATGACCACAAGATGCATATCTGATGCCAAACGAAGGTATATTGATCGCATCAAAATCTGCGCTCATTACGGGGGTCTAAGGTTGTTTTTTCTTAACACCCCCCCCCCCCCCGACCCTCAAAAAATAGCTATTTGCTCTCTTCTCTGAAACTACACACACAATTTTGATGAAACTTGACCACAAGCTGCGTATCTGATGCCTAACGAAGGTATATTGATCACATCAAAATCTGCGCTCATTGCGGCAGGGGTCTAAGGGTTGTGTTTTTTGAACACCCCTCCCCCACAAAAATAGGTATTTGCTCTCTTCTCTGAAACTACACACACAATTTTGATGAAACTTGACCACAAGCTGCGTATCTGATGCCGAACGAAGGTATGCTGATCGCATTAAAATCTGCGCTCATTACGTGGGTCTACGGGTTTGCTTTTTCTTAACACCCCCCCCCCCCCCCCCACCCTCAAAAAATAGCTATTTGCTCTCTTCTCTGAAACTACACACACAATTTTGATGAAACTTGACCACAAGCTGCGTATCTGATGCCTAACGAAGGTATATTGATCCATCTAAGGGTTGTGTTTTTTGAACACCCCTCCCCCACAAAAATAGGTATTTGCTCTCTTCTCTGAAACTACACACACAATTTTGATGAAACTTGACCACAAGCTGCGTATCTGATGCCTAACGAAGGTATATTGATCCATCTAAGGGTTGTGTTTTTTGAACACCCCTCCCCCACAAAAATAGCTATTTGCTCTCTTCTCTGAAACTACACACACAATTTTGATGAAACTTGACCACAAGCTGCGTATCTGATGCCTAACGAAGGTATATTGATCACATCAAAATCTGCGCTCATTGCGGCAGGGGTCTAAGGGTTGTGTTTTTTGAACACCCCTCCCCCACAAAAATAGGTATTTGCTCTCTTCTCTGAAACTACACACACAATTTTGATGAAACTTGACCACAAGCTGCGTATCTGATGCCGAACGAAGGTATGCTGATCGCATTAAAATCTGCGCTCATTACGTGGGTCTACGGGTTTGCTTTTTCTTAACACCCCCCCCCCCCCCCGACCCTCAAAAAATAGCTATTTGCTCTCTTCTCTGAAACTACACACACAATTTTGATGAAACTTGACCACAAGCTGCGTATCTGATGCCTAACGAAGGTATATTGATCCATCTAAGGGTTGTGTTTTTTGAACACCCCTCCCCCACAAAAATAGGTATTTGCTCTCTTCTCTGAAACTACACACACAATTTTGATGAAACTTGACCACAAGCTGCGTATCTGATGCCTAACGAAGGTATATTGATCCATCTAAGGGTTGTGTTTTTTGAACACCCCTCCCCCACAAAAATAGCTATTTGCTCTCTTCTCTGAAACTACACACACAATTTTGATGAAACTTGACCACAAGCTGCGTATCTGATGCCTAACGAAGGTATATTGATCACATCAAAATCTGCGCTCATTGCGGCAGGGGTCTAAGGGTTGTGTTTTTTGAACACCCCTCCCCCACAAAAATAGGTATTTGCTCTCTTCTCTGAAACTACACACACAATTTTGATGAAACTTGACCACAAGCTGCGTATCTGATGCCGAACGAAGGTATGCTGATCGCATTAAAATCTGCGCTCATTACGTGGGTCTACGGGTTTGCTTTTTCTTAACACCCCCCCCCCCCCCACCCTCAAAAAATAGCTATTTGCTCTCTTCTCTGAAACTACACACACAATTTTGATGAAACTTGACCACAAGCTGCGTATCTGATGCCTAACGAAGGTATATTGATCACATCAAAATCTGCGCTCATTGCGGCAGGGGTCTAAGGGTTGTGTTTTTTGAACACCCCTCCCCCACAAAAATAGGTATTTGCTCTCTTCTCTGAAACTACACACACAATTTTGATGAAACTTGACCACAAGCTGCGTATCTGATGCCTAACGAAGGTATATTGATCCATCTAAGGGTTGTGTTTTTTGAACACCCCTCCCCCACAAAAATAGCTATTTGCTCTCTTCTCTGAAACTACACACACAATTTTGATGAAACTTGACCACAAGCTGCGTATCTGATGCCTAACGAAGGTATATTGATCACATCAAAATCTGCGCTCATTGCGGCAGGGGTCTAAGGGTTGTGTTTTTTGAACACCCCTCCCCCACAAAAATAGGTATTTGCTCTCTTCTCTGAAACTACACACACAATTTTGATGAAACTTGACCACAAGCTGCGTATCTGATGCCGAACGAAGGTATGCTGATCGCATTAAAATCTGCGCTCATTACGTGGGTCTAAGGGCTTTTTTTTTTAACACCCTTCCCCCCCAAAATAGGTATTTGCTCTCTTCTCTGAAACTACACACACAATTTTAATGAAACTTGACCACAAGCTGCATATCTGAGGCCTAACGAAGGTATCTTGATCGCATCAAAATCTGCGCTCATTATGGGGGTCTACGGGTTGTTTTTTTTGAACACCCCTCCCCCACAAAAATAGGTATTTGCTCTCTTCTCCGAAACTACACACACAATTTTGATGAAACTTGACCACAAGCTGCGTATCTGATGCCTAACGAAGATATATTGATCGCATCAAAATCTGCGCTCATTGCGGCGGGGGTCTAAGGGTTGTGTTTTTTGAACACCCCTCCCCCACAAAAATAGCTATTTGCTCTCTTCTCCGAAACTACATACACAATTTTGATGAAACTTGACCACAAGCTGCGTATCTGATGCCTAACGAAGATATATTGATCACATAAAAATCTGCGCTCATTATGGGGGTCTACGGGTTTGTTTTTTCTTAACACCCCCCCCCCCCCACTCCCCAAAAATAGCTATTTGCTCTCTTCTCCGAAACTACACACACAATTTTGATGAAACTTGACCACAAGCTGCGTATCTGATGCCTAACGAAGATATATTGATCGCATCAAAATCTGCGCTCATTACGGGGGTCTACGTGTTTGTTTTTTCTTAACACCCCCCCCCCGACCCCCCAAAAATAGCTATTTGCTCTCTTCTCTGAAACTACACACACAATTTTGATGAAACTTGACCACAAGCTGCGTATCTGATGCCTAACGAAGGTATATTGATCACATCAAAATCTGCGCTCATTATGGGGGTCTAAGGGTTGTTTTTTTTTGAACACCCTCCCTCCCCCCCAAAAAATAGTTGCTCTCTTCTCCGAAACTACACACACAATTTTGATGAAACTTGACCACAAGCTGCGTATCTGATGCCTAACAAAGGTATGTTGATCGCATCAAAATCTGCGCTCATTAAGGGGAACTACAAGGAGGGTGTTTTTGACCTAGAGTCCCTGTATATAAAGGGACTATTTTGACCGCCCCCCCCCCTCCATCCCCCAAACAGGTATTTGCTCTCTTCTCTGAAACTACACACATCATTTCGATGAGACTTGATCGCAACCTTCATCACCCGTAATTTACCAGTTTGTTCACGGCAATAAAAAAATATCAGGGTCTGAGTGGGTTTGAGGGACTGTTGCTCCTGATCCAGGTGTGCTTCAAGACCCGTGGTCCTATTTTTAAACGAACCATAGGTAACACTTGTCTTCCAGTTCCAGCATAAAATGAGAATTCAAGGCACGATTATAATCCTGGCTAATCAGTTGCCCTTTTATCTGGTGTTGGCTTAAAGGTTAGGGTGGCCGGCCGAAGATCTTAGGGTTTGAGTTTTAGTCCCCATCGTGCCGTTAAATAACACCAGGTAAGTTGGCTCAACCTGTCGTCCTACTTCCACGACGAGTCCGTCGTTTTCAAAACCCCATTTATTCTCGCGCGCGAAAAACGAACCACTCATGACTCACCTTTGTCTCGCGCACGCGAACGGCGAAGCTCTCGAGAATTCTTTCGCTCATTCACTTCGATGTCTCTTCTTCTTCTTACTACTGTTGTGACGGCGTTTACCGATCGAAATGTGTTGTACGCGAGGCCAGGCGGAACAGTGACTGAAAGGTTACTCTCCAGTCAGTGTACGCGACCGATGGCGAGTAACAACCTTGTGATGAACGAAAGGCTTTGTGCGGAGCTTTCTTTTGTGTTTTTTAAATTAATTTGGGTGAAGGATCACTGAAGATCTGTGTTCACGTATCATAAAACGCTCAGCGGAAAAGCCATGATGAGTTTAACTCGCTGCTTGTATATATCTCTGGTGTTTCCTTTGAAGGCGTTAATATTTTCTACGATGCATGCAGCGAACTACACCGCCATGGCCAACGTAACCGGACCGACCAAACCAAATGAGGGATGACATATGTTGTTCACTCTATGTCCATAATGATGTCTGCTATCTGGATTTTAAAAATATCTAATATGTCATACAATTTACAACTGTGGAGGTTTGAAAAGAAAATCGCCACTTAGGAGTGATGGAGGTAGGGAGCCGCCCACACAAAAAAAATTAGACAATAACAGAGTTGAATACATGTATGTGGAAATGGTGAAAGTTTGGTTTATGTCAGATTTTGTTCCTTGGGGCTTAGGAAGAGGTATGTTTTCAGGATCAGCCTCGTTCTATGCAGGTATTCTTTGGTACCGGTAATCGTTTTCGCATTTTTCATGACAAATTTGTTGGCCCTCTTCTACTCCAAGATATTTGTAAGATGTTTTTGTAACATAAGCATGACTCCACCTTTAGACCATCCGGATTGCGCCGGAAGTCTCCTTTAAAAAAAAAGGTCTGTTGGGATAACCAACAACAACAACAACAACACCACTGCAGTTGCTTCTGAATTGCAGACACTTCAAACACCTACATTTCAGCTTTGTTGTCTAGCTCCTGTATTGTTGTATCTAGATCTATTATATTAATGTTCGTTTTTGTTGGTCGACCTTGCACGAATGTGCACTTGGCACACTTATCCAGACCAAATTTCATTTGGTTGTTGTGGGAGAACTCTTTCACTATTTTCAGTTGTTCTAATTTTTCGTCGTTCGGTGCAAGGAATTTAAAAACATCCATGCACAGTAGATGTGTCACATTTCTTGTTTCTTTGGACGTTCTTTTATTTGATGTTAGGGTGTATCTGTGTATTTGCTCATTAATGAGGTTACTTAGTGGGTCCAGGGACAGGCAAAAGAGGAGAGGGGGAAAGGCTGTCTGTTTGGAAGATTATGCGTCGTATCCTTCAACAATGGATGGAGGTCCTCAATGCCAAACAGGAAATTAGAGGTCTCCCTTGACATATCTCGTGCCTTCGATACGGTCTGGCACCCTGCCCTGCTCACCAAACTCTCCTCCTACCGTATCCATGGAAACCTCCACACATGGCTTGCCGATATCCTCTGTGGTAGTGGTCGCAGTTAACGTGTGGCCCTGAATGGATTTCTCTCATCTCCCCTTCCTGTTCAGGCTGGAGTTCCCCAAGGCAGTGTTCTGGGCCCTGTTGTGCTTTTTCTGGTCTTCATCAATGATCTCTCCAACTCTGGAAAATCCTCTCTATCTCTTTGCTGATGACTCCACTCTCTGCCGCTCCATTCCTCATCCCTCAGATCGGCAGTCTGCAGCCTCCTCACTCTCTGCAGACCTGGACAAAATCACAGACTGGTCAAACAAGTGGAACATGTCTTTCAATCCTGACAAATCTCACTCTCTTACGATGTCTCTCCGAAAAGACTGACTGGACAACCCTCCAATCTACTTTCTCAACAATCCTCTCGAAGAAGTTCTGTCACTCAACCATCTGCCATGATGCCATCTGCCATCACTCACTATCTGCCATGATCTTTCCTGGGAAAACCACATTTCCAATCTGGCCTCCAAAGCCAGTCGCTGACTGGGCATCCTCGTCGTGCGGTCCTTCCTTGGCACACCCGAGCTCCTTACCACTTACAACGCTTTCATCTGCAGCTCAATGGAATACTGTTCTCCCCTCTGGGCTAGTGCTCCTGCCTCACACCTAGCTCGGCTTCACGCTGTCGAAATCAAAGCTTTCAAAATCATTGGAATCTCCCGCGATGAAGCTAACTCCGAGGGCCTTTCACTCACTCACCGCAGGCAGGTTGGTGGTCTTTCTGTCTTCTACCGACTCCTCTCCGGCCTAGCTCCCCCTGCTCTGTCTGTGCTCTGTCCCCCAAATATGCCTGCAGGATGCACAATATCTGCCAGCAACCCTCTCCTGGAGAAATTGCCAAAATCAACTCTCTATTCACCTTCACTCTTTCATTCCTCTTTTTTCCCACCTTTGGAACAAACTCCCTCACTCTCTTCAATCCCACTCCTCCCTCCAGGTCTTGAAAACAGCTGTTCACCACCATCTCTTATTTCCCCCCATCCAAAACCTTGATATTTTCTACCCGCATTAAAACACCCCAAATCCAACTCTTTCAATGTCCAACTTCTTTCCTGAAATTCCTCGTCGTGTTCAATTGCTTTATGCCGTGTACCCCTTCTCTGTCCCCCCCTCCAACTCCCTACCAGCCCTCTCCCTTCCACAGATTTACCGACATCCCTGTTCTTCACTGTTGTTGTGGTTGTACGTTTTCCTCTCCCTCTCCCTCTTGTCTCCCGCTCCCTTTATTACCCTGCGCTCGCGAAGCGAAAAGCGGGGTTGAGCATTCAGTTACGTATGTGTGCCGTGTGCTGTGTCTGCATTTTAAAAATTCATTTTCTCGGCAACCGTTGGTCTGAATGACACGAAATTTTGCCATTGAAGCGCCTCCGCATGTAGAATTTTATTATTCATAATTATGACGTCATAGGTCACGTGGATGCTTTATACCGCTGTTCACGGTGAAGCCCTTTGATCACGCTCATTACCACATGAATGGCCTCACAATAGTCTCTCCTCAAAAATAAAGCACATCTGTGATGATTCCTGTTAAAAGTTTGTATATTGTTGGTAGACAGGTTATTGGCCGGTATTTGCGGGGTACAGTCGTGGCCAAAAATATTGGCAGCCTTGCACTTTTTTCAAATAATGCACCATTTCTTCCAGAAAATTGTTGAAATTAAAAAATATTTTCGTGTCTACATATGTATTTCTTTGGTTTGCAGTGGAAAATTACTAAATCTTAGTTTATTCCACACAGAAATCATAAAATGGTCCATGAATGTGGGAGCTCTTGTCACTGATATACATCCCAGACAATATTATTGGCACCTTTTAGAAGTTGTTAGAAATAATTAGATTTCAAGCAGGTGATGTGCTTTTACTTTGGAATTGGACTCACCTGTGGTGAGTTGTAGGTGCCTGCAATATCAACATTACTCATTAAACCAGTTTGAATGGAGAAAAGGAGTCATTCTGCTGTTTTGTGTCACTGTGTACCACAATGAGCATGGAGAAAAGAAAGAAAACCAGGGAATTATCTGAGGAGGTCAGACACAAGATTGTAGACAAGCATGGACAATCTCAAGGCTACAAGTCCATCTCCAGAGACCTTGATGTTCTTGTGTCCACCGTACGCAATGCTATCAGGAAGTTTAAAGCCCATGGCACTGTAGGCATCCTCCCTGGACGTGGCCGCAAGAGAACATCAGATTGAAGATTGCAGCGAAGGATTGTTCAAATGGTGGAGAAAGCACCTTGATCAACTGCCAAACAGATTCAAGCTGACCTTCAGACACAAGGTACAACAGTTTCAACTTGCACCATCCATCACCAACTCAATGAAAGAGGGTTCTATGATAAATAGGCCCAGGAGGACCCACTGCAAAGAAAGCCCGACTGGAGTTTGCCAAAAACACCTGAACAAGCCAAAATCCTTCTGGGAGAATGTCATGTGGACAGATGAGACCAAATTAGAGCTTTTTGGTAAAGCACATCATCTCTATGTTTACAGAAAACAAAATGAAGCCTTCAAAGATAAGAACACCTTCCCTACAGTCAAATATGGAGGAGATTCAGTGATGTTTGGCGTTGCTGTGCTGCCTCTGGCATTGGGTGCCTTGAATGTGTGCATGGCATCATGAAATCAGGAGATTACCAAGGCATTTTGGGAGCGCAATGTTCAACCCAGTGGCAGAAGGGCTGGGTCTCCGTCATAGGTCATGGGTCTTGCAGCAGGACAATGAACCCAAACACACTTCAAAAAGCACCCAGGAATGGTCCAAGACAAAACGCTGGACTGTTCTGAAGTGGCCAGCAATGAGTCCAGAACTAAATCCCATTGAACACCTGTGGGGAGATCTGAAAACAGCAGTTGGGAGAAGGCACCCGTAAAATCTGGGAGAACTGGAGCAGTTTGCACAAGAAGAGTGGGCCAAACTGCCAGTAGAGAGGTGTAGGAAGCTCATTCATGGCTATAGGAAGCACTTGACTGCAGTTATTTTGTCCAAAGGCTGTGCTACCAAATCTTTAAGTCGAGGATGTCAATAATTTTGTCAATGCCATTTCTTTTTATTTTCTGATTTAAAAGGGTATATTAAGTTCTGAATCAAAAACAAAGGTTCTGTAATATTAACAGTGAAATAAAGAATTGTGGAGACCAAATACTTTTGTTAATTTCAACTTATTTTTCGAGAAAATTGTGAATTATTTGAAAAAAGTGCAAGGGTGCCAATATTTTTGGCCATGACTGTATTTGGGTCTCTTCAAATTTTGGGATGAGGAAGGTCTGTTAGCCATTCATGCATTTCCTAATCCCTTGGATAAGCTCATTGAATGCTCGAGCGTAGTGAATGTGAAGAGTTTGGAATCCCATCTGGGCCAGGGCTTTTGAAGTGGAAGTTGTTGTCTTATATTTTCTGCATAAATTATTACTGAGGGCATTTCCTCAAGATGTTGCTTCTTCTTTTCCAGGTTTCGGATCCATTCTGCCTCCTTATTGTATTCTTTTCGATCTTCATAAATTCCTTTCCAGAATGGTTCCAGTTCATCTTTTTCAGGAGGGGATGACACATTCTTCTTCCAGTTGCCTTGTTCACGGTTGAATCTTTTCGGTTTTGTTTTCAAACATCTGGCCTTGTTTTCTACTCATATTATCCTCATAGTAGTTTCTTTCCTTTCCTTGCTATCATTTCGATTTTCAGTTTGTTTTCATCAACCATTACCTCTCGGTCTTTGTCTTCAATTTTGTATTTGTATTTTATTTTATGGATTCCCCTCTTTAGTTTTGGACTTTGATTACCTTCGCAAAAGCGGAAGGTTATGTTTTGATCGCTGTGTATTTATTTGTATGTCTGTGTGTGTGTGTGTGTGTGTATGTTATTCGCATAACTCAAAAAGTATTCAACCGAATTGCATGAAATTTGGTGGGATGATTGGTTATTATACGGGACACATTTGATTAGATTTTGGGAGCAATCGGGTCAAAGGTCAAGGTCAAGGTCACGAAAAGGTCAAAATCGTATTTTTACCATAGCGCGGTCAATTTTTATCCAATTGGCATGCAACTAATGCCAAAATGTTCAGAATTCAATGCCCGATCTTGTGATATACGACATGACCCAGTGAAGACATTACCCTTGTTAGCGGTTGGGGGTCAAAGGTCAGGGGGGTCACGACCTTGCAAAATGTGCGTTTTTTGTCATAACTCGGTCAATTCTTATCCGATTTGCATGAAATCAGCACCAAACTGTTCACTGTTCTGTTCCCTACACTCCCATGCCAAGTACAGAACAGTAGCTGCGGCGAAGGTATGCGCTCTACCGAGTGCCCGTTCTAGTTTCCTCTTTGGAATTGCTGTATTTGTCCTGTCTCCTTTCTGACCATCTCTCTCCATCTCTGAAGTCATTGCTTTCATGGTGGTGCTTGGTTTTTATTTGTGGAATCAAATGAAAAGTGCTACTGCTAAATTCACTATGTTTATTTCTTTCAGTGGGGCTGATTTTGGTATTTAAAAAAAAAAAGATTTGTTTGTTTTAGTCGTGGTCTTTCTTCAATTGGTGTTATTTTCACCTCCTCCATATTATTAGCCAGTGTGTGTGTGTGCGTGTGTGTGTTGTCGTCAGTGACTCAGTTTGGCTCGCCGGGCACTTTTAACCTGCTGTTACTAGCACAAAATCTGTGATTCAAATCTTCATTTGAACAGAATCTTCAGCATTTAGATGAAAGAGTGGCAATTTCAGAATGGCTAACCCAAAATATTCTGTTCCGTTCTGTGTTCTAGCTCCTCCACGACCCTCGATTCTGTATACAAAAAAAATATCAATCCAGTAATTCTGCCCCGATGTCGATCCTCATTTAATTCGACTGTTGCAACTACAGACTCTGCTCTTTTGTTATTTTGTGTTCAAACTCCGTTGGGGAAAGCCTTTATAAAAAAGCCAAACATTCCAAGAAGCTTTAATTTTAATCCAATTTGTTTTCACTTTTAAGACTTCAAGAGGAACGCAATGCCAATGCCAATTCCATCTGCGCCAACACTAGGTAGTAATAAGATTATCTGCTCCAAACGAGTACATGTTGTATGGAAACTTTATCAATAAATCCTTCTGTAACAATTAGTGCGTTCTTGTTAGAAAGATAATTTTTCATATTTTGCATCCAGTCTTGTATGTCATCTAATCAGCATTTTGACAAATCTTAACAGGACAATCTGATATACCCATGTCAAGTCACAGCGCTCCCCTCCTTCACCCTCTTTCTCCTTCCTCCTCTCTCCCTTTTCCTTCTCCCCTTTCCGCCTCTCCCAGGCTTATCATGGCTCATAATGCTTAAATGAAATTGTATTGCTATAATGCTTATAAAACTAATAGCTTATAACAGGCAACACCAGGCTTTTAATGCGTTTTATTTAATGCATAAAAGTTACGAACAGATGCCTCACATTCCAGCGTAAAGAGCCCGTGCTTTGACTATCTAAAGAATTTGATAAGTCAAGGTATAACATTTTGTTTTCCCTAATTTACAAGATGAGCACTTCAGGAAGTGAAGTGTGTGCGGTGAGTGTGCACTATGTTGTGTAGGATGGATACAATTATTTATTATTTTCCATTATTTTCCCTAGGGGATTTATTATGTTTTATAAGAATTCAAAAGTGTACGCAAAGTGTGCTTGGCTTCACAAATCTCTGCGACTAAAGAACGGGTCTACTGTGGTTTGGAATGCTGTCACACTTATGCCTCAGATTCATGATGTGGACTTTTGAGCTAACATGTTTTCATGGCAAGGGGTAAGCCAGTAGATATGGGGAGAAAGAGTTCTGGCTGATGTCGGGGGCAAAGAAACTTAATAGTCAGCAAAAAAAAAGAAATCTTATACTTGTACCCAAATAGCCATTGTAAAGCAGTAAGTTACACAGGTAATAAGAGTGCACAAGAAACCTTTGCACCTCAGTGCATTTGGCAAATTACTAAAGAGGTCATGCTCTTTACTCTATATCTCTCTGTAGAGATATAGACTATAGACATATAGAAATGATATCTGTCATTGTTTTGGCATATATTTGCCAAAACAATGTTCAGCATCCAACCAATATGCCTGGTATTGATTAACGGTTAAGGATAATCAATTATTAACGGATGCGTTTGCGGGTTTTTTAAATGTAAATTTTCATTTACGGATGCTTTCCGACGGTTCTGTGATTTTTCTGGTGTATCGGATTCGATGTCCATTGGAACGAAAAATTTCAGCTTTCTACAACACCCAGAAGGTAACAAACATTATTGTCAGTCAATGAGCCAGTGGTTAGAATGATCTTTATATATTATAGATATCAGCAAAGGTATCCAGAAAGAAAGGGGACGGGGGACGGGGGGGGACGGGGGGGGGGACAGCCTCATCACATGTCGCTATACTGGTGGGACGGAGGGGTTGTGCGAGGAGGGGAGTGGGAAAGACAGAGAGAGAGAGAGAGAGAGAGAGAGAGATGGGGGAGAGACCTTAGGGGAGGGAGAATGTAGGGTTCATGGTGCCGATAAACATCACAATGTAGGGTTGTTATGTGTTACTTGCCCAAACCCCGGTTACGGTGCCCTTTAGAGTCTGGAGTGGGAACACGGCAGAAAGATTTGTTATTTTGCGTGTTCTAATAAACCATGGTAAAACCACACCAATGCACTTGTAGAACAAAACAAGTAATTGTATGAATAACTCTCACATTCACAATAATAACACTATAAAAGAAAGTACCATGAAAATGTCACTTGCATCAAATGAACAATACATATGATGGTACCATCATTCCCCAATGCTCTCAAAGCAATGAACTCACGATACGCCAACCGTGAGTGGGATGTAACATTCCCCAAAGTCTGTGCACGAATCTCCACGCGGGGTGAATGTCGAAGCCATGCAGAACAGCAAGAACAGGCAGGTATCGGCATGGCGGCGAACAAAGAGTTACGAGGTGAGAGGTCGATATGGGAATCGAGCCGATATGGAAACCAACGGCGATCAACACGATGATGTGGATATTGAAATCCCAACGACAAAACAAGATGCACCAAGCGGACAGCCTCTTCAAGGACAAAATGGCCGATCGGCCTGTAATGGAGGCTCTTGCTTTCCCGCCAACAATGGCTCACTCTTGGTAATAAAACCTGAGATGCAGGTTTAATTGCAATCGCAATAAAGGAGGATGTCTCGGGCAATCCCTCCCCCGGGAAGCCTCAACTAATTCACCACCAATATCAAAAAAGGCTGCTCGCAGCCTTGATGCACTCACGGCTGTATCTCTCTAATGGCCGTCTCCTCCTCTCTCTCCTCTCTTCCGGTTTCTTTGCTGCGTTTTCCTTTTTCCTTCACAAACATTTATTTTTTTCTTTTTACTAAAGTCGTCTCTATTTCACACAGAAATGTGACCAACAATATTACCTGAAACTAAAAATCCTACAAGTACAAAATAACAACAAAGGCGGAAGTGACGAATCTGTAACAAAAGCAAGAGACACAGTGCACAGTTACCCCGTCTAATTATCCCACTTGGTACACTCTTTGTAAGAACATTGGTGCCAATTCAAAATCACACCGGCAGTTTAAGAGGGAGAGAGAGAGAGAGAGAGAGATCAAGGTTGGTCCGTCCTCTTCCTCACCACGCAAGGACCGTCGTGTCCTTCACTTCCCTGCGTGTCCTTCCCATAGGGACTGGGTAAATGGGGAAAATAACTTGTTGAGCTCTTTTAGTTAGGAACCCAAATGGCAAGCGGAGGGTTGTGGCTGTTTGTAGGAGATGGGGGAGATGCCCCCCCCCCCCCGTTACAGGGACGTTAGTGCACCTTTGAGCTTCCCCTCAGTGGGGTTTGACGACGTTGGAACAAAGCCAGTCAGCACCAATATTTCTCTCGTACCGTGCGGCTGTTGCCAGCAGTTTTGCTGGTAAAGGCAGGGTTGTGGGCATTTGCAATGGTTGTGTAGTGAAGGTCTTAAAACTGCGGGATAGTGGTAGAGCAATCGGGATCAAGCAGGGGTGGTTGAGCATGGTGGTTAATAAAAGTGTGAGGTGGGTTGCTCTTTCTTGTTATAGGGGAAGGTAGTTGTTTGGTGGTGTGGAGATGGTTGGTTGATAGCAGTTAGTGGTGTTTGCGGATGCCTATAGTGGTGGTGACGGTTGAGAATTGACAAGTGGATTAAGATGGGTTTTTGGCGTGACATGAAAATGAGCTCTATTTCCACTGCTTTGCTCCGTTGTTCGTCCTTCCCCGTGAATCGACATTGCCCAGGCCAGAAATATAGAGAGGAAATCTCTCGCTAATTCCACACAACGCATTGCCCCCTGAAACCTACCACACAGAAAGGAGGAATATCTTAACATTTAATAAGGAAACTAGAACGGCACTCAGTAGAGAGCATACCTCTGCCTAGTTGGCCATATCACTCAATGGTGAAGAAACACTTAAAAAATTAAATAATTCTCATATCCGAATCCATATTCAGATCTTCACCAAATCGAATCTATTTGTCCTTGTCAGACGCCGAACCGGTCCACCAAGTTTCGTCCAAATCCGTCCACAACGTTTTGAGATATTTTGTTCGCAAACGGACAGACAGACAGGGGTGAAAACATAACCTCCATCTACCTTTGGTGGTGGAGGTAATGAAGACCAACAATCAAAAGTTAAATTGTGGGTTGCAAGTTTGGGTGGCCCAAGAGGAAAATGGAGGATATAAAGGTGTCCTGTTTCGTATCAATAGAGGACAGAGTATCAGAAAACCGGCCGAATGGCCACCTTATACACCGTCTAATGATAACTTCCGTACAATCAAGAGTACTGCTGAGTTTATGTACATTTAAAAACTGAGCAACGCATCATCTATCATGACAGAAAGGTACGCAGAGGAAATAAAAGGGTCATTATTTATATTTGAAGTCTTTAATAAATAAAAAAGTCCAACCTGACTTTTTGGTTTTCACCCGAGTTTTCAAAACTGAATAGTGTGCAAATACAGGATGTATATAATAAAAAACTGCATTTCACGTGTGCATGGACATGTCATTTACACATTGTGTGAAGTAAATAAACATACTGCACGTGGCAAGTTGGAGGCGACAAAAAGCGGGTTCGTAGGAATCGAAAGTGTGTTTCACTTCATTTATAAATTTACTTTTACCAAACGTGGTAAAGACGTTATTCGAGAGATTGTCAGTGACACAACATACACCAGCATATCGAGATAGCTATATATTGATGAGTAATGATAAGGATGTTGCAAGTAAGACGACGTCAAACTCGGTGTCATGGTGACGTGAAATTAAATATTGTGACCATTCTGCAAAACCGTCATTCCACAAACACTCCAACGTGACTTGGAGGTTCCCGAGTTAGTTATTAATACCTCCACCACCAAAGGTGGATGGAGGTTGTTTTCACCCCTGTCTGTCTGTCTGTCTGTCCGTTTGTGAACAAAATATGTCAAAAAGTTGTGGACGGATTCGGACACAATTTGGCAAAGATGTAATGTATGTGACAAGGACGAAATGATTATATTTTGGTAAAGATCCGGATCCGGCTACAATAATTATTTAAGTGATTCTTCACCATTGGGATATAGGGCCAAAAACGATACATAGCAGGACATCTCAAAAAGTTATGAATGGATTTGGACGAACCTTGGTGGACAGATTGTGTGTGTGACGAGGAAGGATCAATTCAGTTTTGTGAAGATTTGAATATGGATTCAGATATGCTATTTATTTAAAATTTTTAAGTGATTCTTCACCATTGGGAGATTGGGCCAAAAACGATACATAGCGGGATATCTCAAAAAGTTATGAATGGATTTGGACGAAACTTCTTGGACCGGTTGTGTGTGTGACAAGGAAGAATCAATTCAATTTTGGTGAAGATCCGGCTCGTATAATTTTTTAAGTGATTCTTCACCATCGAGTGATATGGCCAACCAGGCATAGGTATGCTCTCTACCGAGTGCCGTTCTAGTTACGTTGCGCTCGTGAAGCGAAAGGTGGGGTTAAGCAATCGGGTGTGCACGTGTGCCGTGTCTGCATTTTAAAAATTCATTTTCTTGGCAACCGTTGGTCCGATTGACGTGAAATTTTACCATAGAAGCACCTCTGCCTGCAGATGTTTTTGCGGATAATTATGACGTCATAGGTCACGTGGTACGGCCGCCATCTTGGAAAAACGTTACACCTCTATATCTCCCAAAGCGCTTAATGGAAAAAATTGAAACATGGCTCATTGTCAAGTTCTCACCATGGGGAATAAGATATGCTGGTGGTGATGTCATTGGTGCCTTTGACTGGACACCCCATCCATTATGACATCATAATTTGACAAGTACAACGCTTGATCGGATCAGTATGAAAAAAAAAAAATTCCTCTGCAACTGTTAGTCCGATGAACACAAATTTTTCAGAATATGAGCGGCTCCTGTAGAATTGTTCTGATTATTATGATGTCATTGGTCACGTCGTAAGGCGCCATCTTAGAAAAATCGAAAAAAGTTGCACCTCTATATCTCCAAAAACACTCCATGAAAAAAAATAGAAATATGGCTCAATGTCAAGCACTCTCCTTGGGGAATAAAATATGTTAATGATGACGTCATAATTCGGCAAAAAAAAAACAACCCTTAAAAAAACAGAAGAGTTGGCTTGCACAAAGTCTTTTTCAAGACTGGGCAGGGTAAGTATTCTATGAACACCATCTAGTTGATTCATGTATTTATCATTTAATTAATCCCGTGTTTGTAATGGTCCTGCGCTTGCCAAAAAAGATCCTTTTTGTCACATTTCCTAATGACGTCTTCACGTTACGACTGTTGCTTGACGCAGTTAAACGTTTGCACAAAAAATACCGAAGCGAAAGATGCCCTTCAACTCAGAATGGTCGAAGGATATAATCAGCTCCTACATATTCTCAATACCATGCAGCAATGCTCACAGATCGTTTTCAATGATGATGACCTCTTGGAGGAACAGGTTGGAAGTGCACAGTGTTGAAGCAGAATTCCAGATATACATCGATTTTTGAGAATGTAAATACATGCAAAACATTTCCTGTGGATAGGAATATAAACACTAGGTAATCGATCCTCGAATTGAGTACGTTTAACTTTTTCATATTCTCTATAAACTGTGGTTATTATGAATTAGCACTAAATTTGGTTAAAAATAAAATAAAATACACATCACTGTGCACTAAATGTAAGTGTCCTCTATTCCTGAGGTCCCTCGGCTACCCCAGCAGTATATCATCGAGTGCTGCCACGAACGTCCCCGAACAAAACATGCTATTGCATCACCACATTTCCTCTACGATAATCAAAAGGTACCTTTATTTCATGATAGAAGACGTGGTGTTCAGTCTTCAACACAGGAGGCCTGAGGTCTATAGAACCAAAATGGCGGATGCAAGATTTTTTTATTCAGGGTACAATTGTGGGTGGAGTCAGGCCAGCTGTCCAACCAATCGGCGGGAAGAGAGAAACAGAAGGAGAAATCTAGTACAATCAATCTAGCAGAAGCAGTGGGTGCTTTCTTCATGAAGAACTTTTAATGAACCAATCTGAATTATCAAAAATGGTCTTTACACTAAGTTATGTAAATGACTAAATATTCTGCATGAGATTCCTGTAAATACTACATCTACTACAACTAATAGTACTTTAACGGCCCTAATTATTCCAAACCTTTTTGTGGGATTGACGTGAAATGTTTTTGACACAAGTCTTTCACAAACTGTCTGGTGAAGCCAGCCATTCAATTGAAAGTGGCAGTGACAAGTTGACAACTCACCTACTCTTCGTAAAATACACCGTTGGATGTTTAACGTCCACCAAAACCCTCAGCGCTGGCACATGGTTGTTTCAGCTTAACGTCCTTCCGATGGAAGACACACACATTGATACCTCAGCCTGCATGCGAAAGACCAGGTTGACAGTTTATAGCTGGGTTGAGATTCAAACCCAGCCAAGACAGCTCAAATACGAGTAGCCATACCTCCAAGCTATACTCTAAACAAATTGGAAATACTGCACTGTACTATGTAAACTACAGTTCATATTTTATGATGATACATAGGTGACATTTGTATGGGATTGATGCCAATGTATAAGCTGCTGGAGATGAGGATGGAATGAATCCTTACTATAATTCATGGACCAGTGTGTGTGCGTTTCTTTGTCGTGCTACTCCTCCTACGGTTCTGGGCCAATTACATCCAGACTTGCTACATAGGATCAGCATGACCCCAATTAATGTATCGCGGTGTTTTTATATTTGCTGGTGGTCTTGGAGGGTGGAAGGGAGTGGGAAGACACAAATTCTCTATGTGTATCATGTAGCAACACCTCCAGGTGGGAGAGGGTATTCCAAGTCCCAACCTTTACAGTACTGTACTGTATTGTATTGTATTCCTGTCCCCATGTTTTCCAGTCCAGCGAGGTGTTTTGAATTATAAGCAGTAGCCATGTTTTTGCTTCAAGCACATAACCTGGGTTTTTAACGTTTTTTTTTCGGGTAGATTGAGGCAGCTGTCAGTTGCCTATACACCGCCTAAATAAAGGTATGCGTCAGAAGAACATGTTGCAGTTGCATGCTCGTTACAATATTGCCCGCAGGGCAGGCACTCTGCTAGAATTATGAAATGGATTGTCAAAAGACCATTCAAATCATCTTGGCAATATAAGCTGCGGTGCATGCACAATTGAACTACACAATACAATCATTGTCAATGAGAAACGCTACATCTGGTTTTCAAAGTTTTATTTTGTACCATTCAAATCGTTAATAAACAGTGTGAAACTAACTTCTTATAATGCATGCACATTCAAGCAATTTTACTCGTACTCAAAAGTTATGTTGCAGGATTTTTGTGCTATTTGAAAGCCAACCGAAGCAAGAATGTTTTCTACGTCCAGGTTTCTGTGAGAAATTAATAATTTGGCTCTCGAGGGGGGTTGAAAATACCATTTGAACTTTGTTGGTTAATAAGGTCAAGTCTGAAACCATCTAAACTTATGAAGAAGAGTATTCAGAATAGCTTTTAGACTTTGAGTGATACGTCCCAGTTCTGTGGGATTTCTCGTGATACAGAATAGGAAAAGTATTTCCTACAATGGCCAATTGACGTCTTATGGACAGAAGGTATCAAAGCATTCTTTCACAATATTGTAGGGAGTGAGTGTCATTATCTAATGAACTTGAGGCTCATACATAGGGTGAATGAATGTTGGAAGCTGCTGTCTTACTCTGTTAATATCTATATCCCTCCAAATAATAACTTTTTCTTAAAAATTGGAGAATTGTATGTTGATGCTTAATGATCTAATTATAAGGAATTTTAACTGTGTAAAACATTCAAACAGGAATAAAATGTTATGGATCAACCAATATTGTCAGAATGACTAGACAGCAAATCATGTTGATAAACCCAGCAAACATCACTACCAATCATGAAACAGGCATGGCAACAGCAGAAAAAAATAAATAAATAAATAAAAATAAGGAAAATTCAGAGTTCCAGCTCATGGACCCAGTCACAGTGTAGCAAACAAGTTAATAGATAAGTGGCACTTCAATGATCCTCAACACACATATTTCAATAATCCATCAAATTACCTTTATGCAAAGCAATGCATCAACGGTCGCAATAAGGATCTGGTCTCAGGGGAAAATGGGGTCTAGTTTATAATAGTTATGTCATATTGCATGTCAGAATAAGTGTATGTAATTACTGTAATTCTATTATCGAGGTAACATATTTAGCAGCTCGTCTTTCCCATCAAAATGTCTGTTTCTAAGCCCTCTTTCTCCACTCCCACCCCCTCCCCACATTGTTTCTGTCCAATTATGTTTTTTTCCTTCTCGTTTGACAGCAAATTGGCACGACCCATGTGTGTTCGCAAGGGGTGGATAGTGGAAGGTTTTAGACTGGCCAAGTAAATCTGATAAAAATCAAATTGAGCATGCATTTCACTTGCGGAAGAAGAGACTATATCAGAAACCACCAAAAACAAATAACTAATAATTCGTTGCAGTAAAGGCTTGGCAATGCATCTCAAAGAAAGATACCAAGAGTTTGGTGACGTCACTGGGTTACAGGCTCAATGGATAGTTAGTATAAACAAGGGATATGCAACAAATAATAACTATTTATGCTACGTTAATTTACTTTAAGAGAGTCTGTTCCAATAATTGTGCATACCTAAAATGGGGGGATTGACATATAAAGTGATCATTTTCTAAAATGGTGAAACATATATGCATAAAACATACATGCAATACCAAGAAATAAAAGGAGTCCTTCTGTACTTTTGCCTCGTATTCATATTTTGATCTCAAATCCAAATTTCTTGAGTATATAATGAAAAAAAAACAAATTTGACCACTGTTCCAATACTTATGGAGGGCACAGTATTGCACCCATCTATTATATCGCCGATGTATCATCAAGCATATCTTTAAAGCCTGTTTGGTTATATTTATTTTGGATCGAGTCTCCAAAGTCCATGGATGTCCATGGTACACTGAATCTTGTGGTGAGGCAGCTGCCCTGACACAAGTTGCCTTCGCCTCATGGAAGGCAAATCCAACTGAAGGCAATCTGTTCCTTCCACAAAGCATGGAACAAGTATGTATGTACACTCAGGAGAGCCAGGAAACAATATCTCTAGCCTCTCAAACCTGTCTCCCACCTCCAAATCCTGGTGGCGTCTTGTCAAATCTGTTGGTGTTTGTTCCCCTTCCAACCTACTCTCTTACCTCAAACGGCTACACTGCCCCAGAAAATGCTGAATGCCTCAACTGTTTTCTTCAAAATCTTGTGTCCCAAACCCATCGCTCTCTGTACCCACCTTACCCAGTCAAGCCCAGCTGCTCTTGGACTCTGTGTCCTTCTCTCCTGACAAAGTGGAGAAGTTTCTGTCAAACCTCAACTCTGATTCTGCAACTGGACCAGACGGCATCAGCCCAAAGGTCCTAAAATCCTGCTCTGCCGCTCTATCTCACCCTATCTCTGTTCTCTTCACCCTCTCTTTTGCTCGAGGTCATCTGCCATCTACTTGAAAATCAGCCAAAATTACCGCTTTACACAAAAAGGTGCAAAAACAGATCCTTGTAACTACAGACCAATTAGTCTGTCCCCAATCAATCATCAGTAAGGTCATGGAATCCATCATCGCTTCTGACAATAAATCCTTCCCCTTCTCCAATGGCTTGATCTCTGATCATCAATTTAGATTCAGACCAGTCCACTCTACTCTACTCTGGACATGCTGCTTCTGCTTTCTCAACAATATATGGAGGTCCTCAATACCAGACAGGAAATCAGAGCAGTCTCCCTTGACATATCTCGTGCCCACGACATGGTGCACATGCCGCTCTGCTCACCAAACTCTCCTCTTATGGTCTCCACGCATGGCTCCATGGAAATCTCCACGCATGGCTCCATGGAAATCTCCAAGCATGGCTCGTGGACTTCCTCTCTTGTCGTAATCAATGTGTAGCTCTAAATGGAATTCTCTCATCTCCTCACGCTGTCCAGGCTGGAGTTCCTCAAGGCAGTGTTCTGGGCCCTATGCTTTTTCTGGTCTTCATTAATGATCTCTCTGACTCTCTGGAAAATCCTCTATCTTTTTACTGATGACTCCACCCCCCACCACTCCATATCTCATCCCTTACATTGGCAGGCCTCTTCACTCTGCAGACCTGGATAAAATCACAATCTGGTCAAACACATGCAACATATCTTTCAATCCTGACATGTGTCAGACTCTTGAAGACCATCTAGAAAACCCTCCCATCTGCTTTCTCAATAATCCTCTTGAAGACGTTGTCATGCAAGCTTTTAGGTGTCAGTATCTGCCATGATCTTTCCTGGGGAAAACCACATTTCCAAGCTGGCCTCCAAAGCTAGTCTCATCCTCCATCGTTCGAAGTCTTTCCTTGGCACAACGGAACTTCTCACCACATACAAAGCTTTCATTTGCAGATTGATGGAGTACTGCCCTCTGGGCTGGGGCTCCTGCCTCCCACCGAGCTCGGCTTCACACTGTAGAAACCAAGGCTTTTAGAATCATTGGAATCTCCCGTGATGAAGCTAATTCTGAGGGCCTTTCTCTCTCTCACCACAGGCAGGTAGGTGGTCTTTCTGTCTTCCACAGACTCCTCTCAGGCCTTGCTCCCCCTGCTCTGCCCCCAAATATTCCTACAGGTCACACAAGATCTGCCAGCAACCCTCTTCTGGTGAAACTACCAAAATCAACTCTGCCCACCTTCACTCTTTCGTTCCTCTTTTTTCTCGCCTCTGAAACAAACTTTCACACTCCCACTCCTCCCTGCAGGTCTTCAAAAGAGCTGTTCACCACCATCTCCTTCTCTCTCTCCCCACAGACTTTAAATTCACTGGGTCTGAGTTATTCAGATGGTGACCGTCGCTGGTTCAGAATAGCCGCTCCAGCTACAAATCCTTTTATAGGAGATTCTGGGTTGGAAGTGCTTCACGCTCTTTATTAAATTTACCTCCTCACCTGCCCAAGAACCTCCATGCCATTACTATATTACACACACACAAGCACACCCAAACCCACCCCCCACCCCACACACACACACATACACACACACACCTACGTGTTGTTAGTACTCCCTAGCTTGATAAAGCAGAAAAGCAGTTTCGATGATATGGGACACAAACTTGCTCTACTGCTTTATCAAGCTAGGGGGTATGAACAACATCTTAGCCCATAGGGTTGCATGGTCACAGGTAAACGATTTTGTGGTCATCTTTGTGGTCATTTTGGTCCTGACTAGCTCCAATAAGAGCAAAACCATGGTTGATCACTCCACTGTCTTTTTTCTTGTGACCTTAGAACTGCTCTTTAAAATAGACTGAGTATGCGTCGCTGAATCTATCCGTGCAGGAAGCAAAGCTGTATATATTCACGCATGACGTTTTAAACCGCCATGATGCATCTCTCGGGTTGGCAGGGCACATTTTGGTTTAATATATGCACAAGTAATAAAAAAAACATTTTTTAAAAATGAAAAAGGATGTCAGGATTGTACTCCAAAAAGTATGGAAACAAGATAGGGATGATCACAATAAATGATCGTGTGAAACCATCCCCACATCTTTCTTTGAATAATGGTTGTGTGTGTGTGTGTCCCCGTGTTTGATATAACGGTCTTTTCTAAGGACAACCATTATTAAAACCTCAAATATTTATTAAATTCAGAGTTAGAATGCTATCAATTAAACCTAGCTCTTCCATGAGTCTCACTCCATTAAAGAAAAAGAAAAATCAAAGATACATTAGGTGCACAAACATTAGAAACACAAAACTGAGAAAGATAGGGTAAGAGATTAGTTCTAACAATGCCCCCGAGTGATAAGGCCTTGTCTACTGTGTTGTATGACATGCAATGCCAGTGGTTTAGCCCACTTACTATTCATCACACTGCCTTGAAAGGAACATTAAAAAGAGAAAATGGTCAATTTATCCGCCATAAAAGGTGAAAAGTTGCTGCCTTTTCGGACCCTACCCGTTGTCAAAGCAAAGAAGACAGGCGGGAAAACGAGAAGCGGTTCATTCGGTTAGGTGCCCTTTTAAGAGTTTGTATTGGAAATAGCGTTTCCTTTTATTCATGTCTTTAGTTTTCAGCATTCAAGTGAAGTTCTCTTCCGATATCAGAAAAACTGTCGAGTGGAGGACTCGACTGGCAAAGAGGCCCATCTCCTTTTAATGGTTGATGACTCTTCATGTGTGATTTTATGCTCGCCTTCTGAGAGAACCCCTTTCCGCAAACAGAGCACTTATACGGGCGCTCACCCGTATGAATCCGCATGTGCGATTTCACGTTTGTCATTTGGGAAAATCCCTTTCCACAGACAGAGCACTTGTACGGACGCTCACCTGTGTGAATCCGCATGTGCGACGTAACATGCCCTAACTGCGTAAACGCTTTTCCACAGACAGAGCAGTTGTACGGACGCTCCCCAGTGTGTATCCGCATATGGATCTGAAGGGCGTACACGTTATGGAAGACATTGCCACAGACAAAACACTTGTTTGGTTTTTCACCAAAATGAACCTTCATGTGCAGCTGCATATTCGACACCCGGGCAAATCCTTTCCGACAAATAGGACACTTGTGAGGCAACGCGCCTTTGTGAACCGCCATGTGTTTCTGCAGCATACGTAACTCTGAAAATGTCCTCCCACATACAGAGCACTTGTACAAACGCCCCCGCCGGTGCAACCGTTCCATGTGCAGCAATAGAGCATCCTGGGTGAGGAACAACTGGGTGCACCTTGAGCAGGAGTAAATACTCGCGGGATCCGATGGTTCAACTGTGGAGACAACCAGTGAATGCAATTTCATAAGTTATCAAATAATTTGATTCTATTTACCAGGAATATTTTAGCCACTTGAATGAAATACAAAGAAAGTTATGGTCCATTGTAGACCCACATTGAAAGCTTGACGTGTTCTTTTTGTATAAAATTCAGGTAGCTGAAAGCAGATGGTAGTCAACATGAACCAAAAATATCAATCTCTTGGCTCAACATATTAGATAGGCTTTATGGGTGTCAGTCAAACTGAGCTGAAAATCTTTCCAACCTCTTTAAACCTTCATTTAAATTGAACGACATGCATGAACATTGAACAGTGTAGAACACAAATCGCCTTCATAATACTTCAAAGAACCTCCAGCTTAGCAGCACTTGGATTATGTTCTACAGGGTGAGGTATAAAACTACTTCAATAGTGCTAAACTTCCGGATTTTTAAACGATCTTTAAAATCATCATTGTATTAACTGGAGTATATACTAGAACAGTCTGTGGGGTATCGTGTTCTATGAACTCTCTGGAATGTATATTTATCAGTTCTTAAAATAGTTCCAAGTTTGAATCACTGCACTTCTACCATCGAGTGCGTAGATTGAGTATCCCTTCATCAAAAGTCTGAATCTCGTCATCAAAAGCATCAAAAGTAATCAAAAGCCTCAGCCTATTTCTTGAAGTACTTTGGAAGTTCTTCACCACTGGGAAAGTGTCTTCCAGAGAAACGGTGCTTGATTGGGCCAAATAGATCATAATGGTCGACAACAGAAAACCGATGGAAACTTTTCAGCTTGTAATGCTTTATGTGGTTAGTTGGGCAGAACATTAGCTCTACAGCATCCCGTACTCAACGTCTCTTTCTCTCTCGTGCATTCCTGAGCAATTAGCATGATTTTACAGAAAGGCACGTGGATGTATTGTTCGGGTGGGACTGGTGAGGGAAAAGGGGGGTGAGGTCTGTAGAGATGCTGAATCATAGGAGACATTCCTTGGACTAGTTTTCCTTTTTTCCAGAACGAAGGGCAATGCTTTTGTGATCTCTGGAGGAGTTTTGGCAGCAGGTTCGTCATAGTGCCCCAACTATGACAACCGCATGCTTTCAAGCAACCTTGTGCTGGGAAGTTGCTGGTATTCGCCGGAATCGACTTGGCACAGAGCTTGTGGTAGCCCGGTTCAGCAAAATGTTCTGCAGCAAATCTCTGCTTATACCTGTGATTAAGGTAATTTGTGAATTGGATGTTGATCTGGTTGCACAAGTTCATCTGTGCATGCCTTTGTTCTGTCTGTTGTTTGAAATTTGAAAGCCTCCCAACTTCGTGGCACTCTCATCACAACTCAGCAAAAGTCAGAACATTTGCTATCCATTTGTATTTCCGTCTAGGGTTCATTACTCTGTCAGTCAAACATGGACCCAATTTTACCCCCATAGATCCCCTTAGACATCGATTTTCTTAGTTCTGTGAACAAACTTCGGTACATTACAGGTGATGAAGGTTGTGGTCAAGTTTCATCGAAATAGTGTGTAATTTCAGAGGAGAAAGCAAATTCCTATTTTGGGGGGGTCAAACCTGGATCCACTTTGACCCGGGTAAACCCCCTTAGACCACAATATTTTTTGAATGCCATGAACAAACTTTAGTCAAAACATACTAAATATTATTTGTGCCAAGTTTGGTCACAATCCCTTCAGCGGTTTCGGAGAAGAAGTTGCAAGTGCTTTATGGCTGAGCTGCTATAAAGGCTCGGCTTCGGCTTGGGCTTCGGCTGGCTCGGCTTCACGCTGTTGAATCCAAAGCTTTCAAAATCATTGGAATCTCCCGCGATGAAGCTATCTCTGAGGGCCTTTCACTCACTCACCGCAGGCAGGTAGGTGGTCTTTCTGTCTTCTACCGACTCCTCTCCGGCCTTGCTCCCCCAGCTCTCTCTGTGCTCTGTCCCCCAAATATTCCTACAGGTCGCACAAGATCTGCCAGCAACCCTCTGATGGTTAAACTGCCGAAATCTCGGCTCTCTGCTCACCTTCACTCTTTCATTCCTCTTTTCTCCCGCCTGTGGAACAAACTCCCACACTCCCTTCAATCCCTCTCCTCCCTCCAGGTCTTTAAAACAGCTGTTCACCACCATCTCTTATCTTCCCCCATCCATAACCTTGATCTTTTCTACCCCCACTAATTCACCCCAGATCCACCTTGTTTGAAATTCCAACTTATTTCCTGGAAATCCTGGCAGTGTCCATATGTTTATACCTCTCCCACCCCCCCCCCTTCACATGCCTCCCCCCCTTCACATGCCTCCCCCCCAAAGCCCTCTCCCTCCCACAGATCTCTCGATGTCTCCATGTCTCTCGGTCCCTGCTCTCAAATGTTGTGTTTGTGTCCTTCCCCCTCTCTCCCCATCTTGTCTACCGCTCCCGATGTTATTTGTTTTATGTGTCTGTTTGTCTTTCTGTGTGATTAATGTTCGCTCTTTCACGAGCCTCGATCTTGTATACAAAAAAAAAGAAAAAAAAAAAAAAAAAAAAAAAAAAAAAGAAAAAAAAAAAGTGTTTACGGACGGACTGACGACGCGCCATCGCATAAGCACCCCTGAACTTCGTTCCAGGTGAGCTAAAAATTGCTTTTAAAAAAACAAAACAAAGGAAAACCTTTGGGCCAATCTCTTGTATTCATACTGCTCGAAAAATTCACAGATGTACGTAATTTCTCACGGATCGCTACAAAAAACTGATCACCAAGATTAACTAACAAATCAAGAACACCAGAACAACAAATCAAGAATGAACCCAAAACACCACCAGGAATGCGAGCCGCTGCAGCCTGAACTTGCGCTGAACTTCACAATTTTGACTGAACTTAGAAATAGAGGAATTTAATCCAGTAATGTGTACAAAGAAGGCTGTGCTCACCAACTGCAGAGGGAGTTTCAAACGCAGGCTCTTTTTTATTAGCAGAGCACGACTCTTGCTTCACGTAGACGTTGCTCAAAGGCTCTTGAGAAGACGAGGGAATAGTGATATGATCCCCAAAATGTTTTTCATCCATTGGAACAGGATCCTGTTCACCTATATGTGAAAATATCAGCAAATATCTTATCTCTGGAATGGCAGCAATGAATGCTATTCACAATAGTTCCCCTTTGTTATGTAACGATATGGTCTACCACAGGTAGAATCATATAGACTTCCGATTTATCTGGCAAACTTTAGCAGCACTGCACTTATTCATCATATACTGCATGGATTTATGAATGCAATGGTACCACACCTAATGAGATAAGATACAAACGTTATGCACGACATATTGCACAGTGGTATGCTGCATGCATATTGCACATATTTTACACACACACACACACACACACACACACACACACACACACACACACACACACACACACACACACACACACACACACACACACACACACACACACACACACACACACACACCAAATCCAGTAGTGGCAATGCTTACATTCAACAACTGCTTATTCAACAGTTACTTATGCAATACTACCTGACACAGGATTAAATTAAACTACATTATTTAATAAATAAGCTAAAAAAGGCAAACTGACACATAAAACATATGATAAAGGGAGCGAGAGACAAGATGGGGAGAGAGAGGGCAGTACACAAGTACAACATTTGAAAGCAGGGACATCGGGAGATCTGTGGGAGGGAGAGGGCTTGGGGGGAGGAGGCATGTGAAAGGGGGGGGGGGGGGGGGGGGAGGAGTGGGAGAGGTAAAAAAAACACATGGACAGCGCTAGAACTTCCAGGAAAGAAGTCGGAATTTTTAAAAAGTGGATCTGGGGTGAATTAACGGGGGTAGAAAAAAAACAAGGTTTTGGATGCGGGATGAGATGGTGGTGGTGAACAGCTGTTTTAAAGACCTGGAGGGAGGAGTGGGATTGAAGGGAGTGAGGAAGTTTGTTCCAGAGGCAGGAGAAAAGAGGAATGAAAGAGTGAAGGTGATTCGAGAGTCTTGATTTTGGCAGTTTAACCATAAGAGGGTTGCAGGCAGATCTTGTGCGACCTGTAGGAATATTTGGGGGACAGAGCACAGACAGAGCTGGGGGAGAAAGGTCGGAGAGGAGTTGGGAGAAGATAGAAAGACCACCGACCTACCTGCCTGCTGTGAGCGAGTGAAAGGCCCTCGGAGTTAGTTTCATCGCGGGCAATTCCAATGATTCTGAAAGTTTTGGTTTCACCAGCATGAAGCTGAGCTAGGTGAGGCAGGAGCACCGGCCCAGAGGGGAGAACAGTATTCCATTGAGCTGCGGATGAAAGCCTTGCATGTGGTGAGGAGCTCAGGTGTGCCAAGGAAGGACTTCGCACGACGGAAGACGCCCAGTCAGCGACTGGCTTTGGAGGCCTGCTTGGAAATGTGGTTTTCCCAGGAAAGATCATGGCAGATAGTGAGACACAAAAGCTTGAGTGACAGGACTTATTGAAGAGGATTGTTGAGAAAGTAGATTGGAGGGTTGTCCAGTCAGACTTTTCAGAGAGACATAGTGAGAGTGTGAGATTTGTCTTTGGATTGAAAGACATGTTCCACTTGTTTGACCAGTCTGTGATTTTGTCCAGGTCTGCAGAGAGCGAGGAGGCTCCAGACTGCCGATCTGAGGGATGAGGTATGGAGTGGCAGAGAGTGGAGTCATCAGCAAAGAGATAGAGAGGATTTTCAAGAGTCTGAGAGATCATTGATGAAGACCAGAAAAAGCACAACAGGGCCCAGAACACTGCCTTGCGGAACTCCAGCCTGAACAGGAAGGGGAGATGAGAGAAAACCATTCAGGGCCACATGTTGACTTCGACCAGAGAGGAAGTCCGCAAGTCATGCGTGGAGATTTCCATGGATACCATAGGAGGAGAGTTTGATGAGCAGAGCGGGGTGCCAGACCGTATCGAAGGCATGTGATATGTCAAGGGAGACAGCTCTGATTTCCTCTTTGGTATTAAGGACCTCCATCCATTGTTGAGACAGCAGAAGCAGCATGTCCAGAGTAGAATGACCTGGTCTGAATCCAAATTGATGATCCGAGATCAAGCCATTGGAGAAGAGGAAGGATTTGATATCTGAAGCAATTATGGATTCCATGACTTTACTGATAAATTGGAAGCAGGCTGATTGGTCTGTAGTTGCAAGGATCTGTTTTTGCACCTTTTTGTGTAAAGCGGTAATGTTTGCTGATTTCCAAGATGCTAGCAGATGACCTTGGGCAAAAGAGAGGTTGAAGAGAACAGAGAGAGGGTGAGATAGAGCAGCAGAGCAGGATTTTAGGACCCGTGGGCTGATGCCGTCTGGTCCAGTTGCAGAATCAGAGTCGAGGTTTGACAAAAACTTCTCCACTTTGTCAGGAGAGAAGGACACAGAGTCCGGGAGCAGCTGGGTTCGACTGGGTAAGATGGGTACAGAGAGAGATGCGTTCGGGACACAATAATTTGAGGCAAACACAGAGTTGAGGAATTTGGCTTTTTCACGTGCGGTGTCAGCTGTGTAGCCGTTTGAGGTAAAGGAGGGGATGGAGGGGGAACAAACACCAGAAACAGATTTGACCAGACACCAACAGAATTTGGAGGAGGGAGCCAGGTTTGAGAGTTCAGTCTTGAGAATAGAGAAATATTGTGTCCTGGCTCTCCTGAGGGTAGACACACACTTCTTCCGAGTTTTGTGAAAGGAACTGAGAATACCTTCAGTTGGATTAGCCTTCCATGAGGTGAAGGCAAGTTGTTTCAGGGCAACTGCCTCACCACAAGCTTCAGTGTACCATGGACAGGAGGGAAGGGTATGACAACTGAAGCCGAGATGGGATAAATCTGTGCATGAGAGAGCAGTTTACTTTGGAAGAATTCCCAGGAAGAGTTGATGTCAGAGGCAGTGGCGATGGGAGACCAGTCCACATGATTGATGGCTGCTTGAAGACCGTGATTAGTGAAATGCCAGACTCGTCAGCGCTGAGGAGGCTCTCTGAGAATGGCCAGAGAGATGTCCACTTTAACAAGGAAATGATCAGAAGAACCGATTGGAGCAGAAGAAGAGCAGCCGACATTTGCAGGGAAGTTAGTCATAACCTAGTCTGGAAGAGAAGATGCTCCGTTGACTGAGATCCGGGTCGGGAAATTGACAGATTGTGTCAGTCCCAGTGAGTCGCAGAAGTCCTTTGCTGAGGTGCCATGGCTGGTGAGAGAGGTACCCATACCCAGCCAGCTGGCATGATGACAGTTGAAGTCACCACATGAGGAAGAGAGTTGGGATAAGTGGATAGAAGTTGGTCCATGTTGTTAGACATGGAGATGTAAATCGAGTCATCATTGTTTGCAGGATGGTGCAGAACACATATGAACAAAAGGTGGGAGTGGAGAGGAAGCTGTAGCCAGAGGTACTCCTGGGGGTGGGATGGAGAGAGGGCAGTGCAGGGAGAGTGAGGAAGAGAGTTTTTGACAAAGATAGCAACTCCACCTCCCGGACGAGGCTCAGGTTCAGGTTTGTGTCGGAGATTGCAGAAGAGTTCGGAGAAAGGGAAGGATGAGGAGGACAAAAGGTTTGATGGTGATGAGAAGAGGCAAAGTGAGGTGTTGTTTGAGGGGGGGGGGGGGGGGGCAGAGCAAAGTCGACGGTTGGAGGAGGTGGAGGTATGTGATGGAAGGGAGAGGAAGTGGGGAGGAGGCAGGTTTGAGGAGGAGGGAGAATTGGAGAAAAACAGTTGGGGGGAGATTAGAAGGGGATGGGTGGGGGGGGAGGAGTTTTGAAGGGGAGGGGGGAGGGGGGAGTTTTGAAGGGGAGGGGTGAGGGGGAGTTTTGAAGGGGAGGGGTGAGGGGGGGAGTTTTGAAGGGGAGGGATGAGAGGGAGTTTTGAAGGGGAGGAGTGAGGGGGGAGTTTTGAAGGGAAGGGGTGAGTGGGGAGATTTATAGGGGAGGGGCGAGGGGGGAGTTTAGGAAGGGTGGGGCAAGGGTGTAGTTTAGGAAGGGAGGGGTGAGGGGGGAGTTTAGGAGGGGAGGGTTGAGGGGGGAGAATTAAAAGGGAGGGGTGAGGGGGGACTTTAGAAAGTGGATGATTAATGAAAAACAAACATTTATTACAAACTGGGTTTATTGTGATTTTCAAGTCAAAGATCCATTTGAAAACGATAGAGGAGGGGTGGAATGAATGTGAATTTAGAGACTGTAGAAAGGAATGACTGTAGGAGATTTTTTTTTTTTTGAAATGGAATGATTTGATGAGGGAATTGGAAAAAGCCTTTTAAATAGGAAGAAAAACAGTGTGTTGTAATAAACCACTGAATAAAACACTGCAGGGTAAAGTTTAAACATATTTAAACAAAACCGTGAAAAACAATCTGGGAAAAGTCCCTGAAGTGAGGGCGTGGATCAGAGAAAGGAGAAAGGAAGTAGAAATAGAAGTAGAAAATGGATTTCGACACACATGCGTTGATGGATATGCCTCCAGATGTTCACACCAGATGTCAACCCACTGTTATGTTTGATCTCAATTAAAGGTTACACAAGAGAGGGTGTGAAAGAGAAAAGAGGTATGAGTAGAAAAGAGAAAACATCAGATGCGTCAAACTTGAGTTATGATCGGCAAACATATTTTCAAAGGACACATGACCTTTGACCTTTTGAATCCCAGCATTGAGTAGATTCATCTTTGGATCGCGGTCTATACCTGTGTCAAGTTTGGTTGAAATCCTTCCTGTGGTTCACAAGTTATCGCGGTAACGATAAATCTACTACATATGCACAGACAGATGGACAACCCAAAACCATAACGCTTCCAGTGCCTTCGGCTGCAGAGGCATAAAAAAGGCCTCGGCATGATTATGATGTTCAGAACAAAGTTTTAAATACGAGAGACTGCATAGACTTACCTGTTGTCTCTGTGCCATTGTGATTTACATCAAAGTAAACTGACGTCTAATAATGTCTTTGTCCTGCATGAGATGTATGTTAAGTTGCACTTCAAGCCTTCGATCGATAGAAAAATAAAACGATGCTTTCCATCCTTATATATAAAAAAAATAACCACCTTTAGAGGCCATTTTACCCCGCAAGCGGGGGTTGGCCTTTTTCGGGCACCGTGGTTGTTGTTTTTTGGTCCCCTTTTTGAAGCAATGTTTTACGGCCGGATGCCCTTCCTGACGCCAACCCTTTTTGCCGCCTTTAACGACAAACAGGGAATTACCAGTGAACTGGTACTCAATTAGCCGACCTCGGAAGGATGACAGGCTGAGTCAACCCCCCTGGCGTTAATTCAGCAATCGACCGGGATTCGAACCCAGGATCCTAGGATCCTAAGCCGGCACCCTAGCCGCTAGCCCAACACCAGGGTTAAAGACACAACACCAGGCTTTCCATCCTTATTACTAACAAATGCTTTTGAAATGAAATTTGCACGATTGATGAAAGGCACCAAATGCAACAGTCTGTGTGAATGGGAGTCCAATTCTGTCCAATTCTCCAACTTCTGAGTGCTTTTCACATTCCCCCAACAAACAGAATGCGTGCACGCAGAATACTTATGTGACAATGCCAACTACCCTTTTCAACCACATGGGACTTGTACACTGCCCATTTGTCACTAATGATAAACAAGTAAAGCAATTGTTGCACACTGATGTTATAAAATGCTTCTGACAAGACAACCATGGACCTGACCTGGGCACACTCAGTTCCATTACGGATTATGTCATGTGACAATAATTAGATATATCAGTGGACACTTCCGCACTCCGGATGGGAGTACTCTTCTCGCCCCAACTTTGGTGGGCTATGTGCAATGGCACATTCCTGGAAATGCACTTTATACTTTTTGTCAGTTTTGTAAGACATTTGGTTGATTACAACAGACACTACATGGCCAAAAGTATGTGGACACCCCAACATCACACCCATATGTGCTCGTCGAACATCTCATTCCAAAATCATGGGCATTAGAAAACAACCTCCACTCTTCTGGGAAGGCTTTCCACTAGATGTTGGAACATTGCTGCGGGGATTTGCTTCCATTCAGCCACAAGAGCATTGGTGAGGTCGGGCACTGATGTTGGGTGATGAGGCCTGGCTCGTAGTCGGCGTTCAATTGGGGTTGAGGTCAGGGCTCTGTGCAGGCCAGTCAAGTTCTTCCACACCGATCTCGACAAATCATTTCTGTATGGACTTCGCTTTGTACACGGGGGCATTGTCATGTTGAAACAGGAAAGGGCGTTCCCTCAACTGTTGCCACAAAGTTGGAAGAACACAATCGGCTAGAACGTCATTGTATGCTGTAGCGTTAAGATTTTCCTTCACTGGAACTAAGGGGCCCAGCCCAAACCAGGAAAAACATCCCAGACCATTATTCCTCCTCCACCAAATTTTACAGTTGGCACTATGCATTCGGACAGGTAGCATTCTTAGCTCTTTCACGAGCCTCGATTCAGTATACAAAAAAAAAAAAAAAAAAAAATTCTCCTAGCATCTGCCAAACCCAGATTCGTCCGTCGGACTGCCAGGTGGTGAAGCGTGATTCATCACTCCAGAGAACGCGTTTCCACTGCTCCAGAGTCCAATGGCGGTGAGCTTTACACCACTCCAGCCGATGCTTGGCATTGCGCATGGTCATGTTAGGCTTGTGTATGGCTGCTCGGCCATGGAAATCCATTTCATGAAGCTCCCGACAAACAGTTGTGCCGACGTTGCTTCCAAAGGCAGTTTGGAACTCAGTAGTAAGTGTTGCACCCAAGGACAGACGATTTTTATGCGCTTCAGCACTCTGCAGTCCTGTTCTGTGAGCTTGTGTCCTACCACTTCACGACTGAGCTGTTGGTGCTCCTAGACGTTTCCACTTCACAATAACAGCACTTACAGTTGACCGGGGCAGCTCTAACAGGGCAGAAATTTGACAGACTGACTTGTTGGAAAGGTGGCATCCTATGATGGTGCCACGTTGAAAGTCGCTGAGCTCTTCAGTACGGCCCATTCTACTGCCAATGTTTGTCTATGGAGATTGCATGGCTGTGTGCTTGATTACATATACCTTTCAGCAATGGGTGTGGCTGAAACAGCCGAATCCACTAATTAGAAGGGATGTCTGCATACTTTTGGCCATGTAGTGTATCATATTACATATTATAATTTTGAGAAGATTCCATTACATTATGAACACGAGATCGGCACTTAGTAGAGCGCATGACTTCGCCAGGCTGAACAGTTTATGTTTTGGATTTCATCGATAGGATTTCATCGATTTCATCGCCCGACCTGGATTCGGATTTGAACCAAAATCTAACCGGCTTGTTCTCCTCACCGAACCAACTCATCCACCAAGTTTGGTCAGAAATGGTCCACAACTTTTTGAGATATCGTGCTGCATATTGTTTTGGCCCTATCTCTCAATGGTGAAGAATCACTTCAAAATTTGCGTATCCAGATCTTAATCTTCAACAAAATCTAATCAATTCGTCCTTGTCACAACACACCAACCTGTCCACCAAATTTCGTCTGAATACATCCACATGTTTTTGAAATATCCTGCTCGCAGACAGACAAACAAGAAGGCGTCAGGTGGTATGATGGTGGTATCAGGTGGCCTTACAGGTATGATGAAAATCGTCACTGTCACATTGACCTTTAACCTCGATAATCAAAAAAAACATTGACCTTAGGAATCCTCTGGTAAAGTTTGATGAAGTTAGCTGAAGGCGTTCGCGAGTTATTGCACTCGCAGACAAATAAACGACACAGACCTACCATCAATAAGAGGTGAAACAGATGAAACTGTTTCACCTCTTATTTCATTTCAAACTGAAACTGTTACTGTGAAACAGGTGAAAGAGGTGAAAACAGAATATGACACAGACAGACAGGGGTGAAAACATAACCTCCACCTACCATCAATGGTGGAGGTACAGAGGAAGATGATTTGTAATATCAACTATGACCGAATGTGGTGCTATTTCCACCACATACACGTCCACTGCATCCAAAATAATTTCATGTATGAAGGCTGTTCGGTGAGAAACCAATATGGAGGACATGCTAGAAAAACGTATGTCCTCCTCAGGAGAAGAATACTTTAAAAGAGACAGATGGCAGGTGTTTTATATAAATATTGGTTTGTGAGTCCATTTAATAATCGTACTTGGCAAGAATGTACATGCCTCGGCCTTACCCTGCAGAATAGACTCGTTAATGCATTCAGAAGGAACCTCCAGATCTTCATCCAAGACTGCTGAAATAGTCAGAAACATTTACCAGGGTTAACAAAAAACCTCTTTGAAGGACGAGCCTGAAAGAAAAGAAAAAAGAAAAAAAAAAGAAAAAAGTATTGGATCGAAAGATCAAATATAAATTTGAAATTATAATCGTACGAAGAGTGAGAACGTGAAGACAGTTCATCTGAGGCAATGAAAGAAATGAAATAAAACACAATATGTGTGCACCATTGAGCTTGTAAAATGGTAAGAATCTCAAACAAAAGTAATTCAAACACAAGTTAGTTACCATAACTCAAAACAAGGCCTAAATGATCATATTTGTACAAACTGCATGCACATTGCAATCATGGCAACATGTTTAAGATTCACGGCGATGTGATCTTACCTGGGAGATTAGATCCGTCAAAACTTGTATTTTCAACATGCATATCTCCATCCAGAGCTGTTGTGACACGAAAGGCAGCTTTAGTCTGTAGCCAAGTAACCACCGATAGAGTGGAAAACCCTACTCTTTGAAGTGCAGGTACACAGGGTTTGGTACTAATGAGCCCCCCCCCCCCCCCCTTATCTCAACAAAGCACACAAAAATCTCCCTTAACCACAAAACTTAACCATCAAAAATGCAAAAATTCAAAAATATTAATACAACCCTTTCCTCCAGTCCACGTCCCCCGGTGGATGCCACAAGACTCAACGTTACCTGCGGGGCCATCCCAATGTACCCCAAATTTCCGCGGGCCCTATCCTGGTGTTACAGGTGAGCGACATGGCTCGGAAGATTTCGCCCAATTCACTCACACAAATCCCATAACCATTCACACACGTTTCAAAATATCAACAAAGCACAAAATCATCAAAGCACATATTTCACCCCCCCCCCCACCCCCCCTGCAAGACCAAAGCACAAAATCATCAAAGCACATATTTCATGCCCCTGCAGGACCATGGCATAGATGTCATTACACATGTGTGTGCATTTCTACAAGGCAGCGGTGAGGTAACGGGTGGGGGCTATGGTAACGGGAATCTACTTCAGGCTATGGTGCCCGCAGTTCAAAAACAAGTCGCCCGACTTACGACTTCTCCCCCTTTAACTCCCTTTAACCCTTGGCGCCCATGGCAGCCAAACAGCTTCTTTAGCTGTCGTCTCACTGGGGAGGTCTCCACACCAGGCTTCCACACAGCCTCACCGGTCGCCGAGGGTCTCTCCATACCACAGGGCGCCCAAACAGACCCCCACCACCGACGGGCTCACAATTTCCAGACGCCACTGGCTGCCAGGGGCAATTACCGCAGGGGGGACCGCAGTCACCGCTCCTCCAGAGCACCTACCGGCGGACACACACACCTCCCCCACCCACAAAATCCACAAAATATTTCCTCCCCCCCTGCCATTCAATTCTCAACCACATATTTCATTGGAAGATGTCACAAAAAGGTTTTGCCATGGCCTGCTTACATGTGAAATCCCCATTCACAATTTAACCACACATTTCAATAATCATCACTCAATTTCCATCCTCACGACCACACAAAAACACAACAAATCTACAGATAAACGAACGCCACCCACAAGACACTTTGTGGCTAACACACTAATCCCCTCACCGGCCATGCCATCACTTTCATTCGCCCCCTATTCCAAATTACTCGTCCCAATTTAAATGAGAAAGTACTGAACCCTGGGACAGTAAACATCAAGGCCTTACCTCTACCTTGATGTGCAGGTATTTGCAAGTTGGTCGGGTCCAAGAGTGCCATCCACCCAACAGAATTCCT
The DNA here is from genome assembly GCF_964187855.1 of Myxine glutinosa. Taxonomy (NCBI): domain Eukaryota; kingdom Metazoa; phylum Chordata; class Myxini; order Myxiniformes; family Myxinidae; genus Myxine; species Myxine glutinosa. The sequence goes on from NC_136265.1 coordinate 167,688,452, forward strand.
AAAATGCATCCCATGGGGCGAATCAAATTCCACCAAATTGCCATTTTATCCTCTGTACTGGCAAGTATGTGGATCCGCCTCCTCCGGTGACCTTTATTACACTACTACATTTGGCTACAACAGCTCCGCCCCTCTATCGTGCAAGGGCCATCGGGATAAGCTGAGCAGCCGAAACGCCAAAATGGCCCATGAGTGTCCATAAGGGTGTGAACCACCATCCATCCTTTTACCCCCTGCGAGGAACACGGCGCCACTAGCCCCAGCTTGCCAATGTGGTGAGCACCTGCTGCCAACTCCACCATTCCCAAAACCTAGGACCTGGGGGGAACGGTCGCAGTGTGTGGCATCCTCATCACGTCCCCTGCACCTCTCACATCCCCCAGTCTACTCACATGCAGCCCCCAGTGCCCACCCACACTGAACCACGCCCAAGGTCTAGTTGACAGCCATGCTCCTCCAGGAGACTCGATCCCAGAAGACATGGTTCACACACCTCGGCCACCCACAGCACCACGTTGACCTCCAGACTACCCAACCACATCTCCACAACCCCGCGTCCCAAATATTGGCACCGTCGCCCCCGTAGCCGGTTGGAGGCTGTGTCCTACTACTCTATAATTTTTGTCCCAGCCTCCAACACTTTGGTAAAGCACACCTGGATCAATAATGGTGTTACTGCTGTCAGTGTCCACCACGGCCTCTTCACAAAATTCACCCTTAAATTTACATCTAACCCTCAGATTACCCATGCCAATTTTTCCACATTTCACTATCTTCACCAAAGAAGGGTGCTTCTCCATACACATGCCTGCCTAGCATGGCCCTGTATGCCCGGCTCGTTACAAATTTCCCGATTCCATCAAACCGATGGTTCTCTTCCCAAGTCGAGAGTCCGCAAATCACAGCGGAACATCTGTGGAAGATCATTCTCACACCATCATGTTCCACAGATGCTCCAATGGTTGTCCAGTAGGCTATTACATTCCTGTCCATTTGGTTCGACCCACGTTCATAGCCCAGGACAGCATGGCAGGTCACCACATGCTGGCTGTCCCAGAGTCACAGGGAAAGGCTGCCAGGCCGCATGCCTAGGCGGTCACCACATCAGGCCAGTGTTGGCCGTCCGTGGTGCCAACACCAAAGTGCGGCCCACAACACCTCCACCTAGTGGTCCTCCTGATACACCATACCAGCTGCCTGCGAGAAACCACCTTGGACCCCCCGGAGGTCTTAACCCCCACCAGGGTCCGGTGACCCTGCAGGCCCGAGACACTCGCTCGGTCGGCGCCCCGATGGACAAGTGAAGCCACACTCGCTCGGTCGGCGCCCCGATGGACAAGTGAAGCCACACTCGACCAGACCCTCTGTGGGGCCCAGGTCGTGCCATGTCACCCATGGTCGGGCCCCACGTCCCAATCCTGCCAGCACAGCCCCCCAGCTGGCTGGCATAATCCAATTTCGAAAGGGGCAACTTTTACATGAGGCCGACCCCACTGACCTCTCCTGGTCCAAATTCCACAGCCAAGGGACCAACTCCCTCCAAGGCTGCCCCAAATTAAATTCCCATTTAAATTTAAATTTGAAAATTTTGGCCTTGCATGTCCAATAACTGCAGCTGCAGGTGACAACCCCTTCTTCGGGTTTTTCTGCCACTCCATGCATCTGTTCCAAATTAATTATGGGGACCAGTTTCTCCGAAGCTCCATCTCCTGACTCTTCAATGTCCGAATCCAGCTCGGAGCCAACCCCCCCGCCACCCCCCCCCAGCTGGGTATGCAATTTCGGAGGCCCTTGCACCCAATTGTTGTTTGTGGTGAGGGTCCCCTCGGTCACTTTAATCTTATCAACGGACCGACCCACCTCAACTCCCAGGCTCTCTTGGACTCGAGCAGCCTCTTCCTCGATGGTATTGTCACAGGTGCCCAGTCACTCCTGCATCAAATCACTCACCCTTTCATAAGTCATTTGTGGCCCCCACAGGCCTTTATTAATAAACACCCGCTCCTGCTCCGTTACGCGGGCTTCCAGCCCCTTTACCAATTCACCCCCCCGTTGTTTGAAAAGTCCCCATTCCTCTACCTGTTGCCGCATTCTGGCATCCACACGGGCACGATAACCTTCCAGGTCCTCATTGACTATCAATTCGATCCTCTCTTCCATTTCCCCCATTCGGACAGCCTGGGTCATGCCCTCTTCTATTTTTAAAATCAATTCCTCCCTTTTTGATTCAAATTCTACTACCATTACCTGTTCCATTTCACCGAGTCTCGTTTCCAATTTAACCTCAAATTCATGGTCTGTCCGTAATTTGCCTGTCCATTTTCCCCTCTATTTTATTAATTAGTTCCCCCAATTGCTGTGTTATATCCCCAATTTTGCCTTCCAATCGGTTATTCATTTCCTTCATTTTGTTCCTTTGTTCACCCATTTGTTCATTCACTCCACCCATTTCTCCTTTCAATCCATCAATTTGTCCCTCCAATTCCTCCTTGAATCCCTCAATTTGCCCCTTTAATTCTCATTTTAACCCATCAATTTTGTCAGTTTGAGCATTAATTTTGTTCTCCAATCGCTCTTCCATTCCCCTCATTTGTTCACTCTGGGCATCCATTTTATTATTCATTCCGCTCATTTCAGTCAATCCCCTCATTTGTTCCATTATCATTTGTAGCGAGACCTGGTTGGCCATCGCCCCCGTTCCCGGCTCCCTCATAGGGGAGGAGGGTGGGCTAATGCTCGGGATGGGGGAGGTTTCACTCCTACCCTCTAATCCCCCTATCTCCGGTTAAAACTATATTCCTAAACGGGACGCCCCCACTCAGACACGAATACAAACAATGGGATAAAAGAACTGGAAAATAAATGTGTTATTTATCAGGGGATTTATCTTTTTTTTTCTTCTTTTTTTTGCAGACTTCCGGTCCCTCGAGCGACGGGGCTTGCTTCAATCTCTCCACGGCATCAAAGTTTGAGTGTTTTCCCGTTCGTTTCTTTGTCAAATTTCCGCTGCGTATTTTGTTGTGTATGTGTTATTGTGTGTTTCTATTTGGTTTTGGTTTTGTAGTTGTTGCAAATTTGTGTGTAGTCGTTTCTTTGCTCGCGCCTCGTGCGGCCTGGTGTCTCGTGCGACCTCCTCGTCTCGACTTGTGCCCCGCCCCCTAAAACTCGTTTTTCTTTCACCTCTGCTCCTGCTTTCTCAAATCCACGTTCTCACTTAGAGACTTTTCCCAGATTGTTTTTCATGGTTTTGTTTAAATATTTATTTCAATATGTTTAAACTGCAGCCGTGATACCCCCCCCTCCCCCCCCCCCCCACCCCCCAGAATTTCCATGTTTTAAACGTTTCCCAGTGTGTACCCTGGATAAGAATAGGTACGCCGTATCCCTGCGTGTCGTAAGAGGCGACTAAGAGGGTTGGCGTCAGGAAGGGCATCCAGCCATAAAAACATTGCCTCAAAAAGAGAACCATGACAATTACAACTACATGTGGGCAGGGTACAGCCCGAAGTGGAGATCGGTTTCTGAGGTTTGGGACATGGAATGTAGGGACAATGACAGGGAGGTCAGGAGAAGTGGTGGAAGTATTGGTCAGAAGAAGAGTGGACATATGTTGTGTGCAAGAGACGAGATGGAAGGGAAGTGGTGTGAGAATGGTGAAGGGTAGGCAGGGACAGAAATACAAGTTTGTGTGGCAAGGGTGCCTAGAGGGCGTGAATGGTGTTGGTGTCCTGTTTTCTGAGGAGTTTGTAGACAGTGTGGTGAGTGTGACTAGAGTGAGTGATAGGTTGATGATGGTGAAAATGATGATTGGAAAGATCTTGGTGAACGTCATCTCGGGATATGCTCCGCAGGTTGGTCGGAGCGATGAAGAGAAGGACAAGTGCTGGTGTGCGATAGAGAAGCTGATGGAAAACGTGAAAGATGAGGAAGTTGTTGTGGTAGGAGGAGACCTAAATGGACATGTGGGAAGGAGTATGGATGGTTTTGACGGAGTTCATGGGGGTTACGGATATGGTGTGAGAAATGGAGAAGGTGAAAGGATTTTGGAGTTTGCTGATGGAGCCGATTTGTTGATTTGTAATACTCAGTTCCAGAAAGAGGCTAATAAGCTTGTTACATACACGTCAGGTGGGTCGACGACAACCGTTGACTACCTGATGGTGCGTAGGCGAGATAGGGGGCACCTCCGGGACACAAAGGTGATCCCGGGGGAGGAGGCTGTTTCACAGCACCACTTGGTTGTCTGCGACATAAGGGTGAAAGGTGCGAGGAGAGCTTGGCGGGTGAAGTACCAACCGAGAATGAAGGTGTGGAGGTTGAAAGAGGTGACAGTAAGGGAGGCATTAAAAGAGAGGCTGAGTACGGTCAAGGATGATGTGGTTGAGCTTGAAAGTGGTTGGATGTCAATGAAAGCTAGTCTGTTGGGAGCCGTTGGTGAGGTATGTGGATGGACAAAAGGACCACCAAGGCACTCAGAAACATGGTGGTGGGATGATGAAGTTGGAAAGAGGATTGACGAGAAGAGGAAGAAGTTCAAGGAGTGGCAGAAGGCGAAGGGTACGGGAGCAGAAACAGCAGAGCATGAAAGTTATAAGGCAGCCAGGAAAGCTGCAAAGAAAGAGGTAGCAAAGGTGCAGGAGGCATGTAGGAAAATGTTGGCAGAACGCTTGGATTCGGAAGAGGGTCAGAAAGCAGTATTCAGGATTGCAAAGCAGATAGCGAAAGAGAGGTGTGATGTGATGGGGGTGAGTTGCTTGAAGGATGAAGTGGGACAAATCGTTGTCGACCCAGATGGAATTAAAGGAAGATGGAAAAGATATATGGAAATGCTGTTGAATACAGAGAATGAATGGGATGGCAACATAGAGAGTAACCCAGTTTTAGGACCGGCAGAGAAGATAACTGAGAAGGAAGTTGAGGAAGCGATAAAAGCAATGAAGGGTAGAAAAGCGGGAGGGCCGACGGGAGTTGTGGGAGATATGTTGAAGGCAGCAGGAAGTTGGGGTGTGAAGAGAATGACAGAGATCTGTAGCCTGGTGGTGAAAGAAGGCCGCATTCCAGTGGTTTGGGAACTGAGTACCCTCGTCCCTCTATACAAGGGGAAAGGTGACCCTCTGGAGTGTGGCTCGTACCGAGCGATAAAGTTATTGGAGCATGGAATGAAGGTATTGGAAAGGGTGTTGGAGAGGAGGATAAGGAAGAAAGTGAAGATCGACGAAATGCAGTTTGGATTCATGCCAGGAAGAGGAACGACAGACGCGCTTTTCATTGTGAGGCAGTTGCAGGAGAAGTACATGGAGAAGAGGAAGAAGTTGTTTCTTGGGTTTGTTGATCTGGAGAAAGCATTCGATTGGGTTCCACGCAAAGTATTGACATGGGCAATGAGGAAGTTAGGAGTGGAGGAATGGTTGATCAAAGTAATGATGGCAATGTACATAAGAGTGCGCACAGCTGTAAGGACGAAGGACGGGAACAGTGGTGAGTTTGAGGTGATGAAGGTGGGAGTGCATCAGGGGTCGGTACTAAGTCCACTACTATTTGTAGCTGTGATGGAGGTGCTGGCTCAGAACGTAAAGGAGGGTTTACCGTGGGAGTTGTTGTATGCAGATGATCTGGTGTTGATTGCAGAAAGTATGGATGGACTGAAGGAAAAGATGAACACGTGGAAGGAATGTATGGAGACAAAAGGTCTGAAGGTGAATATCGGAAAGACGACGGTGATGGCAAGTGGTAAAGCATGTGGTGAGGTGGAAAGAACTGGGAAGTGGCCCTGTGCTGTGTGTAGGAAGGGTGTCGGAGTGAACTCCATTCAGTGTACAATGTGTGCTGAGTGGGTTCATCAAAAATGTAGTGGTCTGAGAGGGTCATTAACCAGTGTGGCAGCTACATTCAAATGTAAGGTGTGCACAGAGGGAGCTGCAGATGGAGGAAATGTTGAGTTGGATCTTGGAGACGGCGTGAAGCTGGAAGGTGTGAAAACATTTTGCTACCTCGGAGACATGCTGAATGGAGAAGGTGGATCAGACTCGGCAACGGTTGCTCGAGTGAGATGTGCATGGAAGAAGTTTCGGGAATTGAGTGGCGTGCTGATGATGAGGGGAGTGTCGTTGAAGCTGAAGGGAAAGCTGTATGCTGCATGTGTGAGAAGTGTTATGATTTATGGGAGCGAGATATGGGTAATGAACGTAGAGCAGCAACGAAGGTTGGAAAGGGTGGAAATGCGAATGGTTCGACGGATGTGCGGAGTATCGTTGAGAGAGAGGAAGACAAATGATGAATTGCGAAAGATGATGGGAATAGAGCCTGTGATTGATGCTGTGAAGAGGAACAGGTTGAGATGGTTTGGTCATGTGTTGAGGAAGGATGAAAGTGACTGGTTGAGAAGAGTGATGGAAATGAATGTAGAAGGAAGTAGAAGACGGGGAAGACCGAGAAAGACTTGGCTAAAGATGGTGGAAGAAGAAATGCGGGCAAGGGGGTTAACAAGGAGAGATGCAGAAAATAGGGCAAAATGGAGAAGATTGTCATGGGGACCGCAAGGCTAACCCCCACTCTAGCAGGGAAAATGGCCTTTAAAATGCATGTTGTTGTTGTTGTTGTATCAGGGGATTTGGTTGGTGTGTCTCGCCAGGGATCGTCCGATGGCTTGGCGGGGAAATGCGCTCGCTCGCGCGCTGCTAGGCCTCACCGCGCATCAGTTCACTCGTGGCCATGTCACGCTGTAGCGAGCAAGCAACGCTCGTTCGCGTGCTGCTAGGCCTCACCGCGTGTCCACTCACTCCTGCCTCGTCACGCTGCAGCGAGCAAGCAGCGCTCGTTCACGCGCTGCTAGGCATCACCGCGCGTCCACTCACTCCTGCCTTGTCACGCTGCAGCGAGCAAGCAGCGCTCGTTGTTCTTGCTTGGAAAACCACAGCTCTTCCTCCTCACAACCACCAGCAAGATGTCCAAACACGGCCGCTCGCGACGGCGTCCAGATCAGAAGGGACAAGAGCAGCAACAACGACCCTTCGCTATTGGTGTCCAGTACGAATAGGAAGATGTCCACTGCTCCAAACTATTTTGTACCCCCGGCTCTGACATCATCTTTGATGCTTGAGCAATCAGCGAGCCGCTTCTTACAGTCCTTTCTGTCAATCAAACTCTGGACCAATCACGGCTCTTCGAGGCATGGCTCTCGGCCTGCAAGTCCTTGTGGTGATGTAGCGGATGCAGCGCCAGCGGTATTGTTTGATTCCTGATTTCCGGTTAGTTTTATTAATTAGTGGTGTTTAATGGGCGATTTTGGCTAGTGTCTAGTGTGGTGTCATAAGGAACAAAGGAATAGTATACAGAGGTAACGACACACAGGGGATTAATTCACCCATAATCCCTCGCTAATTAACATAAGGGTCACCATCCGTATGGCCACACGTAACACTTAATCTGAACACACGACCTACCGGATCCCTACTTATTACATGGGGTGGTTCTTCTTCACGACAGTCGGAGCACACTAATCTATGCATTCGACCTGGTCTACGGTAATCATTGTCTACCCCCAACAAACATAACAATATATATTTGTTATGTATATACAGACTTGGCATTTAATATGGAATATATATTTTTTCTTGACTTGGGCTTACTTTCTTAACTCAGTATATCAATCTGGTGAGTTTCTTTTACACTTTGGTGATTTATTTGTTAAAAGAACCATGTCACTGATTGTCTGTCGCAGCAAGAAGTCAACAACAGGATTATATCACAGGTGGCGTGGCAAAATGTACGGACAGGTGCATTTGATGACTGGCTTCACAGTCGGGTATACAAGGGTTGTTGCGTTCTGTATTAGTGGAAAACAACTGCTGCACGTCTACAAAGGTTATTGCCGCTTCCTCTGGAGATGGTCTATCAACTCGACAATGCTGTTTGTCATGGAGTGGTGGCTTTATGAAATTACGGCATGAAACAGCGTGCTATTGCTCAGCAGTATGGCATCACTCAAGGTCAGGTGTCAAAGATCCTGAAACGAAATGCTCAGAGGGGTGTCCCTACTCCAATCCCGAGGCCAGGACATCCCCGCAGAACCACAAGGAGGGATGATCGCCAGCTGCACCGGTTAGTTCGCAATGGCCGTACCAAGTCAGCTAATCGGCTTAAGGCTGAGTGGCAGCAACTGACAAATGTGCCTGTATCCAGAGGGCTAGTCAACCAACGACTGGTTCAAGCAGGCTATCGTGCCAGGCGTCCCCTGAGAAAGCCACGCCTGACCAGACAACACCGCCAGCGCCAATTGCAGTGGGCCAGAGAGCACCATCAATGGCATCCAGGACACTGGAATCACGTGATCTTCAGTGACGAGTCTAGATTTCTGGTCTATCGTCAAGATGGCCGTGTCCGAGTGCGCAGACAAGTGCATGAAGCCTACAACAAAGATTGTATAGTGCCAAGAGTCAAGCTGGAGGTGGTGGGGTGACCGTTTGGGCTGCTTTTCATGCAGGGGGCAAAACTGACCTGGTTGTTCTGAATGGAAACCTGAACCAGTTCAAGTACAGGGCCATTCTGGAAGAAACATTGCTTCCATTTGCTCGTGCAGCCTTTCGAGGAAACGTTGTCTTCCAAGATGACAATGCATGGCCTCATCATGCTCGCATGATCCAACACTTTCTTGCTGACCGTGGTGTAGAGCATATGGAGTGGCCTGCCATGTCCCAGGATATGAATCCGATGGAGAACATGTGGGCAGAATTGATAGTCAACTTGGATCAGCAGCCCAGCTCTGTGCGTGAATTGCAGCAGGCTATTGTCACTGCATGGCAAGCGATTCCTGTCCAAACCTTGGCAAATCTCGTGAACAGCATGCCTCAACATGTACGTGCTCTCCTGAATGCTCGTGGGGGTTACACGAAGTACTGAACTGTAATTTTACTGTCCATAATCCCAGTCGTAATTTAACTTTTGTTTATGTTAAAAAAAAAATTGGCTAATGTGCAAAATAAAGAGAGACTTCTGGAAAACGAACAGAAGTTTAACACAGTACTGTCCATGAATTGAGTTCGATATCAGTTTACATCACTTTCAAGGATCAATTTATTTGTTTCGAAATGTCAAATGTGGTTTTTGTTTCTTTTAAAGGTCACATTAACAAAATCTAGAATAATTTCAACATAATTCCAATGAACTTTTGGTTCTAAGACATCTTGAAAAGTAAGTTCACCCCCACAAAAAAAATATTCCATATTAAATGCCAAGTCTGTATATAGTTAAGGATAGATATATATATAGTTACGGATCTCAGAGCACGGCACTCCCATTAGCAAGGCGGGGTTAATCCCCTTGTCTTGTTAAGCTGGCCGTCTCCGGTCCTGGAACTATCCCGCTCCTTTGCGGGATGAGATTGGCCAGGGTGATTGGTCAAAGGTTTCCCAAATACCTTCACCAATCTCTCCGCAAAGCAGGGAGATGAGTCCCTGCTCGAACCGCGGATGTGATGGTAATTGCCGAGCGGTTTAGCAATCCACGATCCGAGCCGTTAACAAAAGGACTAAACCCGATTATAGCGGTTCCTATATCGTGCCACTGATATTCAATTGGGGACAGGACGCAAGCGATCGGATGAGAGGAACCAAAGAATAATAAGGGTGAAGGAAGAACAAATATGGTTTATTAACTATCTAAAAGAGGAAACGAAAGAAGGGAATATACAAGAAGAAGGAAATAAAAGGACATAGGGCAAGCTTATCAAAACAGTCTTAACTTATCACGACCCCAGGACAAACAGACAGACTCACACGGAATGGTAGCTGGTAGGGGAGGAAGGTCCAGGCAGATGGTTCCAGGCGATGGGATGGTCCAGGCTCCAGGTCCGCGGGCGAAGAAGGGCAGGCAGCTTTGCGTCCCGTTGGCGGCGACCGGACCTTACATATGCGAGGGGCTGGAATGCGCGTACGTATAGCGTGTCGAACGCTCTCAAAACCACGGCAGTTCGTATCACACGATCGTCCCAAGCGATCCTCCACGCAAGGTTCTTATCATTCGCCGCCTCTGCGCTGTTTCCTCAAGTTTGCCAGTTTGCCGATCTTCTCTCCTCGCCTTTGCCGATCTCCCCCGCATCTCCGTGCAAGGGCTTCGCGCTCGCGCTTTTATCACAAGCCTCGCGTATCAAGCCGCGTCCGCTTCGCTCAGCCTACCGGTGAACACGCTTCAGCCCGGATTGGTCGTGAGGGTTCATCGGCACCTCCACTCGTGACGCGTTGATGGGGCCACGCATATGTTCCTGGCCGCTCCTCCCTTTTTCTCCCACTCTGCCACGTGGCTTATGGCGGCTTGGGGCCAGCTTCAGCTCAAAGGCAGTGAACTCTGCTGGCAATGGCGGCTTGGGGCGAGCTTTAGCTCAAAGGCAGCGAATGCTGCTGGCAATGGTGGCTTGGGGCGAACTTTAGCTCAAAAGCAGTGAACGCTTCTGGCAAAAGCACGCCATACAATTTGGAGAGAGCAGATTACGCCGCAATATGAATGGAAATGGGAATTTGAGAAGGGGGCTAGGTTATTTGATTAATACAACGCAGATTCAACTATTGGAAACAGATCCTTACCTGAAACACATACTAATGAAATAACTACAGAAGGTTCCTATGGTGTCCTACGTGTTGCAATATGGCCTAACTAGGGTGCGACCTTTGACCTTTACACCAAAAATGGGAGTATTTACAGGGGATTATTTATAAGTGAGCATTTACAAAAATTTACTAGTGAAGGGTTCTCAAAACCGCAACATGGCACCCTCATTACCTCCAGGGCCGTCCCGGCCTGAAAGAACTTTAACTTAGTGTGACACTCAGGTGTGGTAACCCTCTACTATTAACCTCACCCTGAGTGCGACATTTTTAAAACAACTAAGTATGTCCCGCCTGCTGCATTGCATTCTATCTAACTGAATCACGCCCACAGAATAACCGAATCACGGAATTAATTCGCAAGCTAAACATTGACGATGGGGAGCATTATTTACAAAGACACCAGTTGGTATTTTCACGCGAACCCAGGACCTGTCTTTTGGGAAAAAGAAGAAGATGGTTTGATAAGAGGAAAGGCATACACTGCACTGCACCGATACCACCAGCACCAATAAGCACCAAAGCACCAAAATGCAGTCAGCACCATCCAGTGCACAGTCATCACATTTCAAATAATAAGCAACGATGCTCAGCCGATGACGTCTTCTCTTCTCTGCCGATGTTTCTGGGCGACTTCTTGCTTGCTGCCTATTTGGTAATAAAAAGAAGGCAGAAAACACGTCCACTTTTTAATTATGGCCAGCAGGGGCCAACTAAGGGTGGTCCATCTGCATGGCTTAGGTGCCACCTCAACCGTGGTCCGCAAGCAAGATCTTTGTGGCCACAATGGCCGGTCCCCAGCAGAGGTGCCAGGCCCCAAAACGTGGGGTCCAGTGGTGCTCGGCCACAGACATGTGGTCCATATGGTGGTGCTCGGCCACAACAACGTGCGGTCCATAAGTGTGGTGCTCAGCCACAATAACGTGCGGTCCATAAGTGTGGTACCGGTCCAGGCAGGCAGCAGCGAGGGAGCGGGCACACAACTGCGGGCACCTGCACACTTTCCCCTCAGCACACAAAGACCACGGTCCATGAGTGGGGAAGGAAGACAAAGCAGGGTTAGCGGGGTGCAAGGGCGCAAGGGTACACATCATCACAAGGTAATGCAGAGGTGAGGTGCGCAGGGGAGCGAGCGGAGAAAGCTGGTCCCTACCGTAAGTCCCCCGCCTGTTCCCCCCTGTCACCTAATCTACCCTTGCCCTTACCCCGTATTTACACAATTTTACAAATCCGTCGCTAACGTCCTGTCTTCCCCATATCCCCCCTAATTCCAAATTCGTCCACAATCCCTCTAACCAAATTTGCCATAAAGCCCAATTTCTCATCAATCCCTCCGAAGGAGGAAGAGATGGAACATCAGCACAATGTCACCCCCACGTCATGATGCGTCTCACATACTAGACATCTGCACAAACCGGTGGTGTGGAGGCCTGTCACCCTGGTGAGTGGATGTCGATGGTGCGAAGAGATTCCAATCCTAACTATCCTAAATGACATTAACACTTTTTACACTACCCGGGTACTTTCCCTGCAAAACCATTGGCCATCTTACACTATGTGGTTCTAAGAACCGAACTCCCATTGACCAAACTGTGGTGCTCACCAATTTGGGGTCTCACTCCCCCGATTCTACTCCTTGTGCCCTCGCACAATTTCCGGGCTGGGTCGTGTGGCGCTCCCAGCAGGTCCGCTCACCTGCACACCTCCGCCACTGCAGTTGTCTCCGAGCTTACCTGCTCCTTACCCTAACCTACCTGGGGAAGGCTCTCTGGCGCTCTCACCCCCTACCGCCCTCTCTGGCGTCAGGCTACCCGGGTCCGTCCTTGGATCCTCAGGCCCCATTGAACTACTACTGGCTCCCAGAGCCTACCAGCGGCCTCACCTGGCCGACATACTAACAGTGGCGGAGTGCCCATTTAATCTTTCTCACTAACAGGCCACACGCCCAGCCATTACACTTTACTCATGCACCAATCACAACACTCCTTTACTACTACACGCACCACAGATGTCAATCTCCACCACAATTTACCTACTCCCTCTACCTACGTTTAAACTACCCTCTCCGGGTACTCGTGAAGGGGTCCATCTTCCCCATCCACTCCTTTCGCACCAACCACTCCACTCCACGTATTCCACACTACTCACTCCACACCATCCATTCCATACTCCATTCCATACAACCATTCCATCTATTCCATACAACCATTCTTCATACACCTGTACTTCACACCTTGTGCCCACACACCTGGTGGCACTTGCACACCTGGTGGCACTTGCACCCTCCTTCCCTCCAGGCGCATTCACTCAATACAACGCACAATCACACCTTTCACAATACTCTGCTCAATACACTTTCTGCACACACACTGCATCATCTGATCTAACTACTCCCTTCTGAAACTCGCGCTCCCCGTCTACCCTTATACTACGTGCTCCCACGTCATTATAATCCACGAATCTGCTACGTCCCCTCTGCAGGTATAATGTCGCTACTTAACTCTCATGTTACCTATTGTCATTTCTAAACCCTAACATTATAACCTAACCCTCCCGGGCTAGTTTTCACAGCCATACCCCATAAACTATAGCTCATGTGCCCGCTGATGTGATGTGAGGGATGGTAAATCTACCATCCCTATACACCATATACCATTTGCCATCATCACTATCGCTAATCCAGTCACTGTACTATGAGCCTCGGTGCGTCAATGCATTTTCAAAGCTCGGCTTCGCAAAGCCGAGCAATGAATGCGGGTGGTTTGGTCTCCTGCAGGTTGGGTCCGTCCGGCATTCGGTTCAGGGGAGGAGGTTTGCTCGGGCCAAGGTTCCAAGTACCATCCCGGCACGGGGCCTTGCGCTCCCAAGCGCGATGGCCCAGCTTTGCCCGGGTGGAGCGCCGCCACCACAAGGGGGCGCCGTTCCGACCCCTCCTCCTTCCTCTCGAACCAGGCCGCCCGCTTTGCCTGGCAAAGCGCGGACTCGACCGTGCAGGGCGGGGCCCGGTGCGGATCGCGCACGGCGGTTCTTTTGAAACCGCCGTGATTACGACCCTCGCTGGTTCCCACGGTACACAAAGCCCGGCACGGATTGAGGGCTCGCGTCGGCTATCCGTCAGCCTAAACGCTGCCCCGGTCAACGTCGATGCCCTACTCGCATGCTCACACCACTCGTTCCGTTCTTTACTCACCAAACCCGGCGCTCCAACGCCTCTCGTACATCGCATGCATTCTACTCGCGCACATTCTTGCGCATCCATTCCACCATTCGCACACTCTGTCATCACACACTCCGTTCCACACCTCTCCTCCGTTACGTCCTCCGTAACACTCACCACGGGTGTGCACTCCTGCACATACCCACTCACGCGCTCCAATGTGCCCTCCCGCACACACGCCACAACCAACTCAGGTGTGCGTTCTCGCACACCCGCCACAACCAACTCACACTCCTGGTCACGATCACTCCCACTTCCACACTCTTTCGCATTCATCACTCATACACTCCGACGTGCTTTCGCTCTCGCACTCGCGCCTCGACGCCATTCGCACACGCACGCCGTTCACCTTCACACACCTTTTCCTCACCCGCGCGCCATTGCCATTCACACAGCGCACCATGGACCTTTTACGAGCGCCCGGGTTACGCCTGCATCCCAAGCGCGCGAAAATTATTTTTGCACCAAACACTTTCCTGCAAAACCTCCCCGCACAATATACAGCCCGACTCACCTGGGCGCTTCTTCTTCTTCTTCTTCGTTCCTCCACCACCTGCAAACTTTTCATCTGGTTAATAAGCACAGCATCACGATGCGAATCCAGACTTTGTGCATTATCCATTTCTTCACCCCACGAGTGCTTTTCTAAGTTCGGCGTCTCTTCAATTCCAATTTCCACTATTTATTTTCCAATTTGAATTAATTATTTTCCTTTTTCCGCCGCTGCATATGAATTTGCCTTGTCCAATTCGGCGGCCGTCGGGTTTTTCACACCCCGAGTCGCGATCTCTATACCCGTCCAGTTACCTGCACCTTGCTCCAACTCGCTTCTCCCGCGCTCCTCGAGTCGCGCTACCTCGTCGCGTACCCCCGCAACCTTTTCACCCGATCTGCGGTCAATGTCTTCCTGTACTCTTTTCGCCATGGCGTTCATTTGCTCCTGAAATCCATCCGGGTTGTACCTTGCTTCGTGCCTCATTTTTCCCATGTCGATCCCCTGGGTAGCCATCATTGCATCGAATCCCTCACTGTCACCCTTCATAGATGCACTGAAATGCATCATAAAAAGGCCCCAGTCCATTGGCACTGCGGGCCCGGCTATCGCCGTCACATACGGGAGGCCGCCATTTCGTGTGCCTGCAACCCCCGCTACCGCACCTTCTTTGCTTTCCTCCCGCATTACTCCCACTGCCTCCCTGGGGTCCTGGGTCGACTCTACCCCCTCTTCTATCTCCCCCACCGGCATCCGACCGCCTTGACCATCCATGGCACGATATAAATTTGGTTGTTAAATAATAAATTTCGGCCGATCGTAATTTTGACCAAATTTTTTCCCGATGGATTAAAATTTGGTTCGGGCTTCAAATCCCACTCCCCGACACCAATTGTTACGGATCTCAGAGTACGGCACTCCCGTTAGCAAGGAGGGGTTAATCCCCTTGTCTTGTTAAGCTGGCCGTGTCCGGTCCTGGAACTATCCCGCTCCTTTGCGGGATGAGATTGGCCAGGGTGATTGGTCAAAGGTTTCCCAAATACCTTCACCAATCTCTCCGCAAAGCAGGGAGATGAGTCCCTGCTCGAACCGCGGATGTTATGGTAATTGCCGAGCGGTTTAGCAATCCACGATCCGGGCCGTTAACAAAAGGACTAAACCCGATTATAGCGGTTCCTATATTGTGCCACCGATATTCAATTGGGGACAGGACGCAAGCGATCGGATGAGAGGAACCAAAGAATAAGAAGGGTGAAGGAAGAACAAATATGGTTTATTAACGATCTAAAAGAGGAAACGAAAGAAGGGAATATACAAGAAGGAAATAAAAGGACATAGGGCAAGCTTATCTAAACAGTCTTAACTTATCACGACCCCAGGACAAACAGACAGACTCACACGGAATGGTAGCTGGTAGGGGAGGAAGGTCCAGGCAGATGGTTCCAGGCGATGGGATGGTCCAGGCTCCGGGTCCACGGGCGAAGAAGGGCAGGCAGCTTCGCGTCCCGTTGGCGCGCGACCGGACCTTACATATGCGAGGGACTGGAATGCGCGTACGTATAGCGTGCCGAACGCTCTCAAAACCACGGCAGTTCGTATCACACGATCGTCCCAAGCGATCCTCCGCGCAAGGTTCTTATCATTCGACGCCTCTGCGCTGTTCCCTCAAGTTTGCCAGTTTGCCGATCTTCTCTCCTCGCATCTGCCGATCTCCCCCGCATCTCCCGATCTCCGTGAAAGGGATTCGCGCTCGCGCTTTTATCACAAGCCTCGCGTATCAAGCCGCGTCCGCTTCGCTCCGCCTACCGGTGAACACGCCTCGGCCCGGATTGGTCGTGAGGGTTCATCGGCACCTCCCCTCGTGACGCGTTGATGGGGCCACGCCTATATTCCTGGCCGCTCCTCCCTTTTTCTCCCACTCTGCCACGTGGATTATGGCGGCTTGGGGCCAGCTTCAGCTCAAAGGCAGCGAACGCTGCTGGCAATGGCGGCTTGGGGCGAGCTTTAGCTCAAAAGCAGCGAACTCTGCTGGCAAAAGCGCGCCATACAATTTTGAGAGGGCAGATTACGCCGCAATATGAATGGAAATGGGAATTTGAGAAGGGGGCTAGGTTATTTGGTTAATACAACGCAGATTCAACTATTGGAAACAGATCCTTACCTGAAACACATACTAATGAAATAACTACAGAAGGTTCCTATGGTGTCCTACGTGTTGCAATATGGCCTAACTAGTGTGTGACCTTTGACCTTTACACCAAAAATGGGAGTATTTACAGGGGATTATTTATAAGGGAACATTTACAAAAATTTACTAGTGAAGGGTTCTCAAAACCGCAACAATATATATATATATAATATATATAAATATATATATATATATATTGTTGCGGATCTCGGAAACGTCGGCTCTCCCCTTATCAAGAGGGGGATAATCCCCTTGTCCTTTATCTGGCCGACGCGATCCTGGAAGTTATCACGTTCCTTCCGGTCGGTAATAAATAGGGTTGTTGGTCGAATTTTAGTCCTATTACCTAATTACTAATACCGACCGTGAAGCAAGGAAATAACTCCCGCCCGAATCACAGATATTGATGGAAATTGCCGAGCGGATAGCAATCCGCGATCCGAGCTGTTAATCAGTGACCAGACACAATAATAGCGGTTCCTAATCGTGCCACGCTTACCCAATTGAGAAAAGACTGATACGATCGGATTAAGAGGAAAACCAGGAAGAACAAGGAATTTATTAACAATGTACAAAGAAGAAGAGGAAACGAAAGAATGTACAAGAAAGAAGAGGAAGAAAAAGTACACAGGGCAGTCTTAACCACAGTCTTAACTTATTCCCTTGGACTCGGGCCCGATCACTCTCAGATTCGGTCTCAGACTTCAGACTCACGCGGGGATGCAGATGGTAGGGTGGAAGGTCCGGCGATGGCGTTCAGGCTCTGGTCCTCGACCCGTACCAGGTGATGAAGGTGGACGGCAGACAGCTCTCCGCGTAGCGTAAGCGCGTGGCGGACAATTATCGTGACGGGGAAAGGTTGGTATACTGGCGGTTATACGTCGCGCTTTTCGCACATGTCCTCCCAAAGTAGCCGCCTCAATCAAAGCTCATAATGTGAGTTCTTTAGCGCGCTCTCCAACGAGTCCTTCATGAATGTCAACTTCCCCCCAGTGAGTCCTTCTCATCAGTTCTCAGTAAGCCAACCTTCCGACAAGTCCTCTTTAATGCGAGCTCGCTCAGGCAGTCCTCTTCATAAAGCGCAATTCCTTTCAATACCAATCTTTGGCTTCAGTCCTCTTACCAAGCGCAATTCCTTGCAGTCCTCCTCATCAGTCCTTACGAGGGGTTTGTGTTCGCGCTTTTATAAGCCAAGCTAGCGAACGCTCTGGAAGCCCAAACCACGCCCGGTCAGGCGACCTCACCTCAGCCCTGGTTGGCTGGTGTTGGCTTACCGGCTCCGCCTTGATGGCTGGTTGACGTGGCCGCACCTCCTCCCTTTGCGCTCCGCCCCCTTCTTCAGGCTTTACCTTGTGGCAATTAGGCTGGGTTGAGCGAGCCCAAGGGCAGCGAAGGCTGCTGGCCAAGGAGCGTAACAAATTGGGAGGGGCCATGGGGTGCAGACTGGAGAGCGCTTAATGGCGTCGCTTGGAGGGAGGCTGCAAAATGAACAAAAGGGGCCTACTCTTATTTGTTTGACACAACGCAGATGCAACTATTGGGAATGGCCTTATCTAAACACATACTATGAAATAACTGACGTCCTATGGTGACCTACGTGTTGCTTGTGGCCTATCTATGGGGTCCAACCTTTAACCTTTAATGATGTTATATTTACAAGTGTGGGTTCTCAAAACCGCAACAATATTATATATCTACATATATATATCTATATATATAGATATATATTATATATCTATTGTTACGTGTTACCTCCCCAAACTCCAGTTAAGGTGCCCCTCAGAGTCTCAAGAGGAACACGGCAGAAAGATTTGTTATTTTGCGTGTTCTAATAAACCATGGTAAAATCACACCAATGCAATTGTAGAACAAAACAAGTAATTGTATTAAGAACTCTCATATACACAATAAAAACACTATTAAAGAAAGTACAATGAAAATGTCACTTGCATCAAATGATCAATACATATGATGGAACCATCATTCCCCCAATGCTCTAAAAGCAATAAAGTCACGATACACCAAACGTGAGTGGAATGAAACATTCCCCAAAGTCCGTGCACTAATCCCCATGCTGGTTGAAGTCGTGCAGAATGACGAGAACAGGCAGGTAGCGACATGGCGGCGGACGATGAGTTACGAGGTGAGAGGTCGATATGGGAATTGAGCCTATAGGTAAAGCAACGGCGCTCCACACGGTGAGGTCGATATGGGAATCCCAGTGATAAAACAATATGCATCAATCGGACTGCCTCTTCGAGGAAAAAATGGCATATGGGCCTGTAATGGAGGAGCTGGCTCCCTCCAACAATAACTCACGCTTGGTAATAAAACCTGAGACACAGGTTTAATTGCAATCACAATATGTATGCAGGTTTAATTGCAATCGCAATATGTGACGATGTAATGGGCAATCCGATTCCCAGGAAGCCTCAACTCATTCGCGATCAATATCAAAAAAGTCCGCTCGCAGCCTCGATGCGACTCACAGCTCTCTCCTCTCCCTGCCGATCAGCTCCTCTCTCTGCCGACTTTTTTTTCCCTCCCATTCTGGCCTCTTTGCCGCGTCTGCGATTTTCCTTCACAAACATTTATTTTCACCTTTTTCTAAAGTCATCGCCATTTCACACAAAAATCTTAACAACACTATCACCTGAAACTAAAAATCCGACAAGTACATTCTAACAACCAAGGCAGAAGTGACGGATCCATAACAATATATATATATATATGATACATACAGTCACGTGAAAAAGTAAGTACAGTAGTACACCCCATGTAAAGTTTTGACTTTTTCAACATATTTCAACATACAGCTATTTGATCTTCATTTCAACAATATTGATAGATAAAGGTGATATAATATAACAAATATCATGAAACATTTACATTTTGTAGTCCATTGTATAATTTAAATAAACATAAATGCAAATTTCGCATGTGGAAAAAGTAAGTACACCCCTACATTTATCACTACTTCAAATGCCTAAAATTAGAATCAGGTGCACCAGCTCAGGTGCAAATGATTAGAACATCGTTAGAGAGGATCTTGGAGGAACCTGTCTCATTTAAACCTCAGACATTTAGTTTGGTTTGCTCTTTGTTGTTGGTGTGTGGCGTCATCATGCCTAGATCAAAAGAGCTCTCTGAGGTCTTCAGAAAGAAGGTTATGGATGCCTACGAGTCTAGGAAGGGATTTAAAAAGATCTCCAAACAATTTGAAATCAATCATTCGACTGTCCGGAAGATCATCGACAAGTGGAGAAGATTCCAAACAACTGCCAACTTGTTCAGGCCAGGCCTCCCCAGCAAGTTCAGCCTGAGAGCAGATCGCAAGATGCTGAAAGAAGTCTCGAAGAACCCCAGAATGGCATCACGGGACCAACAGGTAGCTCTTGCCACTGTTGATGTCAACGTGCAAGAGTCTACCATTAGAAAGAGGCTGCACAAATTTGATCCACATGGGAGGTGTGCCAGGAGGAAACCTTTGCTGTCCAGAAAGAACATCAGGGCAAGAGAGGCAAAGACCAGCACTTCTGGAACAATGTGCTCTGGACAGATGAGTCAAAGGTAGAGTTATTTGGCCAAAGTACCAGAAGACATGTTTGGCGAAAACCAAAGACAGCATTTGACCACAAGAACCTGATACCAACTGTAAAGCATGGTGGTGGACATATTATGGTTTGGGGCAGCTTTGCTGCATCAGGGCCTGGGCAGCTCACCATCATCGAATCCACAATGAATTCTTCATTGTACCGGAGGGTGCTTGATGATAATGTGAGGCAATCTGTCGGAAAGTTGAAGCTCAACCGAAGGTGGACCTTGCAACATGACAATGACCCTAAACATACCAGTAAATGCACCAAGGAATGGCTGAAAAGAAATAAATGGAGGGTTCTGGAATGACTAAGTCAAAGTCCGGATCTAAATCCCATCGAGATGTTGTGGGGGGATTTGAAACGAGCTGTGCATGCAAGAAACCCCTCAAACATCGCACAGCTGAAAGAATTCTGGGTGGAGGAGTGGGCAAAAATTTCTCCCAGTCAGTCAGAGACTGGTAGACAGTTATAAGAAACGCCTACTTGAGGTTGTTTCTGCCAAAGGGGGCAATCCCACCTATAAGAGCCAAGGGTGTACTTACTTTTTCCACATGCGAAATTTGCATTTATGTTTATTTAAATTATACAATGGACTACAAAATGTAAATGTTTCATGATATTTGTTATATTATATCACCTTTATCTATCAATATTGTTGAAATGAAGATCAAATAGCATGTTGAAATATGTTTAAAAAGTCAAAACTTAACATGGGATGTACTTACTTTTTCACGTGACTGTGTGTGTGTATATATATATATTTTTATATATATATATATATATATATATATATATATATATATATATATATATATATATATATATATATATATATATATATATATATATATATTGTTGCGAATATGGAATTTGGCCTCCATATCCGCTTGTAAATATTTCCCTATTTTCTCCAATACTCCCCAACTTTCCCCGATCCCCCATTCCCTAGTCCCATTGCATGTAAATAACAATCAGTAGAGCCGACCTTCCCCTTATTCCCCCATTAAATGTCGTGCCCAGGTCCACCGCACCACACGTAGACAACTTTCGGACATCTTCCTAGTTATTCTTATTCTATGTCAGTTAAGGCCTCGTCTCCATTAATTATGACTCTTCGTTGCACCAGAATGTGATTATATGGCATCAGTAGTGAGTTTAGGACCTTTCCCATACCTCCTTCCATCTTCTTCCCCAACAATTACAACAACAACAGAGGAGATGGCGGCGGAGCGGGGGAGGATGCGTCCTCACACCGGCTCGATTAGCGCCATAGACCATGCGCTCCACGGGGTTACCACGAAGGGGCTCCTTGTCAGCTCCTCGTCAAGGGCGGAGCCTGGTAAACCCCCCGCACGCACCCAATGAGAAGCAACGTGCCGATTCCACGAGGCGGAGCTAACGAGCCGAGGGCGTGTGACTCCCCGCCGGATATACGCGGCCACGCGCCGGATGTGAGGAGAGATGCGCACCCAGCTTGGAGAAGGAAAGCCACCTGCGAGCGCTGAGTCAGATGCGCCTCAGCTTGGAGAAAGAACGTCGCCTTCCGAGCGCTGTGACCTCCCTGCATCTCTGGACCGGACCGAGTCGATTCTGCCTTGAGCCAAGAGTGCACCTTGAGCCATCGATACCCGCTGTCCTTTTCATCAACCCCCGTGTGAGTCAGCCTTTTGTCCCGTTTATCTGTCGTCTGTTGGGGTTAATATAAGAGTGTGTCTAAGTGCTTGTCTTTCTATGCTGTCCCTCTTGTAGTTGTAATCTAACCTTCCGCCTTAATATAACCTCCTCCGGAGGTCTTGAGAACTGAACCCCTGGTGTCGTATTGTGTTATTGTGATCCAGCCGGGTGTCTTCTTTTTCTTATTGAGCCAGCATCGCGCGACTTCGTCAACGTCGAGTATAGTCGGGTAATTTGTGCGGACACGACGGCCATTCCGCTCGGCCCACTTTAACATCAAAGTCGTGTCTGTAACAATTGGTGTCGGGAGTGAGATTCGAGGCCCGACCAAATTTTGAAAAAAAAAAAAAACGAATAGAGGAAAAAAAAAATTTGGTCAAAATTTGGAGCGGCCGAAATTCGTTTTGTTTTACAAAACCCGAATTTTGAAAGTCGCGCTATGGCGGATCAAGACGGCTGGGGTCCGGTAGGGGAGAGTGAAGCAGGGTCGGTCCAGGACCAAATTGAGGGACATGAGGGACATGAGGAGAGCGAAACAGCGGGGGTAGCAGACGCGCGAAATGGCGCCTCGCACATAGCTACGGCGGCCGCACCCGCTGCACAAGTGGGAGGGATGGCCCAGATGCAGGTCCTCATGGAGCAATTTATGGCGCAAATGCAGGCGTCCCTCAAACTGCAGAGTAACCAATTGGGGAACCGGATGGATGCTCAGGGTGAGCGATTGGAGGGCCAAATGAGGGTTAATAGTGAGCGATTGGAAGGCCAAATGAGGGTTAATAGTGAGCGATTGGAAGGCCAAATGAGGGTTGATAGTGGGCGATTAGAGGGCCAAATGAGGGGTACCGGTGAGGGATTAGAAAAGAAATTTGAGGGGTTAGACAACGGGATAAAAGAAGTAAAGAATGGGTTAACGGGGGTAGAAAACAGAATGGCTGCCCAGGAGAATCAGATAGAGGGAGTGAAAAATGGGTTAGAGGGGTTAGAAAACAGTATGGAAGGCAAATTGAGGGACATGAGGGACCAAGCGGAAAGGGAAGTTAAACAAATGGAGCAGCAGATAGAGGGGGTCAGAATGGGGGTAGAAACCAAACTGGATGCTCACAGGGAGGAGATGGAGCAGATGAGGGTGGCATCTGGGCAGGAGATGCAAGTGATGGGAGAGGAGATCAGAGGAGGAGTGAGTGAGGAGGTCGGAGGAGTGCGCGAGGAGGTGAGGCACTGTAAGGAGCACATGGAGAAGGAGGTGAGAAAGGGGACTGTAAAGTTACAAGGGGGCATAGAGGTCCTGACGCAGGAGGTGGAACAGCTGACGGAGGGACAAAAAGAAGTAAAGGAGCAGGTTCAAAGGAACACTGCGGTATTAGGAGGATTAAAAGCGACACAAAACGACATAAAAAACGACTTGATAGCGACAAAGAGGGAATGTCAGATGGTACGTGAGGGACTGACAACGAGGTTGGACGAGGTGATAGAGGTAATGGAGACGAAGGACCGGCAGGTGAGGACGCACCTGGAAACGGTCAAGGTAGCCTTAGAGGATGAGCTTGAGGATACGTACCGGGGAATAAAAGAGGTGAAGCAGAAATTAGAAGAAGTGGAAGAAGGGATGAGCGAAATTAAGAAGCGACGGAGAGGGGATAAGAAAGAGATAAAAGAGGAGATAAAAGAATTGGTCCAAAGTCTGTGTTTGGATCGTGATGATGTGCTCATTAACCGGATGAGGGATTCGCAGGTGATGGAGGAGAAGCGAAGAGGAAGAGGACCCGGTGTAAGTGGTGACCAATATGGTCGTGCGTATGATGCGCCAGGGGATTTAAGGAGCTTGGGGGTCGAGATGGACCCGGGTGTTCGTGAGAGGCCGTTGGTGAAGTGTGCGACAGGTCTGGTGTGCGAAAAAGGAGGTGTGCGAGAAAGTCCGACTCTGGGGTGTGTGAGGAAAAAGTGCGTGCCAAGGAGTAGTGAGGGTGCTGGCGAGAGTGAGTCGGTCGTAGCGCGTGTGCGAGGGAGCACATGGAAGCGTGGTGTGGTGAGTGTTACAGAGGGTGTGACGGGAGAGTGTGCGCAGGAGTGTGCGCGAGAAAGGTGTGTGACGGACAGGTGCATGAGGAAAGAGTGCGCTGTCAGAAGTAAGGAAGAGTGTCCACCTGTGGTGAGTGTTACAGAGGGTGTAACGGGAGAGTGTGCGCGAGAAAGGTGTGTGACGGACAGGTGCATGGGGAAAGAGTGTGCTGTCAAGAGTAAGGGTGAGTGCGCTGTCAAGAATGGAGGTGAGAGTAGTGAGAGTGACAAGGAGAGTGAGTTTGTTGTGACAGGTGAGCGAGGATGCACACCTGGAATGGTCGAGCGTGAGTGGGAATGCACGCTGGAGTTGGTGGTGAGGCACGTGGTTGGGTGTGCGAATGAGGGCACACCTGTGATTGTCACAGAGGAGGTGACCGAGGAGGGGGCGCGAAGCGGTGTATTGGTGAGGTGTGCGAGTGACGAATGTGTGCCAAAGTGTTCGGTGGTCAGGTGTGTGACCAAGGCTGTGAGTGGAATGGGTGTACCTGGGTGTGTAAGGAAAGGTAGCATGGGCACAGCTGGATGTGTGAGCAAGGAACGGGCTGCGGGGTGTAAGCGTCCAGGTGAAGCATCGACGTTACACGGGTTAGAGGTTAGAGCGACTTTTAGCCGAAGCAGGCCCTCGGTGCGTGCCGGGCCTCGCTTTGAACGGCCGCGTCCAGGCTCCACTAGGCGGAGCTGGCAGCCCGATAGGAAGGGTCGTTATGGCGACCACGTTTTGTTGAGACGTGCCGGCAGGTCGAGATCGGGACATTGGATGGCTCCGTGCCGAGATGGTGCGTGGGATCTCGGCCCGGGTAAACCTCCGTCCCTGCACCGAGTGCCGGACGCATCCAGCCGCTGGCACAAAACAACCAGCATCCATTGCTTGGCTTTACGAAGCCGGGCTTTGGACAGGGATTGGCGCACCGAGAGGTATTAGTGAGTCGACTGGGTGATGAGGTTAGTGTTTTGGACCCAAAATCAGAGAAAAACAAAATTTGATGATTGGCAAGGGATTGGCAGTAGTGATTGGCAGATGATGGGCAGTGATTGGCAAATTTTTAATTTGTTGAAATTTGATGTGCAAAATTGGTAGTGAGAGACCCCCGATGTGGTGGGATGGCAAATCCACCATCCCTCACAGGTGTGGGGCAAAGGAGCAATAGTTTATGGGGTGTATGGCAGTGAAAACTAGCCCGGGTGGGTTAGGATATGGTGTGTAGGGATCTAGCGAAGATGACAGTAGGTAACGTTAAGATTAGTTAGTGACTGATACCTGTAGTGGGGACGCAGGTAGATTAGTGTGGATGATAATGACGTGGGAGCGCAATAGTTTAAAGGGACGACTGGGAAGCGCAAGTTTCAGAAGGGAGTAGTTAGCTGAGATGATGCCGTGTTTGTGAGAATTGAACAGGTGTGATTGCACAGGTGTGCAACTGGACAGGTGTGTGGAGCAGTGTATGAGTAGTGAGTGTGTGGATCAGCGCGAATGCGCTTGGGGAGAGAAGGGTGCAGGTGGCACCAGGTGTGAGAGCACAGGTGTGCAGGTACAGGTGTGTGGAGAGAGTTGGAGTGAGTGGTACGGAGTGGTGTGCATGGTGCGAAGGTGTGGATGGGGGAAGAGTGGACCCCTTTCACGAGCACCCGGGGCGGGTAGTGTAAGTGTTAGGTAGAGGGTGCAGGTAAATTGTGGTTGGATATTGGCATTTGTGGTGCGGTTGCAGAATGGTGTTGTGAATGGGTGCATTAGTGTTGTGGAAATGGCTGGGCGTGTAGCCTGTTAGTGTGTGTAGTTGGTTGGGCACTCCACCACTGTGAGGATGTCGGCCAGGTGAGGCCGCAGGTGGGCTCTGGGAGCCGGTAGTTGTGAGTGGGTGCCTGAGGATCCCGGGTGTGGATCGGGCAGCCCAGTGCCAGAGAGGGCACGGAGTGGGGAGAGAGCCAGAGGGCCTTCCCCTGGTAGTTAGGTTAGGGTAAGGAGCAGGTAAGCTCGGAGGCAACTGCAGTGGTGGAGGTGTGCAGGTGGGTAGACCCACTGGGAGAGGTACACGTCGCAGCCCAGAAATTGTACGAGGGCACCGGGAGATGAATCGGGGGAGTGAGACCCCAAATTGAAAAGCACCACAGTTTGGCCAATGGGAATTGGTTTTTTAGAACCCATAGTGTAAGAGGGCCAATGGTTTGGCCGGAGAAAGACCCCGGGTAGTGTAAAGTTGTTAAAGTCATTTAGGAAATAGTTAGGATTGATGAACCTGTCGCACCATACGCAGCCACTTACCTGTGGTGATGATGATGACTCCACACCTGTGTTTTCTTTGTTTTGTGCAGGAAATGAGAATTGCTGTGAGGATTTGTGAGACGCATCACGACGTGGATGAGACATTGGGGTGATTCCATCTCTCCCTCCCTAGGAGGGACTGATGATGAATTGGTAATGGCAAATTTTGAGGAGAGTTGAAAATGGCAAATTTGATTGGTTAGGAGGGAGAGAAGACGAATTTGGTTTATGGGAGGAACGGGGAAGACAGTAGGGATGTTTGTTGATTTGTAAAGTAGATGTTTATGGGTAGTGTTGTGTTTTGTGGATGCAGTAAGGGGTAAGGGAGGGGCCATGTAGGTTACCTGGTGGGGGGGGGGCGTACGATAGGAACGTACCTGTCTCACCTGGTTCCCATGTGCCCCCAGTGTGCATTACCTTATATTGCGTGCACTTTTGCGCCCTTACCACCTTACTCACTTGTTTCTTCTTTTGTCTCCCACCTCCGAGGATCTGGCTTTGGGGTAGAGAGAGAGGAGAGAGAGGTGCTGGCTGCGCAGTTGTGGGCCTGCACTTTCGCTGTTTGCTGCCGGGATCGATACACCATATGGACCGCAATGTTTGTGGCCACCCACAATGGACCGCAGTTCGTTTGCGGCCAAGCACCACCCGGGGATGGACCTATGGGTCAACGTGGCACCTATGCCATAAAGGTGAACCACTGTTAATTAACACCACTGAAGGCCACACGAAGAGCAAGAGACACCTGCAGGGTTAGGGGTTGTCGCATTTATTTTTAATCATTGAACAATGGTGACTGCACCGATTGGTGGTGGGGTGGTGCTTTTGATGCTCGGGAAGGGTGCTCTGCACGTTATTAAAGGCCGTCGGCCACAGAGCACTCGTGGGTTGGTGTATCGATGTTGGCAAGCGCGCTCTCTCTATGCACAACATCTGCATGTGTTCCTCCAAAAACAGGTCCTGGATCGTAGTGTAAATAGCAGCGTAGTCTTGTAAATAATGCTCCCTACCGGCTGTATGTTTAGTTTGAGAATTCTTTCCGGATTCGGTTATCCTGTGGGTGTGTTTCTGTGAGGAGAAGGGTGCAACGTCGCAGGGGGACATATTTACTCATTTGTGAATATCTGTAAAACTGTCGCACTCAGGGTAGAGTTAATAGTAGAGGGAACTACATTGCGTGCCACACTAAAGTAGGTAAAAATTTATCGGGTCGGGACGCCCCGAGGGTAGAGAAGGGTGCAATGTTGCGAATATGGAATTTGGCCTCCATATCCGCTTGTAAATATTTCCCTATTTTCTCCAATACTCCCCAACTTTCCCCGATCCCCCATTCCCTAGTCCCATTGCATGTAAATAACAATCAGTAGAGCCGACCTTCCCCTTATTCCCCCATTAAATGTCGTGCCCAGGTCCACCGCACCACACGTAGACAACTTTCGGACATCTTCCTAGTTATTCTTATTCTATGTCAGTTAAGGCCTCGTCTCCATTAATTATGACTCTTCGTTGCACCAGAATGTGATTATATGGCATCAGTAGTGAGTTTAGGACCTTTCCCATACCTCCTTCCATCTTCTTCCCCAACAATTACAACAACAACAGAGGAGATGGCGGCGGAGCGGGGGAGGATGCGTCCTCACACCGGCTCGATTAGCGCCATAGACCATGCGCTCCACGGGGTTACCACGAAGGGGCTCCTTGTCAGCTCCTCGTCAAGGGCGGAGCCTGGTAAACCCCCCGCACGCACCCAATGAGAAGCAACGTGCCGATTCCACGAGGCGGAGCTAACGAGCCGAGGGCGTGTGACTCCCCGCCGGCTATACGCGGCCACGCGCCGGATGTGAGGAGAGATGCGCACCCAGCTTGGAGAAGGAAAGCCACCTGCGAGCGCTGAGTCAGATGCGCCTCAGCTTGGAGAAAGAACGTCGCCTTCCGAGCGCTGTGACCTCCCTGCATCTCTGGACCGGACCGAGTCGATTCTGCCTTGAGCCAAGAGTGCACCTTGAGCCATCGATACCCGCTGTCCTTTTCATCAACCCCCGTGTGAGTCAGCCTTTTGTCCCGTTTATCTGTCGTCTGTTGGGGTTAATATAAGAGTGTGTCTAAGTGCTTGTCTTTCTATGCTGTCCCTCTTGTAGTTGTAATCTAACCTTCCGCCTTAATATAACCTCCTCCGGAGGTCTTGAGAACTGAACCCCTGGTGTCGTATTGTGTTATTGTGATCCAGCCGGGTGTCTTCTTTTTCTTATTGAGCCAGCATCGCGCGACTTCGTCAACGTCGAGTATAGTCGGGTAATTTGTGCGGACACGACGGCCATTCCGCTCGGCCCACTTTAACATCAAAGTCGTGTCTGTAACAATATATATATATATATATATATATATATATATATATATATATATTGTTGCGGACATGAGAACTGTAATTTTTTTATTGTGTGTATTATTATGATTGTTTATTCTGGCCCCTCCTGCCTCCGGAGCTGTGTAAAGGTCAAAAGGGCGTCCCATAATTAGTCCATAAAGCATCCACACCACAGCTAATCATAGAATACCCCTGTTCAACAGTTATATCTTATTATGTGTTTTAGGGTAAGGCTGTGTCTCCCATTAATTGAAATACTCCATTGCACCAGTGAAAGAGATAGATTCCCTTCATTCCCACTCCCAAAACTTCCATTCCCCCTTTTCGTCAATTGCCATTCGCATTGCCAACTGCATTTTGGGCGGTTTTCTCTTCATCCGCCATTGACCACGAGGCAGGGTTGGGGAAGAAAGGCGGGTCCCCACCTCGTCATAGAGGGGAGGAGTGAGTCAGCCCCACTCAACCAACCACAAACAAGGGGTTGGACTTGGAGAGGGTGTGGAAAGAAAGATCGAGGAGGTTCGCGAAGGTTAAGGGGTGGGGCCTATATAACCCACGGCAGGGCGTTTCCCAAGCGGCAGAAGGGAGATGATGAGCTTTTACCGAAACTGCGAGAGAAGTCCAGAGTTGAGCTGCAGATCGAGCCACCGAAACTGCGAGAGAAGTCCAGAGTTGAGCTGCAAATCGAGCCACCGCAACTGCAGCCACAGCAGCGTGAGGCCTGGACGGCAGTTTGGAGCAGGGCCGCGAAGGGGCGGCGGCTGCCCAACGAGTCGATCGGGGCAGGACTAGTTGGACCTCCCTATCCCGCCAGCCATCCATCTCCCGCCAGTCCTATCATCATTCCCCGTGTAAGTGTGCTCGTAGTCTGTCTTTTGTCTTGTCCCTGGGTAGTAACAATAAGTCTGTATAAGCTAGTAGTGTAGCAGCATAGCAAACCTGTTGTGCATTTTGTGATACAAGCACCAAATTTGGCACAAATGTACATTAATATGTTGCGAACATTTTCAGATATTGAGCCACTTGAAATTGCGTAATTTTTTTTTTCAAATTTTTTCAAATTTCGTAATTTAAAATTTTTCGGGTGACACCGTCACAATT
The DNA here is from genome assembly GCF_964187855.1 of Myxine glutinosa. Lineage (NCBI taxonomy): Eukaryota > Metazoa > Chordata > Myxini > Myxiniformes > Myxinidae > Myxine > Myxine glutinosa. Next base: position 167,718,008 of record NC_136265.1, read on the forward strand.
TCGGTCTTCGAGGCCGGCCGATATAGTGGGGCGGCTTAGCCCAAATATTCAAAAGAATTGTGCATTTTGTGATACAAGCACCAAATTTGGCACAAATGTACATTAATATGTTGCGAACATTGTGTGGTCAGCAATGAAGACGAGAGTCTGAATTACATGTATGCAAAAGACCTTGTGAACCAGTGAAGCAAATACACGGGTAAGCATGAATTAAATCTAGGGCATGATATAATTTCCATGATGTTTACCTCTACACTCAATGGTGGAAGGAGGTAATGTTTTGATCCCAGCTTGTCTGTATGTCTGTTTGTCTGTTAGTCCACAAAATTCCAGACAAAGCTTGTAGTAGTGGTAGTTGTAGTGGTAGTGGTGATAACAGAAATTGTTATATAGAACTGAACTTATATTATTATATGCAGAAAATAACTTCATTTCTATATGCCCTGCATTGGACAGGTTAATTGGTTTATGCACTGAAGGGGTCACCCTGGTGTGCACTGCTGTGTTCTGCCTCACTGAGTTGTTCAGGTATGATGTACTCAGCACAAGCTTCCGGTCGGCCCGGAGGTGGGGGTGCGGGGCCTGTCACGGAACGTCAAAACAAACGGCCTGCCGGGGCCGCCCAAAAGTCGGGCGTGAGGGGCGCGTCCACTAATGGAACGCCTCTCGCTTCCCAGATCGAGGGCCACGTGGTCAGGAGAACCTCGTCCCTTCCGGTCACACTTTGCCTATCGGCCGGCCTCGAAGACCGAAATTGTGACGGTGTCACCCGAAAAATTTGAAATTACGAAATTTGAAAAAATTTGAAAAAAAAAAATTACGGAATTTCAAGTGGCCCAATATCTGAAAATGTTCGCAACATATTAATGTACATTTGTGCCAAATTTGGTGCTTGTATCACAAAATGCACAATTCTTTTGAATATTTGGGCTAAGCCGCCCCATTATAGTATTTTCACTGTGTCACCTGCGTCTCATGTGCTTGTAAATAAACGTGACTGCTGTCTTTTTGCTTATGTGTGTGAATAGTAAATAAATTTAGTAGTATTTCCAAACCTTTCTTTGCCTTCGTTTTCCTCTTTGCATTCGGTCGCTTTAGAGTTTTCCATATTGGGCAGCCGCGGTGCGATACGGCCAACGTTTGGGTGGAATTGGGTTCTAGTCGGGGAATAACTGTTCGGTCGCGGCAACACCACCGCTCGGTAAAATAACATCTTTAACCGCGTCCGTAACAATATATATACACACAGTGAAACCTTGACTTACGAGTGCACCAACTTACGAGTTTTCCGAGATACGAGCCGTCGCTCGGGCGGTTTTTTGCTTTGTGATGCGAGCCGAGATCTGAGTTACGAGCTTACGCCACCCGCCACTAGGTGGCCCAACGAGCGTTCAGGTCACGTGGTTATCTTGCCGTGCAAACATCTCTGCCGTATATCGCTGCTGCTTTGTTTTCGCATTTTTGTTATTTTGGAAAATTTCTTAGTTTTAACCATGGGTCCTAAGAAATTGAGTGCCAAGGGCAGTGCTGAGAAGAAGAAGAGGATGATGTGCTTGGATATAAAACACGCAATCGTCGAAAAACATGAGCGAGGTGTGCGTGTTGTCGACTTGGCGAGTCAGCACGATCGTAGTACTTCTACGATATGTACGATTTTGAAGCAGAAGGAGTCGATAAAGGCTATAACGCCAGCCAAGGGCGTTATGATTATTTCAAAGCTCCGGACCTCTATCCATGAAGAGATGGGGAAGTTGTTGTTTGTGTGGTTGATGGAGAAGCAGCTTGCAGGAGATACCGTGACCGAGAGCACCATCTGTGAGAAGGCCCGAGACATTTACGGGGATTTGGTGCAGCAGACGGCGGGAACATCAACGGACGAGGCATCGGAAGAGTCATTCAAAGCCAGTCGGGGATGGTTTGATAATTTTAAGAAGAGGACCGGCATTCACTCCGTCGTCAGGCATGGTGAGGCAGCAAGCTCGGATGTGAAGGCAGCTGAAGATTTTATTATAACTTTTGCCGAACTGATACAAGCCGAAGGATACATCCCCCCGCAAATCTTCAACTGTGACGAGACAGGGCTCTTCTGGAAAAAGATGCCGAGGAGGACGTATATAACGGCAGAGGAGAAGAGCATGCCAGGCCACAACTTGTTCAGAGTGCCGGCGATAGCTCGCCTTCTCTTTGTGGAAGACACGGTGAGATCCTTAACATCCAACAACTAATGGGCCGCAAACGCGCCGCCCAGTTTAGCGGTACACACATTGATGAATCACCCTGCCTGTGAAACACCGACATGACAGGTTATAGCTGGGTCGTGATTCAAACCCAGGCTGGACAGTTTAGAGTCAAGTGTGCGTACCTCCAGTCCAGGCCATCCTGCCAACTTGTATGCTGCATACAGGTGAAATATAAAGCGCGAGATATTTTTATATATACTGTATATTTCAAAAAAAATTGGTGTGGTTTTTGGCGGGCTTGAACGGATTAATAGCATTTCAATTCATTTTAATGGGGAAATTTAATTGGAGAAACGAGCAAATTGAGTTACGAGCTCGGTCACAGAACGAATTAAACTCGTAAGTCAAGGTTTCACTGTATATATATATATATATTGTTGCGGTTTTTAGAACCTTCACTTTGTAAAATAATAAGCCTTGTAAATAATTCCCTGTAAATATCCCCATCTTGTAAATGTCAAAGGTCGCACCCTAGTTAGTCCATATTGCAACACGTATGACACCATAGGAACCTTTTAGTTATTTCATTAGTATGTGTTTCAGGTAAGGCTCTGTTTCCAATAGTTTGACTCTGCATTGCATTAATCAAATAACCTAGGCCCCTTGTTCAATCCCGTTCATTTTGCGGCTTGCCTCCCTCCAAATTGTGTTCCCTTGCCTGCCAGTAGCGTTCGCTGCCTGGCTCAAGATGCCATTAACCACGTGGTCAAGCTGGAGAAGAAGGGGGAGGAGTTATAAATTGTGTTCCTTTGCTTGCCAGTACCATTCGCTGCCTGGCTCAAGACGCCATTAACCATGCGGTCAGAGCGGAGAAAAAGGGGGAGGAGTTATCGGAGCGAGGCGTAGCCCTGTTAAGGGCGGAGTCGGTGAGCCCTCGCGACCAACCAGGGCTGAGGCGAGCTTACCGGTGGGTGTGTCCTAAAAGCCCGCGGCTTGATACGCGAGCGCGTGATATAAGCGCTCGCGTGGGACTACATACGAAGTTGGGAGAGAGTCGGAGAGAGAGTGAGAGAGAGAGCCGGCATGCAGACAAGAAGTTGCGGGGAGAGTCGGTGAGTCGAAGACGAGCCAGAGAGAGAGACAAGACAGGAGTGAGCGTCAGAGACACGATTCCTCCCCGATATATGAACCCCCTCGCATGTAAAGGTCCGCTCGTGCCGACAATACCAACTGCGCTGCCTGCCGGGTTTCCCCGCGGAACTGGAGCGTGGACCAGAGTGGAGCGTGGACCGGAGTGGAGCGTGGACCGGAGTGGAGCGTGAACCGGGGCCGGAGCCAACGCTGGCCCATCTGCTTGGACCTTCCTTCCTGCTATTCCCCTTTCGTGTAAGTCTGTTTGTGTTGTCCTGGGCGTGTTAATGAAGAGTGAAAAAGCTTGCCCTGTGTCCTTTTGCTCCTCTTCTTGTACATGCCCTTCTTTCATTTCCTCTTTTATTAGTACAGTAATAAATCATATTTGTTCTTCCTACCTTTTGGTTTCCTCTCATTCGATCGCTTTCGTCTTTTCTCAATTGAGTATACGTGGCACGATTGAGTATACGTCGCCCGGTCGGCCCGGAGGTGGGGGTGCGGGGCCTGTCACGGAACGTCAAAACAAACGGCCTGCCGGGGCCGCCCAAAAGTCGGGCGTGAGGGGCGCGTCCACTAATGGAACGCTTCTCGCTTCCCAGATCGAGGGCCACGTGGTCAGGAGAACCTCGTCCCTTCTGGTTGCCTTGCCGTCTCACCATGAGCGCTGGTCAGGGTGTACTTCAAGCTAAGCTTAAGTGTTAAGTTCCTCCTTGCCCTCGCAAGGGAAAGGCTAGGGTCAAGCTCTCCCAAATTTCCAAACACTAGAAATTGGACGTCTCAAATTAATTAATTAATTTGTTAATACATCTCAGTCGCCCGCGACCTCTCTAGCGCGGGTGTCGAACCAGTTCAATTCCGGTGCGACCGGGCCGAATATCGGCCCGGCCGTGGCCGAAGCCGTTGATTCCGCCGTAGCACGCTAACGCGTAGGCTCGCGCGTCCCTGGTCCGCCGGGGCTCCGCGGGTGTCCTACCGTGGCCTGGCGCCGCTATTCTCTCAAACTTCCGGGAGTAGGTGCCGGTGCCCGGGGACGGATTTCGCTGTCTAAACATGGTAGCGCTAGGCCAGTGGGACAGCCGGAACCCACGTGCACTCACAAGTTGTTCTGCGCGTGGGCGGCAGTATCAGACCGGGGTGCCCAAACGCTCCCCGGCTAAAGTTCATCCTGAAAGCGCCCACATTGTGCGGACAAACCCCACCAAGTCGAGGGCCACGTGGTCAGGAGAACCTTGTCCCTTCTGGTCACACTTTGCCTATCGGCTGGCCTCGAAGACTGAAATTGTGTCGGTTACCGATCCTTCGGGTTCGGAACTATGCAATTCGGTCTTCGACACACATTCGGTCTTCGACACACGACACAATTCGACACAATTTCGGTCTTCGAGGCCGGCCGATAGGCACAGTGTGACCAGAAGGGACGAGGTTCTCCTGACCACGTGGCCCTCGACTTGGTGGGGTTTGTCCGCACAATGTGGGCGCATCAGGATGAACTTTAGCCGGGGAGCGTTTGGGCGCGAGGCGCGTTTGGGCGCCCCGGTCTGATACTGCCGCCCACGCGCATAACAACGTGTGAGTGCACATGGGTCCCGGCGGTCCCACTGGCCTAGCGCTACCATGTTTAGACAGCGAAATCCGTCCCCGGGCACCGGCACCTACTCCCGGAAGTTTGAGAGAATAGCGGCGCCAGGCACGGTAGGACACCCGCGGAGCCCCGGCGGACCAGGGACGCGCGAGCCTAAGCGTTAGTGTGCCACGGCGGAATCAACGGCTTCGGCCACGGCCAGGTCGATACTCGGCCCGGCCGCACCGGAAATGAACTGGTTCGACACCTGCGCTAGAGAGGTCGCGGGCGACTGAGATGTATTAACAAATTAATTAATTAATTAATTTGAGACATCCAATTTCTAGTGTTTGGAAATTTGGGAGAGCTTGACCCTAGCCTTTCCCTTGCGAGGGCAAGGAGGAATTTAACACTTAACACTTAAGCTTAGCTTGAAGTACACCCTGACCAGCGCTCACGGTGGGACGGCAAGGCAACCAGAAGGGACGAGGTTCTCCTGACCACATGGCCCTCGATCTGGGAAGCGAGAGGCGTTCCATTAGTGGACGCGCCCCTCACACCCGACTTTTGGGCGGCCCTGGCAGGCCGTTTGTTTTGACGTTCCGTGACAGGCCCCGCACCCCCACCTCCAGGCCGACTGGAATGAATCCCGGTGTCCCGATCCGAACCTTCAGAGCGGGCCGGCTGGGGAGTGCCTGGCACCCCGTACCTGCACTTTCCGTCCCTGCGGTCCCAAATACCGGAACCACCCGAATACCACTTTATTCGACAAAATGAGGTGCGGCCTACATCTAGGCAAGGCCGCGTGACGTCATCGCGCTTTCACCTTAAAAGACTTATTTGATATGAGTTAATATTTTGATATAAGCCTTAGGAAACCAACCCTATAGAAGTCAATACCTCCAACGACACAGGCGTGCATTCGTGCCGCGTGACGTCATCGCGCTTTCACTTTAAAAGACTTATTTGATACAAGTTAATATTTTGATATAAGCCTTAGAAAACCAACCCTATAGAAGTCAATACCTCCAACGACACAGGCGCGCATTCGTGCCGCGTGACGTGGTGACGTCATCGCGCTTCGACCTTAAAAGACTTATTTGATATAAGTTAATATTTTGATATAAGCCTTAGGAAACCAACCCTATAGAAGTCAATACCTCCAACGACAACGAACGTTATGCATCTAATGATAAGCATAAGAACCATCAAAAAATATTTTATTTTCATCACTTCAAATCGACCGAATTTCACCAAATAAGATACCGCACTCGATGCAGGGACCTTATTTTCGTGGCAAAACTGGCCCCAGAATTAAAATTCGTTGTGGAATGACGGCGTGCACAATGGAACAAGATCTCCTCGGAGTCTAATTCGTGCCGCGGAACATGGTGACGTCATCGCGCTTTACCCTTAAATGACCTATTTTATATAAGTTCATATTTTGAATAACTCGGTCAATTTTTGCCTAATCGTCGCCAAATAGAGGTTGCCGTTACCTACAGATAACCCTCTATCCCCCTAGAGGCGAGGTCAGGATGAATTTCGTAATAAAAATAAAGTCCTTCAGCGACGGAAATTTAACATGGGGCTTTCCTATGTAACTTTACCCCGAGGTAATTCCACCAAAAATCCCCGAAATTTTGCGGGTCCCGTTCTATTGAGTGTGAAGCTCATCTAGCGACTGCAAAATCTGAAAACAGAATTAAGATCCGAGTCCCCGTTCACTCTCGAGGGCCTCCAAGAACAAATCGCATATATTCCTAATGAAAAAACTCCGGAGTTCCTAAATCCCAACTCCCATGCCATCCGATGTCAATCCATAAATCCACAAAATCAGTGGGATACAAAATGTAAACTGTTCCAGCTGGCGGGAGGGTATGCGCTCTACCGAGTGCCGTTCTATTCTTTTTTGAGTTTGGAATTAAACACATTGAAACTGATAGTTGGAATTGTACCATCTTAAAAATGGGTATTTTCTACGTTGCTGTGGATCATATGCCACTTGCATGCGAGCACATAAAGTGTTGACTAATTGGCCAAACATAGCCCCTCCCTTCACTTCACTTCCCGCCTGCCCACGAACAAAGTTTGCTTTGCTCTTTGTTCAGTCATTTATTTTACTGTACCGTGCACTGCGATGTCTGTTAAGAATTGGGATGTTGACAAGTATTGAAAATCTGGCATTACAGCAAATGACAGTAGACATACCAAAGCCTGACGCTATAAACGTTGTTGTCACCATAACAAAGCCAGATACTTCCTATTTTTGCAAGAAACCGAGTATGAGGGCAGTAATATATGTTTCAGGAATTGTAACATTTCAGAAAAATGTTTTTTTTCCTGTACTTCCATGCAGTAGAGTTCCTCACCGATTTCAGGAAGGGTCGTCTCAAGAACGTTGTCATCACCATCAGCAACACCATTGTCGTCGTCCTCATAATCGTCACTCTGTTGAATCCCCTCCACCGTTTGCGTAGATTCGTCACATTCTGCAGGGCTCGAGTGAAGATGGACAATTTCGTCCATCTCTGCATTCATGTCACTTGCAAGGAAAGCAGCAGCGGTTTCCTCGCCACAGTCATCAAATTCTGCCACGATAATAAGTTGACAGATAATAATAGTTACTATCGGGCTCACAGCAAAAACGAAAAAATAGGGCCAATACCCCTGGGCACTCACCTCGTAGAATAAAGCAGTATACTACACCAACTAAAGGTATTTTAAACAATATAGTGGTATTTTAAACCAATTTAAGGGGTTGCAAGGAGACAGGGTAGCATGTGGAATTATACAAACGTAATCATGACTTTAGACTGACAAAAAAGAAAGAAAGAAAAAAAAGATATATTTTGTGGGGTAACCCAACCCCATAGTCCCCCCTTCGTACCCAATTTTTCTAATGCCATGAACAAACTTTGGTACATCGTGGGGGATGAAGGTTGTGATCAAGTTTCATCAAAATTGTGTGTGTAGTTTCAGAGCTAATACCTATTTTCGGGGGTCAACCCCCCTCCAGCACACCTCCTTAAACCCTAATTTTTTTTAATGCCGTGAACAATATTTGGTACATCATGGGTGATGAAGGTTGTAGTCAAGTTTAATCAGAATCATGTGTGTCGTTTCAGAGAAGAAAGCAAATACCTATTTTTGGAAGGGAGGGGGTGGAGGGGTGGGTTTGTGGGGGGGGGGGGGGCGGCAAACCTGGGCTCACTTTGACCCCCCCTCCCGTAGATCCCTTCAGGCCTTGATTATATATACTGTATATATATTTTAAATGCCGTGGACAAACTTTGTTACAACATGGGCGATGAAATTTGTGGTCAGGTTTCATCGAAATAGTGTGTGTAGTTTCAGAGGAAAAAGCACGTACCTACCTTGGGGGGGGGGGGGGGGGGGGTCAATTTTTGCAGTATGTGTTTGCAATATTTTTTTAAAGCTGTGAACAAACTTGAGCTGCAAGTTACCAAATATCATATTAGCCAAATTTATTCACATTCCCATCAGCAGTTTCGGAGAAGAAGTTGCAAGTGTTTATGGACTGATGACACACCATCCCATAAGCTCTCCAGAACTACGTTCTAGGTGAGCTAACTTGAGCGAAGTCGATGGCGTGCCATTGCAAATCCATACACTTCCCCCTAAAGCAAAGATGAAAGATGGCAAAAAGTTCCACCAGAATTGATCTAATATCAAATTTTGAGTAAAAATAATTTTCCCTCGTTTTGACCGGTGATCCTAAATCCGCATCCTCTGGGGAAGGAACCGGACGACAAACCCAAAAAAATCGTTACATATTTCATGCGTCCCCCAATATTGATTGCATATGCAAAGATTCATTTTAAAATGTGTAAAAAAAAAAAAGAATAAATAGCACCGCAAAGTGGGCGTAACCCCTCAGCCCATGCATGGTGGAAACCAATTTCAAGAAGGCTGCCGTGGAGGCCATATTGAAAATCGCAGCGTGCCCATTTTCGAAAGGAACCTTCCCCTACTCAACCCCAACACACACTGCAAACAGGGATTTCATCGGACAAGCCGTTCTGCTCGAAATTGACGGAAACCAATTTCAAGATGGCTGCCGTGGCGGCCATATTGAAAATCGCAGTGCGCCCATTTTCGAAAGGAACCTTCCTCTACTCAACCCCAACACATACTGCAAAAATGGATTTAATCGGACAAGCCGTTATGCTCAAAATTGACGGAAACCAAAAGTTTACGGACGCCTGGATGGCTGCCGTGGCGGCCATATTGAAAATCGCAGCGCGCCCATTTTCGAAAGGAACCATCCTCTACTCAACCCCAACACACACTGCAAAAATGGATTTAATCGGACAAGTCGTTCTCCTTGAAATTGACGGAAACCAAAAGTTGACGGATGCCCAGACGCCCGTGACGACAATACCCCATAGCCCAATTTGGGCAGAGGGGTGAAAAGTGCCCAAGTCTCCATAAAAATACTCCATAAAAGTGCCTTTAGCATGGATTACAAGCTACGTCAAGTTGGATGGGGAGTGTTGGTGAACAACGTCTTTCCACAGATTATCAATGGGATTCAAGTCCGGGCTTTGGCTGGGCCACTCAAGGACTTTCACGTTCTTGTTATGAAGCCATTCCAGTGTTGCTTTGGCTGTATGCTTGGGGTCATTGTCCTGTTGGAACCTAAATCTTCACCGCATCTAAGGTCTTTTGCATTCTGAAGCAGGTTCTCTTCAAGGATTTGCCTGTATTTTGCTCCATTCATTGTTCCCTCAATCTTTGCAAGTCTCCCAGTCCCTGCCTCTGAAAAGCATCACCATAGCACGACGCTGCCACCACCATGCTAGGAATGGTGTTAGATTGGTGATGAGCTGTGCTCAGTTTCCTCCACCCGTATTTCTTTGCATTCAGGCCAAATAATTCAATTTTCGTCACATCAGACCACAAAATATTTTGCCTCATGCTCTCAGTCTTTAACGTGCGTTTTTGCAAACTCCAGGCGTGCTGTCATCCTTTTTTTTCAGGAGTGGCTTCTGTCTGGCCATTCTCCCATAAAGCCTAGATTTGTGAAGTTTTGCAGAGACTACTGTCCTGACAGGTTCTCCCATCTCAGCCAAGGAACTCAGTAGTTCTGTCAGAGTGGTCATTGGGTTCTTGATCACCTCCTGGACCAAGGTTCTTCTTGGTTGGATGGCCAGCACGAGGAAGAGTCTGGGTAGTTCCATATTCTTTCCATTTCCCAATGATGGAGCTCACTATGCTTTTGGGACCTTTCAACACTCCAGACATTGTTTTTTACCCTTCCCCAGATATATGCCTCCTCACAATTCTATCTCAGAGTTATATGGACAGTTCCTTGGACTTCATGGTAGAGTTTCTGCTTTGCCATGCCCTGTCAACTGTGGGGCCTTATATAGAAAGGTGTGTTTTTCTAAATCATGTCCACTCTCCTTTTATTTATCTCCTATTATTTTTAAATCATGTACACTCTTTCTAAATCTCTCCGAAAAGACCGACTGGGCAACCCTCCCTATCTACTTTCTCAAATATCCTCTCCAAGAAGTTCTGTCATTCAAGCTTTTGGGTCTCACTATCTGCCATGATCCTTTATGGGAAAACCACATTTCCAAGCTGGACTCCAAAGCCAGTCGCCAACTGGGCACACCTGAGCTCCTCACCACATACAACAGCTTCACACTGTTGAAACCAAAGCTTTCAGAATAATTGGAATCTCCTGCGATGAAGGTAACTCCAGGGGCCTTTCACTCACTCGCCGCAGGCAGGTTGGTGGTCTTCGTCTTCTACCGACTCCTCTCCGGCCTTGCACCCCCAGCTCTCTCTGTGACCTGTCCCCCAAATATTCCTACAGGTCGCACAAGATCTGCCAGCAACCCCCTTATGGTTAAACTGCCAAAATCAAGACTCTATTCACCTTCACTCTTTCATTCCTCTTTTCCCCCGCCTCTGGAACAAACTCCCTCACTCTCTTCAATCCCACTCCTCCCTCCAGGTCTTTGAAACAGCTGTTCACCACCATCTCTTGTCTTATCTTCCCCCATCCAAAACCTTGATTTTTTCTACCCCCGTTAATTCACCCCAGATACACTTTTTTGAAATACAGATTTCTTTCCTGGAAGTCCAAGCAGTGTCCATGCGTTTTTTTACCTCTTCAACCCCCCCACCCCCTTCCCATGCCTCCTCCCCCCAAGCCCTCTCCCTCCCACAGATCTCCCGATGTCCCTGCTCTCCATCTTATCTCCCGCTCCCTTTATCATATGTTTTATGTGTCAGTTTGTCTTTTTATGATCAATGTTAGCTCTTACACGAGCCTCGATCTTGTATACTAATAAAAAAGAAAAAAAAAAGTGATTCTTCATCATTGAGTGATATGGCCAACGAGGCGGAGGTATGCTCTCGACTGAGTGCTGTTCTCGTTAAAAAGGTAATCATACGTGTTTGTGGTTTATATTTTTACTGCTGGTTGGGCCTGCTCCCACGAAAAAGGCACGATAAGCCATTTATACATGTTAACACGTTTTGTCAAGGTGGAAACACCCCTTGGGGAGGGGGGGATTATTATTACCTCTGCCACCAAAGGTTAATGGAGGTTATGTTTTCACTCCTGTCTGTTTGTCTGTCCGTTTGTTTGTTTGTTCGTTTGTTTGTGAACAAAATATCTCAAAAGGTTGTGGACAGATTCGGACAAAATTTGGCAAAGATGTAGCGTATGTCACAAGGACTAAATGATTAGATTTTGGTGAAGGTCTGGATTCGGATCCAGCTACTAGAAGTTTTAAAGTGATTCTTCAGCATTGGGAGATAAGGCCAAAAACAATACATAGCAGGATATCTCAAAAAGTTAGGAATGGATTTGTACGAAACTTGGTGGAGAGGTTGGGTGTCTGACCAGGATGATTCGATTCGATTTTGTGAAGATTTGAATATGGATTCAGACATGATAATTATTTAATTGTTTAATGGATTCTTCACCAATGGGAGATTGGGCCAAAAACGATACACAGCGGGATATCTCAAAAAGGTATGGATGGATTTGGACGAAACTTGGTGGACAGGTTGTGTATGTGACACGGAAGATTCGATTCAATTTTGTTGAAGATCCGGATCCAGCCAGTTGAATTTTTTAAAGTGATTCTTCACCATTGAGTGATATGGCCAACCAGGCAGAGGTATGCTCTCTACGAAGTGCCATTCTAGTTAGTAATAATATTGCTTTGTTATAACATTCATATTATTAAGCCTGGTTAATTAAGTTAATTAAGTCACATATTAAGCCTGGTGTTGGGCTAGCGGCTAGGGTGCCAGCTTAGGATCCTAGGATCCTGGGTTCGAATCCCGGTCGATCGCTGAATTAACGCCAGGGGGGTTGACTCAGCCTGTCATCCCTCCGAGGTCGGCTAAATGAGTACCAGTTCAGTGGTAATTCCTTACGACACACAGGGTTGGTGGCAGGAAGGGCATCCGGCCGTAAAACATTGCTTCAAAAAGGGGACCAAAAAACAACAACAACCACGGTCCCCGGAAAAGGCCAACCCCCGCTTTGCGGGGAAAAATGGCCTCTAAAAGGTGTTTTTTAAAAATAACATTCATATTATGCTTTTGTTGTAAGAAGCGGCCTTGGAAAAACGCCACGATGAAGCTATCTTAACATATACACCTCAACAAGCAACCCATTGGTGAGGAATACCTTCTTGGTGGAGAAAATCCCCTTGGGGAGGACGACAAATGAATTCACGATAACTTTCATTGTTTGACCCCTTGGCCTCCTGTCAAGTTTGGTTGACATTGTATAAGTAACGACCAAATGTATCACGGTCAAAAATCGTCAGTGTTACGGATTTGGCCCTTCCGTGGTTGTGGTTTCCATCCACTTGTAACATTTCTGGTTATGTATTATTAATCTTATCGGGGTTAAAAGGTTAAAAGCGCTCATGGTAAAAATGACAGGAAATCGGACCGTGACCCGGAAGACAAAGGGAGAGGAGGAAGAAGAGGTGGTGAGGAAAAGGTCGTGGAAGACGTGTGGCGAAGCTCCGTACCTAGCGTGGTCGAGCGTACATCGCGAGTGAACTTTGAGTCCTTGAAAGGAATATCGTGCGATTGGCGTTATCACCGGACTATTGAGGAACCTGCATAGCCAGGTATCGGCATTGAGGTTCCGGAGAATCCTTGCCGAGAGGCTCCGGCTCGAGTGAGCCGTCCGCCATTCGGCCGCGCACGCTGCGTCCACCGAAGAAGGTTTTGGTACGCGACAACTTTTCTCATCCTCCGGCCGTCTGCCGGGGATGCGTGTGCGAAAGCGGCGTTTGAAGGTTACACGGCGGTTCGCTGATGGAACGGCGAACGTGTACGTCGGCACGCGTCTTTGGGGATTTTCCATTCTACCGCGAGTTTGCTGGGTGTTGGACCACGTGACTTCTGTGCCGCTTCGACCGCCTATGCCTCGATTGATCTCGATCGGACATTGTTCCCACGATCGCTGGAGCGAATCAACTTCGCCTTGGAGAGTTATAGAGACATTGGGGAGTGCCGTGAGTTTGAGATAAGTACTGTACCATCTTAAGATTTTGATTGTCTGGATTTGCTATCGTTATTGGTGATGTTATTCCTGTGTGATTTTTTATATATTATTGGTTTGTTTATAACCATTGGTGTGGTTTCCTTATTGATTTCGACACGGAATAATATATATTTTCTGCCATGGCTCCTCCCGGGGTTCGGAGGTATACCGAGACCAGGAGGTCGGGGAAGAACCCGTAACATCAGACAGACAAAAAGACAGACAGACACCAAATTGCATGCTTTAGTATGATTTGTAAAAATATTTTAAAAATAAAAATAATTCCAATTTGACATTATGGGGTATTATGTGGAGATCAGTGACAAAAAAACCCTCAATTTAATGCATTTTAAGTTCAGGCTGCAACACAACAAAATGTGAATACTTTCTGAAGGCACTGTAAATACAAGAATAATAATAATAATATTATTATTATTATTCCATCCCATAACCTGTCCTTGATAGTATTAAATATGATAATTATTATTATACATGAATATTTTCTGCTCGTTTTAAACCTCACTAGGAAATACCAACTCCCTCCGGGAGCGAATTATGGTGTCTGTGAAATGTCTTGAAGTACCTCATATAAAAATAAAATAAAATGCATTCTGCTTGCAGCTCTCCATCCCCTCCTCATATTCAAATTCGATTGAGACAAATATTCATGCATTACTTTGCCTTTTGTCTGGGTCATCTCTCCCAACCTGACACGGTAAGGGGCCAGTTTTAATAGTTCCTATTACTCGCTCACTAGTACCCTCAGGTCGTGTGAAAATGGAGAATGGAGATTTTGATGCTCAAGGGTACAATTCGACAAGGCTTAAACATACATACAATTGGTGCATATTATTATTGATTAGTCATCGTTGTTTCCAGAATACAGTCACGTGAAAAAGTAAGTACACCCCATGTAAAGTTTTGACTTTTTCAACATATTTCAACATACAGCTATTTGATCTTCATTTCAACAATATTGATAGATAAAGGTGATATAATATAACAAATATCATGAAACATTTACATTTTTTAGTCCATTTTATAATTTAAATAAACATAAATGCAAATTTCGTATGTGGAAAAAGTAAGTACACCCTTGGCTCTAATAGGTGGTATTGCCCCATTTGGCAGAAACAACCTCAAGTAGGCGTTTCTTACAACTGTCTACCAGTCTCTGACATCGACTGGGAGAAATTTTTGCCCACTCCTCCATGCAGAATTCTTACAGCTGTGCGATGTTTGAGGGGTTTCTTGCATGCACAGCTCGTTTCAAATCCCCCCACAACATCTCGATGGGATTTAGATCCGGGCTTTGTCTTGGCCATTCCAGAACCCTCCATTTCTTTCTTTTCAGCCATTCCTTGGTGTATTTACTGGTATGTTTAGGGTCATTGTCATGTTGCAAGGGCCACCTTCGGTTGAGCTTCAACTTTCCGACAGATGGCCTCACATTATCCTCAAGCACCCTATGGTACAATGAAGAATTCATAGTGGATTCTATGATGGTGAGCTGCCCAGGCCCTGATGCAGCAAAGCTGCCCCAAACCATAATATTTCCACCACCATGCTTTACAGTTGGTATCAGGTTCTTGTGGTCAAATGCTGTCTTTGGTTTTCGCCAAACATGTCTTCTGGTACTGTGGCCAAATAGCTCTACCTTTGACTCATCTGTCCAGAGCACATTGTTCCAGAAGTGCTGGTCTTTGCCTAGGTGTTCATTGGAAAACTTTAGTCTTGCCCTGATGTTTTTTCTGGACATCAAAGGTTTCCTCCTGGCACACCTCCCATGTAGATCAAATTTGTGCAGCCTCTTTCTAATGGTAGCCTCGTGCACTTTGACATCAACAGTGGCAAGAGCTATCTGCAGGTCCCGTGGTGACATTCTGGGGTTCTTCGAAACTTCTTTCAGCATCTTGCGGTCTGGTCTCAGGCTGAACTTGCTGGGGCGGCCTGGCCTGAACAAGTTGGCAGTTGTTTTGGAATCTTCTCCACTTGTAGATGATCTTCCGGACAGTCGAATGATGGATTTCAAATTGTTTGGAGATCTTTTTAAATCCCTTCCCAGACTCGTAGGCATCTATAACCTTCTTTCTGAAAACCTCAGAGAGCTCTTTTGATCTCGGAATGGTGACGCCGCACACTTCAACAACAAAGAGCAAACCAAACTAAATGTCTGAGGTTTAAATAAGACAGGTTCCTCCAAGATGCTCTCTAACGATGTTCTAATCATTTGCACCTGAGCTGGTGCACCTGATTCTAATTTTAGATATTTGAAGTAGTGATAAATGTAGGGGTGTACTTACTTTTTCCACATGCGAAATTTGCATTTATATTTATTTAAATTATACAATGGACTTCAAAATGTAAATGTTTCATGATATTTGTGATATTATATCACTTTATCTATCAATATTGTTGAAACTAGGACGTGCCCGTACATGGGTGCCCGTTCCTTGCCAAAAAAAAATAAAAAAATGTCTTCGCCCATGGTGCCCATGGGCCCATGGGCGTGCCCGTAAGTGCGTGATGTGACCGTACAATGAATGTATCGCCCCGACGCCGCAGCTCGGATGGCGCTGCAGTTAATCGGGCCTGTATCGGCAGAGTTATTATAAACGTGTACTACAATCGATCGTACCTTACAGCGTCTGCTCGCCACGTTCAGCATCAGTACGTCGTCACTATGACTATCCGTAAGTCCGGAAGTGACGTCCTCATTTGACTGTCCGGAAGGTCGCATATCGCAGTTACGATGAATCGCAAATTAGTTTTAAAACATAGTTTAACGCCAACATAGCGCCAACATAGTTTGCCAACGTGAAATAAATGAATACGCTCTCAAATGTGCCGTCCGAGGCAGAGTCTGTTCGCCACGTTCGGCACACGTGATAGCTCGCTGCTCTCTGATTGGTTGAATCGTTTTTTGGACATAGCTCGCTAACTACTTCTCCGATTAATATGAAACCTTGAAAAGGCACATCCTCAGGTCCCCAGCAATATACCTGGCAAGTTTCAAGTATATCGGACCCGTGGTTGTCGAGAAACAGCGGTCACAGACAAACAAACACACAGACACACACACAGACACACACACAGACACACACACAGACACACACACAGACACACACACAGACACACACACAGACACAGAGATTACTGGAATTATAGATAGATGAAGATCAAATAGCTGTATGTTGAAATATGTTGAAAAAGTCAAAACTTTACATGGGGTGTACTTACTTTTTCACGTGACTGTATATTCAGGTTTAAGGTAAAAGAGAAGGTTGTTGACGAGGCTATGCACAGGAATTATGAAGCAAGAACGAGGCACTGCAAATGAGAAAACTAAAGTTTCAAATCAATAATGGATGGTTTTTTGGGGGTTTTTTTAAATCAGGCCAAGCGAAAAAGCGACATCACAAAAGCAAGAGAATTTCGAGATGTTGGCAGAGCAACAGGGAAAGGTGACAAAATATGGCCCTTCATATTGCCACGTACAGGAAAAAGCATTCCCTCTTATGATACCAACACGTACCAGATGGCGGTGAGTTCATTTCATCCCTTTGCTGGTTAAGGCTGCAGACGTCCACAATCCTGATTCCCTCCTCTCCCAGCTCGATGCGACGTCCTCCCTGCGGTCCATCCACGGCGTCCAGGGAGATCAACTTTTTGGCACAGCTGGCGAGCTCCAGGCTGATGGCGCTCAGCATAGAGTACAGAACGTCCACCAGCACGGGCCTTCCCACATCGGTGCTCTGCAGTTTCCAGAGCGATTCAACGAAAAACTTGAGCTCAGCATACATCGAAAAAGGAAGCCTTTGCTTAGCTAGTGAGAATAGTTCCGTTCTCATGGTCGGTGACTCGGCACAGGCGATGAATATTCCTTTGCTTTGCATGTCCAGCTCGGTTACCACCGCCTGAGCAGTCTCCCTTTTCAAGCCTCGAGCTTGCAGCCAGGCTGGAAAGGTATTTGTTTCATCCATGATCTGCCGAGGAAATAACACGTTCAATTACACTACTCTTGTCTGTTGTTGCACAAACAGCGTTTTAAGAGCTTCATTATCTCACATCCTTATGACTGCTCTGCGCTGCATTAATCTAATCTTAATTTGCTTGTACCAACCAAAAGTTTCACCGAGATATCAGAAAACATCACAGAGCAGTCAGTACAAACCTTGTTGCCAAATACCGAGTGAAAGAGATATTTGTTGTGATTGTATGGAGGTGCTAACACAAAGCAAGACCAGTAATTAATCCGTAGCTTATCCATCCTCGATAGCGCGAGCATGTCAAGTGAAAATAAGTTTCACACTTTACTTGTGTTTATTTTATAATTTGTTTCTCTTTTGTCCATAACACTTTAAGCTTTCTGGAGTGTGTTACAAATGAAAAAACTATCAAGATGAATACAGGTTTTAACGGCTGACAGTTTACAAGAATATTCCACGCACGATGGCAGGCAAAGTGAAGCTTCTGTTTCAGTTAGTTATTAGCCCGAAATTCCGGAAGGGTGGGAGATGGGGATCAGGAGGGTGGGGGGAGAGGGGGAGTGCAGGGGAGGGGAGTCAAGTGTACCCAATTGACTCTGTCAATTGTGCTTTAGAAAACCAGCAACTCGGGAGTTCATAGAACACAATACATCACACAGTGTTCAAGGATATACTGTTTTTCAATTTTAATAAAACAATGATTTTAAAGTTCATTAAAAAAAATATCCAGAAGTTTAGTGCTATTGAAGTAGTCTTATACACCACACTATTTAACACATCCAAGTACTGCTAAGCTGAAGGTACTTGGAAATTCAAGCAAGGTGATTTGTGTTCTACAGTGTTCAAGTATGTAATTCAATTTAAACAATAAAGGGCAATCAGAGATTGCAGACCCTCGCCAGGATGTGTTTTCAGTGGTTTTAATGTATGAATGAATGAATGATCATTTTAAGGCCATTTTCCCGCTAGAGCGGGGGTTAGCCTTTGGGGCCCCATGAAAATCATGGTTCCCTGTTTGAGGCAATGTTTTTATGGCCGGATGCCCTTCCTGACGGCAACCCTTGGTCACGCTCTTACGATGCGCAGGGACACGGTGTACCTATTCTAAATCGGGGTACACACTGTGATCATTCATCCCAGCAAGCTGGTACTCAATTTGCCGACCTCGGAAGGATGACAGGCTGAGTCAACCCCCCTGGCGTTAATTCAGCGATCGACCGGGATTCGAACCCAGGATCCTAAGCCGGCACCCTAACCGCTAAGCCAACACCAGGCTTTTGTGTTAAAACAAATATGGCGGCCGAACCACGTGACCGATGACATCACTATTATTATTTTTTTCTCCACCAATTTATCCCTAGATTATGCTCACGAAATTTCATCTTGATCGGATGAAGTTTTGTACTTGTCGAATTATGACGTCATAATGGAGGCACCTATGACATCATCATTAACATATTTTATTCCCCATGGAGAGTTCTTTACAATGAACCATCTCATTTTTTCTATTCAGCACTTTCGGAGATAGAGGTGCAAGGTTTGTCGGTTTTTCCAAGATGGCGGCCGAACCACGTGACCGATGAGGTCATCATTTTTTTTTTTTTTCCTCCACCAGTTTGTGCCGACATGGCACTCAAGAAATTGCATCTTGATTGAATGAAGTTTTGTACTTGTCAAATTATCGAATTATGACGTCATAATGGAGGCCTTGGGCCTGGAGAGTTAAAAATTGGGCACAGTCTATTCCAAGGCAAGACAAATATGTGTGTAAAGTATGGCGATTCTCGGTGCAACGATGTAGACGTAGTACTGCGCACAAACAGACAGACAAATAGACAGACAGACAAACAGACAGACAAACCAACCAACCAACATACTTGCCGGAATCTTTTCCAGCAAGTAACAAACGGACTCAAATGCAATACCCTCTCCTCTGGCGAGGGTAACTAGAATGGCACTCAGTAGTGAGCATACCTTCCTCGGCTGAACAGTTTACGTTTTGTATCCCACTTATCGGTCAGATCTGGATCCGGACCTGAACGAAAATCTAATCGGCATGTTCTTGTCACTTACCCAAGTCATTCACCAAGTTGTCATGTCGTCCAGAACTTTTTGAAATTCTAGAAGGTCCTAAAGGGTAATTCAAATGGCGTTCAAAAGGTAATTCTCGAGGATAATTCCAAAGGGTTCCAGAGGATAATTCTATGGTTGTAAAGGGAATTATACATTAGAACCCTTTAGAATTAATCACAGCGGGTTAGAAAGCTTCTTCTTCTTTATTTTTGACGGACAGAAGGAAGGACAACGCCAAATATTGGAGCAGCTTCACCGCCTAATAATTAACTCACTCCTCTCTGTGCATGCGCGATCGGGACAAATTCAGAGCCAAAGTACTGCTAAACTACAGGTATAACATAAAACTATAACAAAAAGACCGACTGAACAACCCTCCCATCTACTTTTTTTTTTTTTTTTGTTTTTTTTTTGTTTTGTTTTGTTTTGTTTTGTATACAAGATCGAGGCTCGTGAAAGAGCGAACATTAATCACACAGAAAGACAAACCGACACATAAAACATATAACATCGGGAGCGGTAGACAAGATGGGGAGAGAGGGGGAAGGACACAAACACAACATTTGAGAGCAGGGACCGAGAGACATGGAGACATCGAGAGATCTGAGAGAGGGCGAGGGCTTTGGGGGGGGGGGGGGCATGGGAAGGGGGCGGTGGGAGAGGTATAAAACATATGGACACTGCCAGGACTTCCAGGAAAGAAGTTGGAATTTCAAACAAGGTGGATCTGGGGTGAATTAGCGGGGGTAGAAAAGATCAAGGTTTTGGATGGGGGAAGATAAGAGATGGTGGTGAACAGCTGTTTTAAAGACCTGGAGGGAGGAGTGGGATTGAAGGGAGTGAGGGAGTTTGTTCCAGAGGCGGGAGAAAAGAGGAATGAAAGAGTGAAGGTGAGCAGAGAGTCTTGATTTTGGCAGTTTAACCATAAGAGGGTTGCTGGCAGATCTTGTGCGACCTGTAGGAATATTTGGGGGACAGAGCACAGAGAGAGCTGGGGGTGCAAGGCCGGAGAGGAGTCGGTAGAAGACAGAAAGACCACCTACCTGCCTGCGGTGAGTGAGTGAAAGGCCCTCAGAGATAGCTTCATCGCGGGAGATTCCAATAATTCTGAAAGCTTTGGTTTCAACAGCGTGAAGCCGAGCTAGGTGTGAGGCAGGAGCACCGGCCCATAGGGGAGAACAGTATTCCATTGAGCTGCGGATGAAAGCCTTGTATGTGGTGAGGAGCTCAGGTGTGCCGAGGAAGGACTTCGCACGACGGAGGATGCCCAGTCGGCGACTGGCTTTGGAGGCCAGCTTGGAAATGTGGTTTTCCCAAGAAAGATCATGGCAGATAGTGAGACCCAAAATCTTGAGCGACAGAACTTCTTGGAGAGCATTGTTGAGAAAGTAGATGGGAGGGTTGTCCAGTCGATCTTTTCGGAGAGACATAGTAAGAGTGTGAGATTTGTCAGGATTGAAAGACATGTTCCACTTGTTTGACCAGTCTGTGATTTTGTCCAGGTCTTCAGAGAGTGAGGAGGCAGCAGACTGCCGATCTGAGGGAAGAGGAATGGAGCGGCAGAGAGTGGAGTCATCAGCAAAGAGATAGAGAGGATTTTCGAGAGAGTCAGAGAGATCATTGATGAAGACCAGAAAAAGCACGGGGCCCAGAACACTGCCTTGGGGAACTCCAGCCTGAACAGGAAGAGGAGATGAGAGAAACCCATTCAGGGCCACACGTTGACGACGACTAGAGAGGAAGTCCGCCAGCCATGCGTGGAGATTTCCATGGATACCAAAGGAGGAGAGTTTGGTGAGCAGAGCGGGGTGCCAGACCGTGTCGAAGGCACGTGATATGTCGAGGGAGACAGCTCTAATTTCCTGTTTGGCATTGAGGACCTCCATCCATTGTTGAGACAGCAGAAGCAGCATGTCCAGAGTAGAGTGACCTGGTCTGAAACCAAATTGATGATCAGAGATCAAGCCATTGGAGAAGAGGAAAGATTTCATATCCGAAGCAATGATGGATTCCATGACTTTGCTGATAATTGGGAGAAGGCTGATTGGTCTGTAGTTGCTAGGATCTGTTTTTGCACCTTTTTTGTGCAAAGCGGTGATGTTGGTTGATTTCCAAGCAGATGGCAGTTGACCTTGAGCAAAAGAGAGGGTGAAGAGAACAGAGAGGGGGTGAGATAGAGCGGCAGAGCAGGATTTTAGGACCCGTGGGCTGATGCCGTCGGGTCCAGTTGCAGAATCAGAGTCGAGGGTTGACAGAAACTTTTCCACCTTGTCAGGAGGAAAGGACACGGAGTCCAGGAGCAGCAGGGTACGACTGGGTATGGTGGGTACAGAGAGGGATGGGTTTGGGACACAAGATTTAGAGGCAAACACAGAGTTGAGGCATTCAGCTTTTTCACGTGCGGAGTCAGCTGTGTAGCCGTTTGAGGTAAGGGAGGGGATGGAGGGGGAACAAACACCAAAAACGGATTTGACCAGACGCCACCAGGATTTGGAAGAGGGAGACAGATAAGAGAGTTCGGTCTTGAGAACGGAGAGATATTGTTTCCTGGCTCTCCTGAGGGTGGACACACACTTGTTTCGGGCTTTGTGAAAGGAAATGAGATTTCCTTCCGTTGGATTTGCTTTCCAGGAGACGAAGGCAAGTTGTTTCTGGGCAACAGCCTCACCACAAGATTCCGTGTACCATGGACGGGAGGAAGGGTATGACAACTGAAGACGAGATGGGATAAATCTGTGCATGAGAGAGAGCAATTTACTTTGGAAGAATTCCCAGGATGAGTTGATGTCAGAGGTGGTAGAGATGGGAGACCAGTCCAGATGATTGATGGCTGCTTGAAGACCGTGCCAGTTGGCCTGAGTGAAATGCCAGACTCGTCGACGCTGAGCAGGCTCCCTGAGGATGGTCAGAGAGATGTCCACTTTAACAAGGACATGATCAGATGATCCGATCGGAGCAGAAGAAGAGCAGCAGACATTTTCAGGGAAGTTAGTCATAACCAAGTCCAGAAGAGAAGATGTTCTGTTGACTGAGATCCGGGTCGGGAAATTGACAGATTGTGTCAGTCCCAGTGAGTCGCAGAAGTCCTTTGCTGAAGAGCCATGGCTGGTGAGAGAGGTACCCACACCCAGCCAACTGGCATGGTGACAATTGAAATCACCACATATGAGGAAGAGAGAGTTGGGATGAGTAGATAGAAGTTGGTCCATATCATCAGACAGCGAGATGTAGATGGAGTCATCACTGTTTGGTGGACGGTACAACACACATATGAACAAGAGGTGGGAGCGAAGGGGAAGCCGTAGCCAGAGGTATTCCTGGGGGTGAGGTGGAGAGAGTGCAGTGCAGGGCGAGTGAGGAAGAGAGTTTTTGATAAAGATAGCAACCCCGCCTCCAGGACGAGGCTCAGGTCTATCATACCGGAGGAGGGAGTAGCCCGGGAGAGATACTATGGAATCAGAGACATCATAAAGGAGGAAAGTTTCTGTTAAGCAGATCACGTCTGGTTTGACAGAAGCAACCTGTATGGAGAGATCAGTTAAGTTTGAACGAAGGCCCCGGATGTTTGAGGTCCATACCGTTAATGAAGAGGAAGGGGGAGCATCAGATACAGAACAGGGGGGAGGAGGGGTAGGGTAAGATGTGGAAGAGGTGGAAGAGATAGGGAGAGCTGTTGAAGGTGTGTCAGAGATGTCAGAATAGCTCGGAGAAAGGGAAGGATGGGGCGGACAAAAGGTTTGATGGTGATTGGGTGAGCCACAATGAGGTGTTATTTGAGGAGGGGGAAGAGCGAGGCAGAAGGTTGGGGGAGATGGAGGTGAGAGTTTGAAGGGGGAAGAAGCGGGGAGGACGCTTTGAGGAGGGGGAGTGAGAGGGGGGAAATTGAGAAGCAATGAGGGTGGGGAGATTTGAAGGGGAGGGGTGAGGGGGGAGTTTGGGAGGGAAGGGACAAGGGGAGGGATTTGAAAGGGATGGGATATGGGGGAGATTTGGAGGGGAGGGGTGAGGCAGGAGTCTAGGAGGGGAGGGGCGAGGGGGCGTCTTGGCGGGGAGGGGTGAGGGGGTAGTTTAGGAGGGAGGGGGCAAGGGGGGAGATTTGAAAGGGATGGGTGATGGGGAAGATTTGGAGGGGAGGGGTAATGGGGAAGATTTGGAGGGGAGGGGTAATGGGGAAGATTTGGAGGGGAGGGGTGAGATTGGATTTTTGAAAGTGTACGATTTATGGGAAACGAACATTTATTGCAAAATGAGTTTCTTGTGACCTTCGAGTTAAAAATACGTTTAAGGACGCTGGATGGAGGATGGAGTGCAGGAGAGTTTAGGGAATGTAGAAAAAAGGCACTATAGGAGATGGATATTTTTTTGGGGATGAATTGATTTGGTGAGCAAGTCGAAAGCAGCCTTTTAAAGAAGAAGAAGAAAAAGGTGTTATAAAATATGACGGAATACATAACTTGAGGGGAAAGTGTAAACATTGAAGGTTAATGAGTGAAAACTATCTGGGGAAATGGGGGAGAAACACGTGGTCGAAGAACGAACGAACGAATAAGAATGAATAAACGAATGAGAACAGAGAAGGAAATGTTGTTTGTTTGTTTGTTTTTTTGTTTGTTTTTTTTTTTTTTAGTTGAGTTGAGATTTACACAAGGAAGTAGGCTATGGGTGAAAAGCCTGGGAATACAGAGAACGAAAGTTATTGGATCACAAACGACGGACCGCTGAGAGAAAAACAAAGCCTCAAGGTTGTACAGTGCACACTGTACAAGGCCTCAAGACACGACACGGCAAACAGACGATCAATTTATGAAAGATAAACACCGAGAAACAACCAAAGTTGCACACAATAACTTCACACACCGAAAGATAAATACAGTTTCGACAAAATACAATTGTGAACAGACTTAACTTCGAAAAACGTGGAGACCGTGTGGAGCTTCGAAAATCCCTCCCACCGTCTCCGAGATCTCGCGAGATCTCCAAGTTGGCACTTTCTGAACAATCCTCTCCAAGAAGTTCTGTCACACAAGCTTTTGGGTCTCACTGTCTGCCATGATCTTTCCTGGGAAAACCACATTTCCAAGCTGGCCCCCAAAGCCAGTCGCCGACTGGGCCTCCTCCGTCGTGCGAGGTCCTTCCTTGGCACACCTGAGATCCTCACCTCATACAAGGCTTTCATCTGCAGCTCAGTGGAATACTGTTCTCCCCTCTGGGCCGGTGCTCCTGCCTCACACCTAGCTCGTCTTCACACTGTTGAAACGAAAGCTTTCAGAATCATTGGAATCTCCCGTGATGAAGCTGATTGTGAGGGCCTTTCATTCACTCACTGCAGGCAGGTTGGTGGTCTTTCTGTCTTCTACCGACTCCTATCCGGCCTTGCTCCTCCAGCTCTATCTGTGCTCTGTCCCCCAAATATTCCTACAGGTCGCACAAGATCTGCCAGCAACCCTCTTATGGTTAAACTGCCAAAATCAAGACTCTCTGCTCACCTTCACTCCTTCATTCCTCTTTACTCCCTCCTCTGGAACAAACTCCCTCACTCTCTTCAATCCCACTCCTCCCTCCAGGTCTTTAAAACAGCTGTTCACCACCATCTCTTATCTTCCCCCATCGAAAACCTTGATCTCTTTTACCCCCGTTAATTCACCCCAAATCCACTTAAAAAAAAAAAGAAATACCGACTTTTTTTCTTTCCTGGAAGTTCCAGGAGTGTCCAATGTCCATGTGTTTTATACTTTCCCACCCCTCCCCCCCCCCTTCCAATGCCACTTCCCCCCAAGCCCTCTCCCTCCCACAGATCTTCCGTTGTCCCTGTTCTCTGCTGTTGTACTTGTGGGCTTCCCTCTCTCTCCCCATCTTGTCTCCAGCTCCCTTTTTTGTATGTTTTGTGTGTTCGTTTTTTTTTTTTGTGATTGATGTTAGCTCGTACACGAGCCTCGATCTTGTATAGAAAACAAAACAAAACAAAAAAAAACTGATATCAAGTTGTTCCTCTATCATAAACTTTTAAGACAGACAGACTCGAACCAATTGCTTATATTAACTCTTTGCGTGTGCGGGATAATGATGAGGGAATATGATGGAGACTTCCATCCTGATGCCGTGGACACAAAGGCCTTCAAAATCAATGGACTCTCACGCGATAAAGGCGAGACTCTGGACTTGTCAATCTTGCATCGGAGAAGGATCGGTCAACTATATCTGTCCGTCCACAGTCTCCTTTCTGGTCTTGCACCTTATGCCTTTCCATGCCCCACTTCAAGATGGCAGTTCACCTCATCGGGTCGTGCCCCTCAACACTCATGATCTTTTCTACCCCGATTAACCCTCCCCAAGACCAATTCAACCTTGAATGAATTCGATGACAGAAAGCAATTTCAGACACATGTACACGTCTTGCAATGTCTCTCAAAAGCTATTAGTTATTTTTTTCCTCATATTAAAAAGTCAAAGCTTGCATGTATTTATTTAGGCTCCTGAAAATGCATTAATTTATCAGTTTTGCGTGTTTAATGGTCCCAAAGGACCCCACCTTGGCCAGGGAACATTTTGGCCCGCCTTTCACTAACAGGCTGGTGAGGCCTGGTGTTCGACTTAAGATTATTTCAGCAGGAATTGGAAATTTGTCCATGGTGCGGGTGTTAACGATCACTTGGGGTGTGTTCTGTTAGCAAGCGGGTTGCTATCGCTTTCCAAGCCGCTCGCTCCTTCATTCAGAAAGTGCAGCAAGCGATTAAGGAAGGTGCTCCATTCGGTTAGCAAAAATGGCCGCCGTAGTCGGATTGAAAACGATACTACAACCAATGAAATGCTCAGAGGCATATCTCTGCCAAGGTTGCTCGTAATATGATTGAAACATGCATTTCATACTTAAATTTTTACTTCTACTTTTTCAAGATCGACAATCATACAACCCCCCACCCTCTTCCCAAATGTGCATCATGGTAGGGTCCATAAATAAGTTCAGTAAATGGCTCCTCCTACCGACTCTCCGTTTATTACTCCTCTACTAGTTTCACCAGAGGGGACCATAGATTTGCTCTCCGTCCTACCTGTTATTTTTGAGACTTTTTTTTTTCCCATACGCTTTAACATATTCAACTGAAACTTCGGATATGGCTTTATTATGAAAAGCTACAGAACAAGTTTGAGTGTCAGGGAGTTTCGTCAGTTTTTCCACAGAGTTATGCCATTTTTGGAATTGCACAACACCACATCGGTAGGAGACATGTATTGCAAAGCAATTCTCGCTCGTTTGTCTTTCTTTCGCTCTTCCTCGTACTCTGCAGCCGCTGCCAACACAATAAATCCGGATGGAGAAGTCACAAGAGGGTGAAGTAAAGGGAAAACGACGGTCTGGATAGCAGTTCGAGTACCACAACAGCATGCCATCGTTTACGAGGAGCCATGCCATGTTGTAAAGCGGTGCCGAGCACTCCCTTCGACTGGGAGTGCTTGCTTGAGCTCTGAATGAAGCTTAGCCGCTACTAGAACATACCTGCCCTTCAGGAAAAAACACCTTGGGACCTTTAACGTCCAACTAGTGCAAGCTGACGGGACACCAGGCTTAACTTTTGTGATACAAGTTCCTGCTTGTGAAACACCAATCCGACAGTTTATAGTCGTGGGGAATCGAACTCAGATGAGACAGCTCAAAGGTAAGTGTGTGGATTGGCATAACCACAAAATATTTACATGAGGGCAGGCAAAGATCATAAATAAACAAGCGTTACGCCTAGGTCCCCCGTCGGTGAAGCGATGCGAGTTGACAAAGTGGAAGACGCACAAAACATGCTATGATATGATATTTCGCTCACAAGGTTCAGACATACATGGAGGCGGCCATCTTGGATTTTGACGTGGCGACCCAATTTTAAACAGCGTTCTTCCTTATGCCTAGATGCACCCACACACCAGATTAGAAGTTGGTACTTCGCTTATTTTTCAAGATATTCATCTCACAAGGTTCAGACATACATGGTGGCGGCCATCTTGGATTTTGACGTGGGTTGCACCCACACACCAAATTCGAATGCGGTCCTTCGCTTACGCACGCACGCCCGCAAACACGCACGCACGGACGGACGGACACACGGACGGAGGGGAAAACCATAGTCCTCCTTTCGCTCCGCTGTGCGACGGGGGACAACAAGCATTTTGAGTATTGCGCTGCAATACATGTCCCTCCTTACAATACATGCAGTCTGTCGTCCGGAAAACTGTTGGGGAAATTACCAAAGTTCAAAGTGCCACAACTTTGTCAAAAATGATCGAAACGTCGTGAAGTTCGAACTTGATCTGTAACTTCTCATGAGGAAACCATGTACCAAGTTTGAAATCATTAGCATTAAGAGTTTAGAATAAAAGTCCGGAAAACTGTTCTTTGCGTGACGGACTGACGGACGGACAGACGGAGGGACGGAGTGCAAACCTTTCGTCCCCTCCGGTGTACACCGGTAGGGGACTAATAATATAGGTGCCCGCGGAACTACGTAACTTCCGGTTAGTGCACCCTTCGCGACAACAGTCACGTGATTGGATACGTTGAAAACAAACCACAAAAGGGCACGTGTTACAGCCAGAAATTATGGAAACGGTGTAGGTTATTTTGATCATAACTAGCTTGATTCTTGTCTGATGTTTAAAGTTTTAACTTTCCGACAAGCTAGAAGTAATTCTCTTTCCAGCAATATAAAGTTTTATGAAAAATATTACGAAATGTTTGTATAGCCGCCCGCGGAACTACGTAACTTCCGGTTAGTGCACCCTTCACGACAAGTCACGTGATTGGATACGTTGAAAACAAACCACAAAAGGGCATGTGTTACAGCTTACATCCGGTAGTCTCGCCCTCACCTATAAACGACAACGGCACTGGGACTGGGTAGAGCTTATACCTCCACCAGGCTGAACATTTTACTTTTGTATCCCACTGACGGGCCGGATCTGGATTCGGACATGAACCAAAATATAATCGGCTTGTCCTCGTCACCGAACCAACTCGTCCACCAAGTTTATTCATAACTCTGCACAACTTTTAAAAACATCATGTTATATATATATATATTTATCACTTTTCGCCTGATCTCTCAATGGTGAAGAATCACTTAAAAATTAAATAATTATCATATCCGAATCCCATTTCAGATCTTCACCAAAATCGAATCTATTTGTCCTTGTCACACACACAACCTGTCCACCAAGTTTCGTCCGAATCAGTCCACAACTTTTTGAGATATCGTGTACACAGACAGACAGGGATGAAAACATAACCTCCATCCACCTTTGCCTTTGGTGGCGGAGGTAATAAAGAGCATGACATGAGCATTTGAGTGCGTTCAATTACCAAGCAGCTAGCTAGCGCTTGCCAAGCCAGCCGTTCCGAAGCAAGGGTTTCAAATAGAGTGCTTAAGCCGCTTGGCGAGCGCTCTACAAGAACCTTGGTACCGAAGGCTAAACAGTGAACACACCTCCGCTCTTCGCACAAAAAGTTATCCAAGTCACATGATGTCCATGTAAAAGGAGCAATTTCAGAAAGTTCACGTAACTAATGTAATATGTTTCTTTCAGATTTTGTAATATTTTCATGAGGAAAGTTCGTTACGTCGTACATTTGGTTCAGCACCATGGCTACTTACGGTCCTCGTGTGATTAACCTGCGGACGCTTAGATTACACGGTTTAAACACAAACGAAGTGATCCATCGGTTTCGAAAACAACACGTGGGATCTCACCGAGACTGTGGAAAAAGCGATCACGTCCCACAGGAACGCCAAACAACTTCGCAACAATGCTTATAAAAGCAGGTACGGCGGGAAAGTTGCAGATCAGCAGATTCGCCAAGAAAATGACGCAAATTCTTCTTCTTTGATCGCACAAAACCTCAGTTGTTCTTAAGATTAAAAAAAAATAATACCAAACTCGACAAAAACAAAAATGTTAACTTTACTTTGCAGAGGTTTTGAGGGAAAAAGCGTATCACCATAAAAATTCGACTTGGTTACGGAAACATTGTTGCTACCTACTACACCATGGTCGACAAACGCTGCACAACATACAACGCTAATTTTATCAGGCACACCGAAAATGTTAGTCTTATGACAACTGCGGAAATAAGCCACGACAAAACACTTAATCAAGTACTCAAGCAAAAGAAGAAAATAATTTAAACTAGATGTTATTCATGGAAACCTACCCACGCAGTCGAACTCGACGGGTGCGAGCCAACTCTTCTCTTTTTTTTTCTTCTTTAATAATAATAATAAATAATTCATTTATTTTGTATAGCGCTTTTCATGAAGCCCAAAGGCGCTTTGACAGAGTGCAAAACATAATGCATAACAAAACATGAAAACAACAATTGCAAAAAGACAAGAATCAATAGGGAAATATTTAAAGCAAAAGGAGGGAGAAGGAGAAGTGATAGTCAGGGGTTAAATGCTGTGGGTTGAATGTTGAATGCAGTGCTGAACAGGTGGGTCTTGAGTGATGTTTTGAATGTGGTGAGTGAGGAGGAGTCTCTGATGGTGTGAGGTAGTGAGTTCCAGAGAGTGGGAGCAGCGATGGAGAAGGCCCTGTCCCCCCAGGATCTGAATTTGGTCCGCATGGGGGGGGGGGGGGGGGGGGGGGTCAGGAGGTTGGTACCAGCAGAGCGGAGATTGCGGGTGGGAGTGTGTCTGGAGAGGAGGTCAGCCAGGTAGGATGGGGCCAGGTTATGGAGGGCTTTGGATTTGATTGTTGCTACCTACTACCTACTACAATAGCCTCCTCAAGAGGAGGATTTTGTACTGGATTCTCTGGGAGATGGGGAGCCAGTGAAGCTTGTAAAGGATGGGGGTGATGTGGTCACGGGTCCGGGAATGGGTGAGTAGACGGGCAGCGGAGTTCTGAATGTATTGGAGTTTATTGGTGATTGTTGAGGGTGAACCATAGAGGAGGCTATTGCAGTAGTCCAGACGGGAGGTGATGAAGGCGTGGATGAGGGTTTCTGCAGCCGTGGAGGAGAGGGATGAGCGGAGACGGGCGATGTTTTTCAGGTGAAAGAAGGCTGTCTTTGTGATCTGTTTAGTGTATTTGTCGAAGGAGAGGGTTTGGTCAAAGATGACGCCAAGATTCCGGATGAGAGGGGAGGTGGATACTGGGATACCGTCGATGTTGAGGGCAAAGTTATGGGTGGATTTTGTGAGCGTTTTTGGGCCAATGATGATTATTTCAGATTTATCACAGTTAAGTTTGAGGAAGTTGATTTGAAGCCAGGATTTTATTTCAGAGATGCAGTTTGTCAGGATAGAGTGGGTGTCGGTGGAGACAGACTTGGTGGAGATGAAAAGCTGGATGTCATCGGCGAAGCAGTGGAATTGGAGACCATGACGGCGGATTAAGTGACCGAGGGGGGACAGGTAAAGGATGAAGAGGAGGGGGCCAAGAACTGAACCTTGGGGGAGGGGAGCAGTGGGGGATTTGCAGTTATTGATGGAGATGAACTGGCGTCTGTCAGAGAGGTATGATTTAATCCAAGAGAGGGCAGTGCCGGTGACGTTAAAGGTGGATTCAAGTCGGGTGAGGAGGATGGTGTGATCGATGGTGTCAAAGGCAGCGCTGAGGTCGAGGAGGACGAGAATGTTGAGGTTGCCAGCGTCAGAGGAGAGGAGAAGGAGGAGAGGATCTTTGATCCAATATGTCTGCCAGACCACGTGACCGATGATGTCATTAATTTGCATTCTCCAATATAAATATAATTGTTGCGTATATCACGATCACTCAATAAATTTCAAACTGATATCGGACTAAGCGTTGTACTTGTCGAATTATGATGTAATGAGGGCACCAATAAAGTCTTCGTTAACAACACTTATTCCCCATGCGAAGTTCTTTACAATGATGCACGTTTCAATTTTGTCTAACGAGCGGTTTCAGAGATATCGAGGTGCAGTTTTTTCCCAAGATGGCGCCCGTACCACGTGACCTATGACGTCATAATTATCGCGATATTATACTTGCGTTGACGCTGAACCATTACTATGGTTCAAATATCTTAACCTATCGCTTAACTGCACTCTACACTTCGTGAGCGCAGCTATTAACCACAACAGAAGCCATGGTAAAAATGGTATTTGGTATTCTTGCTTGAAAAAAAGGATAGAGCACGGACAAAAAACCCGAGGTTGGTGATAGCGTAGGCTTTGATGGGCCTAACAATAACAGCCTCCTGCGTCGAAGTTCCTTGTTAGGGAACTCATATCATCGTACTAAAACATGCAATTTGGTGTCTGTCTCTCTGTCTGCCGATTTTTTTTCACCAAGACACATTTGGTCGTTACTTATAGCCGGCGAAGCCGGTGTTGTCAATAAACGAGTACGTATTATGTTGAAAACCTGATTATGCCTTGGCTCGAGAATCCGAAGCGCAGTGGACGCAGCCATCTTGCGGATGCGGAAGTATGCATAACAAATTTAAAACGTTCATTAGGAGTTTCTTTCACCCGTCATCATTTGATTCACAATCTTATGCACCTCCGATGTATTAATAAAATAATTTAAGACCAACATCGGCCCGCACGGGCCTGGTCATCTTCAACAAAACGCGTCACCAAACACCGGACCCAATGAGAGTCGAGCATTTGCAAAAATATTTCTAAAATGAAAGCGCTCAATGGTGGGCGCCATCGACCGGATGCGTAAGTTTGCATAAAACAATTGCGAAAAAGTTCAATAGGAGTTTGTTTCACCCGTCGTTCTTTGATTCACAATCTAATGAAACCTCTAATTAGTAATTAAAATACGTTAAGACCAACCTCGTTATCTTCAACGAAAATCGTCATCAAACACCAGAACCAATGAGATTCGAGCATTTGAAAAAATATTATTACGCGTTTCGGACGGTGAAAACGGCGTCAAATATTCTAACATTGACGAAGAATTATTTTTTAGAAATCTCGCGGCCGTATGGGATAGTTTTTCACGGCCAGAAATACGGTATAAGCGGTTTACATATTTAGTTTAGAAATACGGATAGTTTTTCACGGCCGGAAATATCCGAAGTTGAGACGGAATTCACCGAATTAATCACTGCAAGCTAACGTCTTCTGGTGGAGGAAGCTGCCGTGCCCGGAGAGTCAGAGAACCAGCCCTGGTGCCTGACAGCGACTGAAGTTAGAAGACGACACACATACGGTACTGTGAAAACGTATGTTAAGCCCAGTTAAAATTTCTTAAAATAGGCCCTAAGCTAGCACATCGTATAGTTACTTCCTTAAGCTTCTTCTGACATTTATTGTATGCAGGTATTGCCATTGGGGAGGACTCTCTGCTCTTCTCTTTTACCAAGTCTTACCAGGTACGGTACCTACTACACCTACCTACTACCAACTACCTACCTACCTACTACCAACTACCTAACCTACTGATGCCATGGTGATGGGTAAAATAGTGGCAAGAGGTATGCAGGTATTGGGGAGGACTGTCTGCTCTTCTCTTTTACCAAGTCTTACCAGGTACGGTACCTACTACACCTACCTTCTACCAACTACCTAACCTACTGATACCATAGTGATGGGTAAAATAGTGGCAAGAGGCTTTGGCTTCGCCGGCTCATTGCGGCTTTGCAGTCGGTACTAGTAGCCGGCGAAGCCGGTGTTGTCAATAAACGAGTACGTATTATGTCGAAAACCTGATTATGCCTTGGCTTGAGAATTCCGAAGCGCATTTGAGGCCGCCATCTTGCGGATGCGGAAGTATGCATAACAAATTGAAAACGTTCAATAGGAGTTTCTTTCATCCATCATTGTTTGATTCACAATCTTATGCACCTCCAATATATTATTAAAATACTTTAAGACCAACCTCGGGTCGCACGGGCCTGGTTATCTTCAACGAAACGCGTCACCAAACACCGGACCCAATGAGAGTCGAGCATTTGAAAAAATATTTCTAAAATCAAATCACGCACTGGAGGCCGCTATCGACCGGATGCGGAAGTTTGCATAAAACAATTGCGAAAAAGTTCAATAGGAGTTTGTTTCACCCGTCTTTCTTTGATTCACAATCTAATGAACCTCTAATTTGTAATTAAAATACGTTAAGACCAACCTCGTTATCTTCAACGAAAATCGTCACCAAACACCAGAACCAATGAGATTCGAGCATTTGAAAAAATATTTTTTAAAAGCTTATTACGCGTTTCGGAGGGTGAAAACGGCGTCAAATATTCTAAAATTGACAAAGAATTATTTTTTAGAAATCTCGAGGCCGTCGGGGATAGTTTTTCACGGCCAGAAATACGGTATAAGCGGTTTACATATTTAGTTTAGAAATATGGATAGTTTTTCACGGCCGGAAATATCCGAAGTTGAGACGGAATTCACCGAATTAATCACTGCAAGCTAACTTCTTCTGGTGGAGGAAGCCGCAGTGCCCAGAAAGAACCAGTCCTGACAGCGACTGAAGTTAGAAGACTACACACATACTGTGAAAACGTATGTTAAGCCCAGTTAAAATTTCTTAAAATAGGCCTTAAGCTAGCACATCGTATAGTTACTTCCTTAAGCTTCTTGTGACATTTATTGTGTGCAGGTATTGGGGAGGACTGTCTGCTCTTCTCTTTTACCAAGTCTTACCAGGTACGGTACCTACTACACCTACCTACTACCAACTACCTAACCTACTGATGCCATAGTGATGGGTAAAATAGTGGCAAGAGGCTTTGGCTTCGCCGGCTCATTGCGGCTTGGCAGTCGGTACTAGTATCCAATGTCAATTGTCAATCAAACTGGGCAGGGAGACGAAAGGTCACACAATGGAGGTTGTAGCGATTTAACGTCTCTCCCTACCCCACCACAAGGTTGTTTTCCTCACCAAGGGGGTTGCGTGTTGAGGTGTATATCCGTGTTAAGATAACTTTACCGTGGCGTTTTTGGAAAAAGCCAATTCGTTCTAATAACAAAAGCAACAAGAAAGAGCAATCAGAGATTGCAAACCCTCACTAGCATGTATTTTTAGTGGTTTTTAAGGCTTTTGTGTTAAAACAAACCACGTGACCGATGACGTAATCATTATTTTTTCTCCACTAATCTATTCCTCGATTATGCTCAAGAAATTTCATCTTGATCGGATGAAGTTTTGTACTTGTCAAATTATGATATTAAAGCGCGGCGTTACGCGCGCTGCTTGCGAGCAAGGAGGAAGCGGACAAGCGGTAACTTATAAGCGTCTTTATTTCAGGAGCTCACTGTAACACTGGCGCGCTCCGGGCTGCGCGCCCGGTGTATATCATGAGGCCACGCCTACCCCTCGGGCGTGGCCACCGCCCACTTGGTGCGCGGAATGATGTCACCACGCCAGTGGGCTTTTGTGTCCGCCACACGCGCCCCCCCAGAATTCCCGCGCACCTGGAGGGCCAGTTTGCGGGGCAGACGAATGACCCGGCCGAAGCGCCCCCTGGCGATCGGCGGCGTCCGGGGTGCAGGGATGCCAGGTGGGATGCCCCTGGCTGCCCCTGGGATGGGTGCAGGACCGGGGGGCGGGGTGGCGGCGGGGCTGGGCGGTGCCGGGGGTCCGCCCGCAGGGGGGCGGCCCCGACGTGGGGGTCGGGCCACTGGCGGTGGATGGTCCACGTCGAGGTGGGCCGGCTTGAGGCGGTCTACCGAAACGCGGTCAGGAGTACCGCCGATGTCCAGGGTGAAGTGCTTCGCCCCGGTCTCCAGCACGCGGAAAGGCCCGTCGTACGGAGGCCGCAGTGGTGTCCGGTGGGCATCGTGGCGGACGAAGACGTACTCCGCCGTGCGAAGCTCCGGGGCGACGTGCGTCGGTGGGTGCCCGTGGCATGCCGTTGGCACCGGGGCGAACCTCCGGGCGGTCTCTTGCAGAGCGGAGCGCTGCTGTGCCGCGGACCATGGTGCCGTGGAGTCGGGGAGGAACTCGCCCGGCACCCGCAGCGGTTGCCCGAAGACCAACTCCGCCGCGGATGCGCGCAGGTCCTCCTTGGGCGCCGTCCGGAGGCCCAGCAGGACCCAGGGGAGCCTGTCGACCCAGCCGCCGTCGCGGAGGGTGGCCCGGAGCGCGGCCTTCAATGAGCGGTGAAATCGCTCACACAGGCCGTTAGCCTGGGGGTGGTAGGCCGTGGTTCGGTGCAGCCGGACCCCGAGCCCCTGCGCGACCGCCCCCCAGAGCTCCGAGGTGAACTGGGGGCCGCGGTCGGACGAGATGTCTGAGGGGGCGCCGAACCGAGCGACCCAGGTGGCGATGAAAGCCTGCGCGACATCGGCCGCCGTTGTCGACGCCAAGGGCACGGCCTCCGGCCACCGGGTGGTGCGGTCCACCATGGTGAGGACGTAGGTGAAACCCCGCGAGGGGGGCAGAGGTCCCACCAGGTCCACGTGGACGTGGTCAAACCGGCGTTCCGGCACCGTGAACGGGGCCAACGGGGCCTGGGTGTGCCGGTGCAGCTTGGCGCGCTGGCACGCGAGGCACGTCCTGGCCCAGCCGCGGGCGGCCTTCCGGAGGCCATGCCAGACGAACTTGTCGGCGATCAGCCTTTGGGAGGCGCTCGCGCCCGGGTGGGACAGGCCGTGCATGGCGTCAAACACCTGGCGCTGCCAGCCCGCGGGCACGATGGGGCGAGGACGCCCGAGGGAGACGTCGCACAAGAGGGCCGCGCCCGCGCCGTCGAACGCCACCTCGGTGATGCGGAGGCCCGTGACGGCGGTCCGCAAGGCCTGGACGTCGGGGTCAGCGGCCTGGTCTACTGCCATCCGGGCATAGTCGATGCCGAGGTGGACTGCGTGGGCGACAGCCCGGGAAAGGCAATCCTCCACCGGGTTGTCCTTCCCCGCGACGTGCTGGATGTCCGTCGTGTACTCGGACACGGCCGAGAGGTGACGCTGCTGCCGGGCCGACCACGGCTCGGTGACCTTGCCCATCGCGAAGATCAGCGGCTTGTGGTCGACGAAGGCAGTGAACGCACGGCCCTCGAGCAGATGGCGGAAGTGCCTGACCGCCAAGTGAAGCCCTTGCAACTCGCGGTCGAAGGTACTGTAACGGCGTTCGGGCGGGCAAAGCTGCCGGCTAAAGAACGTCAGCGGTTGCCAAGCTCCACGCACCCATTGCTCGTGCACCGCGCCCACCGCGTAGTCCGAGGCATCGGTGGTGAGGGCGATCGGTGCATCGGGTGCGCGAGCATGGTGGCGTTAGCCAAGGCGAGCTTCGCGCCCGTGAACGCCGTGTCCATCTGCTCGGTCCAGGTAACGTCGCCTTTGCCCGGCTTACCTCGGAGAGCTTCGTGCAGGGGGCGCGGAAACCCCTTCACCGCCTCCACCTTGGCCGGCAGGGGGACGGCTCCGTGCCTGGTGACACGGTGCCCCAGAAAATCGATTATGGTGGCGCCGAACCGGCACTTTGCGGGGTTCACAAGCAGGCCATGCTGGCCCAGGCGTTCGAAGAGCGTGCGGAGGTGGCGTAGGTGCTCTTCGCGGGACGCGCTGGCGACGAGGATATCGTCCAGGTAGACGTAGACAAAATCCAAGTCACGCAGGACGCTGTCCATCAGTCGCTGGAACGCCTGAGCCGCATTCTTCAGACCGAAGGGCATGCGCAGGAACTCGAAGAGTCCGAATGGCGTGATGACCGCCGTCTTCGGGACGTCCTCTAGCCTGACGGGGACCTGATGGTAGCCGCGTATGAGGTCCACCTTCGAGAAGAAGGACATGCCCGCCAAACGGGCGGAAAAGTCCTGAATGTGGGGGACGGGGTAGCGGTCGGGAGTCGTGGCGTCATTGAGACGGCGATAGTCCCCGCACGGTCGCCATCCCCCGCCGGGCTTCGGCACGATGTGCAGCGGCGACGCCCAAGCGCTCTCTGAGCGCTGAACGATGCCGAGTCACTCCAGGGTAGCGAACTCCGCTTTTGCCACCGCCAGCTTCGTCGGCTCGAGGCGGCGTGCCCGGGCGTAGACCGGTGGCCCGACGGTGGGGATGTGATGGGCCACCCCGTGCTTGACGGCCCCCGCCGAGGTGGGCCGCGTGAGGGCCGGGAAGCCGGCGAGGAGGCGGCTGAATGCGTCCGCTGCCGGAAGCGTACAGACCAACGTGGCCGGAACCGAACCGTTCGGCAAGCCGCTCGTTGAGCTGGGCAACGCACAAGCGAGCGAGCTGAACGTCTCGGCCTGGACAAGACGTCTGCGCTTGACGTCGACCAGGAGCCCATTAGCGCACAGGAAGTCCGCGCCAAGCAGTGCCATGGGCACGTCGGCGGTGACGAACGTCCATCGGAAAACCTGCCCTCCGAACCGCAGAGAGAGGCAGCGTTTTCCATACGTACGGATGGGCGTCCCGTTCGCGGCAAGCAGCGCGGGGCCCCCACCCGCGGCGTGCTTGTCTGACGTGCCGGCGGGAACGACACTCACCTGCGCTCCCGTGTCGCACAGGTAACGGCGCCCGGATAAGGTGTCCGTTATGAACAGCAGGCTGCTCGAACGGCCGGCGCTCATCGCCACTATTGAGCGCCGGCCCAGGCGTTTCCCGACCTGTTGAAGGAGCATGGCGGATGACACTGCCGAGCTTCGTGGCCGAACTTGGCGTGGAACCAGCACCAGGTGGTGGAGCTGGAGGAGCGCGGCTGGCTCCGCCAGGCCGGTGGAGTTGGCGGGTTTCCCCGCGGTGGCGGTTTTCGCCGCGGCGGTGGGCGGGGCGTGGCGGCGGTCACGAGGTGCGTATCAGCATGCTGCGTATGCTGTATAAGCTGATGCTGTGGATCAGCAGCATCAGCAGCAGCATCAGCAGCATCAGCCACGAGGGCCGTGACGGCCACGCCGACTCTCGCCCGCGTGTCCGAAGCGGCGAAGTACTTGTCCGCCTCGGCTGCCAATGCTCGGGGTTCCGTTAGCCCGGTCCCGGCCAACGCGAGGCGAACCTGCGCTGGAAGTTGGCGACGGAAAAGCGCCCGGAATAGAGAACCGGGGGCTTCGTCGCCCAACAGTGACAGCATATGGTCCATTCGGACCGACGGGCGCGTGTCACCGAGCTCGGGGAGATCCAGGAGGCGGTCGGCCCGTGCGTCGTCCGTGAGGCCGAACGTGGCTAGGAGTAGCCGCTTGAGTGCCTCGTACTTGTGGCCGTCCGGTGGGTGGCGAAGGACGGACACAACTCGAGCGGCCGTGCCGGGCCCGAGGGAGGCAACGACGTGGCAATAGCGCGTGTCATCGCCGGTGAGGCGCCGAAGCTGAAATTGGGCTTCGGCCTGGACGAACCAGACTTCGGCCTGAGCCTCCCAAAATTCGGGAAGTTTGATGAAGTTGGCCATGGCAATAGCGTCGCGTGTGGAAGGATCGCTCCGGCAGATCCAACGTCAAGGGGGTCACCAGTAAAGCGTGGCGTTATGCGCGCTGCTTGCGAGCAAGGAGGAAGCGGACAAGCGGTAACTTATAAGCGTCTTTATTTCAGGAGCTCACTGTAACACTGGCGCGCTCCGGGCTGCGCGCCCGGTGTATATCATGAGGCCACGCCTACCCCTCGGGCATGGCCACCGCCCACTTGGTGCGCGGAATGATGTCACCACGCCAGTGGGCTTTTGTGTCCGCCACAATATCATAATAGAGGCACCTATGACATCATTACGAACAGATGTTATTCCACATGGAGAGTTATTTACAATGAGTCATGTCTCAATTTTTCTCTGCAGCGCTTTCAGAGATATAGAGATGCAAATGCTTTCGGTTTTTCCAAGACGGCGGCCGAACCACGTGGCCTATGACGTCATAATTATTTAAAAAATTATACAGGTGGAGTTGCACCTCTTGTGAAAATTTCCTGTCAATCGGACTAACGGTTGCAGATAAAATCATATTTATTCTGTGCGGACAAACAAACTGACTCAAAAATAAATAAGGGTAAGAAGGAAGCAAGACGGAAGAGTGGCAAGACGGAAGCCTTTCCTCAGTGAAAGACACATGAAAGCCCACAGAATCTTGTTTCTCACAGTCTGAGAGTTCTTAAGGTGCTTTTTTGCAAACAACAAGTGGGCTTTCATGTGTCTTTCACTGAGAGGCTTCCGTCTGGCCACTCTGCCATAAAGCCCAGATCGGTGGAGTGTTGCATTGATGGTTGTCCTTCCGGCAAGTTTCTCCCATCTCCACACAGGATCTCTGGAGCTCAGCAAGATTGACCATTGGGTTCTTGGTCACCTCTCTTACCAAGGCCCTTCTCCCCCGCTTGCTCAGTTTGGCCGGGCGGCCAGCCCTAGGAAGAGTCTCCCTCTTCCAAATAAGAGTCTCCCTCTCCCTATCTGTCTCCCTCTTCCAAATCCTGGTGGCGTCTGGTCAAATCCGTTTCTGGTGTTTGTTCCCCCTCCATCCCCTCCCTTACCTCAAACGGCTACACAGCTGACTCCGCACGTGAAAAAGCTGAATGCCTCAACTCTGTGTTTGCCTCTAAATCTTGTGTCCCAAACCCATCCCTCTCTGTACCCACCATACCCAGTCGTACCCTGCTGCTCCTGGACTCCGTGTCCTTTCCTCCTGACAAGGTGGAAAAGTTTCTGTCAACCCTCGACTCTGATTCTGCAACTGGACCCGACGGCATCAGCCCACGGGTCCTAAAATCCTGCTCTGCTGCTCTATCTCACCCTCTCTCTGTTCTCTTCACCCTCTCTTTTGCTCAAGGTCAACTGCCATCTGCTTGGAAATCAGCCAACATCACCGCTTTGCACAAAAAAGGTGCAAAAACAGATCCTAGCAACTACAGACCAATCAGCCTTCTCCCAATTATCAGCAAAGTCATGGAATCCATCATTGCTTCTGATATGAAATCTTTCCTCTTCTCCAATGGCTTGATCTCTGATCATCAATTTGGTTTCAGACCAGGTCACTCTACTCTGGACATGCTGCTTCTGCTGTCTCAACAATGGATGGAGGTCCTCAATGCCAAACAGGAAATTAGAGCTGTCTCCCTCGACATATCACGTGCCTTCGACACGGTCTGGCACCCCGCTCTGCTCACCAAACTCTCCTCCTTTGGTATCCATGGAAATCTCCACGCATGGCTGGCGGACTTCCTCTCTAGTCGTCGTCAACGTGTGGCCCTGAATGGGTTTCTCTCATCTCCTCTTCCTGTTCAGGCTGGAGTTCCCCAAGGCAGTGTTCTGGGCCCCGTGCTTTTTCTGGTCTTCATCAATGATCTCTCTGACTCTCTCGAAAATCCTCTCTATCTCTTTGCTGATGACTCCACTCTCTGCCGCTCCATTCCTCTTCCCTCAGATCGGCAGTCTGCTGCCTCCTCACTCTCTGAAGACCTGGACAAAATCACAGACTGGTCAAACAAGTGGAACATGTCTTTCAATCCTGACAAATCTCACACTCTTACTATGTCTCTCCGAAAAGATCGACTGGACAACCCTCCCATCTACTTTCTCAACAATCCTCTCCAAGAAGTTCTGTCGCTCAAGATTTTGGGTCTCACTATCTGCCATGATCTTTCTTGGGAAAACCACATTTCCAAGCTGGCCTCCAAAGCCAGTCGCCGACTGGGCATCCTCCGTCGTGCGAAGTCCTTCCTTGGCACACCTGAGCTCCTCACCACATACAAGGCTTTCATCCGCAGCTCAATGGAATACTGTTCTCCCCTATGGGCCGGTGCTCCTGCCTCACACCTAGCTCGGCTTCACGCTGTTGAAACCAAAGCTTTCAGAATTATTGGAATCTCTCGCAATGAAGCTATCTCTGAGGGCCTTTCACTCACTCACCGCAGGCAGGTAGGTGGTCTTTCTGTCTTCTACCGACTCCTCTCCGGCCTTGCACCCCCAGCTCTCTCTGTGCTCTGTCCCCCAAATATTCCTACAGGTCGCACAAGATCTGCCAGCAACCCTCTGATGGTTAAACTGCCGAAATCTCGGCTCTCCGCTCACCTTCACTCTTTCATTCCTCTTTTCTCCCGCCTCTGGAACAAACTCCCTCACTCCCTTCAATCCCACTCCTCCCTCCAGGTCTTTAAAACAGCTGTTCACCACCATCTCTTATCTTCCCCCATCCAAAACCTTGATCTTTTCTACCCCTGCTAATTCACCCCAGATCCACCTTGTTTGAAATTCCAACTTCTTTCCTGGAAGTCCTGGCAGTGTCCATATGTTTTATACCTCTCCCACTGCCCCCTTCCCCCTTCCCCCCCCCCCCCCAAAGCCCTCGCCCTCTCTCAGATCTCTCGATGTCTCCATGTCTCTCGGTCCCTGCTCTCAAATGTTGTGTTTGTGTCCTTCCCCCTCTCTCCCCATCTTGTCTACCGCTCCCTATGTTATATGTTTTATGTGTCGGTTTGTCTTTCTGTGTAATTAATGTTCGCTCTTTCACGAGCCTCGATCTTGTATACAAAAAAAAAAAAAAAAAAAAAAAAAAAAAAGTCCTGGTTGTTCCAAACTTCTTCCATTTAAGAATTATGGAGGCCACTGTGCTCTTGGGAACCTTCAATGCAGCAGAATTTTTTTTTGTAGGCTTCCCCAGATCTGCGCCTCGACAAAATCCTGTCTCTGAGCTCTGCAGGCAGTTCCTTCGACCTCATGGCTTGGTTTTTGCTCTGATATGCATTGTCAGCTGTGAGACCTTACATAGACAGGTGTGTGCCTTTCCAAATCATGTCCAATCAATTGAATTTACCACAGGTGGACTCAAATCAAGGTGTAGAAACATCTCAAAGATGATCAAGAGAAATGGGAGGCACCTAAGCTAAATTTCAAATGTCATAGGAAAGGGTATGATTTTTTATTTATTTAATAAATTTGCAAAACCTTCTAAAATCCTGTTTTCTCTTTGTCATTATGGGGTATTGAGTGTAGATTGATGAGGGAAAAAATGAATTTAAACGATTTCAGCATAAGGCTGCAACATAACAAAATGTGAAAAAAGTGCAGGGGTCTGAATACTTTCTGAATGCACTGTATCTCTTCTTAGCAATCCAGAGACGTGCTGCCATTCTGGTTGGAGAGGAGTTGGCATCATCCCTGGAACCTCTTTCAGTCCACTGCGCTATTACTTCCTTGACCCTTTTCTATAGATATTACCACGGAATGTGCTCTGAGGGCCTCTCACAGGTTGTTCAACCAGAGCATACTTTCAATCGCTATACACATTTGGCAGTTTATTCCCATCTATACACTTAATCTGTCCCAAGGAGTAAGACCATGAGGTATTCACTCGGCAGCAACTGATTAAATAAGATAAGACAAGTATGAAACGAGGCCTCCCCAGTTAGGTGTCAGACGGTAAACGGTGTCAGACGTGGACCCTGGGACATTTGATCATCTAATTGGCATCCGTGATTGACAAGAAACCCACCAAACAGGAGAGTTATCCGCAGCTGGTGGACTCAGGACTGGTAGTTCGGGAGAAGCCCGAGAAGTCCCCTCCTGTTAGAACCCAAAACCCAGATCCATAACAATACTTTACGATGGTTGACCTGAGTAAGGGGTACTGGCATTTACCAGTAGCTGATCAAGATGTGCACAAGACACCATTTGTGACATCAAAATCAGATCTTGTATGCAAAAAAAAGAAAAAAAAGTGGGGGGGGGGGGGGGGGGGGCACAGACCAATGGCAATTGAAGATGCCATTTGGGATGAAATTCTCAAGAGCATGGGAAACACCAGTGACCATTCATTTTTATCCCAAACATTAAAAAAAAAAAAAAAAAAAAAAGGAGGGATATGGTAATCGGCTCCATTTGTCTGTCTGTCCGTCCGTCACACTATCCTTAATGGTTGTGCAGAAATTCACCAAACTTAGTAGTTATGATCACAACATAGTACGAAGGTGCAAGAGCAGTATCACTTTTGTTTCCGCCCCCTTGGGCGGGGTCAAAATGTTAAATACCAAAAACCGTTGACATATCACGTGCCTTCGATATGGTCTAGCACCGAGCTCTGCTCACCAAACTCTACTCCTACAGTACCCATGGAAATCTCCACGCATGGCTTGCGGACTTCCTCTCTGGTCGTAGTCAACGTGTGGCCCTGAATGGATTTCTCTCAGCTCCCCTTCCTGTTCAGGCTGGAGTTCCCCAAGGCAGCGTTCTGGGCCCTGTGCTTTTTCTGGTCTTCGTCAATGATCTCTCCGAATCTCTGGAAAATCCTCTCCATCTCTTTGTTGATGACTCCACTCTCTGCCGCTCCATTCCTCATCCCTCAGATCGGCAGTCTGCAGCCTCCTCACTCTCTGCAGACCTGGACAAAATCACAGACTGGTCAAACAAGTGGAACATGTCTTTCAATCCTGACAAATCTCACACTCTTACGAAGTCTCTCCGATAAGACCGACTGGACAACCCTCCCATCTACTTTCGCAACAATCCTCTCCAAGAAGTTCTGTCGCTCAAGCTTTTGGTTCTCACTATCTGCCATGATCTTTCCTGGGAAAACCACATTTCCAAGCTGGCCTCCAAAGCCAGTCGCAGACTGGGCATCCTCCGTCGTGCGAAGTCCTTCCTTGGCACACCTGAGCTCCTCACCACATACAAGGCTTTCATCCACAGCTCAATGGAATACTGTTCTCCCCTCTGGGCCGGTGCTCCTGCCTCACACCTAGCTTAGCTTCACGCTGTTGAAACCAATGCTTTCAGAATCATTGGAATCTCCCGCGATGAAGCTAACTCCGAGAGCCTTTCACTCACTCACCGCAGGCAGGTTGGTGGTCTTTCTGTCTTCTAC
Organism: Myxine glutinosa; assembly: GCF_964187855.1. NCBI lineage: Eukaryota > Metazoa > Chordata > Myxini > Myxiniformes > Myxinidae > Myxine > Myxine glutinosa. The sequence continues at coordinate 167,762,175 of NC_136265.1, forward strand.
CGACTCCTCTCCGGCCTTGCTCCCACAGCTCTCTCTGTGCTCTGTCCCCCAAATATTCCTACAGGTCGCACAAGATCTGCCAGCAACCCTCTTATGGTTAAACTGCCAAAATCTAGGCTCTCTGCTCACCTTCACCCTTTCATTCCTCTTTTCTCCCACCTCTGGAACAAACTCCCCCACTCCCTTCAATCCAACTCCTCCCTCCAGGTCTTTAAAACAGCTGTTCACCACCATCTCTTATCTTCCCCCATCCAAAACCTTGATCTTTTCTACCCCCGCTAATTCACCCCAGATCCACTTTTTTTGAAATTCCAACTTCTTTCCTGGATGTCCTTGCAGTGTCCATATGTTTTATACCTCTCACACCTCCCACTCCCCCCCCAAGCCCTCTCCCTCCCACAGATCTCTCAAATGTTGTGTTTGTGTGTCCTTCACGCCATGTATACCGCTCCCCTTATTATAAGTTTTATGTGTCGGTTTGACTTCTTGTGTGATTAATGCTAGCTCTTTCACGAGCCTCGATCTTGTATACAAAACCCCCCCCCCCCCCCCCCCAAAAAAAAACCTGCAATTACTGGCACATTTTAAAACTTTTTTTAATGAACCTTTGTATATGCAATCAATATTGTGGGTGGGGGTGGGCAGGAGGGACAACACGTGAAATATGTATCAGTGTTTTGGATTTGACCCCCGGTGATACCGGTGATGAATAGACTCATATGAAACAGCGAGAAGAATTTTCATATACGATGTCAAACTATATCCATACAGAATTCAGCTGATTAAACACAAGCTGACTGCAGCCCACATGCAGAAAAGAATACCAGTGGGACACCTAGCGACAATACCAGCTCACAGGGGTGAAAATGGTGAATTTTTTTTTTAACCTCAAAATTTGATATCGGGTCATTCCTGGTGGAACTTTTTGCCATCTTTCAACATGCTTTTGGTGGGAAGCGTGGGGATTTGAGATGGCACGCCATCGACTTCACGCTAGGAGTTTACTCGAGATTCAAACCCAGGTTAAAGAGTTGAAAAGTGAGTGCTCATACCTCCTAAGCTCGCCTGCTAACACCACCCTCTTCATAGTGTTTCCTTCCCAGCTCTCTCTCTCTCTCTCTCTCTCTCTCTCTCTCTCTCTCTCTCTCTCTCTCTCTCTCTCTCTCTCTCTCTCTCTCTCTCTCTCTCTCTCTCTCTCTCTCTCTCTCTCTCTCTCTCTCTCGTTCTAGTGGTGCCCACTTTCCCCACCACCCACTGGCAATTCAACCTAGCTTTTCCATGAACCTCACTTGTCGAGGAAAATAAATAAATAAATAAATAAATACATTGAGCGTTGTCAGAAACACAAAACTGAGACAAGGAAAGAGATTAGTTCTCACAATACCCCCCTGATTTGGGGGGACAAGTCTGACTGAGACAAGTCATGGCGGCCTCAAGACTGAGAAAACTGAGACAAGTCTGATTTGTCTAATGTGTTGTATTACACACACTGATAGTGGCTTAACACACTTATTATTTATCACACTGCCTTAAAAATTAAAATTAAAACAAGAAAGTGGTCCATTTATCCACTGTGAGAGATGATAAGGTGCTGACATTTTGGACCTTGCCCTTTGTCGAAGCAAATAAGAGGTGGAAAAACGTGACGTGGTCGATTCGGCTCAGTACTCTTAAAAATAGTTTGCATTGTAAGTAGCGTTTCCTTCCATCCATTTTATTTATCTCTTTAGTTTTCAGCATTCAAGTGAAGTTCTCGTCCTATATCGGAAAAGGTGTCAAGTGGAGGACTTGTTTGGCATAGAGACCCATCCCCTTTTAATGGTTGATGACTTTTCATGTGTGATTTGATGTTCACTTTCTGAGAGAAACCCTTTCTGCAAACAGCACACTTGAACGGACGCTCACCTGTATGAATGCGCATGTGCGCTTTCACATTTGGCATTTGGGAAAATCCCCTCCCACAGATGGAGCACTTGTACGGACGCTCACCCGTGTGAATCCGCATGTGCGACGTAACATGCCCCAACTGGTTGAATGCTTTTCCACAGACCGAGCAGTTGTACGGACGCTCCCCAGTGTGTATCCGCATGTGCAGCTGCATGTTCCACACCCGGGCAAATCCTTTCCAACAAATAGAACACTTGTATGGCAACGAGCCTTTGTGAACCGCCATGTGTTTCTGCAGCATACGTAACTCTGCAAATGTCACCCCACATCCAGAGCACTTGTACAAACGCCCCCGCCGGTGCAACTGTTCCATGTGCAGCAATAGAGCATCCTGGGTGAGGAACAACTGGGTGCACCTTGAGCAGGAGTAAATATTCGTGGAATCTGATGGTTCAACTGTGGAGACAACCAGTGAATGCAATTTCACACATTATCATGAAATAAATATCAAGCAGGTTATGGTCAATTGTAGACCCACAATGAAAGCTTGACATTTTATTTTTGTATAAAATGCAGGTAGTTTACAATGCAGGTAGTTGCAAAACAGGAAGTTGTCAACATGAATAAAAATATCAATCCCTTGGCTCAACATTTTCAATAGCTTTATAGTACAAGTTAAAGGTAAAAAAAATAATTAAATGATAACAGCTTTGGCATTCACAAGCAAATCCGGGTGGAAAAATGCATGAATCATCCACAAATAAGTAACCACTTAGACTGCAACCAAATTTGCCAAACACAAAAAAAACATTCTTCGAGATGTTGAGAATAATGGAGATTGGAGACAAAATAAATACAGAAGAGTTTTTCAGCAGAATGGACACTGATAGGATCGGGGGCCACAGTTAGAGTAACGAAAAGGGGAGTTGAGTGATAGTGAGGCAAACGACTTTAACTCGGAGAGTTGTTAATGCATGGAATAATGTCCCTGGAAACGTAGTGACAGCAGAAACAGTAGATAGGTTTAAACTGGAATGAGATAGGTACCTCGAGATATTGAGCATAGAGAGGTACATGTACTTTGGCAGGACTGGTAGGTATGGCTTAGGTATGGACGAGTGATTGTATACATGTATTGTGTATAGTAATTGTAATGTCTGTGAAAAGGACTCGTCAAGAGGTGAATGTGGTGTCGGTGGTGTCGGTGTTTGCTCATCCGGCTTCTTACAACCCCTTTCACCCACCCGCCGCCCCTTGCCAAAAATGTAAAACACCATGGTGATGCCTGTGACTACCAACAGTTCCTCTCCCATCCCCTCATCTCCCCGGGCAAATGAAGCAGACCTACTGGTTCAGTGAAATAATGTGCTGTTGATAAAGTGCAGGTATGATGGACCAAATGGTCTCCTAATGTAATCAAGATCCTCATTACCCCGTGCACACAAAGCGCAAAGCGGGGTAAGCAATTGGTTTATGTCTGTCTGTCCGTCTTATCAGTTTATTATCGTCAGTTTATGATCGAGAAACAACTTATTTAAATTGAATGATATATTTTGAACACGAATCAGAAGACAAACCTGCCCTTTTGCCGTATCTTAGCTCTGAATTTGTCCCGATCACAAATGCGCAGAGAGGAGTGAGATAATATTTTAACTCTGTCTGTCTGCCTTGCAGTCAAACAAATCTGAAAATCTTTCCAAACAGGAATCGTACTGTTTATAAGGACGTCCTAAAGGCAACACACACAACAGGCATGGAGAACTAATGTAACGTGTTTGATAGGGTAATGTAATAGACACTGCGTCAATATCGAAGTTTTTCACTGGGAAAGTGTCTTCCACGGAAATGTTGCTTGATTGGACCAATCGATCATAATGGTCGACAACAGAAAACCGATGGAAACTTTTCAGCTTTGAATGATTTATGTGGTTAGTTAGGCAGTACATTCACTCTTCAGCATCCCGTACTCGAAGTCAGTCAGTCTGTCTGTCTGTCTGGCTGTCTCTGTGTCTGTGTCTATCTGTCTGTCTGTCTCTGTGGCTGTCTGTCTGTCTCTGTGGCTGTCTGTCTGTCTCTGTGGCTGTCTGTCTGTCTCTGTGGCTGTCTGTCTGTCTCTGTGTCTGTCTGTCTCTCTGTGTCTGTCTGTCTCTCTGTGTCTGTCTGTCTCTGTCGTGAATTCCTGAGCAATTAGCATGATTTTACAGAAAGGCACGTGGATGCATTGTTAGGGTGGGGCTGGTGAGGGGAGGGCAGGGAGCTGAAGAGATGCTGAATCATTGGAGACATTCTTTGGACTGGTACTCCTTTTTTCCAGAAAGAAGAAGAGCAACTATTAGTCCTTGAGCCAACCGGCCATATTTTGAAGTGAATGCTCCGGCGGGGGGAGTAATTCTCATTATGATTTTCCATTAGACCAATGTCTCAAGTGTCAGAAAAGGTGTGATGGACATCTGAGAACGGTAGCTTAGTGCCCGGATGGACGCCATCTTTGAAACCACCCAGCTCGAAAATGCCCATTTGGTGGGGTACATTGTTGCACGTGTATCTGGACTTCTATACTAGCTATCGATGTGCGGTTGACGACTAAATATACGTCCGATGTGTACCGTCTAAATAAAAAATAATATGAAGCATTTTGTTTTAGATTAATTATTATAAAAATCAATTATCGAAAAAAAATCATATATTTTTCAATATTTTATTATTAGACTTGTACTTTTTTTAGTGAAACAACACTGGTATGATTTTCCAAATTATGCATTGTGCTACACCGTTTATCTGTCTATAAAAATAACTCAAAAACTAAAACATATCATCCACCACGAGTTTACACAAAAAATATATGAAAAGGCATGCACTTTCCACAAACCGAAACTATGTCAGTTGGAATTTCCCGCCGATAATCAACCCACAGAACCCAGTGCCGAAAGTGACGTCAGTCTATTCTATATCTATATTCTATATTCTATATCTCAGTCTGAGATTTGTTGCGGTGACCTGATTAATTTCTGAGGGGGGGGGGGGGGGGGTGGGTGGCTTAAGAACTAAAAGTGAACATGTTAGATGGCGCCACATACAACTCTATTATAGAGTTGTATTGTGGCGCCATCTAACATGTTCACTGACTTGGATGAGTATGTCTATGTAAGCTGGCGAGCTTTTCGGATATCGGAGTAATCTAACGTCAGTCTTTTTGTTCTTTCAGCTGAGATGGCCGGTGTCGAGGCGAAACGGGCGAAGATTGAACCTGAGTCCGGAACGTGCATCCTGTGCAGCAAGAAGTCGCCACTCTCTGAACTAAGCAAGGCAGCGGGCAACAGTTCTTGGAAGACATTGTGTGACGCAGCCGCAGTTAGAAACTTTTATCCAATTCTAAAGCTAGTCCAAGAAGGCGCAGTTGAACTTCCTAATATTCCAATATTATACCATAGGGCTTGTAGATCAGACTTCACTCACAAAAACCACCTAGCTACTTTGACCAATGCAGCTAGAAGTTCTTCAGTTGATACTGGCGATGCGGTGCGACGGCGATCATCACGGGAAGAGACAGGATCAACTTCAACGGTCTACGATGATAAATGCATTTTTTGCCAGCGTGCTTCAAAATTCATAAAAGGCAGTCGTACCCGTGAAACAGTTGTCTTGGCTGTTGAACTTCGAGCAGATAAGACAATAAGAGATGCTGCGACAGCTCGCAATGATGAGAGAGTTTTGGCATTGACTACACGAGATATGGTTGCAGCTGAGGCTCACTACCACTTCTCCTGCTATAGAAACTACACACGGCCCCAAAAACCTCAAGTAGAAACTGACATTGAAGATAATATCGAGAAAAAAGAAATGATACGATGTATATTCAATTTCATTCGCACTGACTTGTTCTTGAATCCGAGGATTGTTCCAATAGTTGATGTTGCAACAGATATCCTGTCTTCAGATACATTTTCAGTTGATGTTCGTGACTCCATCAAGAAGAATCTGCAGCGCACATTACAAAGAGAGTTTGGAGAATCGCTCATCTTCTTCAATGTGAAACACCGTGTATACTTGATGCCCGATAATCTGACAAAGCGAGAGATTGCTGCAGAGTGCGTAAACCTGAAAGCAGAAGTGAAAGCATTTGAACGAACGGACGGTGAAAGTAACATTGTGCGTGCAGCTACTTCACTGCGACACCAGATCAAAGATGCTCATTACAATGAACGTTGGCCGCCTCAGCCAGCAGAACTCACTTCAGATTACGTGAAGATACCAGATTCTCTTCGTGTATTTCTGCATACTTTGATTTGCGGGAGTGGGGGTAGCTCTGCGCGTGCCGACACACTGGTATGGTCGATGGCTCAAGATATCATCAATGCTGTACACCGGGGTACCATCAGAACATCGAAGCATGTCCTACTTCCGTGGGTCATGAAAACGCTCACCGGTAATACAGAGGTCATCAGAATATTGAATCGACTCGGGCACGGATGTTCGTACACAGTTCTGGAAGAAATCGAGACAGCGCTATGCATAGACAAATTAGCAAGTGTGGAGAAAGATACAGTACCACTTCCGTCACATGTGCACCCTTCGGTCCCGACTGTATTAGCATTCGATAACATCGACAGGCTAGAGGAATCGCTGAGTGGTGGCGGAACATCGCATCGCGTCAACGGTATCATCGTCCAACCGAAGTCGCAGTCGTGTTTGCCGCCCCAACCTCCATCGGCAGTATCCAAAGCAGATAAGAAGCGATCTATCCCGTCATCCAGCGATTTAGTTCCAATATACAGCGGTGGGAAACGAGAGGGCCCACCTGCAATCAAGCCTGCAGATCTTTCTGACACTCTTGCAGGCGCAACATCCCTTGCGCAGCGCCGAAATCACGTATGGATTATGACTCGCATGCTGGAACCATGCGACCAGACAATCAGTTCGTGGACTGGTTTCAACATCATGACTAGAGATCGTGTTCAGGTGACGGAAGATGTAGTTGGCTACCTGCCGACTATAAACGAGCCTGCCACAGATATGGCAGCAGTGCAAGAAATCCTCAGAGAAGCTCTGAACATCATGTCATCACTTCAGCTTGAGCGTATACCGGTGGTGCTAGACCAGGCACTATTTGCTAAGGCGACCGAAATAGCATGGAAAGATGTCGATCGATATGGAAGAATCGTGCTCATGATGGGGAACTTCCATACCATCTGTAACTTCATGTCGAGCATTGGGAAAATGTTTGGAGATGCAGGCTTTCGGGATGTAGCTGTTGAGTCAGGAGTAATCGCTGAAGGTTCCATCAACAGGGTTCTGGAAGGCAAGCAATACAACCGTGCTGTGCGACTCCACAAGTTGATGTACGAGGCACTAATGCGCATCATTTGGAAGGGCTTCCAGGTGTGGATAGAAAGCAATCATCCTGACAAGGAACCCCAGATTCGAAGCACTGACCTCAAAATTCGCAGCATCAAGGAGGATGTTTGCCACGAGACTCTCGCTGCTGCTCTCGATGATGATTCATGTGTACAGAGCTTTGACATGTTCGCGAAATACCTACATTTTCTGCGAACCAAACATGGAGACCTGGCTCGCTTCTGGATGATGTATATTGATATGGTAGAGACCCTGCTGGGGTTGATTCGTGCGGATAGAGAAGGCGACTGGATGCTTCACTTGGCTTGTGTCAGAAGAGTGAACCCTTGGTGTTTCGCAATGAACAAGGTGAACTATGCTAGATATCTACCAGTGTACTATGCACAGATGACGCAACTCCACGAAAAATGCCCCGAGTTGTACAGGCAAGCACTCGAATGTAGCCACGAGGAAGCAGACACGCGTATGTTTCTCCACGCAAAGCACGCCGCTACCCACTACAAGACGATCATCTTAGTAGCAGATGACACCGACGTTCTGATCATCAGTCTTCATCTCAGCAGAACCATTGATAGGCAGCTCTTCATCAGACGAGGAACAAAGGTTCGAGTCAGAATGATCGACGTTGGAAAGTTGGCTGCGGTATTGGGGTCTGGAGTTTGCAGTGCATTGCCAGGGCTTCATGCATGGAGCGGGTGTGACACTGTGAGTGCTCTGGCTAGCCAAGGAAAGATAAAGGCTTTGAAGCTTGTGCAAGCGAATGAGCTGTATCTTCAAGCATTCACAGATCTGGGATCTTCGTGGAATGTACCAACAGACATCTTCAATAGCATTCAGGCCTTCACGTGTCAGCTGTACGCCAAGAACACAAAGATCGTCGGTGTTAATTCGCTCCGTTATCACATGTTCTGTGCAAAGAAGGGCCAGATCGAATCTGGACAATTGCCGCCTTGTGAAGACTCCTTGATGCAGCATACGCTTAGGGCCAACTATCAGGCGGCTATCTGGCGATGCAGCCTTGAAAACCTACCAGACGTCCCAACACCATCAGCAGGACATGGTTGGGAACTCGATGATGGCAGTTCGCTCACAATCCGATGGATGGCGGGTCTACCAGCTCCAGATGTCGTCTTGAATCTCATCTCATGCACATGCAGAAGGACGTGTCGACCGTCAGATTGCTCCTGCATACTGAATGGGTTGAAGTGCACTGTTGTGTGTAAGCTGCAGGGATGCTCCAACATGGTGCAGGATGATGCTATCGTGGCTCAGGATGCCAATGACTCTGATGGCGACTCTGATGATTAACTTTGTGTGCACTGTATATTGTATAGCATATGTTGTTCTCTATTATAATGCAGGCCAAATTGCCTGAAAATCTTTATAGACAGATAAACGGTTTAGCAAAATGTATAATTTGGAAGATCATACCGGTGTTATTTGACTAAAACATGACATGTTCAATGATACCTCCGCTTGCTTATTAGGAATATACATCGTATGGTGTTAAAATCAGCTCCATACGTCTTTCCAAACTCTAGTAATGAATAATTAATATAATTGGCGGCCATTTTGAAATCCAAGATGGCCACCAAAGTGCAGATTTCCTATGTAACAATTTCCGCCTGCTTATTAGATATCGTATGGTGTTAAAATCCTCTCCGTACGACATTCCTAACTTGCGTTATCGTCAGAATAGATAATGCCAGCGGCGGCCTAAGTCATTTTATGCCTCTTTACATTTATTTGTTGTAAACTCGTGGTGGATGATATGTTTTAGTTTTTGAGTTATTTTTATAGACAGATAAACGGTGTAGCACAATGCATAATTTGGAAAATCATACCAGTGTTGTTTCACTAAAAAAAGTACAAGTCTAATAATAAAATATTGAAAAATATATGATTTTTTTTCGATAATTGATTTTTATAATAATTAATCTAAAACAAAATGCTTCATATTATTTTTTATTTAGACGGTACACATCGGACGTATATTTAGTCGTCAACCGCACATCGATAGCTAGTATAGAAGTCCAGATACACGTGCAACAATGTACCCCACCAAATGGGCATTTTCGAGCTGGGTGGTTTCAAAGATGGCGTCCATCCGGGCACTAAGCTACCGTTCTCAGATGTCCATCACACCTTTTCTGACACTTGAGACATTGGTCTAATGGAAAATCATAATGAGAATTACTCCCCCCGCCGGAGCATTACTTTTGGTCTGGCTCAAGGACTATATGTGCTTTCGTGATCTCCAGAGGAGGTTTGTCAGCAGGTTCATCATAGTGCTCCCAACTCCTCACCGTATGCTCCATGCAACCTTTTGTTGTGAAGTCGCTCGTATTCGCCGGTATCAACTTGGCACAGAGCTTGTGGTAGCCGGGTTCAGCAAAATGTTCTGCAGCAAATCTCTGCTTATACCTGTGATGAAGGTAATTTGTGAATTGTGTGTTGATCTGGTTGCACAAGTTAATCTGTGCATGCCTTTGTTCTGCCTGTTTCAAATTAGAAAGCCTCCCAACTTCGTGCCACTTCTGTCATCACAACTCAGCAAAAGTCAGAACATTTGCTATCTGTTTGTATATACATCTTTGGCTCATTGCTCTTTCAGTAAACTATTCTTGCAGGCACAAATATAAAAAATATATAATATAAATTTCACATGAACCAGACTTTGCATATGCCTAAACCATGAGCTATCAACCCACTTTTATGTTTGATTTCAATGAAAGGTCACCTGAAAAACTAGAACATCAGTCGTAGAGCACATAGTCTTGCCTTGCATGTTCATTCTGAACAAAAATCCAATCATTAACTGAACACGTTACTATTATGACGCACTGCTATTATGGCCCATATACCTACAGTGCATTCAGAAAGTATTCAGACCCCTTCACTTTTTTCACATTTTGTTATGTTGCAGCCTTATGCTGAAATCGTTTAAATTCATGTTTTCCCTCATCAATCTACACTCAATACCCCATAATGACAAAGAGAAAACAGGATTTTAGAAAGTTTTGCAAATTTATTAAAAAGAAAAAACTGAAATATCACATTGACATAAGTATTCAGACCCTTTGCTATGACACTTGAAATTTAGCTCAGGTGCCTCCCATTTCTCTTGATCATCTTTGAGATGTTTCTCCACCTTGATTGGAGTCCACCTGTGGTACATTCAATGGATTGGACATGATTTGGAAAGGCACACACCTATCTATACAAGGTCTCACAGCTGACAATGCATATCACAGCAAAAACCAAGCCATGAGGTCGAAGGAACTGCCCGCAGAGCTCAGAGACAGGATTGTGTCGAGGCACAGATCTGGGGAAGCCTACAAACAAAATTTCTGCTGCATTGAAGGTTCCCAAGAGCACAGTGGCCTCCATAATTCTTAAATGGAAGAAGTTTGGAACAACCAGGACTCTTCCTAGAGCTGTCCGCCCGGCCAAACTGAGCAATCGGGGGGTAAGGGCCTTGGTAAGAGAGGTGACTAAGAACCCGATGGTTACTCTGGCTGAGCTCCAGAGATCCTGTGTGGAGATGGGAGAAACTTCCAGAAGGACAACCATCACTGCAACACTCCACCGATCTGGGCTTTACGGCAGAGTGGCCAGACGGAAGCCTCTCCTCAGTGAAAGACACATGAAAGCCCGCTTGGTGTTTGCAAAAAAGCACCAAAAGGACTCTCAGACTGTGAGAAACAATATTCTGTGGTCTGATGAAACCAAGATTGAACTGTTTGGCCTCAATTCTAAGCGTCATGTCTGGAGGAAACCAGGCACCGCTCATCACCTGCCCAATACCATCCCAAAGGTGAAGCATGGTGGTGGCAGCATCATGCTGTGGGGGTGTTTTTCAGCAGCAGGGACTGGGGGACTGGTCAGGGTTGAGGGAACAATGAACGGAGCAAAGTACGGAGATATCCTTAATGAAAACCTGAAACAGAGCGCTCAGGACCTCAGACTGGGCCAAAGGTTCACCTTCCAACAGGACAATGACCCTAAGCACACAGCCAAGACAATGCAGGAGTGGCTTCGGGACAACTCTGTGAAGGTCCTTGAGTGGCCCAGCTAGAGCCCTGACGTGAACCCAATCGAACATCTCTGGAGACCTGAAAATGGCTGTCCACCAACAGTCCCCATCCAAACTGACAGAGCTTGAGAGGATATGCAGAGAAGAATGGCAGAAAATCCTCAAATCCAGGTGTGCAAAGCTTGTCGCGTCATACCCAAGAAAACTCGAGGCTGTAATCGCTGCCAAAGGTGCTTCAACTAAGTACTGGGTTAAGGGTCTGTATACTTATGTAAATGTGATATTTCATTTTTTTTCTTTTTAATAAATTTGCAAAACTTTCTAAAATCCTGGTTTATCTTTGTCATTATGGGGTAGTGAGTGTAGATTGATGAGGGGGAAAAAAAGAATTTAAACGATTTCAGCATAAGGCTGCAACATAACAGAGTGTGAAAAAAGTGAAGGGGTCTGAATACTTTCTGAATGCACTATATATCATCCATGCACCCTATTATGTCACAGTTACTTGGCATGGGTTATGTATGTCATAAATTCAATTCTTCCCTCACATTGGGCCATATATTAGATATTTGAAGTTTCAGTTATTTTGGATAAAGATTTCAATTCATCCAATTATGGCTGGAATACCACTTCTCCAATGACGTCACCGTTATCACTCTATATACTGCATGGGGAGTTCATGACATGTGCCAAGTTTAAAAAAAAATTCGTTTGGGCGATTTTTGGAAAAAAATGATGTACAAATGTTTTCCTTTAATCCAATACCATGTGACCAATGGTGTCAGCGTTAGCAATAAAATATTCTCCATCAGGGGTCTCTCCTTTGTTTAAAGTTTTGCAACGACCGGACAAGCGGTAGCAGAGAAAATATTTTTAAAGTGAAAATATATGGACGCGGACACAGACAGACACTCAGACGGTCAACAGGAGCATTGCAATGGTCTCGCATCCCCTTCGGGACGAGACTAATTAAAGGTCACATGGGAGGGGATGAGAGAGAGAAGGATAGAGGGTGAGAGAAGCAGTATGAGAAAGAAAAGGGAGACAAGTAGAAGAGAGAAAACATCAGATGCTTCCAACTCAAGTTATGATCGGCAAAATGATTTTCAAAGGGCACATGATCTTTTGACCTGTTGAACCCAAAATTGAATTTGTTCATCTTTGTATCGCAGGCTGTACTTGCGCCAAGGTTGGTTGAAATCCCATCAGTGGTTCAGAAGTTATTGCCCTGCCAAAATATTATCAATTAAACGTCACATGGATGGGCAGCCGGATGGATTCAATTAAAACACGGACAGCCTGATGGACAACCAACAAGCCATAATGCCTCCGGATTTCGGCTCCTGAGGCATAAAAATTGCTTCCAGAAACTTCTGGAACAACCTTTTGTAAAATCATACTGCTTGAAAAATTCACAGAAGATGCACATAGTTTCTCACGGATTGCTACACAAAATTGGTCACCAACATTAACTAACAAAATAAGTTAATGAACCTTGAACACCACCGAGAATGCAAGCCGCTGCAGCGTGAACCTGCACTGGACTTCACAGTTTTGAATGAACTTAGAAAAAGAGGAATTTAATCCAGTAATATGTACAAAAATGGCTGTGCTCACCAACTGCAGAGGTAGTTTCAATCGCAGGCTCTTTTTTAGGAGCAGAGCACGACTCTTGCTTCACGTAGACGTTGCTCAAAGGCTCTTGAGAGGATGAGGGAATAGTGATACGATCCCCAAAATGTTTTTCATCCATTGGAACAGGATCGTGTTCACCTATATGTGAAAATATCAGCGAGTGTCTCATCTCTGGAATGACAGCATTGAATGCTTTTCACAATAGCTCGCCTCTGTTATGTAAATGTATGGTCGATCACAGGGAGAATTGTATGGATTTCCGAGTTGTGTCGGGCAAACTTTAGCAGCATTGCATTTATTCATCTTATACTGCACGGACTATAACCCTGGTGTTGGGCTAGCAGCTAGGGTGCCGGCTTAGGATCCTGGGTTCGAATCCCGGTCGATTGCTGAATTAACGCCAGGGGGGTTGACTCAGCCTGTCATCCTTCCGAGGTCGGCAAATTGAGTACCAGTTCACTGGTAATTCCCTGCTTGTCGTTAAAGGCGGCAAAAAGGGTTGGCGTCAGGAAGGGCATCCGGCCGTAAAACATTGCTTCAAAAAGGGGACCAACAAACAACAACAACCACGGTTCCCGAAAAAGGCCAACCCCCGATTTGCGGGGAAAAATGGCCTCTAAAGGTGGTATACTGCACGGACTATGAATGCAATGGTAGCACACCTGACAAGATAAGATGCAGTTACAATGTGTTATTTTATGAAAACACAACACAACACAACACAACACAACACAACAAAAGGATAAAATCAAACTACGTTATTTAGTAAACCAGAATTGCACTCTTTGATGTCGCGACATTGGACGATATGCCTCCGCAACCATTATTACATCATTATATATACCTATACCAAGTTTGACTTGTATCCCTTCAGCTGTTTTACGACGTTATCGCAGTAAAAATAATTGTACGAGTAACTTAACATGACTTCTGACTTTTGACCTCTTGACGCCAAAATATGATCTTTTCATCATAATATAATTTTCCAAAGTTTGGTTAAAATCCCATTGCTGGTTCACAAGTTACCTCCATAACATAATTTTTACGTAACAGGATGTCTGACATTTGACCAATGACCTCTTGGCCCCAAAATCTGATTAGTTTATCTTTATATCACTATACATACCTATACCAAGTTTGACTTGTATCCCTTCAGCCGTTCGCAAGTTATAAACTTATTACAGACTCTAACCTTTGACCTCTTGACCCCAAAATCAAATCAGTTTATCTTTGCATCATAGATGCAATACTTGTATATTGTACTAACTTTGGTCAAAATCCCATTGCTGGTTCACAAGTTATTGTGGCAACAGGACTTTCACCTAGCATGACCTATGACCTTTGATCTCACGGCCCCAAAATATAATCAGTTCATCTTTACCATATGACACACACTGCACCAAGTTTGACTTGGATCCCTTCAGCTGTTTTCAAGTTATTGCGGTCACGAAAACCTATCACGATTGGATGGACAGACGCACGGACAACCCCAAAAAATAATGCCTGTGACTTTGTCGGAAAGGCATAATAACGTAGAAAATACAAATTACAAAAATACAAATCATAAAAATTGATTAAATTTAACATTCCAAGGCAATGTATTATTTCCACAACAGCTTGTTTTCTCAATCCAGTCTTTCCATATATATTTTTAAACATTGAATTGAAACTTCCATGAGCCTCGACACCTGTATAAAATTTTCAAAGAGAAAGATCCTGCAAGAATGTAAGATGGATGTTCAATGACTGAGATACCTTGCCTGGTCAAAAACGAGAGCACAGACATCACATACTGCATGTCAAACCATTTTCCACTTTGGTACAGTATACCCCGTTATTCGAAAAAAAAAACAAAAAAAAAAAACAACCTTTCTGAAAGGTGAACAAAAAAAAAACAACCAAAAAAAAACAACAAAAAACAACAAAAAACAATGTCAAACCCCGTTATTCGAATGCCTGCTCGAATCCAATTCTATAAATTCTGCTCCTAAATAATGAGCTTCGACACCTGTACAAAATCAACGACAGTGGAGTCAATGACGCGCCATCGCAAATCCCCACCCTTCCCACCGAAAGCAAGGTTGAAGGATTGCAAAAACTTCCAATTGGAACAACCAATTGGAACAATTGGTCAACCCTCTTATGGCTAAACTGCCAAAATCAAGACTCTCTGCTCACCTTCACTCCTTCATTCCTCTTTTCTCCCGCCTCTGGAACAAACTCCCTCACTCTCTTCAATCCCACTCCTCCCTCCAGGTCTTTAAAACAGCTGTTCACCACCATCTCTTATCTTCCCCCATCCAAAACCTTGACCTTTTCTACCCCCGCTAATTTCACCCCAATTCCACTTTTTTGAAATAACAACTTCTGTCCTGGAAGTCCTTGTGTTTTATACTTCTCCCACCCCCTTCCCACGCCTCCTCCCCCCAAGCCCTCTCCCTCCCACACATCTCCCTGCTCTCAAATGTTGTGTTTGTGTGCTTCCCCTTCTCTCCCCATCTTGTCTTTCCCTCCTTTTATATATTTTGTTTGTCTGGTTGATTTGTTTGTGAAGTAAATGTTAGCTCTTTCACGAGCCTCGATTCAGTATACAAAAAAGGAAAAAGAAAGAAAAAAAAAAGCGCAGATCGGTGGAGTGTTGCAGTGATGGTTGTCTTTGTGGAAGTTTCTCCCATCTCCACACAGGATCTCTGGAGCTCAGCCAGAGTGACCACCGGGTTCTTGGTAACCTCTCTTACCAAGGCCCTTCTCCTCCGATTGCTCAGTTTGGCCGGGGGCCAGCTCGAGGAAGAGTCCTGGTTGTTCCAAACTTCTTCCATTTCAGAATTATGGAGGCCACTGTGCTCTTGGAAACCTTCAATGCAGCAGAAATGTTTTTGTAGGCTTCCCCAGATCTGTGCCTCGACACAATCCTGTCTGAGCTCTGCAGGCAGTTCCCTCGACCTCATGGCTTGGTTTTTGCTCTATATGCATTGTCAGCTGTGAGACCTTATATAGACAGGTGTGTGCCTGTCCAAATAATGTCCAATCAATTGAATTTACCACAGGTGGACTCCAATCAAGGTGTAGAAACATCTCAAAGATGATCAAGAGAAATGGGAGGCACCTGAGCTAAATATAGTGTCATAGCAAAGGGTATGAATACTTATGTCAATGTGATATTTCCGTTTTTTCTTTTTCATAAATTTGCAAAACTTTCTAAAATCCTGTTTTCTCTTTGTCATTATGGGGTACTGAGTGTAGATTGATGAGGGAAAAAATGAATTTAAACGATTTCAGCATAAGGCTGCAACATAACAAAATATGAAAAAAGTGAAGGGGTCTGAATACTTTCTGAATGCACTGTACATGTTTGGTATGAATGAAAAGCTCAACGTGTGCACATTCTTTGTCCGTGTGAACTGTATTGTGAACTTTGAACCTAATTATCTCCATTGTTTAAACGAAAATATAATTGTCATTAAAATACCATAACTTCGGTAATTTTCATCCAATTAACATAATGTATATATCAAATGAAAGTGAAAAGCATGGGGAATCAGATATCAAAATCTCAATTTTGATTTTTGCCCCAAGTGTCTGCTTTTGCCAGAGCCATTCACATATGTCAATGGATATGCATCTATGATGTTTTCATTAAATGTCAACCCACTATTACGTTTGATCTCAATTAAAGGTCACATGAGAGAGTGTGAAAAAAAAAAAGAAAAAAAAAAAAGAAGTAGAAAAGTGAAAACATCAGATTCTTCTAAGTTGAGTTATGATCGGCAAACTTATTCTCAAAGGGCACATGACCTTTGACCTGTTGAACCCAGAATGTAATTGGTTTATCTTTATGACGCAGTTCATAGATGTGTCATGTTCGGTTGAAATGCCCCCTGTGGTTCACAAGTTGTTTGTGGTTACAAAGATTGTCAATTAAAGGTCACATGACCTACCTTTGACCTTTTGACCTGAAATAGAATCGGTTCATCCTTGCATCATAATCATAGATATGACACGCCTATCTCAACAGTACAGCGAGCCGCAGTTATGCGGTTCTGACGTCAGCATGACATCACACAGTGCTCTAGCCATCCTAGCAAAGCTAGCCTTATGCTAATAATACCATGGATAATCACAAAAAGTGGGTACGAGAAAAGTGGGGTCACACACGGACAAATGGGGGAGAGTGGGTCACACACGGGGGAGAGTGGGGGTCGCTTTACTCCTCTCCCCTCATTCCTTTCAAAACTCCTCCTCACTCCTCTCCCCCTCCCCCAGTCTTCTCTCCCTTTCCCCCAGTCTCCTCTCCACCCTCACTCCGGCAGTTGTTCCAATCGAGCAGGTACGGCAAATTTTAGAGGTAATTGAACTTTTCTCTTGCAGCAACACAGTGTAAACCGCCCCATTGTCCTGTTCATCAATTAGTGAAATGTTTCGCAGAACAGTACACGCATGGTGATGTCATCAGACTCACACCGCAATGATGATCTTCAACAATATTATCCAATACTTCATCCGGATTCATTACAGCTGCTCTTGTATATGTTTACTGAGCACACATTACCTTCCAATGTCTTTGTTGCTCAGCATGCCGTGCAAGTCTGTGTTAACGTTCATTGGCGGTCTTGTTCTGTTCCCTCATTATTTTATTCATTTTGGAGATAGCATTTACAAACGCGAGTGGTGACACGTAAACCATGCTCCGCCCCTCTCCCCACGTGCAGTGTACCTAATTGCAACTTTTTATTACGACTATGTCTAAATAATGATACAGTCTGACGATATAAAGAATACAGCTCAAATGGAAAAGTCCCTGAGAAAAAAAGTCTTATGGGCAGTGTATTAGAACATCACAGTGCATTCAGAAAGTATTCAGACCCCTTCACGTTTTTTCACATTTTGTTATGTTGCAGCCTTATGCTGAAATCGTTTAAATTCATTTTTTCCCTCTTCAATCTACACTCAATACCCCACAGCGACAAAGAAAAAACAGGATTTTAGGAAGTTTTGCAAATTTATTAAAAAGAAAAAAACTGAAATATCACATTGACATAAGTATTCATACCCTTTGCTATGACACTTGAAATTTAGCTCAGGTGCCTCCCATTTCTCTTGATCATCTTTGAGATGTTTCTGCACCTTGATTTGAGTCCACCTGTGGTAAATTCAATTGATTGGACATGATTTGGAAAGGCACACACCTGTCTATACAAGGTCTCACAGCTGACAATGCATATCAGAGCAAAAACCAAGCCATGAGGTCGAAGGAACTGCCTGCAGAGCTCAGAGACAGGATTGTGTCAAGGCACAGATCTGGGGAAGCCTAAAAAAAAAAATTCTGCTGCACTGAAGGTTCCCAAGAGCACAGTGGCCTCCATAATTCTTAAATGGAAGAAGTTTGGAACAACCAGGACTCTTCCTAGAGCTGGCCGCCCGGCCAAACTGTGCAATCGGGGGAGAAGGGCCTTGGTACGAGAGGTGACCGAGAGCCTGATGGTCACTCTGGCTGAGCGCCAGAGATCCTGTGTGGAGATGGGAGAAACTTCCAGAAGGACAACCATCACTGAAACACTCCACCGATCTGGACTTTATGGCAGAGTGGCCAGACGGAAGCCAAACAGTTCAATTTTGGTTGCATCAGACCACATAATCTTGTTTCTCAGTCTGAGAGTCCTTTCGGTGCTTTTTTGCAAACTCCAAGCGGGCTTTCATGTGTCTTTCCCTGAGGAGAGACAAGGACGAAACGATTACATTTTGGTGAAGATCTGGATCCGGATCTGGTTAGTATAATTTTTAAAAAGTGATTCTTCACTGTTGGTAGATAGGGCCAAAAATGATATATAGCAGGATATCTCAAAAAGTTGTGGATAGATATGGACCAAACTTTGTGGAGAGGTTGCGTATGTGAACTTCTGTGTGCTTTTCACATTCCTCAACAAACTGAATGTGTGCATGCAGAAGTCTTGTGTGACAACGCCAACTACCTTAGCGAGAAGACTTGTGTGGGAACGCCACCAACCTTTTACAACCACATGGGCCTCATAAATGGCTAATTTATCCCTAATGAATAAACAAGTAAAGCAAATGTTCCACAAATATATAAAATGCTTCTGACAAGACATCCATTGGCCTGACCTGGAAAAACTCAGTTCCATTAATGGGATATGTGACATGAAAATAATTAGATGCACCAGCGGCATTCCCACTTCCCGGGTGGGAGCACCCTTCTCATCCCAACTTCAGTGGGCTATATGCAGCGGCACATTCCTGGAAATGAATGAAATGAATGAATGATCGTTTTAAGGCCATTTTCCCCGCTAGAGCGGGGGTTAGCCTTGCGGGCCCCATGACAATCATGGTTCCCTGTTTGAGGCAATGTTTTTATGGCCGGATGCCCTTCCTGACGCCAACCCTTAGTCGCCTCTTACGATGCGCAGGGATACGGTGTACCTATTCTAAACCAGGGTACATACCGGGATCATTCATCCCAGCAAGCTGGTACTCAATTTGCCGACCTCGGAAGGATGACAGGCTGAGTCAACCCCCCTCGGCCCTCGTGTTAATTTCCGGGATTCAAACCCAGGATCCTAGGATCCCAAGCCGGCACCCTAACCGCTAAGCCAACACCAGGCTTCATAATTCTTCTTCAACACCAGGCTAAGCTAACACCAACACCAGACCTGGAAATACACTTCATAATTTGTCATTTTTGAAAGACATTTTATCGTATCATATTCCATAAAATCATATTAATCAATTTATTATGAAGACTAGAATGGCACTCTGTAGAGCGCATACCTCTGCTAGACTGAACAGTTTATGGTTGGTTTGGATCCCACTGATTGGCTGGATCTGGATTCGGACCCGAACTAAAATCTAATTGGCTTGTTGTGGTCACCTAACGAACTCACCTACCAAATTTTGTCATAACTAGGCCACAACTTTTTGAAATATGCTATACAGCACATCACTTTTGGTCCCATCTCTCAATGATGAAGAATCACTTAACAAGTTAAATTATCATATCCAGATTAAGATCTTCAATGAAATCGAATCAATTCTTTCTTGTCACATCCACAACCTGTACACCAAGTTTTGTCTGAATCCGTCCACAACTTTTTGAGATATTGTGTCATATATTGTTTTGGGCCCTATCTCTCAACGGTGAAGAATCACTGAAAAATTGTCGTATCTGGATTTGGATTTTCACCAAAATCGAATCAATTTGTCCTTGTCCCACAACCGACGTGTCCACCAAGTTTCGTCCGAATCCATCCACAACTTCTTGAGATATCCTGCTCACAGACAGACCGACAAACAAACAGATAGACAGGGGTGAAAACATAACGTCCAACCACCATCAATGGTGGAGGTACAGAGGAAGATGGTTTGTAATACCGCCTAGCATCCAAGGTGGTGCTATTTCCACCATATACGCATCCACTGCATTATAGACAGTTTACATACAATACAATATCTGTGCGCTAGCTCTTAATTAAGCAAGGCATCTCATTAAATAAACACCAATCTTACATCTCACCCAGAAACTGAAGATGTGCTGAAAATAATTCCATGTATGAAGGCAGATCGGTGAGAAACCAACATGGAGGACATGCTAGAAAAACGTATGTCCTCCTCAGGAGAAGAATACTTTAAAAGAGACAGATGGCAGGTGTTGTCCATAAACATCAGTCCGTGAGTCCATTAAATTGCGTACTTTGCAAGAATGTTCATGCCTCGGCCTTACCATGCAGAACAGACTCATTAATGCAATCAGACGGAACCTCCAGATCTTCATCCAAGACTGCTGAAAGTCAGAAACATTTACCAGGGTTAACAAAAAAAACCTCTTTGAAGGACGAGCCTGAAAGAAAAAAAAGAAAAGAAAAAAGCATTGCATCGAAAGCTCAAAAATAAATTTCAAATTATAATCATGTGAGGAGTGAGAACGTGAAGACAGTTCATCTGAGGCAATGAAAGAAATGAAATAAAACACAATATGTGTGCACCATTATCCCTAGTGTTGGCTTAGCGGTTAGGGTGCCAGCTTGGGATCCGAGGATCCTGTGTTCGAATCCCAGTCGATCGCTGAATTAACGCCAGGGGGGTTGACTCAGCCTGTCATCCTTCCGAGGTCGGCAAATTGAGTACCAGCTTGCTGGGATGAATGATCATGGTGTGTACCCCGGTTTAGAATAGGTACACCGTATCCCTGCGCATCGTAAGAGGCGACCAAGGGTTGGCGTCAGGAAGGGCATCCGGCCATAAAAACATTGCCTCAAACAGCGAACCATGATTGTCGTGGGGCCGCAAGGCTAACCCCTGCTCTAGTGGGGAAAATGGCCTTAAAACGATCATTCATTCATTCATTCATGTGTGCACCATTGAGCTTGTAAAACGGTAAGATTCTCAAACAAAAGTAATTCAAACACAAGTTAGTTACAATAACTCAAAGGCCTAAATGATCATATTTGTACAAACTGCATGCACATTGCAATCATGGCAACATGTTTAAGATTCACGGCGATGTGATCTTACCTGGGAGATTAGATCCGTCAAAACTTGTATTTTCAACAAGCATATCTCCATCCAGAGCTGTTGTGACACGAAAGGCAGCTTTAGTCTGTAGCCAAGTAACCACGGATAGAGTGGAAAACCCTACTCTTTGAAGTACGGGTACACAGGGTTTGGTACTAATAACCCCTCTCCCCCCCCCCCCCCCCCCCCCCGCCAACCCCACCCCAGGTGTTTGATCAGCATCCTGCATACAGTCATACCTGACACTTAGTATAGTTTTAGCAACTGTCTTTGATCAGGATAATAGTCACGTTGGTTCCAACATTAAGCTACGAGGTGTTATTCTAGATTGAGGAAAGCGATTTATACAAGAGGGCTACACCGTAAAATGAAAGTAATGAAGTTTCAAAAACTTTCCAAAGATTTGGCATCTGTTACTTGCTTGTACTTATACCAAAGTGTGCAATGCAGATGTGCCTGGAACACCTGGCACCAAGAAAGGCAATTTTGTTGTGCCTGGTCTCAACTGGCTGGTTACGTGGATAGTTGCAAATAAGTGAATATGAAAAGTAAAATCATGAAGGTGAGCATCTAAAACACAGGATAAATCTGATGCGATACAATTTTGGTGTTCTCAGTAAAAGCTCGTGGTCGCGTTTTGCTCCCATGTACTGAACAGGGAATCGCCAACGGTTTTTACTGTGTTGAACAAAACTTGATAGGAGACTTCCGGTCCCTCGAGCGATGGGGCTTGCTTCGATCTCTCCACGGCATCAAAGTTTGAGTGTTTTCCCGTTCGTTTCTTTGTCAAATTTCCGCTGCGTATTTTGTTGTGTATGTGTTATTGTGTGTTTCTATTTGGTTTTGGTTTTGTAGTTGTTGCAAATTTGTGTGTAATTAGTCGTTTCTTTGTTCGCGCCTCGTGCGCCTCGTGCGGCCTGGTGTCTCGTGCGGCCTCCTCGTCTCGACTTGTGTCCCGCCCCCTATATCTCGTTTTTCTTTCACCTCTGCTCCTGCTTTCTCAAATCCACGTTCTCACTTAGAGACTTTTCCCAGATTGTTTTTCATGGTTTTGTTTAAATATTTATTTAAATATGTTTAAACCGCAGCCGTGATGCTGACGCCACCCCACCCCCCAGAATTTCCATGTTTTAAACGTTTCCCAGTGTGTACCCTGGATAAGAATAGGTACGCCGTATCCCTGCGTGTCGTAAGAGGCGACTAAGAGGGTTGGCGTCAGGAAGGGCATCCGGCCATAAAAAAAAACAACAAAAAAAAAAAAAAAACTGCCTCAAAAAGAGAACCATGACAATTACAACTACATGTGGGCAGGGTACAGCCCGAAGTGGAGATCGGTTTCTGAGGTTTGGGACATGGAATGTAGGGACAATGACAGGGAGATCAGGAGAAGTGGTGGAAGTATTGGTCAGAAGAAGAGTGGACATATGTTGTGTGCAAGAGACGAGATGGAAGGGAAGTGGTGTGAGAATGGTGAAGGGTAGGCAGGGACAGAAATACAAGTTTGGTGGCAAGGGTGCCTAGAGGGCGTGAATGGTGTTGGTGTCCTGTTTTCTGAGGAGTTTGTAGACAGTGTGGTGAGTGTGACTAGAGTGAGTGATAGGTTGATGATGGTGAAAATGATGATTGGAAAGCTCTTGGTGAACGTCATCTCGGGATATGCTCCGCAAGTTGGTCGAAGCGATGAAGAGAAGGACAAGTTCTGGTGTGCGACAGAGAAGCTGATGGAAAACGTGAAAGATGAGGAAGTTGTTGTGGTAGGAGGAGACCTAAATGGACATGTGGGAAGGAGTATGGATGGTTTTGACGGAGTTCATGGGGGTTACGGATATGGTGTGAGAAATGGAGAAGGTGAAAGGATTTTGGAGTTTGCTGATGGAGCTGATTTGTTGATTTGTAATACTCAGTTCCAGAAAGAGGATAATAAGCTTGTTACATACACGTCAGGTGGGTCGACGACAACCGTTGACTACCTGATGGTGCGTAGACGAGATAGGGGGCACCTCCGGGACACAAAGGTGATCCCGGGGGAGGAGGCTGTTTCACAGCACCACTTGGTTGTCTGCGAGGGTGAAAGGTGCGAGGAGAGCTCGGTGGGTGAAGTACCAACCGAGAATGAAGGTGTGGAGGTTGAAAGAGGTGACAGTAAGGGAGGAATTAAAAGAGAGGCTGAGTAGGGTCGAGGATGATGTGGTTGAGCTTGAAAGTGGTTGGATGTCAATGAAAGATAGTCTGTTGGGAGCCGTTGGTGAGGTATGTGGATGGACAAAAGGACCACCAAGGTACTCGGAAACATGGTGGTGGGATGATGAAGTTGGAAAGAGGATTGACGAGAAGAGGAAGAAGTTCAAGGAGTGGCAGAAGGCGAAGGGTATGGGAGCAGAAACAGCAGAGCATGAAAGTTATAAGGCAGCCAGGAAGGCTGCAAAGAAAGAGGTAGCAAAGGCGCAGGAGGCATGTCGGAAAATGTTCGGAGAACGCTTGGATTCGGAAGATGGTCAGAAAGCAGTATTCAGGATTGCAAAGCAGATAGCGAAAGAGAGGTGTGATGTGATGGGGGTGAGTTGCTTGAAGGATGAAGTGGGACAAATCGTTGTCGACCCAGATGGAATTAAAGGAAGATGGAAAAGATATATGGAAATGCTGTTGAATACAGAGAATGAATGGGATGGCAACATAGAGAGTAACCCAGTTTTAGGACCGGCAGAGAAGATAACTGAGAAGGAAGTAGAGGAAGCGATAAAAGCAATGAAGGGTAGAAAAGTGGGAGGGCCGACGGGAGTTGTGGGAGATATGTTGAAGGCAGCAGGAAGTTGGGGTGTGAAGAGAATGACAGAGATCTGTAATCTGGTGGTGAAAGAAGGCCGCATTCCAGTGGATTGGGAACTGAGTACCCTCATCCCTCTATACAAGGGGAAAGGTGACCCTCTGGAGTGTGGCTCGTACCGAGCGATAAAGTTATTGGAGCATGGAATGAAGGTATTGGAAAGGGTGTTGGAGAGGAGGATAAGGAAGAAAGTGAAGATCGACGAAATGCAGTTTGGATTTATGCCAGGAAGAGGAACGACAGACACCCTTTTTATTGTGAGGCAGTTGCAGAAGTACATGGAGAAGAGGAAGAAGTTGTTTCTTGGGTTTGTTGATCTGGAGAAAGCATTCGATCGGGTTCCACGCAAAGTATCGACACGGGCATTGAGGAAGTTAGGAGTGGAGGAATGGTTGATCAGAGTAGTGATGGCAATGTACAAAAGAGCGTGCACAGCTGTAAGGACGAAGGAGAGGAACAGTGGTGAGTTTGAGGTGAAGGTGGGAGTGCATCAGGGGTCGGTACTAAGTCCACTACTATTTGTAGCTGTGATGGAGGTGCTGGCTCAGAACGTAAAGGAGGGTTTACCGTGGGAGTTGTTGTATGCAGATGATCTGGTGTTGATTGCGGAAAGTATGGATGGACTGTAGGAAAAGATAAACAAGTGGAAGGAATGTATGGAGACAAAAGGTCTGAAGGTGAATATCGGAAAGACGAAGGTGATGGCAAGTGGTAAAGCATGTGGTGAGGTGGAAAGAACTGGGAAGTGGCCCTGTGCTGTGTCCAGGAAGGGTGTCGGAGTGAACTCCATTCAATGTACAATGTGCGCTGAGTGGGTTCATCAAAAATGTAGTGGTCTGAGAGGGTCATTAACCAGTGTGGCAGCGACATTCAAATGTAAGGTGTGCACAGAGGGAGCTGCAGATGGAGGAAATGTTGAGTGGATCTTGGAGACGGCGTGAAGCGGGAAGGTGTGAAAACATTTTGCTACCTCGGAGACATGCTGAATGGAGAAGGTGGATCAGACTCGGCAACGGTTGCTCGAGTGAGATGTGCATGGAAGACGTTTCAGGAACTGAGTGGCATGCTGATGAGGAGGGGAGTGTCGTTGAAGCTGAAGGGAAAGGTGTATGCTGCATGTGTGAGAAGTGTTATGATTTACGGGAGCGAGACATGGGTAATGAACGTAGAGCAGCAACGAATGTTGGAAAGGGTGGAAATGCGAATGGTTCGATGTATGTGCGGAGTATCGTTGAGAGAGAGGAAGACAAATGATGAATTGCGAAAGATGATGGGAATAGAGCCTGTGATTGATGCTGTGAAGAGGAACAGGTTGAGCTGGTTTGGTCATGTGTTGAGGAAGGATGAAAGTGACTGGTTGAGAAGAGTGATGGAAATGAATGTAGAAGGAAGTAGAGGACGGGGAAGACCGAGAAAGACTTGGCTAAAGATGGTGGAAGAAGAAATGCGGGCAAGGGGGGTAACAAGGAGATGCAGAAAATAGGGCAAGATGGAGAAGATTGTCATGGTGACCGCAAGGCTAACCCCCGCTCTAGCAGGGAAAATGGCCTTAAAATGCATGTTGTTGTTGTTGTTGTACTACTATGCAGTGTAGTTCCGTACCCATTTCAGGAAGGGATGTCTCAAGGACTTTGTCATCACCATAGTCGTCATAATCATCATTCTGTTGAACCCCCTCCACCGTTTGCGGCGATACGTAACATTCTGCAGGGTGCGAGTGTAGATGGACACTTTCTTCCATCTCTGCGTACACGTCGCTTGCCAGGAAAGCAGCAGCGGTTTCCTCACCACAGTCATCGAATGCTGCCACAACAACAAGTGGACAGATAATATGACTTGCTATCAGACTAACAGCAGAAAACTAGAGCGAAGTCGATGTCACACCATCACATATCCCAATGGTTCCCACCTATAGCAAAGATGAAAGATGGCAAAAAGTTCCACCAGGATGGATCCAATATCAAATTTGGAGTAAAAAATACTTTCCCCGTTTTGACCCGTGACCCCACCGATGGGGAATGAACCGGGAGTCAAATCCAAAAAATTGTTATACATTTCACGCCTCTCCCGATATTGATTGCAAAACAAGGTGTCATTAAAAGTTGATAAACTAATTGTATTTTTCGGTATTTGGCCTATTGACCCCACCTCAAGGGGAGGTGCCAGAAATGACCCTGTTCTTGCACCTTCTTTCCATGTGGTGATCACGAAGTTTGGTGAATTTCTGCACAACCGTTTAAAAGGAGAAAGAGTGACGAACGGACTGAGCCAATTACAATATCACATACGAAAAGAAATCGGCGGAGGGTTTGTAAACGTTTGCAACGGCAGGTAACATTGATGGAAAAGGTTTGTGCTGCAGGATTCAACACACCCAAAGCTCCGTGTGAAGTGGCCCTTCATATTGCCACGTGCCGGAACCTGCAAATCCCTCTTATGATACCATCACGTACCAGATGGCGGTGAGTTCATTTCATCCCTTTGCTGGTTAAGGCTGCAGACGTCCATGATCCTGATTCCCTCCTCTCCCAGCTCGATGCGACGTCCTCCGTGTGACCTGTCCACGGCGTCCAGGGAGATCAACTTTTTGGCACAGCTGGTGAGCTCCAGGCTGATGGCGTTCAGCATCGAGTACAGAACTTCCACCAACATGGGCCTTCCCACGCTCTGCAGTTTCCAGAGCGATTCCAAGAAAAATGTGAGCTCAGCATACATCGAAAAAGGAAGCCTCTGCTTAGCTAGTGAGAATAGTTCCGTTCTCATGGTCGGTGACTCAGCACAGGCGATGAATAATCCTTTGCTTTGTATGTCCAGCTCGGTTACCACCGCCTGAGCAGTCTCCCTTTTCAGGCCTCGCGCTTGCAGCCAGGCTGGAAAGGTATTTTCTTCGTCCATGATCTGCCGAGGAAATAACACGTTCAATTACACCACTACTCTTGTCTGTTGTTGCACAAACTGCATTGCAAAAGCTTCATCTCACATCATGCTCTGCACTGCATTCATCAAATCTTAATTTGCTTGTACCAACCAAATGTCTCACTGAGATATCAGAAAACATCACAGAGCAGTCAGTACAAACCTTGTTGCCAAATACCGAGTGAAAGATCTATTTGTTGTGATTGTATGGAGGTGCTAACACAAAGCAAGACCAGTAATTAATGCGTAGCTTATCCATCCTCGATAGCGTGAGCATGTCAAATGAAAATAAGTTTCCCACATTAATTGTTTGCTTTTATTTTGTAATTTGTTTCTCTTTTGTCCATAACACTTTAAGCTTTCTGGAGTGTGTTACAAAAGAAAGACTATCAGGATGAATACAGGTTTTAACAGCTGACAGTTTCCAAGAATATTCAACCCACTATGGCAGGCAAAGTGAAGCCTCTGTTTCGGTTATCAGACCGTCATCCTGGAGGAAGGGGTTGCGGTGGGGGGGGGGGGGGGGGGGGGTCGAGGGATTTGGGATATGGGTATCAGGAGGGGCGGTGGGCAAGTGTACCCAATTGACTGCCATTTGTACATTTGCAAGTGTACAGTCAAGCAATTGAAAGTTCATAGAACACAATGTCTTTTACACCACCTTGTTCAACACGTTACACTTTCTTCGTGCCTCTTGTTTGTGTCCTTCATGACATTCTTAAAAACAGCAAGTTTGCTGTTTGGAATGATGTTCAATTTTGTTTGACTCTCAAACTGGCACAGTTGAAAAAAATATATATATACATATATATATATATATATATACAGTGGTACCTCGGCTTACGAGTTTAATCCGTTCCGTGACGGAGCTCGTAAGCCAAATCGCTCGTAAGTCAAAGCAAATTTTCCCATTCAAATGCATTGAAATGCTATTAATCCGTTCCAGCCTCAAAAAAAAAACACCAATTTTTTTTGTTAGGTGCTTTTAAATAACAAAAATGTACTTTATAAATAACAAATAATGTATAAACAAGCACGACCTCGTATATACTGTACATAATACAAGAGAATGTAAAGAAATAAACTGGTTTTATTAAGCAGAGGAGAAGAGCATGCCAGGTGAGGTGTGCGTGTTGTCGACTTGGCGAGGCAGTACGATCGTACTCCTTCTACGATATGTACGATTTTGAAGCAGAAGGAGTCCATAAAGGCTATAACGCCAGCCAAGGGCGTTACGATTATTTCAAAGCTCCGGACCTCTATCCATGAAGATATGGAGAAGTTGTTGTTTGTGTGGTTGAAGGAGAAGCAGCTCGCAGGAGATACCGTGACCGAGAGCATCATGTGTTTGAAAAGATTGAAACTCGGATATCGAGCACGGACCACGAGTTGTTTTTTCTTTTTTCTTAATCTCGGTTTCAGTGAACTTTTGCTCTGTGCTCACGTGTACTGTACCTGTACCTGTAATGGTACGTCAGAGGATGGCACCTGTTGTCATCATATTAAGTGCAAGATGTTCTGCATCGTAAGTTGGTACACCGTGGTCTTTCGGCGGTGTTTAAGCCGGCCGTCTTGGCTTCTGTCACCATTGGCATTGAGTCTTTCGATGTAGGTAGGTCGTTGTGTGCCGGTGCCTTGGCCGAATTCCTTCATTGCTGCATTGTTAGCTCACCTGGTTTTTTATACCACATCTTTGGTTATCGGACCAGCGAATGACGTCATCTCCTCCAAAGTATGGCTTATTCTCACTTGTCTTGGACGATCTTCTACTTCTAGCCTTCCACCGTGCATTTGGTGTCCACTGTACTTACTGTACAGTGCCTGGTAAAATTGATGTAATGGGTTTTTGACCGTCAACGCCATGAACCGTCATGAACCGTCATGAACCGTCAACCGCCATGAACCGCCATGAACCGTCAACGCCATGAACCGCTAACACTCAAAAGCCCATTTATCGCGCCTTATAAAGCAAAACGCAAACCGAAAGCCATGCCTCTCAAGCGAGGCGTGCTTCCGTGGTCACGTGATCCACAGGTGTAGCTCATTATACCCGCACGCGCGACACGCTTTGGCGGTCACGTGACCAGCCACTCTGGAGGCGGGGATCCCCGCCGATGACGTCACCGGCTGGAGCAAGGAGATTCCTCGCTCATGTATTTCGACGATTGCGTGTTTTATATCCAAGCAGAGATGCTTTCACGGCAAGATAACCGCGTGACCGGAACCGGAAGCCACAACCGGAAAATTCAAAAAAATAAATTTTTTGAGCTCGTACATCGGATCTCGGCTCGTATCCCAAAGCAACAAACCGCCCGAGCGACGGCTCGTATCCCGAAAAACTCGTACGTTGGGGCACTCGTAAGCCGAGGTACCACTGTATATATATATATATATATATATATATATATATATATATATATATATATATATTGTTGTGGATATGAGAATGTTGTTTTTTTTATTGTTGTGGTAAAATGTTGTTGTAAAAGGTTGTGGTAAAATATCACCCTCCTTCCTGCAATTGTTGTTGTATAAAGATCAAAGGGCGTTCCCGTAGTTAGTCCATAAAACATACATGCAGGACACCATATATCTTTGTTGACAGTTATATCCTTATTATGTGTATTAGGCTAAGGATTTGTCTTCAATTAACGTAATACTCCATTGCACTGAATTACATAAGATAGATCCCCTTTCAATTCCCTCAAAGCCTCCATTACCAACTGCATTCCCCTTTTCTATCCTTCTATTTTCTTTTCTATCCATTCTATCCTTTTTGCATCCTTTGCCGACTGAATTGGGCGGTTTGCTGCAATTGCCGCCATTTAACATGTGCTCGGGTCGGGGAAGAAAGGCGTGTCCCCACCTCGTCATGGAGGGGAGGAGTGAGTCAGCCCCACTCAACCAACCAAGAACAAGGGGTTGGACTTGGAGAGGGTGTGGAGAGAAACATCAAGGAGGTTCGCGAAGGTTCAGGGGCGTGGCATATATAACCCGCAGAAGACGCCCCCACCTCAGACGAGTCCTGGAAAAAGCACGCGACGTCCACACAGCGGCACGAGCAGACGATTGAGGCAGCAGATGAGTTCGGAGAAGTGCGAGAGAAGCGCGGGGAAGCCTTGACAGAAGTGCGAAACAAGAAGCGCGGGGAAGCCTTTGACAGAAGTGCGAAGTAAGAAGTGCAACGAAAGAGTTGCGCCCCACCAGTAGTTTTGGCTCCACCAGCAGTTGACTCCACCAGGCCGCTTCGACCCGTTACCCCGCGGGAACCAGATTGCGGTGGCATCGGTGGCCGTCGAGGTCCAGCCCGACGTCTCGTGCGGAATCAAGCCCGAACCATCTGCCCCAGCTGAACCTTCCCATTCCTCCTTCCAGCATTCATTCCTGCCATTCTATCCTTCTTGTGTACGTGAGTTTGTTTTGTTTGTCTTGTCCCAGGGAATAAGTTAAGCTTGTATAGTTAAGCTAGTATTTTCACTGTGTCACCTGCTTTTTCTATTTTCCCTGTATATAACCTTGACTGCTCGTTTTGCTTTAGTGTGTATACATAATAAATCCTGTTATTCTTCTGTACGTCTTCTTCTTCCTCTTTACATTCGGTCGCTTTAGAGGTTTCCATATTGAGTATCTGTGGCGCGATTTTGGCCAACGTCCAGGAATCGGGTTAGTCGGGGTAACTGTTAGGGCCGCGGCGCCATCCGCTCGGCAAAACAACATCCTATCCGCGGTCCGTAACAATATATATATATATATATATATATATATATATATATATATATATATACTATATATATATATATATATATATATATATATATATATACGTATATATATATATATATATATATATATATATATATATATATATATATATATATATATATATATATAGTTACGGTTCGCGGTTAAGGATGTTGTTTGCCGAGCGAAGGCACCGCGACCTAACAGTTTTCCCTGATTCACCCGATTCACCCAGACGTTGGCCGTATCGCGCCACAGCTAGTCAATATGGAAAACTCTAAAGCGACCGAATGTAAAGAGGAAGAAGAAGAAGACGTACGGAGGAATAACAGGTTTTATTAATTATTTTCACAAGCCAAAGCAAAGAGAGCAGTTGGTTATATACAGAAAATGGAAGGAGCAGGCACACAGTGAAATCTTTAGCTTAACTATACAAGCTTAATTAATGAACCCCAGGACAACGTTAAAGACAGACGGACGATCACACTTACACGGGGAAATGCAGGCAGGAATGAATGGCTTGGAGATGGGTGGCTTTTAAAGGCAAGGAAGGTTCAGCGGGTACTGGACACGGTCGGGCCAGAAGGCACCGCCGTCAAGAAGCCGAGCTTTGGTCCCAAACTGCGTGGGCGAAGTTCCTTTCTCTGTACTGCTGCCTCGTGCGCTCCTTGCGTTGCTCCGGTCCGCTTTTCCTGCAGCGCGGCACGTTTCATGGCGGCTCGGTCACACCTGCTCGTCTCCAGCGCATCTCCTGGACCCATCTCCGTAACAGCTCATCTCGTATCTCCTTAGGACTCATCTGCTTGTCTCCTTGGGGAGCGTCCCGCGGCGGGTTATATAGGCTCCGCCCTTCACCCTTTGCGAACCTCCCCCAAACGTTCTCTCGCCGCCCTCTCAAGCCAAACCCCTTGTTCTGGGTTGGATGAGCGGGGCCGACTTACTACTCCCCTCTATGACGAGGTGGAGACCCGCCTTTCTTCTTCGGCGTTACCTCGTGCATAATGGAGTCAAATGCAGCAAAGTGGACGGCAGATGAAAATGCAGTGAAGTGCCTAAAGAGGCAATTGCAGCAAAGTGGCGAACCTGGCACTTGGAAGCTGCCATGGGGCGTCAGAGGGCCTACTCTTATTTAATTAGGTGCAATGAAGAGTCAAACTAGTGGGAAACACATCCTTAGCCTACACAGAGAATAAGGGACTAACTATTTAAAAGGATATATCGTGTCCTGTGTGTAGGTTTATGGAATTAACTAAGAGGACGAGCTGCGACCATTCTTTACATTACGAGGGTCAGTTACACACAACAAAACCATACTTTTCACATTCGTTACACTTTCTCAAAATTGTTACACTTCTCAAATCCGTTACACTTCTCAAATCCGTTACACTGCACCCTCCTTTCTTCAGGCCCGTCCTCAGGCCTACAAAACTTTAACTTAGTGTGACACGTAGGTGTAATTCCCTCTACAATTAACCTGACCCTGAGTTTTACAATTTTATGTGGATGGACAAAAGGACCACCGAGGCACTCGGAAACATGGTGGTGGGATGATGAAGTTGGAAAGAAGATTGACGAGAAGAGGTAGAAGTTCAAGGCGTGGCAGAAGGCGAAGGGTATGGGGGCAGAAAAGGCAGAGCATGAAAGCTATAAGGCAGCCAAGAAGGCTGCAAAGAAAGAGGTAGCAAAGGAACAGGAGGCATGTAGGAAAATGTTCGGAGAACGCCTGGATTCGGAAGAGGGTCAGAGAGCGGTATTCAGGATTGCAAAGCAGATAGCGAAAGAGAGGTGTGATGTGATGGGGGTGAGTTGCTTGAAGGATGAAGTGGGACAAATCGTTGTGGACCCAGATGGAATTAAAGGAAGATGGAAGAGATATATGGAAATACTGTTGAATGCAGAGAATGAATGGGATGGCAACATAGAGAGTAACCCAGTTTTATGACCGGCAGAGAAGATAACCGAGAAGGAAGTTGAGGAAGCGATAAAAGCAATGAAGAGTAGAAAAGCGGGATGGCCGACGGGAGTTGTGGGAGATATGTTGAAGGCAGCGGGAAAATGGGGTGTGAAGAGAATGACAGAGATCTGCAATCTGGTGGTGAAAGAAGGCCGCATTCCAGTGGCTTGGGAACTGAGTACCCTCGTCCCTCTATACAAGGGGAAAGGTGACCCTCTGGACTGTGGCTCGTATCGAGCGATAAAGTTATTGGAGCATGGAATGAAGATATTGGAAAGGGTGTTGGAGAGGAGGATAAGGAAGAAAGTGAAGATTGATGAAATGCAGTTTGGATTTATGCCAGGAAGTGGAACGACAGACGCGCTTTTTATTGTGAGGCAGTTGCAGGAGAAGTATATGGAGAAGAGGAAGAAATTGTTTCTTGGGTTTGTTGATCTGGAGAAAGCATTCGATAGGGTTCCACGTGAAGTAGTGACATGGGCATTGAGGAAGTTAGGAGTGAAGGAATGGTTGATCAGATTAGTGATGGCAATGTACAAAAGAGCGCGCACAGCTGTAAGGATGAAGGACCGGAACAGTGGTGAGTTTGAGGTGAAGGTGGGAGTGCATCAGGGGTCGGTACTAAGCCCACTACTATTTGTAGCTGTGATGGAGGTGCTGGCTCAGAACGTAAAGGAGGGTTTACCATGGGAGTTGTTGTATGCAGATGATCTGGTGTTGATTGCAGAAAGTATGGATGGACTGAAGGAGAAGATGAAGAAGTGGAAGGAATGTATGGA
The DNA here is from genome assembly GCF_964187855.1 of Myxine glutinosa. Classification (NCBI taxonomy): domain Eukaryota; kingdom Metazoa; phylum Chordata; class Myxini; order Myxiniformes; family Myxinidae; genus Myxine; species Myxine glutinosa. The sequence goes on from NC_136265.1 coordinate 167,795,825, forward strand.
GACAAAGGTCTGAAGGTGAATATCGGAAAAACGAAGGTGATGGCAAGTGGTAAAGCATGTGGTGAGGTGGAAAGAACTGGGAAGTGGCCGTGTGCTGTGTGCAGGAAGGGTGTCGGAGTGAATTCCATTCAATGTTCAATGTGCGCTGAGTGGGTTCATCAAAAATGTAGTGGTCTGAGAGGGTCATTAACCAGTGTGGCAGCTACATTCAAGTGTAAGGTGTGCACAGAGGAAGCTGCAGATGGAGGAAAGGTTGAGTTGGATCTTGGAGATGGCATGAAACTGGAAGGTGTGAAAACATTTTGTTACCTTGGAGGCATGCTGAATGGAGAAGGTGGATCAGACTCGGCAACGGTTGCTCGAGTGAGATGTGCATGGAAGAAGTTTCGGGAACTGAGTGGCGTGCTGACGAGGAGGGGAGTGTCATTGAAGCTGAAGGGAAAGGTGTATGCTGCATGTGTGAGAAGTGTTATCATTTATGGGAGTGAGACATGGGTAATGAACGTAGAGCAGCAACGACGGTTGGAAAGGGTGGAAATGCGAATGGTTCGGTGGATGTGTGGAGTATCGTTGAGAGAGAGGAAGACAAATGATGAATTGCGAAAGATGATGGGAATAGAGCCTGTGATGGATGCTGTGAAGAGAAACAGTTTGAGATGGTTTGGTCATGTGTTGAGGAAGGATGAAAGTGACTGGTTGAGAAGAGTGATGGAAATGAATGTAGAAGGAAGTAGAGGACGGGGAAGACCGAGAAAGACTTGGCTAAAGATGGTCGAAGAAGAAATGCGGGCAAGGGGGTTAACAAGGGGAGATGCAGAAAATAGGGCAAAATGGAGAAGATTGTCATCTTCAAAGATTGTCAAAATGTCAAAATGAAGCAAGGCTAACCCCCCGCTCTTGCAGGGAAAATGGCCTTAAAATGCCTGTTGTTGTTGTTGTTCATTAAATAACAAGACGGATGTGAACCAGACATGAACAAATTGCTTAACCCTGCTTTTTACTTTGTGTGCGTGGGCTAATGACAAGGGAATATGATGGAGACTTCCATTTTGATGCAGTGGACACCAAGGCCCTCATAAATCAATGGAATCTCATGAGATGAAGCCGAAACTCTGAGCTTCGCACTTTGGCCTCGGAGAAGGGTCGGTCATCTATCTGTCTTCTTTCTGGTCTTGCACCTTATGCCGTTCCATGCCCCGCTTCAAGATGGCAGTTCACCTCATCGGGTCATGCCCCTCAATACTCATGATCTTTTCTACCCTCATTAACCATCCCCAAGAACAATTCAACCTTGAATGAATTTTATGACAGCGAACGGAAAACAATTTCAGACACGTACAAGTTTTGCAATGTCTCTCAAAACTTTTGCTATTTCGAATTTTGTTCCTCGTATTAAAAAGGTAATTTATCAGTTTTGCGTGACATATTGTTTAATGGTCCCAAGGGTTCCCACTTTAGCCGGGGAACATTTTTGGCCCGTCTTTCACAAACATGCTGGCCAGGCCTGGCATTCCATTTAAGGCGATTTGAGGAGGAATTTGAAGCTTGTTCATGGTGCTGGTGTTAACGATCACTTGGGGTGTGTTCTGTCAGCAACCAGCTTGTATCACTTTCCAGGGTTTCTTCCTTATTACATCAAGGTTTCTACACGACATTCGGAGCACCTAAATATACAAATCTACCTGGACTAAAGTAATCACTGCCTACTCCCTACAAACGTAAGAGTATGTACAGCACTGTACCATTACAATGTGAGTACGTCGATAAAGTTTGGACTACAACATTTATAAACTAGTACGCACTTATAAACTGGAGAACATACCTCCGCAAGGCAGAAAAGTTCACGTTTTGTATCTCTCCGATAGGTCATATGTGGATCCGGACCTGAATTAAAATATAATCGGCTTGTTATTGTCAAGTACCCAACTCATCCATCAGGTTTTGTCATAAGACATAAGTCGTCCACAACTTTCTGAAATGTCATCCTATATATCATTTTTGGCCCCATCACTCAATGCAATGGTGAAGAATCACTTAACAAAATTGAAAAACTCTTTTATCCGGATCTGGATTCGAATCTTCACCAAAATTGAATCAATTACGTGAAGGGACATAGTTACACGAGTACCACAACAGCATTGTTTACGAGGAGACCGCCATGTTGTTAAGCGGTGCCAAGCACTCCGTTCCGTTGGGAGTGCTTGTTTGAGCTCTGAATGAAGCTTAGCCGCCACCAGCCGTTCCGAAGCGAGGCGAGGGTTTCAAATAGAGTGCTTAAGCCACTTGGCGAGCGCTCTACAAGAACGTTGGTACTGAAACAGTGAACACACCTCCGCACAAAAGGTTATCCAAGTCACATGATGTCCATGTAAAAGGAGCAATTTCAGAAAGTTCACGTAACTAATATGTTTCTTTCAGATTTTGTAATATTTTCATGAGGAAAGTTCGTGCTTTCAGAGTTTCAGAGTTTCAAAGTTTCAGAGTGCTTGTTTGAGCTCTGAATGAAGCTTAGCCGCCACCAGCCGTTCCGAAGCGAGGCGAGGGTTTCAAATAGAGTGCTTAACTTTAAGCCACTTGGCGAGCGCTCTACAAGAACGTTGGTACTGAAACAGTGAACACACCTCCGCACAAAAGGTTATCCAAGTCACATGATGTCCATGTAAAAGGAGCAATTTCAGAAAGTTCACGTAACTAATATGTTTCTTTCAGATTTTGTAATATTTTCATGAGGAAAGTTCGTTACGTCGTACATTTGGTTCAGCACCATGGCTACTTACGACTACGTTACGGTCCTCGTGTGATTAACCTGAGGACGCTTAGATTACACGGTTTAAACACAAACGAAGTGATCCATCGGTTTCGAAAACAATACGTGGGATCTCACCGAGACTGGAAAAAGCGATCACGTCCCACAGGAACGCCAAACACCTTCGCAACAATGCTTATAAAAGCAGGTAGGGGCAGGGCGGGAAAGTTGCAGATCAGCAGATTCGCCAAGATAACGAAGGATAATTCTTCTTCTTCTTCTTTTTCGCACCAAGCGTCATGTCTCCTTCAGATTAAAAAATGACACCAAACTCGACAAAAACAAACTTGTTAACTTTGCTTGACAGAGAATTTGAGGGAAAAAGCGTATCACCAGAAAAACTCTACTTAATTCCGGCACAATCTTGCTACCTACTTTACCATGGTCGACAAACGCTGTACGAAATACAAACCTGATTTTAACAGGAAGACCGGAGATATTACAGTCTTATGACGCTGCGGAAATAATGCACGACAAAACAATGAATGAATCACATGAGCAAAAAGGAGACAACATACTGTGATTTCATATCTTTTTCCGGGCTCCGCCACGTGTTGGCCGCCCCGATAACTTCTTCCTGTGCCATCACTTCCGGGAATAAACCGCTGTTTGGACGCTTGCTTTGTGTCTCTGAATCCCTCCATTTGCGATGCCATCAATCTCGTAAGGATTTTACAGGCAATAACTTAAATAACCATAACAGCAGCCATGGTAAAAATGGTATTTGGTGTCCTTGAAAAACTAGAACAATGCGACGATGTGGCCAATATGCCTCCGCATAGTCCCACAATGGGTAGATGCGATCGTTCACTGTCCTACAAATACACAAGTTTGATTTAAATCCCTTCAACTGTTTTCAAGTATCACATTTTCACCAGCAATTATTTTTTTAAAGTAAATATTTTTTGCCTGCTATACCACTTCACCGATTATATTGTGGCGGACACAAAAGCCCACTGGCGTGGTGACATCATTCCACGCACCAAGTGGGCGGTGGCCACGCCCGAGGGGTAGGCGTGGCCTCATGATATACACCAGGCGACCAGCCCGGAGGAGTTCAGTGTTACAGTGTAGTCTTACAATAAAGACGTTTATATGTTACCGCTTGTCCGCTTCCTCCTTGCTCACAAGCAGCGCGCGTAACGCCGCGCTTTACTGGTGACCCTCGACGTTGGATCTGCCGGAGCGATCCTTCCACACGCGACGCCATCGCCATGGCCGCCTTCGTCAAACTTCCGGAATTTTGGGAGGCTCAGGCCGAAGTCTGGTTCGTCCAGGCCGAAGCCCAATTTCAGCTTCGGCACCTCACCGGCGATGACACGCGCTACTGCCACGTCGTCGCCTCCCTCGGGCCCGGCACGGCCGCTCGAGTTGTGTCCGTCCTTCGCCACCCACCGGACGGCCACAAGTACGAGGCACTCAAGCGGCTACTCCTAGCCACGTTCAGCCTCACGGACGACGCACGGGCCGACCGCCTCCTGGATCTCCCCGAGCTCGGTGAGACGCGCCCGTCGGTCCGAATGGACCATATGCTGTCACTGTTGGGCGACGAAGCCCCCGGTTCGCTATTCCAGGCGCTTTTCCGTCGCCAACTTCCAGCGCAGGTTCGCCTCGCGTTGGCCGCGACCGGGCTAACGGAACCCCGAGCATTGGCGGCCGAGGCGGACAAGTACTTCGCCGCTTCGGACACGCGGGCGAGCGTTGGCGTGGCCGTCACGGCCTTCGACGCTGATGTTCCACAGCATCATCTTCTACAGCACGCTGATGTTCAGCAGCATGCTGATACGCACCTCGTGAACGCCGCCACGCCCCGCCCACCGCCGCGGCGAAAACCGCCACCGCAGGGAAACCCGTCGACTCCACCGGCCTGGCGGAGCCAGCCGCGCTCCTCCAGCTCCACCACCTGGTGCTGGTTCCACGCCAAGTTCGGCCACGAAGCTCGGCGGTGTCATCCGCCGTGCTCCTTCAACGGGTCGGGAAATGCCCGGGCCGGCGCTCAATTGTGGCGATGAGCGCCGGCCGTTCGAGCAGCCTGCTGTTCATAACGGACACCTTCTCCGGGCGCCGTTACCTGTGCGACACGGGAGCGCAGGTGAGTGTCATTCCCGCCGGCACGTCAGACAAGCACGCCGCGGGTGGGGGCCCCGCGCTGCTTGCCGCGAACGGGACGCCCATCCGTACGTACGGAAAACGCTGCCTCTCTCTGCGGTTTGGAGGGCAGGTTTTCCGATGGACGTTCGTCACCGCCGACGTGCCCATGGCACTGCTTGGCGCGGACTTCCTGTGCGCTAATGGGCTCCTGGTCGACGTCAAGCGCAGACGGCTTGTCCAGGCCGAGACGTTCAGCTCGCTCGCGTGTGCGTTGCCCAGCTCAACGAGCGGCTTGCCAAGCGGCTTGCCGAACGATTCGGTTCCGGCCACGTTGGTCTGTACGCTTCCGGCAGCGGACGCATTCACCCGCCTCCTCGCCGGCTTCCCGGCCCTCACGCGGCCCACCTTCTCGGCGGGGGCCGTCAAGCACGGGGTGGCCCATCACATCCCCACCGTCGGGCCACCGGTCTACGCCCGGGCACGCCGCCTCGAGCCGACGAAGCTGGCGGTGGCAAAAGCGGTGTTCGCTACCCTGGAGCGACTTGGCATCGTTCGGCGCTCAGAGAGCGCTTGGGCATCGCCGCTGCACATCGTGCCGAAGCCCGGCGGGGGATGGCGACCGTGCGGGGACTATCGCCGTCTCAATAACGCCACGACTCCCGACCGCTACCCCGTCCCCCACATTCAGGACTTTTCCGCCCGTTTGGCAGGCATGTCCTTCTTCTCGAAGGTGGACCTCATACGCGGCTACCATCAGGTCCCCGTCAGGCCGGAGGACGTCCCGAAGATGGCGGTCATCACGCCATTCGGACTCTTCGAGTTCCTGCGCATGCCCTTCGGTCTGAAGAATGCGGCTCAGGCGTTCCAGCGACTGATGGACAGCGTCCTGCGTGACTTGGATTTTGTCTACGTCTACCTGGACGATATCCTCGTCGCCAGCGCGTCCCGCGAAGAGCACCTACGCCACCTCCGCACGCTCTTCGAACGCCTGGGCCAGCATGGCCTGATTGTGAACCCCGCAAAGTGCCGGTTCGGCGCCACCATAATCGATTTTCTGGGGCACCGTGTCACCAGGCACGGAGCCGTCCCACTGCCGGCCAAGGTGGAGGCGGTGAAAGGGTTTCCGCGCCCCCGCACGATCAGAGGGCTGCAGGAGTTCCTGGGCATGGTGAACTTTTACCATCGGTTCCTGCCCCGTATCGCCCAGCTCCTGCGCCCCCTGCACGAAGCTCTCCGAGGTAAGCCGGGCAAAGGCGCGTTACCTGGACCGAGCAGATGGACACGGCGTTCATGGGCGCGAAGCTCACCTTGGCTAACGCCACCATGCTCGCGCACCCGGCGCCCGATGCACCGATCGCCCTCACCACCGATGCCTCGGACTACGCGGTGGGCGCGGTGCACGAGCAATGGGTGCGTGGAGCTTGGCAACCGCTGGCGTTCTTTAGCCGGCAGCTTCGCCCGCCCGAACGCCGTTACAGTACCTTCGACCGCGAGTTGCTCGGGCTTCACTTGGCGGTCAGGCACTTCTGCCATCTGCTCGAGGGCCGTGCGTTCACTGCCTTCGTCGACCACAAGCCGCTGATCTTTGCGATGGGCAAGGTCACCGAGCCGTGGTCGGCCCAGCAGCAGCGTCACCTCTCGGCCGTGTCCGAGTACACGACGGACATCCAGCACGTCGCGGGGAAGGACAACCCGGTGGCGGATTGCCTTTCCCGGGCTGTCGCCCACGCAGTCCACCTCGGCATCGACTATGCCCGGATGGCAGCGGACCAGGCCGCTGACCCCGACGTCCAGGCCTTGCGGACCGCCGTCACGGGCCTCCGCGTCACCGAGGTGGCGTTCGACGGCGCGGGCGCGGCCCTCTTGTGCGAGGTCTCCCTCGGGCGTCCTCGCCCCATCGTGCCCGCGGGCTGGCAGCGCCAGGTGTTTGACGCCATCCACGGCCTGTCCCACCCGGGCGCGAGGGCCTCCCAAAGGCTGATCGCCGACAAGTTCGTCTGGCATGGCCTCCGGAAGGCCGTCCGCGGCTGGGCCAGGACGTGCCTCGCGTGCCAGTGCGCCAAGGTGCACCGGCACACCCAGGCCCCGTTGGCCCCGTTCATGGTGCCGGAACGCCGGTTTGACCACGTCCACGTGGACCTGGTGGGACCTCTGCCCCCCTCGCGGGGTTTCACCTACGTCCTCACCATGGTGGACCGCACCACCCGGTGGCCGGAGGCCATGCCCTTGGCGTCGACAACGGCGGCCGATGTCGCGCAGGCTTTCATCGCCACCTGGGTCACCCGGTTCGGCGCCCCCTCAGACATCTCGTCCGACCGCGGCCCCCAGTTCACCTCGGAGCTCTGGGGGGCGGTCGCGCAGGGGCTCGGGGTCCGGCTGCACCGAACCACGGCCTACCACCCCCAGGCTAACGGCCTGTGTGAGCGATTTCACCGCTCATTGAAGGCCGCGCTCCGGGCCACCCTCCGCAACGGCGGCTGGGTCGACAGGCTCCCCTGGGTCCTGCTGGGCCTCCGGACGGCGCCCAAGGAGGACCTGCGCGCATCCGCGGCGGAGTTGGTCTTCGGGCAACCGCTGCGGGTGCCGGGCGAGTTCCTCCCCGACTCCACGGCACCATGGTCCGCGGCACAGCAGCGCTCCGCTCTGCAAGAGACCGCCCAGAGGTTCGCCCCGGTGCCAACGGCATGCCACGGGCACCCACCGACGCACGTCGCCCCGGAGCTTCGCATGGCGGAGTACGTCTTTGTCCGCCACGATGCCCACCGGACACCACTGCGGCCCCCGTACGACGGGCCTTTCCGCGTGCTGGAGACCGGGGCGAAGCACTTCACCCTGGACATCGGCGGTACTCCTGACCGCGTTTCGGTAGACCGCCTCAAGCCGGCCCACCTCGACGTGGACCATCCACCGCCAGTGGCCCGACCCCCACGTCGGGGCCGCCCCCCTGCGGGCGGACCCCCGGCACCGCCCAGCCCCGCCGCCCCCCGGTCCTGCACCCATCCCAGGGGCATCCCACCTGGCATCCCTGCACCCCGGACGCCGCCGATCGCCAGGGGGCGCTTCGGCCGGGTCATTCGTCTGCCCCGCAAACTGGCCCTCCAGGTGCGCGGGAATTCTGTGGGGGCGCGTGTGGCGGACACAAAAGCCCACTGGCGTGGTGACATCATTCCGCGCACCAAGTGGGCGGTGGCCACGCCGGAGGGGTAGGCGTGGCCTCATGAGATACACCGGGCGCGCAGCCCGGAGCGCGCCAGTGTTACAGTGAGCTCCTGAAATAAAGACGCTTATAAGTTACCGCTTGTCCGCTTCCTCCTTGCTCGCAAGCAGCGCGCGTAACGCCGCGCTTTAATACTTTTGTTTCCGCATTTGGAGTACTTGACAATGTGCCAAGTTTCAAATTTTTCCATTCAACAGTTTCCGAGAAATCATTTTTTTCATTTTTGTATAGAAGTTCAAGGCTCGTGTAAGACCTAATATTGATGACAAAAAAAACAAACGGACACATAAGACGGGGAGCGGGAGACAAGATGGGGAGAGAGGGGGAGCACACAAGTACAACATTTGAGGGCAGAGACATCGGGAGATCTGTGGGAGGCGGAGTGCTTGGGAGAAGGAAGCGTGGGAAGGGGGTTGGGGGTGGGAGAGGTAAAAACCACATGGACACAGCTAGGACTTCTTGGAAAGAAGTCGGTATTTCAGAAAAGTGGATCTGGGGTGAATTAACGGGGGTAGAAAAGATCAAGGTTTTGGATGGGGGAAGATAATAGATGGTCGTGAACAGCTGTTTTAAAGACCTGGAGGGAGGAGTGGGATTGAAGAAAGCGAGGGAGTTTGTTCCAGAAGTGGGAGAAAAGAGGATTGAAACAGTGAAGGTGAGCGGAGAGTCTTGATTTTGGCAGTTTCACCAAAGAGGGTTGCTGGCAGACCTGGCAGATTGTGAGACCCAAGAGCTTCAGTGACAGAACTTGGAAAGGATTGTTGAGAAAGTAGATGGGAGGGTTGTCCAGTCGGTCTTTTCGGATAGACATAGTGAGAGTGTGAGATTTGTCAGGATTGAAAGACATGTTCCACTTGTTTGACCAGTCTGATTTTGTCCAGGTCTGCAGAGAGTGAGGAGGCTGCAGACTGCCGATCGGAGGGATGAGGAATGGAATGGCAGAGAGTGGAGTCATCAGCAAAGAGATAGAGGATTTTCCAGAGAGTCGGAGAGGTCATTGATGAAGACCAGAAAAAGCACAGGGCCCAGAACACTACCTCGTGGAACTCCAGCCAGAACAGGAAGGGGAGCTGAGAGAAATCCATTCAGGGCCACACGTTGACTATGACCAGAGAGGAAATGCACAAGCCATTCGTGGAGATTTCCTTGGATACCATAGGAGGAGAGTTTGGTGAGCAGAGCTGGGTGCCAGACCATATCGAAAGCACATGATATGTCAAGGGAGACAGCTCTAATTTCCTGTTTGACATTGAGGACCTCCATCCATTGTTGAGACAGCAGAAGCAGCTTTTTCCAGAGTAGAGTGGCCTGGTCTGAATCCAAATTGATGATCAGAGATCAAGCCATTGGAGAAGAGGAAGGATTTGATATCGGAAGCAATGACGGATTCCATTACTTTGCTGATAATTGGGAGCAGGCTGATTGGTCTGTAGTTGCAAGGATCTGTTTTTGCACCTTTTTGTGTAAAGCGGTAATGTTGGCTAATTTCCAAGCTGACGGCAGATGACCTTGAGCAAAAGAGAGGGTGAGAACAGAGAGAGGGTGTGAAAGAGTGGCAGAGCAGGATTTTAGGACCTGTGGGCTGATGCTGTCTCGTCCAGTTGCAGAATCAGAGTCGAGGATTGACAGAAACTTCTCCACCTTGTCAGGAGAGAAGGGACACAGAGTCCAGGAGCAGCTGGGTTCAACTGGATAAGGTGGGTACAGAGAGAGACGGGTTTGGGACACAACATTTTGAGGCAAACACAGAGTTGAGGCATTCAGCTTTTTACGTGCAGAGTCAGCTGTGTAGGCGTTTGAGGTAAGGGAGGGGCTGGAGGGGAAACAAACTCCAGAAACAGATTTGACAAGATGCCACCAGGATTTGGAAGAGGGAGACAGGTTTGAGAGTTCACTCTTGAGAGTGGAGAGATATTGTTTCCTGGCTCTCTTGAGGGTAGACACGAGACACGTTCCGAGCTTTGTGAAAGGAAATGAGATTGCCTTCCGTTGGATTTGCCTTCCAGGAGGCGAAGGCAAGTTGTTTCAGGGCAACTGCCTCACCACAAGATTCCGTGTACCATGGACGGGAGGAAGGGTATGACAACCGACGACAAGATGGGTAAATCTGTGCATGAGAGAGAGCAGTTTACTTTAGAAGAATTCCCAGCATGAGTTGATGTCAGAGGCAGTAGAGATGGGAGACCATTCCAGATGATTGATGGCTGCTTGAAGACTGTGCCAGTTCGCCTGAGTGAAATGCCAGACTCGTTATCGCTGAGGAGGCTCTCTGAGAATGGCCAGAGAGATGTCCACTTTAACAAGCATATGGTCATATGGTATCGTTGAGAGAGAGGAAGACAAATGATGAATTGCGAAAGATGATGGGAATAGAGCCTGTGATTGATGCTGTGAAGAGAAACAGATTGAGATGGTTTCGTCATGTGTTGAGGAAGGATGAAAGTGACTGGTTGAGAAGAGTGATGGAAATGAATGTAGAAGGAAGTAGAGGACGGGGAAGACCAAGAAAGACTTGGCTAAAGATGGTGGAAGAAGAAATGCGGGCAAGGGGGTTAACAAGGGGAGATGCAGGGAATCGGGCAAAATGGAGAAGATTGTCATGGGGACCGCAAGGCTAACCCCTGCTCTTGCAGGGAAAATGGCCTTAAAATGCCTGTTGCATTGTGTTGTTGTGGAGTCCTTGGGGACTTCATGGCCATTTGTGTCTGACAGTCGACAGGGTATTTTGGCTCTTCGAGTATTTTGGGTGTTTGGGGTCCATTGGGTTTTTGGGTCCATTGGGTTTTTGGGGCCTTCTGGGTCCTTGGGGTCTTTTCGGTCCTCATAATCTTTTTGGTCTTTTAACCGGTGGACACACAGTCGTGTTCAAAGATTGCCCATGAAACCCCCCACTCAAATCCCTCCTAAAGCACTATTCAAGGCATTTAAAACCTACCCTCATGAAGGGGGACAGACACAAAAATACACAAACACACATTGTGTTTCATATGGTAGCTTTTTTTAAATCCTCAAAAATACTTTCTTTTTCAATTTTTTTTGCCTAAAACACTCCTGTGTGCACTCACTGATTAAGCTGTGAAAGTTTGATGAATATCCGTTTGAACGTTTCACAGAAAAATGGCGACAGCCAGACAGCCAAACTTATAATATAGACTAATGGGGATGTGGGGGGGGGGGGGGAGGACACCTGTGGGAGGCCCAAGGAAATAAACGTGTAGGACATTCGAACATCATGAGTTTGATGCTGCACGAAGCACTAATAATTTTAAAAAATGGTTACTGGCAATTCATCAGATCCAGAAATGATGTAATCTACAAAATTTACTTACTTCACATAATATGTGAATACCTGTCCATGCACATGGGAAATACAGTTTGTAATGTGTAATTACACGTAATGTAAAATGTGACCAAGACCTAAAATCTTCGCCACCCCTTCCCCTCATCATGCACACTGCATCGGGAGAGGGGGAGAGGATCCTACACAGGGGATAGGGGGGAGAGGCTCACACAAAGGGGAGAAGGGGAGAGGATTGCACAGAGGGGAGAGGATTGCACAGAGGGGAGAGGAGGAATAGGATTGCACACAGGGGAGAAGAGGGATAGGCTCTCACACAGGTGCGAGGAGAGAGAGGATCACACACAGGGAAGAGGAGGAATAGGATTGCACAGCAGGGAAGAGGAGGAGAGGATACAACACAGGGGTGAGGATCACACACAGGGGAGAGGAGGGATAGGATTGCACAGAGGGGAGAGGAGGAATAGGATTGCACAGAGGGGAGAGGAGGAATAGGATTGCACAGAGGGGAGAGGAGAGAAAGGATCGCACAGAGGGGAGAGGAGGAAGAGGATCACACACAGGGGAGAGGAGGAAGAGGATCACACACAGGGGCGAGGAGGGACAGGATCTCACACAGGGGAGAGGAGGGATAGGATCACACACAGGGGCTCGGAGGGATAAGATCGCACAGGGGAGAGGATCTCACACAGGGGAGAGGAGAGAGAAGATCGCACACAGGGGAGAGGAGGGATAGGATCTCACACAGGGGCGAGGAGAGAGAGGATCACACACAGGGAAGAGGAGGAATAGGATTGCACAGCAGGGAAGAGGAGGAGAGGATACAACACAGGGGTGAGGATCACACACAGGGGAGAGGAGGGATAGGATTGCACAGAGGGGAGAGGAGGAATAGGATTGCACAGAGGGGAGAGGAGGAATAGGATTGCACAGAGGGGAGAGGAGAGAAAGGATCGCACAGAGGGGAGAGGAGGAAGAGGATCACACACAGGGGAGAGGAGGAAGAGGATCACACACAGGGGCGAGGAGGGACAGGATCTCACACAGGGGAGAGGAGGGATAGGATCACACACAGGGGCTCGGAGGGATAAGATCGCACAGGGGAGAGGATCTCACACAGGGGAGAGGAGAGAGAAGATCGCACACAGGGGAGAGGAGGGATAGGATCTCACACAGGGGCGAGGATCTGACACTGAGGAGAGGACTGCATGGGGAGAGGACTGCACAGAGGGGAGAGGACTGCACAGAGGGGAGAGGAGGGATAGGATCACACAAAGGGGAGAAGAGGGATAGGATCGCACAAAGGGGAGAGGAGGGATAGGATCGCACAAAGGGGAGAGGGGTAGAAGATCGCACACAGGGAAGAGGAGGAGAGGATCCAACACAGGGGAGAGGATCGCACACAGGAGAGAGAGAGAGGAGAGAACCAGACATAGGGGAGAGGAGGGAGAGGATCGCACACAGGGGAGAGGGAGAAAGGATCACAAGCAGGGGAGAGGAGAGAGGGCAGAGGGGGGGGGGGGGGGGGAAGGAAGAGAGGGGTGGGAGAAGGAGGCGAGCGAAACTTCTACCTTGACTTGAGAGGGGGGAGAACCTGCCTTGACTGACTTACTGCTGTTGTTCATTTTTAAACTTGAAAGCAGCGAATACACTTCGTTTTACAAATTAAAAATTGCTCAAAACCAAGCATTATTATTGAACCTCTTAGCATTCACTCTGATACTTTAATGTAGGGACAGCATTTTTTTGTACCTGTGCACGAGATAACCATCATTGGTGGTTCCAAAAAAAGGTGCCAACTTTGTTACAAAAGGGTGTTGTCATTGGAAGAAAAAGGATGACCAGAAAATGCTCATCACCGAAGAGTCAGGTGAGGTCAGGTATGGGAGCATGCGCCAGAGCAGTGCATTGCCGCATACACTTTCCGACGATACTCCAGGGGCCTCAGTGTGGCCATGCCCCAGGCTGATGCCTGGCAGGGTTAGTTCGGGCATCGGCCATCCAGTACAGAGATGGTGTCTCTGAAAAAACACTCATCCGGTTGAACCGGGGTCAGGGTAGTACTACCGTTCGCACTTAGGAGTGTTAAAGTGTTGCCCGGAACCATCTTACACTCTCCGTGTCAGGATTGCTGGTCTTACTCAAACTATAGCAACCGGGTTAGCTTTAATCCCTCTTTCTCACAAACAAACATCATACACTTTGAATCATCCACTTTACTTCTCTTTTATTTAAGGCCTCGCCTCGATGAGGACTATATAGTCCATGCCTGGAGTCTTCAAAATAAAAACAAACAAACATAATCCCCCGCTCTGGCACAAGCACATCTGGGCTTGGTGAAAGACAAGCTAATGCTCAAGTAGTGCAGCGAGCAGGTATGTAACAAGGCCTTGAAGACCAATGAAATTTGATCCAATGGACCAACGGGCCCACTAATCGGAAAAAGTGTTGAGCAGAGGACTCGACTGTCATAGAGGCCCATTCCCATTTAACTGCTGATGACTCTTCATGTGTGATTTCATGTTCACCTTCTGAGAGAAATCCTTTCCGCAAACAGCGCACTTGTATGGACGCTCGCCCGTATGAATACGCATGTGCGATTTCATGTTTGGCATCTGGGAAAATCCCTTCCCACAGATGGAGCACTTGTACGGACGCTCACCAGTATGAATCCGCATGTGCGATTTCACGTTTGGCCTTTGGGAAAATCGCTTCCCACAGACCGAGCAGTTGTACGGACGCTCCCCAGTGTGTATCCGCATGTGCAGCTGCATGTTCCACACCCGGGCAAATCTTTTTGGACAAATAGGACACTTGTGTGGCAACATGCCATTGTGAACCGCCATGTGTGTCTGCAGCATACGCAACTCTGCAAATGTCATCTCGCATACAGAGCACTTGTGCAAACGCCCCCGCCGGTGCAACCGTTCCATGTGCAGCAATAGAGCATCCTCGTCGAGGAACAACTGGGTGCACCTTGAGCAAGAGTAAATACTCGCCGTGTCTGATGGTTCAACTGTGGAAACAACCAGTGAGCGCAATTTCATAAATTATCAAATAATTTGATTCTATTTAGCAGGAATATTTTAGCCACTTGAATGAAATATCAAGAAAGTTATGGTCAATTGTAGACCCACATTGAAAGCTTGACGTTTTCTTTTTGTATAAAATTCAGGTAGCTGCAAAGCAGATGGTAGTCAACATGAACCAAAAATATCAATCTCTTGGCTCAACATATTAGATAGCTTTATGAGTATCAGTCAAAGGGGGAAAAAAATGAAACAATAACAGCTTTGGTATTAACAAACAGGTCTGGTTGGAAAAAAGCATAAATCATCCACAGAAAAGAAAAGTAAGCAACCACTTAGACGGCATCCAAATGTACCACACACAATAAAACATTCTTCGAGATGTTGAGAATAATGGAGAGTTGACACAAAATAAATACAGAAACGCTTTTCAGCAGAATGGACAGTGATAGGATCGGGGACCACAGTTAGAGTAACGAAAAGGGGAGTTGAGTGATAGTGAGGCAAACGACTTTAATTCGGAGAGTTGTTAATGCATGGAATGATGTCCCTGGAAACGCAGTGACAGCAGAAACAGTAGATAGGTTTAAAATGGAATGAGATAGGTACCTCGAGATATTGAGCATAGAGAGGTACATGTACTTTGGCAGGACTGGTAGGTATGACTTAGGTATGGACGAGTGATTGTATGCATGTATTGTGTATAGTAATTGTAATGTCTGTGAAAAGGACTCATGAAGAGGTGAATATGGTGTCGGTGTTTGCTCATCCGGCATCTTACAACCCCTTTCACCCACCCGCCGCCCCTTGCCAAAAATGTAAAACACCATGGTGGTGCTTCTGACCACCCCACGGTTTCTCTCCCATCCCCTCATCTCCCCAGGGAAGTGAAGCAGACCAACTGGTTCAGTGAAATAATGTGGTGTTGATAAAGTGCAGGTATGATGGACCAAATGGTCTCCTCATGTAACCAAGATCCTCATTACCCTGCAGACACGAAGAGAAAAGCGGGTTAAGCAATTGGTTTATGTCTGTCTGTCCGTCTTTTCAGTTTATTATCGTCAGTTTATGATTGAGAAACAACTTATTTAAATTAAATGTTATATTTTGAACATGAATCAGAAGGCAAATCTGCCCTTTTACCATATCTTGGCTCTGAATTTGTGTAAAACAGCAGTAAAACCCAGAATTTATTTATACTAGGACGTGCCCGTACGTGGGTGCCCGTACGTGCGTGCAAAAAAACATGCGTGCAAACAACAACAACAAAAAAAAACTTTGAAACCACGTGGCAGTAACGACCACAGAACCCCCCCCTCTATTTACATGAAATGGTTTGGTCCATTCGCAACGACCACAGAACCCCCCCCTCTATTTACATGAAATGGTTTGGTCCATTCGCAAAGCCAAAGCGAACGCCGAACGGCTAAATCACCATAGCTCGGTAACTACTTGTCCGATTAATATGAAACCTTGAAAAGGCACATCCTCGGGTCCCCAGCAATATACCTGGCAAGTTTCAAGTATATCGGACCCGTGGTTGTCGAGAAACAGCGGTCACAGACACACAGACACACATACACACAGAGATTACTGGAATTATAGATAGATGCCTTTAAAACTCTTTAAACCTTTATTTCAATTGAATGATATACTTGAACAATTTAGAACATAAATCGCCTTCATAATACTTCCAAAGACTGTCAGCTTAGCAATACTCTACTTGGATTTTGTTCTATATGGTGGTGTATAGGACTACTTCAATAGTGCTAAACTTCCGGCATTTTAAAACCATCTTTAAAATCATGATTGTATTTAAAATTGGAGTATATACTTGAACACTCTGTGGTATTGTGTTCTGTGAACGCTCTGGTATGTACAGGTATATGTAACAGTTCTTGAAATAGCTCGTTTGAACTAGAACGTCACTCAGTGGAGCACATACCTCTGCCAGGCTGAAGAGTTTACGTTTTGTATCCCACCGATAGGCCGGATCTGGATTCGGAACTGAACCAAAATCTAATTGGCTTGTTCTTGTCGCCGTACCAACCCATCCACATAGTTTTGTAATAATCCATCCACAACTTTTTGAGCGATCCTGCTATATATCGTTTTTTTGTCTCATTTCTCAATGGTAAAGAATCACTAAAAATTCTCAGATCTGGATCTGGATTTTGCTCAAATTCTAACCATTTCGTCCTTGTAACATACCCAACCTCTCCACCAAACTTCAGCCAAATCAGTTCACAACATTTGAGATATCTTGTTCACAAACAGACAATCACATTGACAGCCGCACTTTTTTCCTTCGTAATCCTCTGGTAAAGTGACGAACATAGCTGAAAGCATTCACAAGTTATCACACTCACAGACAAATAAACAGACAAAAAACAAGACAGACCAACATATGATGAAAATTTTCTAATTTTTGTCATAACAAACAGTCAGGGGTGAAAACATAACCCTCATCCACCTTCGGTGGCAGAGGTAATCAATGCACTTCTACCATCAAGAATATGTAGATTGTGTGTGCCTTCATCAAAAGTCTGAATCTTTTCCTCTTAGCCCATCTCTTGAAGTACTTTGGAAGTTCTTCAACACTGGGAAAGTGTCTTCCACAGAAACGGTGCTTTGATTGGGCCAAATAGATCATAATGGTCAACAACAGAAAATCGACTGTAACTTTTCAGCTTTCAATGCTTCATGTGGTTAGGTAAGCAGTACATTAGCTCTTCAGTATCCTGTACTCAAAGTGCCTTTCTCTCTCGTGCAGTCCTGAGCAATTAGCATGATTTTACAGAGACACGTGGATGTATTGTTAGGGTGGGGCCTGTAGTGGGAGGGGGAGAAGAAATTCTGAATCATGGTATGTTCTCCCATATGGGAGAAACTGTTCTCCCCTATGGGCCGGTGCTCCTGCCTCACACCTAGCTCGGCTTCACGCTGTTGAAACCAAAGCTTTCAGAATTATTGGAATCTCCCGCGATGAAGCTATCTCTGAGGGCCTTTCACTCACTCACCGCAGGCAGGTAGGTGGTCTTTCTGTCTTCTACCGACTCCTCTCCGGCCTTGCACCCCCAGCTCTCTCTGTGCTCTGTCCCCCAAATATTCCTACAGGTCGCACAAGATCTGCCAGCAACCCTCTGATGGTTAAACTGCCGAAATCTCGGCTCTCTGCTCACCTTCACTCTTTCATTCCTCTTTTCTCCCGCCTCTGGAACAAACTCCCTCACTCCCTTCAATCCCACTCCTCCCTCCAGGTCTTTAAAACAGCTGTTCACCACCATCTCTTATCTTCCCCCATCCAAAACCTTGATCTTTTCTACCCCCGCTAATTCACCCCAGATCCACCTTGTTTGAAATTCCAACTTCTTTCCTGGAAGTCCTGGCAGTGTCCATATGTTTTATACCTCTCCCACCGCCCCCTTCCCATGCCCCCCCCCCCCCCCCCAAAGCCCTCGCCCTCTCTCAGATCTCTCGATGTCTCCATGTCTCTCGGTCCCTGCTCTCAAATGTTGTGTTTGTGTCCTTCCCCCTCTCTCCCCATCTTGTCTGCCGCTCCCGATGTTATATGTTTTGTGTGTCGGTTTGTCTTTCTGTGTGATTAATGTTCGCTCTTTCACGAGCCTCGATCTTGTATACAAAAAAAAAAAAAAAAAAAAAATGGTAGACATTCCTTGGACTAGTATTCCTTTTTTCCAGAATGAAGAGGGAGCCTCCCAACTTCGTGCCACAACTCAGCAAAAGTCAGAACATTTGCTATCCATTTGTATTTCTGTCTTTGGCTCATTACTCTGTCAGTAAACTTTTCTTGCAGGTGTTGACATATTGACGTACCACAAACAACTGAAAAATGCAAATAAATAAATAAAAACTGCACACAATGCTGTTACGAAAACAAATCGCCATGCCGATTTGTCAAAAGCCAACAAAGCAATGAAGGCAGCAGGGCGAAAATGTCTGGACATGCATCACACAAGTGTTTGCTACTTCCATCGAAGTTTCAAAAAATGTATGACAAAACAAAATATAATATATCATTTGACACGAATCGGACTTTGTGTATGCCTCCTCCTACGTTATATGTCAACCCACTTTTATTTTTGATCTCAATTAAAGGTCATATGAAAAACTAGACTCGTAGAGGGCATAGTCTTGCCTTGCGCGTTCATTCTGAATAAAAATACCACGGTTAACCATGGCCATACACTGATATCATCCATGGACCCTATTATTTTACATAGTTTTTTGGCATGGGTTATGCATGTTGTAAATTTAATTCTTCCCTCACATCGGGTCACAAATCAGACATATGAAGTTTTTAAAAATTCGGGTAAAGATTTCAATTCAACCATTTATGACTGGAATATTACTTCACCGATGACGTTATCGTTATCACCCTATTTAACGCATGGGGAGCTGATGACATATGCGTAGTTTCAATTTTTTTCGTTGAGTGGTTTCAGAGGAAATGTACATTTTTTTCCTTTAATGCAATATGGCTGCCACACCATGTGACATACGACGTCAGGGTTAGCCATAAAATATTCTCCATTGGGAGCCTCTCTTTTGTTTAAAGTTTTGCATCGATCAGACAAGTGGTTGTAGAGAAAAACATTTTAAAAGCAAAAGTATATGGCTGTGGACATACAGACAGGAGCATTGCAATAGTCTCGCATCCCCTTTGGGACGAGAATAATTAAAGGTCACATGAGAGACGGAGTGGAAGGGAGAGAGGGAGAGAGAGGGAGAGAGAGGGAGAGAGAGGGAGAGAGAGGGAGAGAGAGGGAGAGAGAGGGAGAGAGAGGGAGAGAGAGGGAGAGAGAGGGAGAGAGAGAGAGAGAGAGAGAGGGAGAGAGAGGGAGAGAGAGGGAGAGAGAGGGAGAGAGAGGGAGAGAGAGGGAGAGAGAGAGAGAGAGAGGGAGAGAGAGGGAGAGAGAGGGAGAGAGAGGGAGAGAGAGGGAGAGAGAGAGAGGGAGAGAGAGAGAGAGAGAGGGAGAGAGAGGGAGAGAGAGGGAGAGAGAGGGAGAGAGAGAGAGGGAGAGAGAGGGAGAGAGAGAGAGAGAGGAAGAGAGAGAGGGAGAGGGGAGAGAGAGGGAGAGGGGAGAGAGCGTGAGAAAGAATTGAGATAAATAGAAGAGAGAAAATATCAGATGCTTCTAACTCGAGTTATGATCGGCAAAACTATTTTCAAAGGGCACATTATCTTTGACCTGTTGAACCCCAAATTGAATTGGTTCATCTTTGTATCGCAGTCCATACTTGTGCCAAGTTTGGTTTACATCCCTTCAGTGGTTCACAAGTTATTGTGGTGAGAAAAATATTTTAAATTAAACGTCACATGGACTGCCTGATAGCCGGATGGATTCAATTAAAGGACAGCAGCCGGATGGATTAAATTGGACAACGTGGTACGTAATTAATAGACAACAAAAAAAAACAATGCCTCCGGCCTTTTGCTGCTGAGGCATAAAAATTGCTTCCAGAAACTTCTGGGACAACCTCTTTTAAGATCATACTGCTCGAAAAATTCACAGAGGATGCACATAGTTTCTCACAGATCGTCACACAAATTTGGTCACTAAGATTAACTAACAATCGATTTAATGAACCATGAACACCACCAAGAATGCAAGTGGTGCAATGCCAACTTACGCTCGACTTCCCAGTTTTGGTTGACGAGGGGGCCCGTTAGTCCGTTGTACCAAATTTTAATTGGTCTTCACAGCCTTGTAGCATATCTGCCGGACTCAGGGGGGCCTTTTGGGTCCTTTGGGTCATTAAGGACTTTTGGGTCATCTGGGTCTTTTGGGTCATCTAGGTATTTTGGGTCCTCAGGGCCTTTTCGTTCATCAAGGACTTTTTGGGTCATTGGGGACTTTTGGGTCATCTGGGTCTTTTGGGTCTCAAGTGTTAAAGGGTCTTCCAAGGTCTAAGTGGTCTCAGCAGTCTTAAAGGGTTTCAAAGGATGTGAATAGTACGTAATTAATTAATAGGCATACGTAATAAAGACACAAAAAGTAACACTAACACAAACATTAACACTAACACAACACAACACAACACAACACAAACAAACAAACAACACACAACTCATCCATTTATAGTCGATGAGCAGTTGACTGAACTTAGAAATAGAGGAATTTAATTCAGTAGCATGTACAAAAATGGTTGTACTCACCAACTGTAGAGGTAGTTTCAAATGCAGGCTCTTGTTTAGGAGCAGAGCACGACTCTTGCTTCACGTGTACGTTGCTCAAAAGCTCTTGAGAAGAGGAGGGAATAGTGATACGAATGCCAAAATGTTTTTCATCCATTGGACCAGCATCCAGTTCACCTGCATGCAAAAATATCAGTAAATGTCTTATCTCTGGAATGACAGCAATGGATGCTTTTCACAATAGTTTGCCTTTGTTATGTAAAGGTATTGCCAATCACAGGAAGTAGAATCGTATGGACTTCCGAGTTGTGTCTGGTGACCTTCAGCACCGTTTCTTTCATTGCCCTTGCATTGTGCGTGCGGGTGCACACGCACCCACACATGCACACACCCTTCCAGTAGCAGCAATGCTGACATTCAACCAACACTTAAGCAATCGTTATTTATGTGATAATACTTGAAATGGGAATAAATCAAATGACATTATTTGATAAATAACCTTGAAAATACAAATACCGTTGTGAGAAAATAGATTACATACAACATTATAAAGCAATGTATTGTTATGTTTATGGGGGTAGATTAGAGAATACCGTCGGAAAGCTAGGATTGAATAGAAATAGCACAAGTCAGGAGACGACCTTGGTTCACGAGCGAGTGATATTCAATGACAAAGGTCAAACAGACATTGAAAATATATAAATAGGAATGTATTATCTGTTATGAGACGTTAGCTACACAATACCGAAAATTCAGTTCGATTCCGACAACTTTGAAAATTTGACCTTTGTGACCTTGAAATGTCAAAACGAAGGTTACTGACCTCGAAATGAGATAGAAAATAATGTATAATCAGTTATGAGGTTAGTTAGCTACACATACCGAAAAGTCAGTTTGATTCCGACAACTTTGAAACTTTGACCTTTGTGACCTTCAAAGGTCAAAGGTCAAGGATTCTGAAATTTGTTGGAAAACTTGTATTTCATTATGTATGTGATAATATAAGATCATGCACGACATTTCACCCTATCAGGAAGCGAACAATGTAATAAAACCATCAAAAATTGACTTTTCTAAATTTTGTGACATTGTGACCTTGACCTTGGGGCAAAAATGAAAAATCGAGCTCCGTTGGGCTAGACACATGACGTTGGCCGAACCAAATATCGAAGCCCTGTCAGATTCCACCAAACCCCTTGGAGAAGATGTAGCTTGACATTGATTACCCCCTAAAAAGACATCTTTTTCGGGCGTGGCTCTGCCCACAATGGGCGCAATACGCCCACTCTAAGCAGGACACAACTAGATCATGATATCAACCTCCCACCCAAGTTTCATCAAGATCGGATGATATCATCGGGTAGTTATGCTGCAGACAGACAGACACACACACAGACACACACACATAACGTATATAGTGGTCACTTGATAACTCGTAAAACAATAGACCGTGTGACACGTAGGAGCATTTCGATTGTAATAAGTAGGGAAAAAGTAGCTTCAGGTTGTGTTAAAATGTGCATCATACGAGGGGTGATGCCATGTTAATTAGTAGTTCGGGATTAAGGATAACCTCCCCTGCTTGTAATACCCTCTGTGGCCATCCCTAACATTTGATGAGTTGATGACTTGCCATCGCAAATCCCCACGCTTCCCACCAAAAGCAAGGTTGAAATAAAGGAAAGACTTCCACTTGGAATGACCAAATATCAAAGTTAGAGTTAACAAGTACAAAAAGTTTTAATTAAAACAAAAGCCGCATCGATGTTACACAATGCCTAGATGCAGCTGTGCCTATAACGTCGATGTTATAGGCACAGGACATTCCTATTGATTCGATTACTTGATGTTATTTTTGTGCAAAGTGAAAATATATCTCGGCAATTTCCCGTGTGTGGCGACGAATTTTTAATATATCTCGGCATTTTCCCGTCTGTTATTTCAGGCGGTGTATGACTGACCATGCCGCGATTTTAAAAATATATATCTCAGCAATTTCCCGTGTGTGGCGACACGTGAACAAAGCTATGCTCCTCTCTCCACATTATTGTGACGACGTATAAATTAAATATTTCATCGTGACGATTGTCATCAAATGGACGAATTTTTTATATATCTCGGCATTTTCCCGTCTGTTATTTCGGGCGGTGTATGACTGACCATGCCGCGATTTAAACAAAATATATATATCTCGGCATTTTCCCGTCTCTTATTTTGGGCGGTGTATGACTGACCATGCCGCGATTAAAAAAAAAAAAATCTCAATGGACTTGAAGTTACAGGCCTTTGAGAATTCATTTCGTTCTATAAAGGGCAACTTTCATCGGATTTTCTTCCCGTTTTTTTTCAACCGAGTCTAAAACTATGTTAGCGACTGTGAAAAATGAAATGATATATCGAATTTGATTTGAAATAAAACTGTGTGAGAGAGGAAGACACCACGGACCTACAAAACAGGCCTCAAAGCTATGCGAGTTAATAAAATGGTGGATATTTGTTTATATGAAGGCTCTCCCGGAATGGGTGGAGCTTTGAGGTTTTGTCTTCTCTGCAAGAACAAGAAGAACAAGAAGAAGAACAACAACAACAGCAGAGGGCACTCTATGAGCAGCGTCTGCGACGCGGCTAAAAATTATTTTCCCATTTTGGCCTCTGACCACTGGGGTAAGAACCTGGGATCAAAAAAAAAGGTTACATTTTTCATGTGTCCACCACTCTTGATTGCATAAACAAAGTCTCATAAGAAAATGTTTTAAAATGTGCCTGCAATTGCATGTTTTGCTACTTGACCTTTTAACCCCGTCTCATGGGGCAGAACGAAAATGATACTGCTCTTGCACCTTCATGCCATGTCGTGATCATAATGATCAACGTTGGTGAATTTCTGAATTTCTTCCATTTCAGAGGAGATAGTGTGATGGATGAATGGATGGATGGGCAGGCGGAGCCGATTACAATATCCCATCCCCCTCACCCAACTTTTTTTTTTTTTCCTAAGAAGTGTGGGGATAAAAATATCACCCTGTTTTCCCCATACTCTTCAGTATTTCACTCCAAATGGCAACTTCAATTTTCTGCCAAACTGTTTAGGAGGAGATAGTGTAACGGATGGACAGACAGATGGAGTTGATTACCATATCCCCCCTTTTATTTATTTATTTACACAAAGTGTGGGGATAATAAAAATACTGTTGCTTTAATACAGTAGTTATGTTTTGATACTTGTATACGTACGTGTAAGAGATTCCAAAAATGGTTCCCACATCATATTTTACTGCAATAGTTTGCTCCATTATACCATAGGGGAAGATTCAATGTTGTGCTGTCAGATGTCATGAACAGAAAGTTAGGGCAGCACTCGTCCCACGATTTAGACAAGGATTTAGTAAAGCGATGTTCATGGCACATCATAGGTTTCACCACAACCCGTGTGAGCAAGCAAAAAGCAAACATGAACGTTCATTTCATGTTTAGAATGACTATCGGAATGGAGAAACTTTACCTTTGTAGGACAATGCAGTTACCTGTCTAAAAAAAACAACTGTGGAATAATAGGCTAACGGTTCTCACGATGGAAATTGATACAAACAATCTTCTATTGTAAAAAAAAAATCAAAAAAAAAAAAATCGTTTAGCTTGTTTAGCATTCCTATCTGAACCGATGCTTAAAATAAAACTAGAAAACGGAATATGACACAAATGTGTCAATGGATATGCATCTATTGACGTTTACATTAAATGTCAACCCAATGTTACGTTTGATCTCAATTAACGGCCCCATGAGAGACAGTGTGAAAGAAAAAAGAGAGATAAGTAGAAAAGAGAAAAGATAAGATGCTTCTAACTTGAGTTATGATCGGCCAAAAATATTTTCAAAGGGCACATGACCTGTGACCTGATGAACCCCAGAGTTGACTTGGTTCAAATTTGTATCGTAGTCCATACTTGTGTCAAGTTTCATTGAAATGTTGTTCACAAATTGTTGCAAAGATTTTCACTTAAAGGTCACATGACCTTATACCTTTGACCTTTTGACCCGAAATTGCATCGGTTCATCTCTGCATCATAATACGTACTTGCACCAAGTTTGGTCAAAATTCCTGAAGCAGTTCACAAGTTATTGCGATAACAATAATCTACTACGCATACACAGACGGGCAACCCGATAACTAATGCTTCTGGCACCATAGGTTGCGGAGGCAAAAAAGAAGGTCTCACCATTATCATGATGTTCAGACCCAAGTTTTAAATACGAGAGACTGCATGTCTCTCGCGTCATTGTGATTCACATCAAGTAAACTGACATCTAATAATGTCTTTGTCCTGCATGAGATATATGCTGAAGTTTTACTAAGAGCCTTTAATCAATAGAAAAACAGAGCAATGCTGTCCTTCTGGAGGGCATCCTTCTTCCCAACAAATGCTTTTGAAATGACATTGCACTATTGATGACAGACACTGGGTGCACCATTCTGTGTGAATTGGGAGCACACAAGCCATCAAATCCAAATCTCAAACTTCTGAGTGTTTTTTACATTCCTCATCAAACTGAATGTGTAAATGCAGAAGACTTGTGTGGCAACACAAACGAACTTTTACAACCACATGGGGCTCGTACACTGCAAATTTGTCCCTACTGAATAAACAAGTAAAGCAAGTGTTTTACACTGATGTTATAAAATGCTTCTGACAAGACATCCATTGACCTGACCTGGACAAACTCGGCTCCATTATGGGTTATGTGATATTGTTACGGATTTATGTGAATGTATGTGAATTACTATTCAGGTCTTTGCTTATTAATGTGTAGTCAATTGAAGGTTGTTGTGATTAAAGGGTCAGGAGTCCTTCTGGGAAAAAGGAGACCGGAAACGGAAGAAGAAAAGACACGAGGTCCTAGAGAAGCGACGACCTTCTTCTTCCTCGCCGAGCTCGGACGCGAGCGGTATCGCTATTGAGCAACGTCACAGAATCGGCGTTTAAAAGCCCGTCTGGCGAGAGGAGCTACCGGGACGTGTAACTACCCTTTGACACGTCAAGTCACCGTGGGTTCGTGCACGAAACCAAGCGTCCGGCACAGTTCGCCGCACCGTCTACAAGGCCGCGTACGGGTCGCACCTTGGGCCTCGCGCGCTGGGCAAGCCGCGTATTGCTTTGCCCACTTTGCTTTACCCGCTTGGCTTGGCCAGGAAGTGTGCGCTGCAGCCATGGTTCCCAGTACGGGACGTGCCCGGTGGAAGCACGTCAGGAAGGGTCCGTTCAACCGCCCACGTGCGGGGATCGAACTACAGGAGTACGGAGACATTGAGAGAGACATTGACCATGGAGGGAGTCGGGAGTGGGGCTCACGTGAGGAATGTATAAGATGGCCATCTTAGAGTTATTGTAGATGAGTTTACATCTTTATAATATTGATTGCGGATTGTTGATGGTTGTTGATTGCTCGGGGAATTTATCCTTGATTATTCCGGATCCTTGGTGTGGGGTTTCTTATTGATTGAAATTCATATTGATTGCGTTACGAAAGCGCATACATAATAGAACTTTCTGGCGGAGTTCCTCTCACAGTCCGGGGGTCACCGAGACCAGGTAGTCACCGGGAGGACCACGTAACAGAATTGGGGGCTCGTCCGGGATTTAAAATTGTATAACATAATAAAATAATAGTTTTTATTAATTAAAATTAATTAATTAATTATTAATTGGTAAATTTTTGAGAAATTGTGGTAAAGTCTTGGGTGAAGGTTAACAGGTGTTAACGATAGTCACCATGGCGTTTGTTGCACAGAACTTTGCGGTAACACCTAGTGAGGCACAGTTCCGAGCGTTGCTAAAAGCGGACCTCTTGAAATTGGCGAAGCATTTTAACTTGGAGGTCCGAACTAATTTGAGGAAGGCAGAGTTGCAGACCACGGTGATACAATCTATGGTGGGATTAGGAACATGGGACGAGTTAGCCTGGGAGTGGCTACCCGAAGAACCAGAAGACGTTGAGCTCCGGAAACTGGAGTTGCAATTACGGAGCCAGGAACGGATCAAAGAAGAAGAAAGGAAAGCAGAAAAGGAAAGAGCAGAAGAAGAAAGGAACGCAGAAAAGGAAAGAGCAGAAGAAGAAAGGAAAGCAGAAGAGAGGAGAGAAGAGAAACAAGCAGAGGAAAGGAGAGTGGAACGAGAACTCCAGGAAAGGTTAAAAGAAGAAGAAAGGAAAGCAGAAAAGGAAAGAGCAGAAGAAGAAAGGAAAGCAGAAAAGGAAAGAGCAGAAGAAGAAAGGAAAGCAGAAGAGAGGAGAGAAGAGAAACAAGCAGAGGAAAGGAGAGTGGAACGAGAACTCCAGGAAAGGTTAGAAGGGAGAAAAGCAGAGGAGAGGAGAGCTGCAAGGGACCTCGAAGCAGAGGAGAGAAAAGCGGGAGGGAATTAAAGGAACGTGACATGGAGCTTCAGCAAGAAATTAAATTCAAGGAGCTGGAGTTAATGAGAGAACGGGGAGAGGTACCACCCTTGCTGACGGGGTCGACACCTAGCCAGAACACCTGGGATGTGGGCAGACATGTGAGGCTGGTTCCACCCTTCAGTGAAAAGGAAGTCGCTAAATTTTTTCCACACTTTGAGAAAGTGGCTCGACAGTTAAACTGGCCGGAGGAGGCCTGGACCATACTAGTGCAAAGTGTGCTGGTGGGAAAAGCTCAAGAGATTTATTCGGCGCTACCAATGGACCAATGTGCAGATTATGAGGTATTGAAGAAGCACATCCTCAAAGCCTATGAGTTGGTTCCGGAAGCTTACCAGCAAAAATTCAGGAATGCCAGGAAGAGGGAGAGTGAGACCCATGTGGAGTTTGCTAGAGTGAAAGAAAACATGTTTGATCGGTGGTGTGAGTCAAAAGGAGTCGGGAACGACTTCGAAGCATTGCGTGACCTGATGCTGGTGGAGGAATTTCAACAGTGTGTCCACGAGGACATCAAAGTGTACCTGCAGGAAAAGAAAGTACCGAAGTTGTGGGACGCAGCCACCATGGCAGATGATTATGCCTTAACACACCGGATAGGGGTCCACAAACCTAACTCCTCGCCTAGACTTCAGCAGGGGAGTTATGGAACATCCGGTGCGGAGAACGACCATACATGGCGGCGGCCTCGAGATGAATATGGGGACAACGCTGATACCCGAACTGTTCGAAATCAGGGGGCTACGGGCCCAAGACAAACTTATTTCCCGGGGGGCCCGAGGCAGACCACGAGTTTTTCCTCCGGGCCTACTTGCGCCTTTTGCAAAAAACCTGGACACTTGATGTCCAGTTGTTACCTCATGAAAAGGGACAACCCAGAGCAGAGTCCGACTAGTACAACTCCGAATGCGATGGCAAACGTAAGAAATCGCCCACAGAAGAGTTACCAACCATTTATTTATGAGGGGTTGGTCTCACTCAAGGGAGACTTGACTAACCCAAGACCGGTTAGGGTGTTGAGGGACACAGGAGCCCATCAATCCTTAATGCTTGAAGGCATTTTGCCATTGTCAAAGAGTACCGCAACTGGTGATAGTGTTCGGTTACAAGGGATCGGTGGCTGTGTTAGTGCCCCACTTCATGTCATCCATTTGGAATCCGATTTGGTGTCAGGACCGGTCACCGTCGGTTTACAAGCCACGCTTCCTGTAGAGGGAGTATCTGCGATTATCGGGAATGATTTGGCCGGGAGGCAAATTTATGGTAACCCGAGGGTGGGTAAAGAGCCCCGCAGGGGAAATAACACCACCCCCGCTCGGGATGGCGACAAAAGTTCCAAGTTATTTGTAGGGGGACTGAACTTCAACACAGAGGAAGAAGTTCTGACCTCTGTCTTCAACAGATATGGGCCGCTGGTGGAAGTGCGGGTGGTAAAAGACAGGGAAACGCAACGGTCAAGAGGGTTCGGCTTTGTCACGTTTGCAAGCACAAGAGACGCCAGAGAGGCAGAGAAGAATTGGAATGGTAAGGATTTGGAGGGTCGGACCATAACAGTAGGGAAGGCATTTCGTAGGCGTCGAGAGGTCTACAGAAGAGGACAACTTGGCAGTAGTTTTGGGGTTGGCAGCAGCCGACATTACTATGGAGGCTCCCAGAGTTACGGCACCTCCCGAAAGAATGAATGTCAGAGCACTGGCCGAGAAGGAGACCGCCAGTCAGGTAACGGCTGGGACAAGGGGTCCCACCGTAACTGTTAGGAGTCTGGAGAAGTTGAAGCACTATATACGGGGGGAGCCGCCGAGCCGGGGCTCCTACACGGACTAACCGTGAACGCCACGTTCTTAAAGGCGTCCAGGTAGTGAACTTTCCTGCACGGACTAACCGTGAACTCCACGTTCTTAAAGGCGTCCATGTAATGAACTTTCCTCCCCGGACTAACCGTGAACTCCACATTCCTTAAGGCGTCCATGTAGGGAATACTCAGCTGGGCCTCCCGAAAAAGTGCTATCGAGAGGTTTAAATTTGGGGGCTTTGGGCACCACCCCTTTTTTTTTTTTTTTTTTTTTGTGTATACAAGATCGAGGCTCGTGAAAGAGCGAACATTAATCACACAGAAAGACAAACCGACACATAAAACATATAATATCGGGAGCGGTAGACAAGATGGGGAGAGAGGGGGAAGGACACAAACACAACATTTGAGAGCAGGGACCGAGAGACATGGAGACATCGAGAGATCTGAGAGAGGGCGAGGGCTTTGGGGGGGAGGCATGTGAAGGGGGGGGGGGGTGGGAGAGGTATAAACATATGGACACTGCCAGGATTTCCAGGAAAGAAGTTGGAATTTCAAACAAGGTGGATCTGGGGTGAATTAACGGGGGTAGAAAAGATCAAGGTTTTGGATGGGGGAAGATAAGAGATGGTGGTGAACAGCTGTTTTAAAGACCTGGAGGGAGGAGTGGGATTGAAGGGAGTGTGGGAGTTTGTTCCAGAGGCGGGAGAAAAGAGGAATGAAGGAGTGAAGGTGAGCAGAGAGTCGAGATTTTGGCAGTTTAACCATCAGAGGCTTGCTGGCAGATCTTGTGCGACCTGTAGGAATATTTGGGGGACAGAGCACAGAGAGAGCTGGGGGAGCAAGGCCGGAGAGGAGTCGGTAGAAGACAGAAAGACCACCTACCTACCTGCGGTGAGTGAGTGAAAGGCCCTCAGAGATAGCTTCATCGCGGGAGATTCCAATGATTCTGAAAGCTTTGGTTTCAACAGCGTGAAGCCGAGCTAGGTGTGAGGAAGGAGCACCAGCCCATAGGGGAGAACAGTATTCCATTGAGCTGCGGATGAAAGCCTTGTATGTGGTGAGGAGCTCAGGTGTGCCTAGGAAGGACTTCGCACGACGGAGGATGCCCAGTCGGCGACTGGCTTTGCAGGCCAGCTTGGAAATGTGGTTTTCCCAAGAAAGATCATGGCAGATAGTGAGACCCAAAAGCTTGAGCGACAGAACTTCTTGGAGAGGATTGTTGAGAAAGTAGATGGGAGGGTTGTCCAGTCGATCTTTTCGGAGAGACATAGTAAGAGTGTGAGATTTGTCAGGATTGAAAGACATGTTCCACTTGTTTGACCTTGTTTGACTTCTTAACCGTCATTCAAGAGAAACTAGAAGTGGTTGACGCTTGGTCCAGAGGGAATTAATCTCGGGGATTGTGTGAAATTTTGTTGCTTTATTTTTAAGTGATAACTGTGCCCGGGGGGAACTGATGATCTGGGGGTGTGAGTTATCTGGTTTGTTTATCCAAGTTGGCCGGCAAAGAAAGTTTTCGCTGGGTTCAAACTTGCTTTCTTGAAGGGGGGGAGTGTTACGGATTTATGTGAATGTATGTGAATTACTATTCAGGTCTTTGCTTATTAATGTGTAGTCGATTGAAGGTTGTTGTGATTAAAGGGTCAGGAGCCCTTCTGGGAAAAAGGAGACCGGAAACGGAAGAAGAAAAGACACGAGGTCCTAGAGAAGCGACGATCTTCTTCTTCCTCGCCGAGCTCGGACGCGAGCGGTATCGCTATTGAGCAACGTCACAGAATCGGCGTTTAAAAGCCCGTCTGGCGAGAGGAGTTACCGGGACGTGTAACTACCCTTTGACACGTCAAGTCACCGTGGGTTCGTGCATGAAACCAAGCGTCCGGCACAGTTCGCCGCACCGTCTACAAGGCCGCGTACGGGTCGCACCTTGGGCCTCGCGCGCTGGGCAAGCAGCGTGTTGCTTTGCCCACTTTGCTTTACCCGCTTGGCTTGGCCAGGAAGTGTGCGCTGCAGCCGTTGTTCCCAGTACGGGACGTGCCCGGTGGAAGCACGTCAGGAAGGGTCCGTTCAACCGCCCACGTGCGGGGATCGAACTACAGGAGTACGGAGACATTGAGAGACATTGACCATGGAGGGAGTCGGGAGTGGGGCTCACGTGAGGAATGTATAAGATGGCCATCTTAGAGTTATTGTAGATGAGTTTACATCTTTATAATATTTATTGCGGATTGTTGATGGTTGTTGATTGCTCAGGGAATATATCCTTGATTATTCCGGATCCTTGGTGTGGGGTTTCTTATCGATTGAAATTCATATTGATTGCGTTACGAAAGCGCATACATAATAGATCTTTCTGGCGGAGTTCCTCTCACGGTCCGGGGGTCACCGAGACCAGGTAGTCACCGGGAGGACCACGTAACAATATGAAAATAATTAGATACACCAGCGGGCACTCCCACACCCCTGGTGGGAGCACCTCCTCACCCCAACTTCAGTGGGCTATATGCAGCGGCACATTCCTGGAAATGCACTTCATAATTTTTGTCATTTTTGAAATACATTTTATTCATCAAAACATATATTCCATAAAATCATTTTGAGAAGATTCCACTTTATTATGAAGACTAGAATGGCACTCGACAGAGCGCATACCTCCGCGAGACTGAACAGTTTATGGTTTGGATCCCACTGATTGGCTGGATCTGGATTCTGGATGTAAGAGCTAGCACATTAAACACACATTAGCACATAAAACACAAAAAACATATAAGCGGACACATAAAACAATAAAGGGAGGAGGAGACAAGATGGGGAGAGAGAGGGAAGCACACAAGCACAACAGTGGAGAACAGGG
The DNA here is from genome assembly GCF_964187855.1 of Myxine glutinosa. Lineage (NCBI taxonomy): Eukaryota > Metazoa > Chordata > Myxini > Myxiniformes > Myxinidae > Myxine > Myxine glutinosa. The sequence continues at coordinate 167,827,517 of NC_136265.1, forward strand.
ACATCGGGAGATCTGTGGAAGGGAGAGGGCTGCGAGGGGGGGTGGGGGGAGGGGGAGGGAAGGGGTACACAGTATAAAACAAATTGACACTGCAAGGAATTTCAGGAATGAAGTCAGGGATTGAAAGAGGTGGATTTGGGGTGTATTAACGGGGGTAGAAAAGATCAAGGTTTTGGATGGGGGAAGATAAGAGATGGTGGTGAACAGCTGTTTTAAAGACCTGGAGGGAGGAGTGGGATTGAAGGGAGTGTGGGAGTTTGTTCCAAAGGCGGGAGAAAAGAGGAATGAAAGAGTGAAGGTGAGCAGAGAGCCGAGATTTCCGCAGTTTAACCATCAGAGGGTTGCTGGCAGATCTTGTGCGACCTGTAGGAATATTTGGGGGACAGAGCACAGAGAGAGCTGGGGGAGCAAGGCCGGAGAGGAGTCGGTAGAAGACAGAAAGACCACCACCCTGCCTGCGGTGAGAGAGTGAAAGGCCCTCAGAGATAGCTTCATCGCAGGAGATTCCAATGATCCTGAAAGCTTTGGTTTCAACAGCGTGAAGCCGAGCTAGGTGTGAGGCAGGAGCACCGGCCCATAGGGGAGAACAGTATTCCATTGAGCTGCGGATGAAAGCCTTGTATGTGGTGAGGAGCTCAGGTGTGCCGAGGAAGGACTTCGCACGACGGAGGATGCCCAGTCGGCGACTGGCTTTGGAGGCCAGCTTGGAAATGTGGTTTTCCCAAGAAAGATCATGGCAGATAGTGAGACCCAAAAGCTTGAGCGACAGAACTTCTTGGAGAGGATTGTTGAGAAAGTAGATGGGAGGGTTGTCCAGTCGATCTTTTCGGAGAGACATAGTAAGAGTGTGAGATTTGTCAGGATTGAAAGACATGTTCCACTTGTTTGACCAGTCTGATTTTGTCCAGGTCTTCAGAGAGTGAGGAGGCTGCAGACTGCCGATCTGAGGGAAGAGGAATGGAGCGGCAGACCGTGTCCGCGGGTGGGGGAGGGAGACCGCGAGGAGAGAAGGTAATTATTATTATTCGTATTTTTTCTTTTTGTATTTAAGACATCAAACAAAGGGTGAGAGGTTAGGGGGAAAGGAGGGGGTGAATAAAAAATCCAGAGAGAGATCGAACGTAAATAACAAAAGACATTACGATGTGACTGGGCAGGCCTTGAGGCTAACCAGGCCCCAAACACGTACGACCAAACTGACTGACTAATGCACAATTGTGCACGAAATGCAAAACACGATTGAACCAGAAACATAGTGGACACATGCAGAGCAAAACAAAATACTTAAAGGTCCCATGTAATTCAAAAGTTTCTGGTTATTTATACATTAACTTGACCTTCCTAGTGAAGAAATCACCCATGTTTCTTTTTTAAAATCAACAATGGGATAATTAGACCAATATTTTGAACATTTTTAGTGTTTTTCACAACTTGCTATGCCCCGCCCCTCAAAAAAGTGGAGTTCAGCGAACCGCAGGTCACGTGACCGGTGACGTCATCTCCAGAACGAAGTCCATGCCATCTCGATTCGCTATGCTTCGGCCCGCGATCCGTTCCGTGTTATTTGTACGTACTCTACTTTTGATTTGCTTGATCTTGATCTGAGGTATGCTGAGACACATGTGTGTCACGCCTCGCCTCGTTGATAAGCCCGCAAGGTCACTCCGTGGAGCGGCCTGCACATATTCAACTACGGGTGAATTATATAAATAACAACTCACGGTCTGAGGTATCTCGGCTAAACATTATCCGATTTGCACCAAATAAAGTTTATGAAAGGTTGCACAGACCCCTACTTCTCACTAAAAGGGGAAAAAGAATGTAAATTTGAGTTAAAACAAGCCCGCAAGGTCGCTCTGTGGAGTAGCCTGCACATATTCAACTATTTGTGAATTATATAAATAACAACTCACGGTCTGAGGTAACTCGGCTAAAGATTATCCGATTTGCACCAAATAAAGTTTATGAATGGTTTCACAGACCCCTACTTCTCACCAAAAGTGGAAACAGAATGTAAATTGGAGTTAAAACAAGCCCGCAAGGTCGCTCCGTGGAGTAGCCTGCACATATTCAACGATGGGTGAATTAAATAATTAACAAGTCATGGTCTGAGGCAACTCGGCTAAAAATTATCCGATTTGCACCAAATAAAGTTTATGAATGGTTTCACAGACCCCTACTTCTCACCAAAAGTGGAAACAGAATGTAAATTGGAGTTAAAACAAGCCCGCAAGGTCGCTCCGTGGAGTAGCCTGCACATATTCAACGATGGGTGAATTAAATAATTAACAACTCATGGTCTGAGGCAACTCGGCTAAAAATTATCCGATTTGCACCAAATAAAGTTTATGAATGGTTTCACAGACCCCTACTTCTCACTAAAAGTGGAAACAGAATGTAAATTGGAGTTAAAATAAGTGTTTGATTTGTATCAAGCAAATGCACGTGGAGCATGCTCGCGAGCGAGCTGCGTTCTGGAGGTGACGTCACATGGATTACGTCATCGGCTTTGAGGTATGGGGCAGAATTTTAGGGGCGTTCCCAAGTGGTTCGGTTTTCTTTCATTTTTTATGTTTCAGAGTGAATATAACAAAAAATCAATGCCATATTTGAATGCACCATAAAAAGACTCATTTGGATGACATCAAATGCATTTTGAGTGAGATTCCGTGTCTGTGGACCTTTAACTTTGAGGAAAAAAAACAACAACTCAACTTTGATCGATGTGGACGAGCTCTGACGAAAACAACCTCACCCTGGGAACCGGAAGCGGAGGTCATCTTTTTACCAGATATATTTACCTTTGCCACCAAAGGTGGACAGAGATTACGTTTTCACCCATGTTTGTTTGTCTGTGAACCGGATGTCTCGAAAAGGTGTGGGCAGATTCAGACGGAACTTGGTGGATAGGTTGGGGGAGTGACAAGGATGAATCATGAATTGATTGGATTTTGGTGAAGATCCGGATTTCGGTGAAGATCTACCAAGTGCCATTCTAGTGTTTTCTCATTTAGAACTAAATACATTCAAACCGATAGTTGGAATCCTACCATGCACTCTGGCCCATGAAGTGTCTACTAATTGGCCAAACATAGCCCGTGCCTCCTCCCCCCCGCACCCTTCCTACAAACTTACAAACTTCGCTTCGCTGTTCGTTCAGTCATTTATTTTACCTTATCAAATACTGCGATGTCTGTTAAGAAATGGTTTGATGCCTTAAGTATTGAACAAGAGAAAAATGACCACAGTGTGGTCACCAGCTGCGTTGCGTGTAGAATCATGAGGATATCCGTTGCAATATGCGCCACCAAATTCGACCAGTCATTAAATTATACGCATGCACTAGCGTCTTTTTTTGTCTTTCAGTTCTGGTGTTGTCCTTTGTTTTGCGACGCAACATGCTTCATCAACTGATTACATATAATGTATGGACATGAATGTTATTTCTGTTAATGTTAATGTTAATTCATTAATGTTAGTTTTTAATGTTAATTCTGGGTGGCAGAGGGATAATTTGAAACGGGATTGGTCGGTAGGGGAAGTCCGAGTGTATGCACATGCGCTATTCAATAATTACACCAAATTTGTGTCAAGTTCTGTGAAACGAGATTGATATGAAAACATTCATGTTGTCTTTGTTGCTACATTTATTCTGGTTTCTTCAAACAAATCGCGATTTTAGTACGCAATGTTCTTACCTCATACAAACGTACGTCCGAGTGTATGCGCATGCGCTATTCAAAAAGGCACCCCAACAACAAGAACAACAATGCGGTCCTCTCATAGAGCTGCTCGTCGCAGCTAAAAATTACAGCAGATTCCAGCAGACATACCAGAGCCAGACTTAAGCATAATCAAAACACTCTGGGACGTCATGGAATACCACCGGAGGGCCGGAACCAATAGAGCAGAATCCACAACTAAATTTGTACTTCATTTTAAGGACGAACGGTGAAATATTACACCTGGCCTCTTGCAACATTTCATGCAGTGTTATCACAAGACATCAAATAAATATTTGTGAATTAATAACCATGCACGTTTCCTCATCCCAGTACTATTGGTCATTTGCTACACAACTGTTCGGAAGATGATGTTTAAATAACGCCTCAGGAGGTGGATTAAGAATGACTAGGGAGGTTATGTCACTGCCCCATTTGACTCATTATATGTGAACATCGGTTTGAGGCAGGGAAGCGCTCTCAACCCACTCCTGGTTATCATGGTGATGGAGCTCGTAAGCAGGCATGTAAACATGAAAGATATTTTGGGGAGGATGTTGGATGAGAACGATCTGGTTGTTGTGGTGGACAGTGGAAGGCATTTGAGAAACATGGGCTGAAAATGAGCATGGAGAAGATGGAGGTGATGTGGGTCAGGCAGCAGAGAAAATAAATGAATATTAGGTTAGAGCTGAAGGAGATCAGACAAGGAAATAGGTTTGAGTATCTGGGTGGACCAGTGACCGGGGATGGTAAGCGAGAGGCAGTGGTGCTGAGGGGGATTCAGGTGAGTGCGAATGCATGAGGAGGTGGAGGGTGTAATGGCAGACAGAAAGATTTCAAGGAGATTGAAAGGAAAGGTTCTGATGTCGTGCGTAACACCGGCCTACCTTTACTGTCTGGAGACAGTGACACTGACAGAGAGATAACAACAGAGGCTGCAGGTTTGCGAGAACAACTACGGGAGTGAAGAGGGTGGATAGGAGAATGGATGAAGTGAGGGAGGAGATTGGTGTGCAGATGTACTTGATGGGGAGATTGGTAAAATACCGGCTGAGATGAGCTGGACATTTGGTGTGGATGGCGGAAGAGAAAATGGCAAAGAGAGTGGATAGGTGAGGGAGCAAGGTAGGAGGAAAAGAGGTAGACCGCGGTTGAGATGGGAGGATTATGTGAAGTGGGATATCATTATGGGTGGGGGTGGTTGGAGAGTGGAGAGAGTTGGCTGAGGACCGAGGGGAGAGGAGGAGGATCATGATCAGAACAGGGCAGGAGCTTGGTGCCATCGTACCTCACCCCTTTTAAAGGGAAAAAGAGGAGAACAACAAACATATGGGAAATAACAAGGCAGAGTGGTGCAATCCTCACTCAAAGATCAAATATGAGTGATTTTTCTGATCTCGTTTCAATTCCTCCGTTTGTAATGTCGCAGGCAATGCACAGGCCATATACTTTGTTGTCGCAATAAAGCTGGATACTTCCTGCACTTGCAAGAAAGTGAGTATGATGGCAGTAATATAGGTTTCTGGAATTGTAACATTTAAAGAAAATGTTTTTTTCCTGTACTACTATGCAGTGTAGTTTCTTACCAATTTCAGGAAGTGTTGTCTCAAGAACTTTGTCATCACCATCATCGTCATAATCGTCATTTTGTTGAATCCCCTCCACCGTTTGCAGGGATACGTCACATTCTGCAGGGCACGAGTGTAGTTGTACAATTTCTTCCATCTCTGGATCCACGTCGCTTGTGAGGAAATCAGCAGCGGTTTCCTCACCACAGTCATCGAATGCTGCCACAACAAGTGGACAGATAATATGACTTGCTATCATACTAACAGCAGAAAACTAGAGCGAAGTCGATGTCACGCCATCACATATCCCAATGGTTCCCACCTATAGCAAATATGAAAGATGACAAAAAGTTCCACCAGGATGGATCCAATATCAAATTTGGAGTAAAAAATACTTTTCCCGTTTTGACCCGTGACCCCACCTATGGGGAATGAACCGGGAGTCAAATCCAAAAAATTGTTACACATTTCACGCCTCTCCCGATGTTGATTGCATATACAAAGTCTCATTAAAAGACAATGTTTAAAAATGTGTCCTCAATTGCATTTTTCGGTATTGGACCTTTTGACCCAACCTCAGGGGCGGTGCCAAAAACGACACTGCTCTTGCACCTTCTTACCATGTAGTGATCACAACTCTGTTTGGTGAATTTCTGCCCAACCGTTTAGGAGATAGAGTGACAGACATAAGGAGCCAATTATAATATCCCACATGAAAAGAAAAATCGGCGGAGGGTTTGTAAACGTTTGCAACGGCAGGTAACATTGATGGTAAAGGTTTGCGCTGCAGGTTCCGACACACCCAAGGCGCCGTGTGAAGTGGCCCTTCATATTGCCACGTGCCGGAACCCGCAAATCCCTCTTATGATACCATCACGTACCAGATGGCGGTGAGTTCATTTCATCCTGTTGCTGGTTAAGGCTGCAGATGTCCATGATCCTGATTCCCTCCTCTCCGAGTTCGATGCGACGTCCTCCCTGTGACCTGTCCACGGCGTCCAGGGAGATCAACTTTTTGGCACAGCTGGCGAGCTCCAGGCTGATGGCGCTCAGCATAGAGTACAGAACTTCCACCAGCACGGGCCTTCCCACGCTCTGAAGATTCCAGAGCGATTCTACGAAAAGCGTGAGCTCGGAATACATCGAAAAAGGAAGCCTCTGCTTAGCTAGTGAGAATAGTTCTGGTCTCATGGTCGGTGACTCGGCACAGGCGATGAATATTCCTTTGCTTTGCATGTCCAGCTCGGTTACCACCGCCTGAGCAGTCTCCCATTTCAAGCCTCGAGCTTGCAGCCAGGCTGGAAAGGTATTTGTTTCATCCATGATCTGCCGAAGAAATAACACGTTCAATTACACTACTCTTGTCTGTTGTTGCACAAACAGCATTATAAAAGCTTCATTATCTCACATCCTTATGACTGCTCTGCGCTGCATTAATCTAATCTTAATTTGCTTGTACCTACCAAAAGTTTCACTGAGATATCAGAAAACACCACAGAGCAGTCAGTACAAACCTCGCTGTGAAACAACGAGTGAGAGATATTTGTTGTGATTGTATGGAGGTGCCAACACAAAGCAAGACCAGTAATTAATCCGTAGCTTATCCATCCTCGATAGCGTGAGCATGTCAAGTGAAAATAACTTTCACACTTTACTTGTTGTGTTTATTTTGTAATTTGTTTCTCTTTTGTCCATAACACATTAAGCTTTCTGGAGTGTGTTACAAAAGAAAAGACTGTCATGATGAACACAGGTTTTAACGGCTGACAGTTTACAAGAATATTCCAGCCACTATGGCAGGTAAAGTGAAGCTGCGATTTCTTGGCCCATCATCTTGGAGCAAAAGGGCAAGTGTTCCTATTGGCTCTTTGCCATTTGTGCATTACGAAACAAGCAACTGGAGAGTTCCTGAAACACAATAACTCGTGCATTGTTCGAGTGTAGGCCCTATACTGTACTTTAATTTTAATACAACAATGATTTAAAGTTCTTTAAAACATCCAGAAGTTTTGCGCTATTGAAGAAATCTTAAACCCTTACACCCTTATACACCACCCTATTTAACACGTCCCAGTGCTGCTTAGCTCGACATTCTTGGAAGTACAAAGAAGGTGATTTGTGTTCTACAATGTTCAAGTATATAATTGAATTTATTCAAAACAAAAAAGGTTGAAGTCATACAAATAAATTATTTCCTGGTGTTACCGCCGTTGACGCAGCGCCTTTTACGCCACCTTATTTAACACGTTACATTATTTCTTCGTGCCCGTTCTTTGTGTCCTTTTTGACGTCTTTAAAAAAAAAAAGTATATTTCCTGTTTGGAATGATTTTCAATTCTGTTTGACTCACAGACAGGTAGACAGAGTGAATTTTTTTATTATCTCACTCCTCTCTGCGCATGCGTGATCGGGACAAATTCAGAGCCAAAGTTCCGCTAAGCTGTAGCTTTGGCTTTTGATTCATGTTCCGATTCGTTGTGCACTTGGTTCAGCACCATGGCCACTTACTTGGTGAATTTAAAATAGACATTAAACGGAAAGTAAATCGTCCTCGGGTGATTAACCTGCGGAAGCCTTAAACTCAAACGAAGTGACCCATCCCATCCGTTTCGAAAACAACAAGTGGGATCTCACCGAGACTGTGGAAAAAGCGATCACGTACCACAGGAAAGCCAAAGACCTTCGTAACAATGCTTATACTGTTATAGAAGCAAGTACGACCGGAAATGTGCAGATCAGCAGATTCGCCAAGAAAACGAGGAATAACTCTAATTCGTACCAAACCTCCTCAAGTCTTCTTCAGATTAAAAAATAATAGCAAATACCACGAAAAACAAAAATATTAACTTCACTTTGCAAAGGTTTGAGGGTAAAATCGAATCACCATAAAAACTCGACTGCATTACAGAAACACTGTTGCTACCTACTTCACCATGGTCGACAAACGTGCACAAACCGCAAAGCTAATTTTATCAGGTACACCGAAGATGATAGTCTTGTGAGGCTGCGAAAATTAGCCACCACAAAACACTTAATCAAAGACGCAAATGAGAGGAGACAACAATTGAAATAACCATCACAGCAGCAATGGTAAAAATGCAATTTGAGGTCCTTGCTCCAAAAAAGGATAAAACACGAACAAACACGCAGTCATTGGCGAAACTACAAATGCCAAATTCGCGAATACAAGTAACTGCAAGCAGAGTCACACATCATTTCCTTATTCTGCTGTAAACTCAAACTCTCTTTATTTTCATTCCCAACAGGCAACAGCATCATTTGAATGATAAACTAGAAAGTATCTGAAATTGCAAAGTCTGTTTGTAATTAGACGTCTTCTTCTTCTTCTTCTATATGTTAAAATTAAAAGAACAGTTTTAAAAAAATACAAAATGAAAATTTACGATTACATGCAACCTTGGCCTTTGACATTTTGATCTAAAAAAAACAAACAATCGACTCCGACCTTTTGATTAGTGAACCAATTCAGTGACCTGATATGCAAATTCTATAAATATCAGGTCAATTGGTGAAAATTGGTGATTTTACGCAACCTTTGACCTTTTGATCTAAAAAAAAAAGCAATCGACCCCTACCTTTTGATTAGTGACCCAATTCAATAACCTGATATGCAAATTCTATAAATATCAGGTTGTAGCGGCTACCGCTGGGTATACACAATCGCCTTGCACCTACCGAGGATGCGGAGCGATCACCATGCCGGGCTCGTCCAGGACGCCCGGGCATGCCCGCTCTCGACTTGCCAGGCCTCGTCCGGGACGCCCGGGCGCGCCCGGGCATGCCCGCTCTCGACTTGCCAGGCCTCGTCCAGGACGCCCGGGCACGCCCCCTCTCGCCTTTCCCGGGCAAACGCTCCGGGATAATGTGTATATATATTGCTGCCTGATAAACGGGCTTTTCAGAGTACCCGAGTTGATTTGAGTTAATAAAGAAACTCGGATGAATTCCAGCTTTTTGTCGCGTCCATTCTTCCGATTTACGTTGGAGCAAAGCTCCTACATCGGTGACCCGACATGGACACGGCAGTTACCCTCAAACTGCCTACCTTCTGGGAGGCTCACGCGGCGGTTTGGTTCGCCCAGGCGGACTCCCAGTTCGCCCTGCGAGGCATCACGGCCGACGACACCCGCTTCCACCATGTGGTAGCAGCGCTCGGCTCCGCCACCGCGGCCCGCGCCCTGAGCCTCCTCGAGAGCCCGCCAGCCGCTGACAAATACGACGCGATTAAAAAGCTCCTCCTCGACGCTTTCACCCTCTCATCAGCGGAACGTGCACGGCGCCTGCTCGACCTGCCCGAGCTCGGCGACACGCGCCCGTCCGAGCGAATGGACTACATGCTTTCGCTGCTCGGCGAGCACTCTCCGGCATTCCTGTTCAGGGAGCTGTTCCTCCGTCAGCTGCCTAGCCCGGTACGCCTCGCCCTGGCAAGCACGACGATCACGGATCCCCGCGCCCTCGCCAGGGAAGCCGACAAGATCTCCGCGGCAGGCCAACGCATTGGAGAAGTGACCTGGAGCCCACCGCCGTCCGAAGCAACGCCCATGGCGCCCGAGCACCCGTCACGGTCGACGACCGAACTGCCGACGCAATTGGCGGCCGCTACGCTGCGCCGACCACCTCCAGCACGGCGACCGGGGCCTCCACCTGACCAGGCATGGTGTTATTATCATGCCAGGTTCGGACAGAAGGCCCGGACATGCCAACCCCGTGCACCTTCGGCAAGCCGGGAAACGGCCGGGCCGGCGTTCATTACCAGCCATGAGCGCCGGCCACACAGGCAACTTACTTTTCATCAGGGACAAAGCGTCCGGACAGCGCTTCCTGTGTGACACCGGCGCCCAACTGAGCGTCATACCCGCCTCCGATCAGGACAGGCAGTCCGCGGTTTGCGGGTCCTCCTTGGTTGCGGCCAACGGATCGGCCATCCGCACCTTCGGCCCGCGCAACATCACCCTCTGCTTCGGCGGCCAACGCTTTAATTGGACTTTTGTAACCACAAGCGTGCCCATGGCTCTGCTAGGCGCCGACTTCCTCTGCGCACACGGACTGCTGGTGGACGTCCAACGGCGTCGCCTCATCAACGCCGAGACCTTCAGCTCCCTGGCATGCACATTGAGCAGCTCCGCTCCGACCGAGCTGGCATGCGCCCTCCCGGCGGCGAACGAGTTTGCTCGCCTGCTCACGGAGTTCCCGGCCCTCACGCGGCCGACGTTTTCGGCCGTCGCAGTACGACATGGGATCGAGCACCACATACCAACCATGGGCCCGCCGGTCTACGCCAGAGCCCGCTGCCTCGACCCAGTCAAGCTCGCCGTGGCCAAAGCCGAGTTCGACGCTTTGGAACACCTCGGCATCGTGCGGCGCTCCGATAGCGCGTGGGCTTCGCCACTACACATCGTCCCAAAACCAGGGGGCGGCTGGCGCCCATGTGGCGACTACCGCCGCCTTAAAGACGCTACCACCCCCGACAGGTATCCGATCCCGCACATCCAAGACTTCTCCGCCCGTTTGGCAGGACGGGTCATTTTTTCAAAGATCGATTTAATACGGGGATACCACCAGGTACCTGTCAGGGCGGCCGACGTCCCAAAAACGGCCGTCATCACTCCGTTCGGCTTATTCGAATTCCTGCGAATGCCGTTTGGCCTCAAGAACGCGGCTCAGGCGTTCCAGCGCTTGATGGACGGCGTGCTGCGCGACCTGCCGTTCCTCTTCGTTTACCTGGACGACATCCTCGTCGCCAGCACGTCCCGGCCCGAGCACCTCCTCCACCTCCGAACACTGTTCGGGCGCCTCAGCGAGCACGGCCTCATCGTCAACCCGGCCAAATGCCACTTCGGCACGACGGCCGTTGATTTTTTGGGCCACCACATCACCAAGAACGGGCCGTGCGGCTGCCAACCAAGGTCGAGGCCATCACCACGTTTCCGCGTCCCCGCTCCATAAAGGCCCTGCAGGAATTCCTGGGAATGGTGAATTTCTATCACCGCTTCGTGCCCCGCGCTGCTCAACTCATGCGGCCCCTCTACGAAGCCCTCTGGGGCAAGCCGGCCAAGCACGACGTCGTCTGGTCCGCAGCAATGGACGCGGCCTTTAAAAGCTCAAAGCGGGCCCTCGCCGACGCAACACTGCTCGCTCACCCGGTGCTCAACGCTCCCATCGCCCTCACCACGGATGCCTCCGACTACGCAGTGGGCGCCGTACATGAGCAATGGGTGAACGGGGTTTGGCAGCCACTCGCTTTTACCAGCCGGCAACTCCGGCCGAACGAGCTCAAATATAGCACGTTTGACCGTGAGCTCCTCGGTCTACACCTGGCCGTTCGCCATTTCCGCCACCTCCTGGAGGGCCGACCCTTCACGGCGTTCGTCGACCACAAGCCGTTGGTTTACGCAATGGCCAAGGTCACGGAGCCGTGGTCGGCCCGCCAACAGCGCCACCTCTCCGCCGTGTCGGAGTTTACCACAGACATCCGGCACGTCGCCGGCAAAGACAACGCCGTGGCCGACTGTCTTTCCCGGGCCAGCGCGAACGCGGTCCACCTTGGCGTGGACCTCGCGCTTATGGCGGCGGACCAAACCACCGACACCATGGTGCAAGCCCTCCGGGCGGCGGACACGGGCCTCTGCCTGGCCGACATCCCCTTCGCGGACACTGTCCTGCTTTGCGACGTCTCCCAAGGCCAGCCTCGCCCCATCGTGCCCATTACCTGGCAACGCCGCATCTTCGCCTCCCACCACGGCCTTTCCCACCCGGGCCGGAAAGCTTCCCAGAAGCTGGTGTCGGCGCGATTCGTCTGGCATGGCCTTCGACGGGACGTCCACGATTGGACCATCACCTGCACAGCCTGCCAACAGGCCAAGGTCCACCAACACACCCAGGCCCCGCTGGCACCTTTCACCGTGCCCAAACGACGTTTCAACCACGTCAATGTGGACCTGGTGGGCCCCCTCCCCCCATCACGGGGTTTCACACACCTGCTCACCATGGTGGACAGGACCACCAGGTGGCCGGAGGCTGTTCCCCTCGTCTCCACCACCACCGCCGACGTGGCGCAGGCTTTCATCGCCACCTGGGTCGCCCGCTTCGGCGCACCGGCGGACATCTCGTCGGACCGCGGACCACAGTTCACCTCCGAGCTGTGGGGCGCGGTCGCCCGCAACCTGGGGGTCAAGCTCCACTGTACTACGGCCTACCACCCCCAAGCCAACGGGTTGTGCGAGCGATTGCACCGCTCCATGAAGGCCGCGCTCATGGCCGGCCTTCAGGACGGCGGTTGGGCCGACCGGCTGCCGTGGGTCCTTTTGGGCCTCCGCACGGCCCCCAAGGAGGACCTCCGGGCGTCCACCGCCGAGCTTGTCTACGGCCAGGCGCTACGCGTCCCGGGCAAATTCGTGCCCGACGCTACCAGTCCCTGGTCCGCAGCTCACCAGCGCTCGGACCTCCAGGAGACCGCCCGACGGTTTGCCCCCGTGCCAACGTCCCACCACGGTGACCCCCAGTCCTACGTCCCCCCAGCGCTTCGCACAGCGGAGTACGTTTTTGTGCGTCATGACGCACAACGGGGGCCACTCCGGCCGCCGTACGACGGGCCCTTCCGGGTCCTGCGACGAGACGACAAGTCGTTCGTCATCGACATCGGCGGCAGGTCGGACCGGATTGCGGTGGACCGCCTCAAGCTGGCGCATGTGGACATCGACCAACCGTCACGGTTGGCCCTTCCGCCGTGGCGAGGCCGCCCCCCGTCCATGGTGCCCCCCACTCGACCGCCCACCACCACACCGGACCCCCCCCCCCCCCCACGACCCGCCAGGGGTCGCTTCGGCCGGGTCATCAGGACCCCCCTTAAATTGACCCTGCCGGTGTAAGTCGATTCTGGGGGGACGTGTGTAGCGGCTACCGCTGGGTATACACAATCGCCTTGCACCTACCGAGGACGCGAAGCGATCACCATGCCGGGCTCGTCCAGGACGCCCGGGCATGCCCGCTCTCGACTTGCCAGGCCTCGTTCGGGACGCCCGGGCGCGCCCCCTCTCGCCTTTCCCGGGCAAACGCTCCGTGATAATGTGTATATATATTGCTGCCCAATAAACGGGCTTTTCAGAGTACCCGAGTTGATTTGAGTTAATAAAGAAACTCGGACGAAATCCAGCTTTTTGTCGCGTCCATTCTTCCGATTTACGTTGGAGCATAGCTCCTACAAGGTCAATTGGTGAAAATTGGTGATTTTACGCAACCTTTGACCTTTTGATCTAAAAAAAAAAAAGCAATCGACTCCTACCTTTTGATTAGTGAACCAATTCAGTGACCCGATATGCAAATTCTATAAATATCAGGTCAATTGGTGAAAATTTGTGATTTTACGCAATCTTGACCCTTTGATCTAAAAAAACAAACAATTGACTCCTACCTCGTGATTAGTGACCCAATGTAGTAACCTGATATGCAAATTCTATAAATTTCAGGTCAATCCGGTGAAATTGGTGATTTTACGCAACCTTTGACCTTTTGATCTAAAAAAAAAGAAGCAATCGACTCCTACCTTTTGATGAGTGAACCAATTCAGTGACCCGATATGCAAATTCTATAAATATCAGGTCAATTGGTGAAAATTGGTGATTTTACGCAACCTTTGACCTTTTGATCTAAAAAAAAAAAGCAATCGACTCCTACCTTTTGATTAGTGAACCAATTCCGTGACCCGATATGCAAATTCTATAAATATCAGGTCAATTGGTGAAAATTGGTGATTTTATGCAATCTTGACCCTTTGATCTAAAAAAAAAAACAATTGACTCCTACCTCGTGATTAGTGACCCAATGCAGTAACCTGATATGCAAATTCTATAAATTTCAGGTCAATCCGGTGAAATTGGTGATTTTACACAACCTTGACCTTTGACCTTTTCTTCTTAAAAAACATATTTTAGCTTTTGATTGGTGAACCAATTCAGTGACCCAATATGCAAATTAATAAAACTTCAGGTCAATTGAATGAAAATTGATGATTATATGTGATGCTGACTTTTGACCTTTTGACCTTTTGACAAAATTATGAACTTGTCTTCTCCGTATTATCATAATAAAGCTTTGATGAAAATTTGATGACAAAACTCAAATGTTCAATTGAAATTTCAGGTCAATTGAATGAAAATTAACGATTATATGTGATGCTGACCTTTGACCTTTTGACAAAATTATGAATTTGTCTTCTCTGTATTATCATAATAAATCTTTGATGAAAATTTGATGACAAAACTCAAATATTCAATTGAAATTTTAGGTCAATTGAATGAAAATTAACGAATATATGTGATGCTGACCTTTGACCTTTTGATCTTTTGACAAAATTATTAATTTGCCATTGCTGTATTATCATAATAGAGGTTTGGTGAAAATTTGATGACAACAGGTCAAATGGGGAAAAGTTACGTCCCAGACTGACAGACGTACAGAAATGATTACAAAACCCCGTCTCCTGCTTTGCAAGGGGCGGCCTAATTAATACTATACCATAAATATGAAGTGACTTCTCGTTTTGAATATGAAGTGACGTGCTCCTAGCAGGCGTGGTTTAAAACCAGGAACAACCAATCAACTCGGAGTACGTGAGGGACCCACGAGGGTAAGAAGAAGAGGCTGTTTTACATGGGCTCGCGAGGGGGTTTGAGCTAAAAGAGTGTGATTACATGGAGCGGATAAATGCTGTACTTCACTGTTCTTTGGTTTCATTTTGGGACTATAAGCAGATTTCTAGTTCATCACCCGCTCGCTGTTCACGACAACCCGACGAACTTTTATACTTTCCGGGGTTATTTTTTTCTTCCGCCATTTTAGATCGCCTTTTGCAGGTGAAATATTCATTTTTTTTTAAACCACCACTTGAATCACTCCGAAGTATTGGTGTTTTAGTCTCCGGAAAATCATCATCTTGTAGCGGCTACCGCTGGGTTTTCACAATCGCCTTGCACCTATCAAGGACGCGGAGCGATCACCATGCCGGGCTCGTCCAGGACGCCCGGGCAGGCCCGCGCTCAACTTGCCAGGCCTCGGTCGGGACGCCCGGGCATGCCCGGGCATGCCCGGGCAGGCTCGCCCTCAACTTGCCAGGCCGCAGCCAGGACGCTGGGCCACGTCCCCTCTCGCCTTTCCTGGGCAAACGCTCCGGGATAATATTGTTATAGATCGCGGTTTGGATGTTATAGACCGAGCGGTGGTGTAAAACCGCGACCTAACAAAACTCACCCGATTCACCCAGAACTTTGGCCGTATCGCACCCTAGCTGCTCAATGAGGGAAAAGACAAAAGCGACGCAATGTAAGAGGAAAAGGAATTAAAACGAGAAGACGTACAGACGAGTAATGGGGTTTATTATTTACACACACAAGCAAAAAGGAGCAATCAAGTTTATTTACAACACATAAGACGCAGGTGACACAGTGCAAATACTAGCTTATCTACAGGCTTAACTTATCCCAGGACAGAACAAACAAAAGACTGACTCACGCGGGGAATTGCAGGAATCGCAGGATGTGGATGGCTGGAGGGAGAGGGAGGTCCAAGGGGGGGTCATGCAGCACGATCGGCGCGTTTAGCAGCCGCCGTTCCTTTTCGGCCCTGCTCCAAACCGCCGCCCAGGCCCCAAGCGGCTGCCGGGTGTCGCTGCTGCTGCCGCCTCCATTTGCCTTGCCAGGCCTTGTCCCACTCGTCTGGTCCAAACCCTCCACTCTTTCTTGGTCCCTCACTCTGACCACCGACTCCTCACCGCAACCAACTCTGTGCAACCAACTCTGACCAACGGTGCAACCAACCCTGCGCAGCCAACTCTGCGCAACCAACTCTGTGCAACCAACCAACTGTCCAACCACCTCTCCTTTTACTTCCGTGCGCGCCTTTTTATAGCGCCTCCAGCGATCACGCCCCCGGCGCTTTGGACACGCCCATCGGGGCGCTCACCTCGGCCCTGGCTGGTCGCACGACCCTCGGGCTCCGCCCCGGACGACGACGGGCGGGCGCGCCCCTCCCCTCCTCTGACGAGGTGGAGACACGCCTTTCTTCCCTGACTCGAGCCTCGTGGTCAATGGCGGTTATTGGAGGGGAGGGAAAGGGAGATTTTTGGGGATGGGAAGGAAAGGGGGTCTATTCTCTTTCACTGGTGCAATGGAGTATTTCAATTAATGGAAGACACAGCCTTACGCTAATACACATAATAAGGATATAACTGTCAAAAGAAAGGATATATCGTGTCCTGCATATATGTTTTATGGACTAACTACGGAAACGCCCTTTGACCTTTATACAACCACAAACGGAGGGAGGAGGGGTGATATTTTACAACAACCTTTTACAACAACATTTTACCACAACAACAAAATAAAAAAACATTCTCATATCCACAACAATATGTATATATATTGCTGCCCGATAAACGAGCTTTTCAGAGTGCCTGAGTGTTTGGTTTGATTAAAGCAACTCGGGTGAATTCCAGCTTTTTGTCGCGTCCATTCTTCCGATCGACGTGGGAGCCCCAGCTCCTTCATTGGTGACCTACCGACATGGACACGGCAGTCGCCCTTAAACTGCCTACCTTCTGGGAGGCTCACGCGGCGGTTTGGTTCGCACAGGCGGATTCCCTGTTCGCCCTGCGAGGCATCACGGCCGACGACACCCGCTTCCACCATGTGGTAGCAGCGCTCGGTTCGGCCACCGCGGCCCGCGCCCTGAGCCTCCTCGAGAGCCCGCCAGCCGCTGAAAAATACGGCGCGATTAAGAAGCTTCTCCTCGACGCTTTCGCCCTCCCATCGGCAGAACGCGCACGGCGCCTGCTCGACCTGCCCGAGCTCGGCGACACGTGCCCTTCCGAGCGAATGGACTACATGCTTTCACTGCTCGGCGAGCACTCTCCGGCATTCCTGTTCCGGGAGCTGTTCCTCCGTCAGCTGCCTAACCCGGTACGCCTCGCCCTGGCAAGCACGACGATCACAGATCCCCGGGCCCTTGCCAGAGAAGCCGACAAGATCTCCGCCGCAGGTCAGCGCATCGCAGCGGCGACATGGGACCCACCGCCGTCCGACGCAACACTCATGGCGCCCGAGCACCCGGCACGGTCGACGACCGAACTGCCGACGCAATTGGTGGCCGCTACACCGAGCCGACCACCTCCAGCACGACGACCGGGGCCTCCACCTGACCAAGCGTGGTGTTACTATCATGCCAGGTTCGGACAGAAGGCCCGGACATGCCGACCCCCGTGCACCTTCGGCAGGCCGGGAAACGGCCGGGCCGGCGTTCATTACCAGCCATGAGCGCCAGCCACACGGGCAACTTACTGTTCATCACGGATAAAGCGTCCGGACGGTGCTTCCTGTGCGACACCGGCGCCCAACTGAGCGTCATACCCGCCTCTGACCAGGACAGGCAGTCCGCGGTTTGCGGCCCCTCCTTGGTTGCGGCCAACGGATCGACCATCCGCACCTTCGGCCCACGCAACGTCACCCTCTGCTTCGGCGGCCAACGCTTTGCTTGGACGTTTGTAACCGCAAACGTGCCCATGGCTCTGCTAGGCGCCGACTTCCTCTGCACACACGGACTGCTGGTGGACGTCCAACGGCGTCATTTAATCAACGCCGAAACCTTCAGCTCCCTGGTATGCACATTGAGCAGCTCCGCGCCGACCGAGCTGGCATGCGCCGTCCCGGCGGCGAATGAGTTTGCTCGCCTGCTCACGGAGTTCCCGGCCCTCACGCGGCCGAGGTTTTCGGCCGTCGCAGTACGGCATGGGATCGAGCACCACATACCAACCACGGGCCCGCCGGTCTACGCCAGGGCCCGCCGCCTCGACCCAGCCAAGCTCGCCGTGGCGAAGGCCGAATTCGACGCGTTGGAACACCTCGGCATCGTGCGGCGCTCCGATAGCGCGTGGGCCTCGCCACTGCACATCGTGCCAAAGCTGGGGGGTGGATGGCACCCGTGTGGCGACTACCGCCGTCTCAATGACGCTACCACCCCCGACAGGTACCCGATCCCGCATATCCAAGACTTCTCCGCCCGTCTGGCGGGACGGGTCATTTTTTCGAAAATTGATCTCATACGGGGATATCACCAGGTACCTGTCAGGGCAGCCGACGTCCCTAAAACGGCAGTCATCACGCCGTTCGGCTTATTCGAATTCTTGCGGATGCCGTTTGGTCTCAAGAACGCGGCTCAGGCGTTCCAGCGCTTGATGGACGGCGTGCTGCGTGACCTGCCGTTCCTTTTCGTTTACCTGGACGACATCCTCGTCGTCAGCACGTCCCGGGCCGAGCACCTCCTCCACCTCCGAACACTGTTCGGGCGCCTCAGCGAGCACGGCCTCATCGTCAACCCGGCCAAATGCCACTTCGGCACGACAGCCGTTGATTTTTTGGGCCACCACATCACCAAGAACGGGGCCGTGCCGCTGCCAACCAAGGTCGAGGCCATCACCACGTTCCCGCGTCCCCGCACCATAAAGGCCCTGCAGGAATTCCTGGGAATGGTGAATTTTTATCACCGCTTCGTGCCCCGCGCTGCTCAACTCATGCGGCCCCTCTACGAAGCCCTCCGGGGCAAGCCGGCCAAGCACGACATCGCCTGGTCTGCAGCAATGGATGCGGCCTTCCAAAGCTCAAAGCGGGCCCTCACCGACGCAACACTGCTCGCTCACCCGGTGCTCAACGCTCCCATCGCCCTCACCACGGATGCCTCCGACTACGCGGTGGGCGCCGTACATGAGCAATGGGTGAACGGGGTTTGGCAGCCACTCGCTTTTTTCAGCCGGCCGCTTTGGCCGAACGAGCTCAAATACAGCACGTTTGACCGGGAGCTCCTCGGTCTACACCTGGCCGTCCGCCATTTCCGCCACCTCCTGGAGGGCCGACCTTTCACGGCGTTCGTCGACCACAAGCCGTTGGTTTACGCCATGGCCAAGGTCACAGAGCCGTGGCCGGCCCGCCAACAGCGCCACCTCTCCGCCGTGTCGGAGTTTACCATGGACATACGGCACGTCGCCGGCAAAAACAACGCCGTGGCCGACTGTCTTTCCCGGGCCAGCGCGAACGCGGTCCATCTGGGCGTGGACTTTGTGCTTATGGCGGCGGACCAAACCACCGACACCACGGTGCAAGCCCTCCGGGCGGCGGACACGGGCCTCCGCCTGGCCGACATCCCCTTCGCGGACACTGTCCTGCTCTGCGATGTCTCCCAAGGCCAGCCTCGCCCCATCGTGCCCGTCACCTGGCAACGCCGCATCTTCGCCTCCCTCCACGGCCTTTCCCACCCGGGCCGGAAAGCTTCCCAGAAGCTGGTGTCGGCGCGATTCGTCTGGCACAGCCTTCGTCGGGACGTCCGCGATTGGACCAGCACCTGCATGGCCTGCCAACGGGCCAAGGTCCACCGACACACCCAGGCCCCGCTGGCACCTTTCACCGTGCCCGAACGACGTTTCGACCACGTCAACGTGGATCTGGTGGGCCCCCTCCCCCCGTCACGGGGGTTCACACACCTGCTCACCATGGTGGACAGGACCACCAGGTGGCCGGAGGCCATTCCCCTCATCTCCACCACCACCGCCGACGTGGCGCAGGCTTTCATCGCCACCTGGGTCGCCCGCTTCGGCGCACCGGCGGACATCTCGTCAGACCGCGGACCACAGTTCACCTCCGAGCTGTGGGGTGCGGTCGCCCGCAACCTGGGGGTCAAGCTCCACCGTACTACGGCCTACCACCCCCAAGCAAACGGGTTGTGCGAGCGATTCCACCGCTCCATGAAGGCCGCGCTCATGGCCGGCCTTCAAGACGGCGGTTGGGCCGACCGGCTGCCGTGGGTCCTTTTGGGCCTCCGCACGGCCCCCAAGGAGAACCTCCAGGCATCCACCGCCGAACGGTTCTATGGCCAGGCGTTACGCGTCCCGGGCGAATTCGTGCCCGACGCTACCAGTCCCTGGTCCGCAGCTCACCAGCGCTCGGACCTGCAGGAGGCCGCCCGACGGTTTGCCCCCGTGCCAACATCCCACCACGGTGACCCCCAGTCCTACGTCCCCCCAGCACTTCGCACAGCGGAGTATGTTTTTGTGCGTCACGACGCACATCGGGGGCCACTCCGGCCGCCGTACGACGGGCCCTTCCGGGTGCTGCGACGGGACGACAAGTCGTTCGTCATCGACATCGGCGGCAGGTCGGACCGGATTGCGGTGGACCGCCTCAAGCCGGCGCACGTGGACGTCGACCACCCACCACGGGTGGCCCTTCCGCTGCGGCGAGGCCGCCCCCCGTCCACGGTGCCCCCCACTCGACCGCCCACCACCACACCGGACCCCCTCCCACGACCTGCCAGGGGTCGCTTCGGCCAGGTCATCAGGACCCCCCTCAAATTGACCCTGCCGGTGCAAGTCGATTCTGGGGGGACGTGTGTAGCGGCTACCGCTGGGTTTTCACAATCGCCTTGCACCTATCAAGGACGCGGAGCGATCACCATGCCGGGCTCGTCCAGGACGCCCGGGCATGCCCGGGCATGCCCGGGCAGGCTCGCCCTCAACTTGCCAGGCCGCAGCCAGGACGCTGGGCCATGCCCCCTCTCGCCTTTCCTGGGCAAACGCTCCGGGATAATATGTATATATATTGCTGCCCGATAAACGGGCTTTTCAGAGTGCCTGAGTGTTTGGTTTGATTAAAGCAACTCGGATGAATTCCAGCTTTTTGTCGCGTCCATTCTTCTGATCGACGTGGGAGCCCCAGCTCCTTCAATCTCATGACGGAGACGGAGGATTCTCAGCAAGCATCTAACCTCTGTTTCACCGCGCCCGAGTAGGAGATCACACACATAATTTCTACAAATATAACAAAATACAATGTTACAAACACTCGTGAGGTAAACGGATATAGACCGATCTGACGTGCTAACCAATACAGACTAAAGAGCAGATATAAAACACTTTGTACAAATTTAAAATCAAAATCATAACAACAGAATTTTATTGAGAAATTGGTAAAAGTTCTCACCCATCTTTGGATGAATAAAACGGCATCGTTCAGGTGGAAACTCAAAATCATGATTGCATTGAGATATGAACAAACCAGTGAATGGGTAGCGTCACCATTTATCATTTTGCCTTTAGTATTGTCGTGTGATTCCCCTCGGTTAATACGGGGAAATCACGAATGGCAATCATCTACTTTGAGGCGATGATCAATGGTGGATTTGACTATATATATATGCGCGGGGGAGGAAAGAAAGAGGAAGAAGAAGCGGTAAGCTTTTACCTCACACGATCACGCCAGGAAAGCTTCAACCTGCAGGAAATAAACTCAAGCAGGAATGGCTTTAGAATTGTTTGGGAAAATAATACAAGGGTTTATTTAATAAATATCGGGACAGGAAAAGAACGCACCGGTAACTAAATATGACCTAAATTGGGATCCCACACACCACACCTCAAAAACAGACAAAGGAAGAATTGATTAAAGCAACCGTTGTGTTCTATCGTGGGGATTCAGCTCTGTCTGGCAGTCAGGAATCGTCAGGCTTGAGCACCGTCGTCCAACGCGGCTCCGGTTGGCGCGAAGCAGGCCTCCCCACGCCCAGGGTTGGCGCGAAGCAGGCCTCCACGCGCCCCCGTTGACCAGGCCATGATGCATCCTTGTTTGCACTTCACTAGGCCCACCGAGGCACCCGCTCACCCCGGTCTCGTCTGCTGGCGTGCCACAAGCCTTCCGCACGGCTTGTATGGTCGTGTGCAGCTCGCTCCCCCGGCCGTGCCCGGCTCCGTCCACGTGGAATCGCTCACTTGTCCGGAACCAAGATGTGAGACTCGACGGCTGAGGAATGCACAAAGGCAACAGGAGAAGAAGGGACCAGCGTCCAAATCAAACGTCCGGCCACAAAAAGATCGCAAAACTGAGAGAAGAAGAAGGGGACATCGATGCTGGGGAGCCAAAATGCGACTGTTCGCTATTGTGTCCAGAAACAGAAGAACAAAGGGAGAGAGAGAGAGAATATTTCGGTCCACGACCATTCGCTATCGCATCCAACACCAGACCAGAAAATGTCGGTTCGCCGTTCGTGGACTGGCTCGTCATCTGACGTCACCGGCCCTTCCTCGACCAATCACCAGTCCTCTCCCACTCCGCCAATCGGCGACCCGCTTCTTACTTGCCCCTCCCCCCGGTCAATCACGAGTCCTTCTGGGCACAGCTATTGCCTGCCTGTTTGATGTGTGTTGCCATGCCAGCTGGTGATGTAGCTGGCTGTAGCTGCATTGGCGGTGCCCTGAACTGGCTTCTTAACTTAAGGTGAGTCTTATTGTTCTTATGGCAGAGGGGGAAATTTAAGTAGGGTGTGGTGTGCAAATGGGCCTAGCTAATGTCTATGAGTGTGTTACCATACGGGACACAGGTATGATCACAGGCACAGGACACACCGGGGAATTAGCATAATCCCTACTCTACCTATCACACGATCATCCTTGTATGATCACAGATATAAACTTAATCCGACAAACTGCCGAAACAGATCCCTGACTTACTGTGCATTGAAATGGTTCTTCTTCTTCATTACATCGGAGCACCTACCTATGCAGATCTACCTGAACCTATGTAGATCTACCCCCTACCCAAAATTCAGAAAAGTATGTAATATGTAAATATGTTGCATCTCAGGTTTCCGGGTAAGTGGGAGTTCAGGTGTGGTCGGAGATCGACATTTGCGCTCTTCCCTTTGTCCTTCTCGCTTTGGTTTTGTTCCTGCCCGGACCTCGTTTCTGCCCTTGCCTTTTGCCCCGTTTGGGCCTTTTTCTTTTGCGAATCATGAATTACCTGCTGGACGACGGACGTTGGAGCATGGAGCAACGTTGGAGTGCCATCGATTCTCCTCCCTGGTGTTCACGTGCGAGCAAGGCTTGCCGCTGGAGCAGGCGCGACCGGGGCGAGCGAGTGGCTCGGTGGCCTAGCAGTGTGTGAAGGGGGCCTTATTGAGGCCTAGTGGACAAGGGCGCGCCGATGCCTACTTCCCGCCAACACCGGAGCCTGAACGAACCTGACGACTACAGACAGATAAGACGCACTACAGAACACAACGAAATGTTTATTTTCATATCCTTTCCATTTGTCGTGTCGTCAAAGTCTGTGTAAGAGCGCTCAATAGGGGGTTTAGTTTTTACCGGCGCGTTCCTTTGTTCTCGGAGTCCGGCAATAAAGCCGCGTATTTTTGCACAGCAACTCCGTTTTTGGTTAATTTATTAATTTGCAGGTGAAGACATCGTCGGACCGACAGATAAGCCACGGCATCCTCCCCCAATCCCCCGGCTCGTGTATCGATCCGCCACTGAATTGGAAACGCCTCAAAGTAAGCTCGATTCCATCTGTGGATGCTCTGTCTTAATAGAGTCATCTACGCGACAAAACATATTTAATTTAACTAAGGAAGCACACTAACCCTATGGCATGACAATGACATAATGTGCATAAATTATACCAACACATCACCTCCAAACTAGGAGGCATCCATGTGGTTCTCAAGTCTTTGGAGACTGAGATGAAGGCTCTATGGTCACAAATAGACAAAGGCAGAGATGTCGATCTAGATTTCGCCCTCATTATGGGCTCATCAGGACAACATACTGCAAATTGTTTATTTGTGACCAACCTATGAGCAGGGCAGAGACAATGTGTCAGCGTGGCAGGCGACACTTGTTTCTAACAGGTTGTGCAGCAATTGCTGGGGTGAGACTCAATCTGTGCCTTGCTTCCTCGTCAAGTTAGGGGTTCAATCTGTGTTTATTAGCGGCTTAGGTTGGTAACAAATAAACAATTTGCAGGATGTTGTCCTGATGGCAGGAGAGGGAGGGAGGGGTGAGGAAGGGAGTGGGGGAGTGGAAGGGGGTTTATCACCTTTTTGTTGAATATATGCTGGTGGGTGAATGTGCCATTCATCACGTTTCCTTGTTAAGTGTGATGCAGGCAGGAAGAAGAAGAAGCCGTATTACCAACTTGGTGCACTTCCGGAATTGTTTGATTTATTTGTGTTCAAATGTCTGGTGATTGTTTTGTATTTATTTATACAAATTTTTATTTATTTATACAAAACGTTTTTTAATCCAAAAAAACGAACTTTCAGAATTTTTTTTCTTCTCCTAAAACACCCCCAGACACTCACTGATGCACCTCTGAAAGTTTGACAAAGATCCGTTCAGCTATCTCTGAGAAAAATGGCGACACACACACATACACACCGGACAGACAGACCAACGGTTCTCTTATATAGTAGATTACTTGGTTCCTCCTCAGACACAAGAGTAGTCCAGCATGCACACGAGATATTTTTTGAATGTCCCTTCTTTTATATTGTTTGGCATTTTCTACAAGCTATGGAATGTCCTTTCTTTTCTATAGTTTGCTACATGGCACATACCATAAAAAGGGGCCTTTTCTATGCCCCTGGCATTTCCCCAAGAATCTGTTCTGTTAACGTTAACGATTTGCCAAACTTCTTTCAGTTGTTGCGTTTTTAAAGTATTGATTATAATTCTACTGCTGTTAAGTAATGTACAGTTATGTACAGACACACACACACACACACACACACACACACACACACACACACACACACACACACACACACACACACACACACATACACACACACACAGATAGACAAACATCTCTCTTATAATATGGACGAGCGAGGAACCCGTGGGAACGGGTATAGACCACGGGTATAGACATGTATGACATTTGGACGCATGGCAGGAAGTTGCGAGTGCAGTATCATTTTAACCCTCTCCCTAAGTGGGTCTCCCTAAATTTTACCCCTCTCCCTAACCCTCTCCCATCGGTCAAAAGGTCAAACACCAGAGAACGCAATTATAGGCACATATTAATAAAAACTTTTTCTGGTGGAACCTTTTGCCATATTTCGACATTGCTTTTGGTGGGAAGCGTGGGGATTTGAGATGGCACCCCATCGACGACACTCCAATAGCTCAGTCAAGATTCAAACCCAGGCTAAACAGTTTAAAGGTAAGCGCTCATACCTCTAAGGTCAAAGCTATCCTGCGAACCCAAAATACCAAAACCCCAAAAAATGATACATGTGAATACCCTTTTGATCAGTTTCTGGTGTTTTACATGCATCTGATCTTTTTTTTCTTTTTTTTTCTTTTTTTTTGTATACAAGATCGAGGCTCGTGAAAGAGCCAACATTAATCACACAAAAAGTCAAACCGACACATAAAACAAAAAAAATAAGGGGAGCGGTAGACAAGATGGGGAGAGAGGGGGAAGGACACAAACACAACATTTGAGAGCAGGGACATCGGGAGAAACGTGGGAGGGGGAGGGCTTGGGGGGAGGTGGGAGAGGTATAAAACATATGAACACTGCAAGGACTTCCAGGAAAGAAGTTGGAATTTCAAAGAAAAAGAAGTGTATCTGGGGTGAATTAGTGGGGGTAGAAAAGATCAAGGTTTTGGATGGGGGAAGATAAGAGATGGTGGTGAACAGCTCTTTTAAAGACCTGGAGGGAGGAGTGGGATTGAAGGGAGTGGGGGAGTTTGTTCCAGAGGCGGGAGAAAAGGGGAATGAAAGAGTGAAGGTGAGCAGAGAGCCTAGATTTTCGCAGTTTAACCATAAGAGGGTTGCAGGCAGATCTTGTGCGACCTGAAGGAATATTGGGGGGACAGAGCACAGAGAGAGCTGGGGGAGCAAGGCCGCAGAGGAGTCGGTAGAAGACAGAAAGACCACTGGGGAAGTGTAAATTTATGAAGCAAGCAATTTCTATGAGCCTCAAGCCTCCATTCCTAGTCTGCAGGTGTCTTTTTGTGGTTTCCATCCAGAATTTGGGAGTTACTACAGTTGGCAAGTTATCTCCGGCACTGCCCAGAATCGTGGCTCGAGAAGAGTAAAAATTATTAGTGGAGGCAATGGCGGAGCACATATTGTCATAAATGACTGAGGGAAATAATATTACAAATAGGGTTTTTCCAAATAATGTAAGGTTGGATCGAGTTTGTCTTATTGGAGAAAAGATATTGTTTCTTGGTAAATAATTAAATAATACAACTGTAGCCACAATGTATACCAGGGTTCTTTGGGGTGATTTGCTGGGTTATCAAGGCTTAATCGTTTCAGCTCAACGTCTGGCAAACTACCATTGTTTAATAAATTAGATGTAAACATTTGTAGGGTGTGTCCCCTCCCACTAGGCTGGGCCAAATCAGGGGTGATTTTCAATTTTTCATACTACAAGGTTGTAATTTACCTAAAAGTTGTGGCTGGGTAACAGAAACAAAACCA
Organism: Myxine glutinosa; assembly: GCF_964187855.1. Classification (NCBI taxonomy): domain Eukaryota; kingdom Metazoa; phylum Chordata; class Myxini; order Myxiniformes; family Myxinidae; genus Myxine; species Myxine glutinosa. The sequence goes on from NC_136265.1 coordinate 167,854,136, forward strand.
TGAAATTTTTTTTCAAAAATATTGACGTCTTACGGTAAAACAGCCCGTTACCATAGCAACCGTTACAGACGACTCAAAAAATCCTTAAAATCGATGATTTCTCAGGCTGTGTGTGACCCCCAGAGTTGATTCTGGTACCAAAAGATTCAGAATTGAAAGCCAAGGATGATTGGATAGCTTAACAATGTCTGTGACACAATTCAATACAACTTTTATCCCAAAAACTCATTTTTATCTCAAATTTAAGGCATTTGTTTGAAAAAAAAATGAAAATTTTGCTTTTTAATCATAGGATAATCATTAATCAGAGCTATAGTCAAATTAAATGTACTTTAAATTAACTTTTGTCATTGATTAAGCTTTTTTGTCTCAAATTTAAGGTCTGACATTGAACATTGATAACAAAATAAAAAACCTAGTCCCAATTGTAATCAATGGAGGCCAATGACTTCTTAGTCACAACCTCAGTGGATGTTGCCAGTCCATGCAGCTTCTCCCTGACGCCCTTCACAACCCTGTATAGAGCCTGGAGCTGCGCCTCAGATTTGGGGGCCTTGTTAGTGTTCAAATCTGTGGCGAGTCCAAGTGTCCGCTCTGCTGCGTCATTGACAACTGGGAGTTTGGCCACAACTTTCTTGCCATGACGATAGCTGTCTGAGGTGGGCCACTGTGCAACGGGGAGCTTGACAAAACTGGAGTCAATACCCAAGAGTTCAAACATGCTCCAAGAGTCGTAACCAACAAAGTCTTTGAGGGCTTTACTCCCCAATTGCTGTGAGGCTGGCATCTCCTGTATCATGTTATGTGCAGTCCCATGGTACCTGAGCATAGCCCTTCTCATAGTCTGCTTGTCAGATGACGTTCTGTCCGAGAAGAGTGCCAAAGAGACCAATCTCTCTGAGAGGTACCACAAATGGTTTTGTAGCTTCTCTCGGGCCACAGTCACAAAGGACAGAAATTTGGCAGGCCACTTTGTTGGATTCTTTGCGATACTGGCCTCAGCCTTGAGGAGGTTCTTCATCAGGTACATGTCGTTAGATGGTGCATCTGCAGCACTGGTACATGTCAACCACGCTTTAGTGTAGAAGACTGACATGAATGCAGCGAGACTGGTTATGTCTTCCAGCTCTTCGGGTGTGTAGATATCTCCCAGCTGCCGACGGAAGAGTGACACCTTTATAGTGTATAAAGTCTTGCTCATCCAACGGGCGTGGTGGAATGCCAAAGGAGCTTTGATAGTGATGGTCCTCATACCATCAGGGACAGTCCCTCCAAGAAACAGCAGTGTGAGGTGTGCCAGCTCCAGGTAGTCGTGTCGAAGAGTCTCCTTTGTGCTATTGTCCATCCACGTCTGAAGGAAGGTGATGGTGGCATGTACATGGCCAGCCAGCTCTCTCTGTTGAGCAGACACCTCGACCAATGTGTAGTTGCCCTGGTCCAATTCACTCCAAGTGTTGAGCAGTCGCTTGAACAGCTGTTCATTAGGTCCTGTGGTGGGGCCATACACTATTGAGCAAGACGCCCCTCCAACCAATTCGTGGATGTGGTGCCGACACGCCAGTTGCAGAAGACTCCTGCCAAACTCAGTCTCCAGTCTTACTACGACTCCACTCTTGACCCCAGAGTTCACTGCCGTTGTATCGAAGACAAGAGCGCCTATCCTTGATGTGTGCAAGAGCGCCTTGAACGCCCTGATGAATGGTTACAGTAACAACCGAAAGCAGGCATTAAAATTAATGATTGTAAGCTGCTTTTGTTAACTTTTTTTTATTGAAATGAAGATGGCCAAATTTAAACAACGTTATAACAGTTATAAAAACTGCACAATACAAGGTTGTAAAAGACAATTTAAAGTAAATTTAATCTGATTAATGGTTATCCTATGATTAAAAAGCAAAATTTTCAATTTTTTTCCATAAATATGCTTGAAATTTCAGACAAAAATCAGTTTTTTGGATAAAAGTGGTATTGAATTGTGTCACAGACATTGTTAAGCTATCCAATCATCCTTGGCTTTCAATTCTGCATCTTTTGGTACCAGAATCAACTCTGGGGGTCGAACACAGCTTGAGAAATCGTCAATTTAGGCATTTTTTGAGTCGTCTGTTACTGTTGCTATGGTAACGGGCTGTCTGACCGTTAAACGTCAATATTTTTGAAATTTTTTTTCATGATTTTGTTCCTGATACTCACTCACAACTTTTAGGTAAATTACATTGAATTAGGAAAATCACCTCCGATTTGGCCCAGCCTACCTCCCACCTTTGCCTACGTGACTTCTGGGGGATGGTAGTTCCGAAGTCCATTCTCAACTTAATGTTACAACTGGTTTTGAGAAAAATTGTGTATAGAACTAAAAAATTGCATGCAGTATTGAGTTTTAAAACAAAGATAAACTGAACAATGGTTCGGAAATAATAAGGTATAAAATCCATGTAGGCTCGCTCTCTCTGGCTCTCTGCTCCTCAGTAAAGATCTTTTGTGGGATTGCAGTATGATTTTGACTTATGAGGGAAAAGATGAATTTGCAGGTTGACAAAAATGTGGTTGTCATAGCTCCCTGAGACAACAAGGTCCGCCTGCAACAAATTCAACTTCTGAGTTTTAGATATTGACAAAACTAATGGTAAATCATTTGGTATAGTTTTAATAATGGAGGCGCTGTAATTATTTGGTTGTGACTAAGGCTAATATTGTTTTAAAATATGCTTTGAAATAAAGTAAGTGGTCTTTGTTCTTGTGGTGTCAAAAATGAGTAAAAGATATATCCACTTCACTGAGAATGACCTTCAGATGTTCTTGAAGGGATTGGAGAGACAGGGCTCCAGGTGTTTTGCAGGAGACAATGGAAAAGCAGAAAGAATTTGGGATGCAAACCTGCTCTCAGCGGGAGGCAACCTCATCCTCGCCACCTACTCCCTCCCACCCAAACTTTGCCCAACCAATCCTACTGCTCTCCTCCCCTCTCTTCGCTCCTCCCCCCTCCACTTGCTCCTCCCACTTGAAACTGTATAAAAAATCAGAACGAATGACCAAATAGCCAGGATACTTCACTTGGCTGGTTGATTCTGTATGTTAACTGTATACTGTGCATGCTGGTGTTTAGTATGATATTTCTTTGTGCATCCCTACTGTGCCAGGATTTTCACTCTGGACTTTGATCTAGGATTTGTTGTAAATCTTCCTTGTGTGTTTTTGTGAATTGTACCATGCTCTCCTTGGTTTGATAAGGGTCATTGTTTTCTTGCTGTGTATTTCTTGAAGACAGAAAGTGTTGTCCTCCTCGGGAATTAAAATTTGTGACTCTCTTCTGGCAAGTTGATGGACATTGAATTTTTGGTTCATCCATTACATACTACTGTAGGAAAATATCCCTAACACCACCAACCTGCCTGCGGTGAGTGAGTGAAAGACCCTCGGAGCTAGCTTCATCGCAGGAGATTTCAATGATTCTGAAGGCTTTGGTTTCAACAGCGTGAAGCCGAGCTAGGTGGGAGGCAGGAGCACCAGCCCAGAGGGGGGAACAGTTTTCCATTGAGCTGCGGATGAAAGCCTTGTATGTGGTGAGGAGCTCAGGTGTGCCAAGGAAGGACTTCGCACGACGGAGGATGCCCAGTCGGCGACTGGCTTTGGAGGCCAGCTTGGAACAGTGGTTTTCCCAAGAAAGATCATGGCAGATAGTGAGACCCAAAAGCTTGAGCGACAGAACTTCATGGAGAGGATTGTAGAGAAAGTAGATGGGAGGGTTTTCCAGTCGGTCCTTTCGGAGAGACATTGTAAGAGTGTGAGATTTGTCAGGATTGAAAGACATGTTCCACTTGTTTGACCAGTCTGTGATTTTGTCCAGGTCTGCAGAGAGTGAGTAGGCTGCAGACTTCCAATCTGAGGGATGAGGAATGGAGCGGCAGATAGTGGAGTCATCAGCAAAGAGATAGAGAGGATTTTCCAGAGAGTCGGAGAGATCATTGATGAAGACCAGAAATAGCACAGGACCCAGAACACTACCATGGGGAACTCCAGCCAGAACAGGAAGGGGAGATGAGAGAAATCCATTCAGGGCCACACGTTGCCTACGACCAGAGAGGAAGTCCGCAAGCCATGAGTGGAGATTTCCATGGATACCATAGGAGGAGAGTTTGGTGAGCAGAGCTGGGTGCCAGACCGTATCGAAGGCACGTGATATGTCAAGTGAGACAGCTCTGATTTCCTGTTTCGCATTGAGGACCTCCATCCATTGTTGAGACAGCAGAAGCAACATGCCCAGAGTAGAATGACCTGGTCTGAATTCAAATTGATGATCAGAGATCAAGCCATTGGAGAAGAGGAAGGATTTGATATCCAAAGCAATGATGGATTCCATGACTTTGCTGATAATTGGAAGCAGGCTGATTGGTCTGTAGTTGCAAGGATCTGTTTTTGCACCTTTTTGTGTAAAGCGGTAATGTTTGCTGATTTCCAAGATGCTGGTAGATGACCTTGAGCAAAAGAGAGGGTGAAAAGAATAGAGAGAGGGTGAGATAGAGTGGCAGAGCAGGATGTTAGGACCCGTGGGCTGATGCCGTCTGGTCCAGTTGCAGAATCAGAGTCGAGGTTTGACAAAAACTTCTCCACCTTGTCAGGAGAGAAGGACACAGAGTCCAGGAGCAGTTGGGTTCGACTGGGAAAGGTGGGAACAGAGAGAGAGATGGGTTTGGGACACAAGATTTTGAGGCAAACACAGAGTTGAGGCATTCGGCTTTGTCACGTGCGGTGTCAACTGTGTAGCCATTTGAGGTAAGGGAGGGGATGGAGGTGGCATAAACACCAGAAACGGATTTGACCAGATGCCACCAGGATTTGGAGGAAGGAGACAGGTTTGAGAGTTCAATCTTGAGTGAGGAGAGATAGTGCTTCCTGGCACTCCTGAGGGTAGACACACCCTTGTTCCGAGCTTGGTGGAAGGAACTGCGATTGCCTTCAGTTGGATTTGCCTTCCAAGAGGCAAAGGCAAGTTGTTTCAGGGCAACTGCCTCACCACAAGATTCAGTGTACCATAGACGGGAGGAAGGGTAAGACAACTGAAGACGAGATGGGATAAATCTGTGCATGAGAGAGAGCAGTTTGCTTTGGAAGAATTCCCAGGAAGAATTTATGTCAGAGGCAGTAGAGATGGCAGACCAGTCCAGATGATTGATGGTTGCTTGCAGACCGTGCCATTCAGCCTGAGTGAAATGCCAGACTCGTCAGTGCTGAGGAGGCTCTCTGAGAATTGCCAGAGAGATGTCCACTTTAACAAGCACATGATCAGAAGAACCGATTGGAGCAGAAGAAGAGAAGCAGACATTTGCAGGGAAGTTAGTCATAACCAAGTCCAGAAGAGAAGATACTCCATTGACTGAGATCCGGTTCAGGAAATTGACAGATTGTATCAGTCCCAATGAGTCGCAGAAGTCCTTTGCTGAGGTGCAATGCTGGTGAGAGAGAGGAACCCACACCCAGCCAGTTGGCATGATGACAGTTGAAGTCGCCACATATGAGGAAGAGAGAGTTTGGATGAGTTGATAGAAGTTCGTCTATGTTGTCCGACAGCGAAATGTAAATGGAGTCATCACTGTTTGGAGGACGGTACAGAACACATATGAACAAAAGGTGGGAGCGGAGAGGAAGCCGTAGCCAAAGGTACTCCTGGGGGTGGGGTGGAGAGAGGGCAGTGCAAGGAGAGTGAGGAAGAGAGTTTTTGATAAAGATAGCAACCCCACCTCCAGGACGAGGCTCAGGTCTATCATACCGGAGGAGGGAGTAACCAGGAAGAGATATTAAGGAATCAGGGACATCTGGAAGGAGGAAAGTTTCTGTTAAGCAGATCAAGTCTGGATTGTCAGAAGCAACCTGAATGGAGAGATCAATCAGGTTTGAGCGAAGGACCCGGATGTTTGAGGTCCATACCGTTAATGAGGAGAGAGGGGGAGCATCGAGTGCAGGACAGGGGATGGGGGGGGGGGGGTTGGGTCAGATGAAGGATGAGAGGGGGAGGTAGGAAGAGCAGTTGATGGTGTGTCAGAGATTACAGAAGAGTTACAAGAAAGAGAAAGATGAGGAGGACGAAAGGTTTGATGGTGATGGGATGAGGCACAGTGAGGGGTTGTTTGAGGGGGGGGGGCAGAGGAAGGTAGAAGGTTGGGGGAGGTGGAGGTGTGAGACAGAAGGGAGACGAAGTGGGGAGGAGGCAGCTTTGAGAAGGAGGTGGGAGGAGGGAGAATTTGGGAGGGATGGTTGGTGGGGAGATTTGAAGGGGATGGGTTGGGGGGGAGTTTTGAATGGGAGGGGCAAGGAGGGAGTTTAGGAGGGAAAGGGTAAGGGGGGAGTTTATGAGGGGAGGGGCAAGGGGGGAGTTTAGGAGGGGACGGGCAAGGGGGGGGAGATTTGGAGGGGAAGGGCAAGGGGGGAGATTTGGAGGGTAGGGGCAAGGGGAGAGTTTAGAAAGTGGATGATTTATGAAAGATGAACATTTATAACAAATTGGGTTTATTGTGATTTTCAAGTTAGCGATCCGTTTCAGAACGATGGTGGAGGGGTCGAATGAATGAGAATTTAGAGCATGCAGTGAAAAAGAATTATAAGAGATTGAATATTTTTTTGAAATGGAATGAGTTGAAGAGGAAATTGAAAGGAGCCTTTTAATTAGGAAGAAAAACAGCGTGTTGTAATAAACCACTGAATAAAACACTGCAGGGGAAAGTTTAAACATATTTAAACAGAATCGTGAAGAACAGTCTTATATTCACAAAAATACCAACGGGGAGAGGGAGCCGAGAGGGACAACCACGAGTCACTTGAACAGGGCAAAAGGTGGAAGGCAAGGCAATAATGGGGGCGGGGCGGGACAGCGCACATGGACAGAGGCGCACGATGGGACAAAAGCACACGAGGGGAAAGGGAAATAAAAGTTTTTGTTTCTTTGTTTTTTGGGGGGGCGGGGTGGGGGTTGCAACGTTAGACTAAGAGTAGATGTTCGGTGAAGTTTGGGGGAGAAGGGAAAATCCAAAAACCTAGCAAAAACAGCGAAGGAAGGAACAAACTTTGACGGGGGAAGCCTGAGGCTGCAAGGCCTCACACGCAGCGCAGCAAACAGAAACGATTAATTTATGAAAGATAAACATCGAGAAATTTCCAAGGGGCACACTATAGGTTCACACACCGAAAGATAAATACAGTTTCGACAAAATACAATTATGAACAATGACTTAACTTTGAAAACGTGGAGACCGTGTGGAGCTTCGAAAATCCGTGATGTCGTCTCCAAGATCTCGTGAGATCTGACCTCAGAACAGAGATTAATTATCCATGAAGCCTCATTGGCTGGGTGTATGAGCCTGCAAGTGGGTGGGAGATCCTTGGAGTGGGGGATAAAATATGGCAGATATTGAGGTTTTAAAAAATTATTATTATTATTTGTATACAAGATCGAGGCTCTGTAAGAGCAAACATTAATCACAAAAAAACATAAACGGACACATAAAAGATATAATAAAGGGAGTGGGGGACAAGATGGGGAGAGAGAGGGAAGCACACAAGTTCAACAGTAGAAAACAGGGACATCGGGAGATCTGTGAGAGGGAGAGGGCTTGGGGAGAGGAGGCATGGGAAGGGGGTGGGGGGGGGGGGGGGGGAGAGGTGGGAGAGGTATAAAACACATGGACACTGCTCGGACTTCCAGGAAAGAAGTCAGTATTTCAAAAAAGAGGATTTGGGGTGAATTAACGGGGGTAGAAAAGATAAAGGTTTTGGATCGGGAGAGACAAGAGATGGTGGTGTAGCTGTTTGATGATGTAGCTGTTTTAAAGACCTGGAGGGAGGAGTGGGATTGAAGAGAGTGTTGAAGTTTGTTCCAGAGGTGGGAGAAAAGAGGAATGAAAGAGTGAAGGTGAGCAGAGAGTCTTGATTTGGGCAGTTTCACCATAAGAGGGTTGCAGGGAGATCTTGTGTTGAGTTAATTAGACTTTCTGATGAACGATGAGACATATTTGTAATTAATGAAATTCTGATGACTTGGAGTTTGAGGGGAGCAGGACGAGTTGAGGACTTGAAGTCACATTTTACATTGCTCGGATGTTCCGTTAGTTTCCACTGCTGATATGATAATATGATATTATTATCATGCGCACCAGTTATAACTATAGTGTGAATGATAATAATAATAATGCGAAGTGCGATAATTATTGCTTGGCTCTTTCTGCATTGCAAATAATAGATGCAATATACTGTACTGTACAAAATTGTTAGCGTGCGAACATCAATTCATACTTGTTATTGCTTGCTTCAAGGTAACGAGTGACAGGAGCTATGCATCCGTGCAACGACGTTGATAACAACAACGATCGCCTTTAATGGAGTCGTTCGTTGTTGGAACGAAGCTGGAATACGCAATTCATATCGGGTATTATAGGAAGCCTGCGCTTTGCCATTGTAGTCTCTGAGGGCATTGTCTTGCTGGTGATTATTTTGAGGATTTTTGTTTGTTGTGTCCTTGTCCTTGTAATACCGTTATGAGAAAATAGGGGCAATGCCCCTGGGCACTCACCTGGTAGAATAAGGCTGTATAGTGTATACTAAACAGTATCACAGTATTTCAAACCAATTTTACTGGTTGTTCTTGACCCACGTGAATCCCCATATACCTCGATATTCTTTGGTACTTTGGTCAACAAACTTTGGTACATCGCGGGTGGTGAAGGTTGTGGTCAAGTTTTATCGAAATAGTGTGTGTAGTTTCTGAGAAGAAAGAAAATTCCTATTTTTGGGGGTCAAACCTGGATCCAATTTGACCCCCTGTAAACCCTTTGGACCTCGATTTTTTTCAAGCTGTGAACAAACTTGAGTTGCAACATACCAAATATCATTCGTGCCCAGTTTGGTCACAACCTGATCAGCGGTTTTGGAGAAGTTGCAAGTGTTTACGGACTGACGGACGGACGACGCGCCATCGCATAAGCTCCCCGGAACTACATTCCAGGTGAGCTAAAAAAATGAATATCTGGTATTGTATTGCTATAAGGTACATTAGGACATTTGGGAGTAAGGGGCAGGGATGGGAGTAAGGGATGTTGTGCTCATCTATCTATAATTCCAGTAATCTCTGTGTGTCTGTGTGTGTGTGTGTGTGTGTGTGTGTGTGTGTGTGTTTGTCTGTGACCGCTGTTTCTCGACAACCACGGGTCCGATCTAATTGAAACTTGCCAGATATATTGCTGGGGACCTGAGGATGTGCCTTTTCAAGGTTTCATATTAATCGGAGAAGTAGTTACCGAGCTATGTCCAAAAAACGATTCAACCAATCAGAGAGCAGCGAGCTATCACGTGTGCCGAACGTGGCGAACAGACTCTGCCTCGGACGGCACATTTGAGAGCGTATTCATTTATTTCACGTTGGCAAACTATGTTGGCGCTATGTTGGCGTTAAACTATGTTTTAAAACTAATTAAAACTAATTTGTGATTCATCGTAACTGCGATATGCGACCTTCCGGACAGTCAAATGAGGACGTCACTTCCGGACTTACGGATAGTCATAGTGACGACGTACTGATGCTGAACGTGGCGAGCAGACGCTGTAAGGTACGATCGATTGTAGTACACGTTTATAATAACTCTGCCGATACAGGCCCGATTAACTGCAGCGCCATCCGAGCTGCGGCGTCGGGACGATACATTCATTGTACGGTCACATCACGCACTTACGGGCACGCCCATGGGCCCATGGGCACGCCCATGCATGCATGGGCGGACATTTTTTTTTTTTTTTTTGGCAAGGAACGGGCACCCACGTACGGGCACGTCCTAGTCTATCTATAATTCCAGTAATCTCTGTGTGTATGTGTGTGTGTATGTGTGTGTGTATGTGTGTGTGTCTGTGTGTTTGTCTGTGACCGCTGTTTCTCGACAACCACGGGTCCGATATACTTGAAACTTGCCAGGTATATTGCTGGGGACCTGAGGATGTGCCTTTTCAATGTTTCATATTAATCGGAGAAGTAGTTACCGAGCTATGGCGATTTATTTACCAAACTAATCACAGAACAGGTTGCGGGGTAGGCCAGCCAATCACAGAACACGTTGTTGCGTAGGCGTGGCCGATGTGAATTCGAGGCGTAGCGGGCGCCATTTGGAGGAGCTGGGAGGACTCAGTCGTGATAGAGTGAGCCTGAGTGAGTATATCAAGACAAGAACAAGATCTAGAAGGAGGTATGTACGGTGCGATTCATATAATATATTGTTTAGTTATCGTCGATGAGGAATTTGGGGTCGGAATGGGTGATCGGCCTGGGTGACTGGGTCTCGACTAGATGCTGGGCCGCACCAAGGAACGGGCACCCACGTACGGGCACGTCCTAGTTGTAGTAATGATGTGAATCGTTTTATAATTAGCCCGTCCCCCACGCTTGCAATCACTTCTGTATCTGTGTCAGACCAAGCCATAACCTTTTTTTTTTTACCATTTGAGTTTGTCATCAAATGTTCGACAAAGCTTTATTATGATAATATGGGCAAGACAAATTAATAATTTGGTCAAAATGTCAAAGGTCAGTGACACCTAAAATCATCAATTTTCATGCAATTGACCTGAAATTTAAATTTACCATTTGAGTTTTGTCATCAAATTTTCAACAAAGAATCATTGGAATCTCCCGCGATGAAGCTAACTCCAAGGGCCTCTCACTCACTCACCGCAGGCAGGTTGGTGGTGTTTCCGTCTTCTACCGACTCCTCTCTGGCCTTGCCCCCCCCCCCAGCTCTCTCTGGGCTCTGTCCCGCAAATATTCCTACAGGTCGCACAAGATCTGCCTGCAACCCTCTTATGGTTAAACTGCCAAAATCAAGACTCTCTGCTCACCTTCACTGCTTCATCCCTCTTTTCTCCCGCCTCTGGAACAAACTCCCTCACTCTCTTCAATCCCACTCCACCCTCCAGGTCTTTAAAACAGCTGTTCACCACCATCTCTTATCTTCCCCCATCCAAAACCTTGATCTTTTCTACCCCCGCTAATTTCACCCCAATTCCACTTTTTTGAAATACCAACTTCTGTCCCGGAAGTCCTTGGTGTCCTTGTGTTTTATACTTCTCACCCCCCCCCCCCCCCCTTCCCACGCCTCCTCCCCCCCAAGCCCTCTCCCTCCCACACATCTCCCTGCTCTTAAATGTTGTGTGCTCTCAAGTCTGTCTGGTTGTCTCAAGTCAAGTTTGTCTGGTTGATTTGTTTGTGAAGTAAATGTCAGCTCTTTCACGAGCCTCGATTCAGTACGGTAACAAAAAAATAAATAAAAAAAATAAATAGAGAAGATAAATTAATAATTTTGTCAAAAGGTTAAAGGTCAAGGTTACATAAGATCATCCATTTTCATGCAATTGACCTGAAATTTGAAGAATTTGTGTATTGAGTCATTGAATTGGTTCACCAATCAAAAGCTACAAGCCGATTGTTTTTTTAGAACCAAAGGTCAAAGGTCAAGGTTTTTTTTTTTTTTTTTTTTTTTTGTATACAAGATCGAGGCTCGTGAAAGAGCGAACATTAATCACACAGAAAGACAAACCGACACATAAAACATATAACATAGGGAGCGGTAGACAAGATGGGGAGAGAGGGGGAAGGACACAAAACAACATTTGAGAGCAAGGTTGCATAAAATCGTAAATTTTCCCTTTGTACTTGAGTGTTTTTAGAGCCGGTAGCAGCTACCATTGGTACTTTTTATCATTCTGTGTCAGCGTGTTCTCTATTCCAGTGCCATTGTCTAGTGTGGGTGGATTTATTGGCGTTGGCAGTGCACACGGTCTATGCGAACTGGGGATAGTTGACGCCAGAGTTTTGGATCAATTTGTTGATTTGGAAAAGTTGGGTTGTGTCAATTTTTCTTTTTTTTCTTTTTCTTGGCACAAGCAGCAGTTGCTCCAGTCTGTAAAAGACTTGAAATCATTCGTCTTCAAACACTCACCAAAATCAGAAAATACATTGATAAAAGACTCCCAGCTCGAACATAGATGAAAGCAACTACGTAGAAGTAGCCCAGCGACCTCAGACATCCAAATTGTTAACATTATAGTTTCAAACCATTCTTAATTATTAGGGAAATATTAGTCCAGTCAATCTGTAATTTGACCTCAAACAAATTGCAAAATAAATACTTTTTTGATAAACATGCTTAGTAGTATTGCCTTAATGATATATCAAAAGTCTAGAAAAGTCTAGAGTGCGGAAATAGTTTTAAAAACGAAATAAATTTGACAGATTTTGCGTGCGACTTTTCGGCAGAGGTCAGATACAAAATAGTTTGAAATCTAAGGAAATTTGGTTTTCAAGCTATGCTAATACAAGTCTGTATCAAGGGCAGTCAGGGGACACTTTTTGGTTGACAAGGTCCTTAATGCTAATGCTGATTTCAAAGGCATTCAGAGTACCCTTGTTTGAAGAGCATCAACATGACGACATGTCCAATGACATCAGAGATTCAAATGAACATGATGTTTCTGATGTTACGCCTAGGGAACCAGATATTGCAGATATTCCTCAAGTCATAGTCTCTGAAGATGAAGCAGCTCAAGGTCCTACCAGGATAACCAGCAACAATGTCTTGTCAGAATGTATTGAACTCTATGAATATCTACTGAAAGGAGACGTGACTGCGGAGTCAGTCTGTATGGAGAATGTTGTTGACAAAATGAATGAAAAGCTTGTGTGTGAAAAAGTAGAACTCATTCATCATCGCACGCCATCTCATTGGCTTCAGTACATGGATATGATAGATATACTCCACAAGTTTATAAAAGCAGAAAGTACAGGGAACTGGCATCTTCATCTTCAGTCTGTACAAGACATGTTGCCGTATTTTGCTGCTGCTGGACACAATTTCTATGTGAAATCAGCTTACATGTACTTGCAAAATATGCAAAATCTAGAAGCAGATCACCCTGAAGTGTACACCTGCTTTGAATCTGGACACCATGTACTCAGGAGAAGTGATCGTTTTTGGGCTGGCTTATACTTTTTTGTATAAGAGCTTGTAATAGAGCAGGTTTTAATGAGAAGCATTAAAACAACAGGTGGATTGACTAGAGGACACAGAATGTCAGAATCTCAGAGAGCACAGTGGTTACTCTCCAGACCAGCTTGTGCAGACATCAACATTGCCATGCAGCAGTTTACAGACACTGAATTCTACACAAGTGAACAGCACAAAGAAGACACGCCAGCAAGAAAATCTAGAGATTACAATGACACCAAGACAATTTTGTCTTTCCTTGAGGATAGAAATCCATTTGCAGAGGATCCAACCCTTCGGAACATAGCAACTGGTGTGACAGCAGATGCAAGTGTAAATGTTGACAGAGCAAAAGAAGTTGGCCTTCGTGTCCTCAAATCAATGGTTTCTCAGAATGTACAGAGCTACACCTTTAAGAAGGCAAACCAAGCTGTAACCCTTGGAGCCAAGACAGCAGTGAAGATAGATGGAGAATCAGTACAGGTTGACCCTCAGCTCCTGTTTCAACGTTTAATTACAGCAGCTAACGGCCTCTTTGATGACATCTCGGAAGTCTTCACTTATGAACTCTGTAGCTTTCCTTCTTCATTGTTTGACTCATCTGGTCTCCTCAGAGAGGCACAGAAGCCAGCACTTGCAGATGCAATATGGACTTTAGCCGGATATGACATGCCAGCACCAAACGTAGAAGATCTGCATCATGTTTTTGACGGTGGTTCTCTGCTGCAACGCATACCACGGGCCCAAGGAGCTAGTTTTGCATCCCTCTGCAAATTGTATGTAGAGTATGTCTTGAAGTACTCAAACCCCACAGTTGTTTTCGATGGGTATTGCAATGGCCCATCGACAAAAGACCATGCTCACATGCGACGCACTGGTGGAACATACGGACCTGAAGTCAGATTCACAGAGGATATGCATCTCAAATCCAAGAAGCAGCAGTTTTTGACCAACTCTGCAAACAAACAACGTTTCATCAATCTGCTCAGCAAGAAGATGGAAGAAAAGGGAATCAAGACGTTACATGCTACTGGGGATGCTGACCTGCTGATTGTCCAGACTACAGTGTCATCAGCATCTGCAAACGTGACAGTATTAGTTGGAGAAGACACCGATCTTCTTGTGCTTCTCTGCTACCCTGCAGACATCTGCTCAAGAGATATCTACTTCAAGTCGGAGGCCAAACAAACAGCTGTTAAGAAAAAGCGTGTGTGGAACATCAGATGCATCAAGCAAAGACTTGGCCCTGAAATATGTTGTTTGCTCCCATTTGTTCATATCATAACAGGATGTGATACAACATCTCGTTTATATGGAATTGGAAAGGGAGCTGCATTGAGAAAACTTAAAAGTGACCCTCATTTCAAGCACCAAGCTGAAGTATTTTCCAGAAAGGCATCAAAGGAGGAAGTCGTTGTGGCTGGGGAGAAAGCACTTACCTGTCTGTATAATGGTAATCCTGGGGAAGGCTTGGATCTATTGAGGTGCAGGAAATTTTGCAGCAAAGTCATGACCAATACCTCATTTGTCCATGTTCATGTCTTACCGCCAACGTCAGCAGCAGCCAGACACCACAGTCAGCGTGTTTACTTGCAAGTTCAGCAGTGGATAGGGCAAGATGGGGATTTGATTCCAGAGGACTGGGGATGGATTACAGCCGGTGACAGACTTCAGCCTATCCGTACCCACTTGCCTCCAGCACCTGAGAAACTACTGAAGATCATAAGATGTAACTGTAAAACAGATTGTGACAGTCGACGCTGCAACTGCAAGAAACATGGTTTGCAGTGTTCAGTTGGATGTGGAGACTGTCGTGGCATCAGTTGTTCAAATGCACCTTCTGTTGACCTTCAAGCCGACCTTCACGGGGAAGCATAGACATTCCTAAGGCAAAGGTAAGTGAAAAAGGTAGTCCACATTATGAAGAGGTTTATTTGAAATGAGATTAGGCTGTTTAATAGATGAAATGATAATCTGATAACACAGTGATGTATAATCAAATTCGATAACAATCGGACTGTTTCATATCAAGGCGGTTAAAAACCACATACAGGGTGGGTCAAGGAAAACCTAATTTTGAAAATGTTCCCCAAGCTGAATGTTTCTAGACTTTTTATATGTCATGTAGGAAACAGTTCTTATATTGAAACAACTAAAATACATTCTTTTGCAATTTGTTTGAGGTTAGCATATTTTCGGTCATAGATTGACTGGACTATATCTAGAATAGTGGAGCAGCTCACCAACTGCAACAAAAACTTGAATGTGGCTGTTTCTTTGCAAGTCTTATAAATTGCTTTACAAGGTTTTGTGAGGGTCATGCGACAATAAAATTGTGAAAAGTGTACATTTTATTTGTATAATCATGACCAAGTTAAATCAAAGGACATATTAAATACATTTTTCTTAGTCGAAAATGTGGAAAGAGTATGTGCTTTGGCCACACTTATCATGGTTTGTATATTTTTGCCATTCATGATGCTACTGTCGGCCATCTTGGATTTTGGCAGCCATTTTGAATATTTCAAATGTCTGCTGGGTTCCTCTTTTTCTCCGTGGTCCAAGGTAAATACATGCCAAATTCATGCTTTTCTCATCATTTGAAACATTGGTCCAATACTTGTGATTTATCCAGCTCTAACCAGCAGAGGGCATTGCATCATGCACACCCGTGTCATCAGGCAGCCGCATACTAGTCCAGTCAAAATATGAAATGACCCAAAACAAATTGCAACAGAATCCATTTTACCTGCATTTAATTTGGAATAGCTATCAAAACAACATATTAAAAGTATAGGAAAATTGAAGTTGTGGAACAGTGCCTAATTTGCAGAAATTCAAAATGGCCGCCATTCAAACTACTTTTGCCTATATCTCGGGATCTGAGACTCGTAGACACTTAATTCTGGTGTCTATACCCATGTTTTCAGGGTCAGGGAATACAATAATAACAGTATTTATAACATTGGGTCATTTGTTGACACCTAATTTGCATACATTCAAAATGGCCGCCATTTAAAATTAATATTGGCACATATTTCCCATCTGAGTGAAGTTGGACTATTTCTGTTGGCGTAGCATAAGGCACTAGTGAACCATGTATCAATCTGCTGTAACTGCAGTCATTTTACTACTATATCATTCTACATGTTCTAGATACCAGCGTCTTCTTCAGTTTCTTCAAGGACTGCAATGACATTCTTGCATACACCTCTACACACTCCACATCCATTCGTGCACTCAAGACCGTTTGCCTTGCAGGTGCACTGCCTGTTGCTACAACCTGTTTTTTGCAGTTACACCTTACTATCTTCAGGAGGTGTTTGGGGGCTGCTGCTTTGTCTGGAAGAACTGGAATGTACTGTCCACCTTTCTCACACCACCCCCACTCCGCTGGTTGCATCTGCTTTCCTTTCCCCCATCCACTGCTGTACTTGCAAGTAGACCCACATGCTGTGGTACGTAGCTGCTGCTGAGGTTGGCGGGAGAACCTCTGGTTTCACACATGTTGTACTCATGCTGACCTTCTGTTGGAAGCGTTGCAGGTGGAGAAAATCCAACTTGTCATATGATTTGCCTTTGTATAAGGAGATGATTGCTTTTTCTCCTGCGGATATGATGTCTGCCTTTGTGCTATTCTGATTTCCAAAGATCTTGGCCTGTTCCTGGAAGTCTTTGTTGGTGCGAATCAGCTTGAGCGCAACTCCCTTTCCAAAACCATGTATGTGGGATGTAGTATCACAACCAAGGATAGCATGCACAAAAAGCATACTATTGCATACTTGTGGGCCCAATGTGGATTTTAGAACCGCAATATCCCAGCATCTTGGCTGCTTCTTCATGCCATAGCGAGGTTCAGGTCGAAGGTACAGATTTGTTGTAGTGAGCTTTGAGTGGACACAAAGCAGAACCAGAATGTCTGTGTCATCTACAACCACGACAGTCGGCTTACTTGTTCTCTCAGCAGTGACAATGGCAGTCTGCACAATTAGTAGATCAGCATCTGCCCTACCTAGCATGTTCTGTGCAACATCCATGATGTCGTAGGTGTTCATCGAGCAAGGTGATGAACTTCTGCTTATTCTCATTGTTGGAAAGAAAGTCTTGCTTCTTTCCATTGAAAACCATAGACCCGGAGACTTGTACAGGTGCTCCAATACGCAATCCTGCTCTTCGTTGCTGTGTTGTATATTTTGTGCTTGGGCCATTGAGATAGCCATCAAATACCACGACTGGTTCACCATAGTGTCTTTTCACATATGTGACATATTGCTGACATATCTCGTCATATGTTGACCCTCGGTTCCAAATGATCCTGTGAAGTAATGCTCCCCCATCTAGGACATACTGGACGTCCCCTGGCGGTACGGACATTCCTGGAGGCATCAGACTCCAAAGTGCGTCAGCCAGTTGAGCTTTATTTGCCAGTCTCGGAGTGTACTTATTCTCAAAGAGCGCCAGAGGATAGCTGCATACCTCAATCCTCATATTGGAATGCCTCTAACAGGTTGTCTTGACGCGTTCCCAACGTTATAAGTCTCTGAAGAGCAGCTGAGGATCTATTTGGATCATTCCCTCTTTCGTCTTCACTGCACTGCTATCACTCAAGGTAACAGCTTCATCTTTTTTTCCTGAATGTTTATTCTGCAACATCTTTCCCAACCATACCATTCAAGATCTTCTCTCCCACCTCTCTTGCAGAGTCCACATTGACAGTGTCATCAGCCGTTACACCTGTCACACCTGTTGCAGTGTTGGAGTCTCATGAAAGGTGTCTCTTGGGGTCAGGAAGTTGAGGAGCTCTCTTGTGTCTGCCATGTCCTTTTTCTGCCTTGCCTCTGACATATCCTTGTGCTGGGCCTTCTTCGTCTGTTTTTCCTCTGACATCTCATGATGCTGTTCACTGGTCATGTAGTTCACCGATGTTAAGTCCTGCATAGCCAAGTTGACCTCTGAGCAGGCCTTAGAAGACAACAGCCAAACTAGTCGTTGTGTTTCTGTCATACCGCGGCCTCGTGTTAGTCCACCAGTAGTTTTTAAACACAGACACTGGAACAGTGGAACATGGAAGCCGTTTTGGAAGTGTTGATTAACTTCTTGATGTTGTTTCTCTAGGGTT
The DNA here is from genome assembly GCF_964187855.1 of Myxine glutinosa. Classification (NCBI taxonomy): domain Eukaryota; kingdom Metazoa; phylum Chordata; class Myxini; order Myxiniformes; family Myxinidae; genus Myxine; species Myxine glutinosa. The sequence goes on from NC_136265.1 coordinate 167,872,268, forward strand.
TCCATCTTGTTCAAGTAGATGTGAAGAGATTTTGTGTAGTTGGTGTGGCCTGCTGCTGCCAGATACGGTAACATATCTTGCATTGACTTCAGATGTAGGTCCCAATTACCAGTACGTTCACCTTTGATGAGCACTTGATGAAAAGGCAGTGTTCACTATACTCAAATGAGGAACCTGTAGATCTCAATGTATGGCTTGCCTGTTTTTGACCTTCAGCCTCACATTCCCTCTTGCGCTTGTATGATTCTATACAGTTTGCGCTGTTTTTTATCTTGCCAAAACGAAGTTTTTGCAAGATGTATTAGTCAGCTTGTATGTTTGTTTGTTTTTATCTTGCCAAAACGAAGTTTTTGCAAGATGTATTAGTCAGCTTGTATGTTTGTTTGTTTGTTTTTTTGTTTTTTTGTTTTTTTGTTTGTGGTTAATCATTTTTTTTTCACGTTTAGATCACTCTGTAGACCACAGTTATTATTGGAAACTCCTGTAACTTCGCATATCAGAGTCCTATAGAGATACCCTTCAGCACACAAAATTTTGAAGGTCAAGGTCAAAGGTCAAGGTCACTTTGTGGTCAATCATGGAGGTCGACGAAACACTAATTTTTTGAGTAACTTTGATCGGATCGTCTCCAAACTTCATGGGAATCTAGTATATGGTCCGGCGCTCAGCTGATTAGTTTTTGGTGGCGATCGGCCTTGACCTTCATGGTTAGCGCTGGAGGTCGAAAATTATTGACCCCAAGGTCAAATTTTGAAATCGTAGGTACCATATCGAGTAATACCTCATATGAATGCCCTTGATGAGCGCTTCCCAGATCTGTAAACAGTTTGACGCTATGACGTCATTTGATGACGTCATGACGAAAAAACGGAATTTTCACATTTTGGCAAGATACGGTTCACCCTGTGGGTGACATATGTTCATTTTGTTTTTTTGTTTGTGGTTAATCATTTTTTTTCACGTTTAGATCACTCTGTAGACCACAGTTATTATTGGAAACTCCTGTAACTTCGCATATCAGAGTCCTATAGAGATACCCTTCAGCACACAAAATTTTGAAGGTCAAGGTCAAAGGTCAAGGTCACTTTGTGGTCAATCATGGAGGTCGACGAAACACTAATTTTTTGAGTAACTTTGATCGGATCGTCTCCAAACTTCATGGGAATCTAGTATATGGTCCGGCGCTCAGCTGATTAGTTTTTGGTGGCGATCGGCCTTGACCTTCATGGTTAGCGCTGGAGGTCGAAAATTATTGACCCCAAGGTCAAATTTTGAAATCGTAGGTACCATATCGAGTAATACCTCATATGAATGCCCTTGATGAGTGCTTCCCAGATCTGTAAACAGTTTGACGCTATGACGTCATTTGATGACGTCATGACGAAAAAACGGAATTTTCATGAAAAAATTATTTCCTCAGATATTCACGATTTCCTCAGACACGTATTTTTCAGATTTCCTCAGACACGTATTTTTAATTCCTCATTCCTCAGATTTCCTCAGACACGTATTTTTCAAGGTCACTCTCTAGAACGATTATTATCATCGGAATATCTCGTGGGCAGACATTCCTCAAAGAGTCGCTTCTAGTGGATAGCAGTTCTGTTCACCTCAGTGTGACCTGAAGCAAGTCACTCATGTTCACATTTTGGCAAGATACGGTTCACCCTGTGGGTGATTTTTTGAGTAACTTTGATCGGATCGTTTATTTGTTTGTTTGTTTTTTTGTTTGTGGTTAATCATTTTTTTTTCACGTTTAGATCACTCTGTAGACCACAGTTATTATTGGAAACTCCTGTAACTTCGCATATCAGAGTCCTATAGAGATACCCTTCAGCACATAAAATTTTGAAGGTCAAGGTCAAAGGTCAAGGTCACTTTGCGGTCAATCATGGAGGTCAACGAAACCCTTATTTTTTGAGTAACTTTGATCTTATGATCTCCAAACTTGGTGGGTATATAGGGTGTGGTATGGCGCTCAGCTGATTAGTTTTTGGTGTCGATCGGCCTTGACCTTCAAGGTCATTTTGAAGGTCATTCAATTTTGACCAAAAGGTAAAATTTTCAAGTTTCAGTTACCATATCGAGTAGTACCTCAAATTGAAGCCCTTGTTGAGTGCTTTCCAAACATATAACTAGTTTGACAATGTGACGTCATTTGACGGCGTTATGACGAAAAAACTGCACTTTTCATGTATATTGTATTGCTTTAGTTCGCATTGTTTAGGTCACTCTGTAGAGCACAGTTCCCTTTGGAAACTCTTGTAAGTTCGCATATCAGAGTCTTTTAGAGATACCCTTTAGCACACAAAATTATGAAGGTCAAGGTCAAAGGTCAAGGTCACTTTGCGGCCAATCATGGAGGTCGACGAAACACTAATTTTTTGAGTAACTTTGATCGGATCGTCTCCAAACTTCATGGGAATCTAGTATATGGTCCGGCGCTCAGCTGATTAGTTTTTGGTGGCGATCGGCCTTGACCTTCATGGTTAGCGCTGGAGGTCGAAAATTATTGACCCCAAGGTCAAATTTTGAAATCGTAGGTACCATATCGAGTAATACCTCATATGAATGCCCTTGATGAGTGCTTCCCAGATCTGTAAACAGTTTGACGCTATGACGTCATTTGATGACGTCATGACGAAAAAACGGAATTTTCACATTTTGGCAAGATACGGTTCACCCTGTGGGTGACATATGTTTTTTATTTTATTTTATTTTATTTTTTGTATACTGAATCGAGGCACGTGAAAGAGCTAACATTTATTTCACAAACAAATCAACCAGACAAACAAAATATACAAAAAGAGGGAGCGGAAGACAAGATGGGGAGAGAAGGGGAAGCACACAACCACAACATTTGAGAGCAGGGAGAAGTGTGGGAGGGAGAGGGCTTGGGGGCAGGAGGCATGGGATGGGGAGGGGGGGGGGGTGAGAGGTATAAAACACAAGGGGACCGAAATTAGCGGGGGTAGAAAAGATCAAGGTTTTGGATGGGGGAGGATAAGAGATGGTGGTGAACAGCTGTTTTAAAGACCTGGAGGGTGGAGTGGGATTGAAGAGAGTGAGGGAGTTTGTTCCAGAGGCGGGAGAAAAGAGGAATGAAGGAGTGAAGGTGAGCAGAAAGTCTTGATTTTGGCAGTTTAACCATAAGAGGGTTGCAGGCAGATCTTGTGCGACCTGTAGGAATATTTGGGGGGCAGAGCCCAGAGAGGGCTGGGGGGGGCAAGGCCAGAGAGGAGTCGGTAGAAGACGGAAAGACCACCAACCTGCCTGTGGTGAGGGAGTGAAAGGCCCTTTGAGTTAGCTTCATCGCGGGAGATTCCAATGATTCTGAACGCTTTGGTTTCAACAGCGTGAAGACGGGCTAGGTGTGAGGCAGGAGCACCAGACCAGAGGGGAGAGCAGTATTCCATAGAGCTGCGGATGAAAGCCTTGTATGTGGTGAGGAGCTCAGGTGTGCCAAGGAAGGACTTCGCACGACGGAGGATGCCCAGTCGGCGACTGGCTTTGGAGGCCAGATTTGAAATGTGGTTTTCCCAGGAAAGATCATGGCAAATAGTGAGACCCAAAAGCTTGAGTGACAGAACTTCTTGGAGAGGATTATTCAGAAAGTGGATGGGAGGGTTTTCCAGTCGGTCTTTTCGGAGAGACATCGTAAGAGTGTGAGATTTATCAGGATTGAAAGACATGTTCCATTTGTTTGCCCAGTCTGTGATTTTGTCCAGGTCTGCAGAGAGTGAGGAGGCTGCAGACTGCCGATCTGAGGGATGAGGAATGGAGCGACAGAGAGTAGAGTCATCAGCAAAGAGATAGAGAGGATTTTCAAGAGAGTCAGAGAGATCATTGATGAAGACCAGAAAAAGCACAGGGCCCAGAACACTACCTTGGGGAACTCCAGCCTGAACAGGAAGAGGAGATGAGAGAAACCCATTCAGGGCCACACGTTGACTACGACCAGAGAGGAGGTCCGCCAGCCATGCATGGAGATTTCCATGGCTACCAAAGGAGGAGGGTTTGGTGAGCAGAGCAGGGTGCCAGACCGTATCGAAGGCACGTGAAATGTCAAGGGAGACAGCTCTAATTTCTTGTTTGATGTTGAGGACCTCCATCCATTGTTGAGAAAGCAGAAGCAGCATGTCCAGAGTAGAGTGACCAGGTCTGAAACCAAATTTATGATCAGAGATCAAGCCATTGGAGAAGAGGAAAGATTTCATATCTGAAGCAATGATGGATTCCATGACTTTGCTGATAATTGGGAGAAGGCTGATTGGTCTGTAGTTGCTGGGATCTGTTTTTGCACCTTTTTTGTGCAAAGCGGTGATGTTGGTTGATTTCCAAGCAGATGGCAGATGACCTTGAGCAAAAGAGAGGGTGAAGAGAACAGAAAGAGGGAGTGAAAGAGCGGAAGAACATGATTTTAGGACCCGTGGGCTGATGCCGTCAGGACCAGTTGCAGAATCAGAGTCGAGGGTTGACAGAAACTTTTCCACCTTGTCAGGAGGAAAGGACACAGAGTCCAGGAGCAGCTGGGTACGACTGGGTATGGTGGGTACAGAGAGGGATGGGTTTGGGACACAAGATTTAGAGGCAAACACAGAGTTGAGGCATTCAGCTTTTTCACGTGCGGAGTCAGCCGTTAAGCCCTTTGAGGTGAGGGAGGGGATGGAGGGGGAACAAACACCAGAAACAGATTTGACCAGATGCCACCAGGATTTGGAAGAGGGAGACAGATAAGAGAGTTCGGTCTTGAGAACGGTGAGATATTGTTTCCTGGCTCTCCTGAGGGTGGACACACACTTGTTTCGGGCTTTGTGAAAGGAAATGAGATTTCCTTCCGTTGGATTTGCTTTCCAGGAGACGAAAGCAAGTTGTTTCAGGGCAACAGCCTCACCACAAGATTCCGTGTACCATGGACGGGAGGAAGGGTATGACAACTGAAGACGAGATGGGATAAATCTGTGCATGAGAGAGAGCAATTTACTTTGAAAGAATTCCCAGGATGAGTTGATGTCAGAGGCGGTAGAGATGGGAGACCAGTCCAGAGGATTGATGGCTGCTTGAAGACCGTGCCAGTTGGCCTGAGTGAAATGCCAGACTCGTCGACGCTGAGGAGGCTCTCTGAGAATGGTCAGAGAGATGTCCACTTTGACAAGCACATGATCAGATGAGCCGATTGGAGCAGAAGAAGAGCAGCAGACATTTTCAGGGAAGTTTGTCATAACCAAATCCAGAAGAGAAGATGCTCCGTTGACTGAGATCCGGGTCGGGAAATTGACAGATTGTGTCAATCCCAGTGAGTCGCAGAAGTCCTTTGCTGAAGAGCCATGGCTGGTGAGAGAGGTACCCACACCCAGCCAACTGGCATGGTGACAATTGAAATCACCACATATGAGGAAGAGAGAGTTGGGATGGGTAGATAGAAGTTGGTCCATATTATCAGACAGCGAGATGTAGATGGAGTCATCGCTGTTTGGTGGACGGTACAACACACATATGAACAAAAGGTGGGAGCGAAGGGGAAGCCGTAGCCAAAGGTATTCCTGGGGGTGAGGTGGTGAGAGGGCAGTGGAGGGCGAGTGAGGAAGAGAGTTTTTTATAAAGATAGCAACCCCACCTCCAGGACGAGGCTCAGGTCTATCATACCGGAGGAGGGAGTAACCTTGGAGAGTAACCTGGGAGTAACCTTGCAGTGTATTCGTCGGCATTTCTTGTGAACCTTCTGTCCAGGTATGGTACTCCTGTCCACGCCTCTCTCTTCACTTGCTCTTTTGATCCCGTCACACCCTTTTTGAGTGAGAGTCGAACTTCCTTGGTCTTTGGATATGGGTTGATGGCAGAGGGCACATTGGGGTTCATCGATCGTTGTTTAATCTGAAATGAAGAGACAAGAAAAAATCCACTACCAATCCCTTAAAAGCACTCTACAATGTTCTTCATCAGCATCTTCATTTATTCATAATGTGTTCATTGACCTGAAATATAGTTGATTGATTGTTATGAATGGAGGCTATTTTGATATTATGCTAATTTGGCCTGTGCTGATGCTTAATGACAACAAGTTTTGATTATTGACATTGTTCTCATTGTGTTCCTTGACCCAAAAGCAAGTGCAAACCCAGAATTAAACCACTATTAGTTACAGGATATGGGTTAAGCTAATTTGTCACAGTAGCCATTTTGGATTTATGCAAATTAGGTGCGAACAAATGACCAAATGATTATAAATACTGTTATAAACATGTTCCTTGACTCTGAAAACATGGGTATAGACACCAGAATTAAGTCTCCACGAGTCTCAGATCCCGAGATATAGGCAAAAGTAGTTTGAATGGTGGCCATTTTGAATTTCTGCAAATTAGGCACTGTTCCACAACTTCGATTTTCCTATACTTTTAATTTGTTGTTTTGTTAGCTATTCCAAATTAAATGCAGGTAAAATGGATTCTGTTGCAATTTGTTTTGGGTTGACCCCTTTTTTCATATTTTGATTGGACTATACCGAACGAATGACTGAACGAACATTAAAAAATGAATGAACGAACTTGGATAAAGCACCAGATGTGATTGAAATAAAAAAAATTCCACTTGGAATTATAAAGCACTAGGGCATGCCCGTACTATATATATATCTAAAATTATATCCCCCCCCTCTATTTACATGAATTGGTTTGGTCCAAAGCGAACGGCTTGCGAGTACGGTGACAATCCCCCCCCTCTATTTACATGAAATGGTTTGGTCCAAAGCGAACGGCTTGCGAGTACGGTGACAATCCCCCCCCCCCTCTATTTACATGAAATGGTTTGGTCCAAAGCGAACGGCTTGCGGAGTTTGGTAAAGAAATCGCCATAGCGTGCACAAACGCGCAGGAAAGCGAAAGAATCGCAAATTAGTTTTAATTAGTTTTAAAACATAGTTTAACGCCAACATAGTTTGCCAACGTGAAATAAATGAATACGCTCTCAAATGTGCCGTCCGAGGCAGAGTCTGTTCGGCACGTTCGGCACACGTGATAGCTCGCTGCTCTCTGAGTGGTTGAATCGTTTTTTGGACATAGCTCGGTAACTACTTGTCCGATTAATATGAAACCTTGAAAAGGCACATCCTCGGGTCCCCAGCAATATACCTGGCAAGTTTAAAGTATATCGGACCCGTGGTTGTCGAGAAACAGCGGTCACACACAGACATACACACATACACACACACACACACACACACACACACACACACACACACACACACACACACACACACACACACACAGAGATTACTGGAATTATAGATAGATGAAACAGTGTCCTCATAGTTCTTCCTGGCGCTCCGCCCCCTTTCTCAGCTTCTTCAGCCAGGGCTGAAGTGACAGGCTTTGGGGCTCGCGGAGCGATCGCTTGGTTGCGTTATAAAAGCGCGAACGCAAAGCCCTTTCACAGGACTTACTGGGAAACGCGCATGGCAAAAGGACTCATGAGATATACGGCGCGCTTGATGAGAGAACTTACCGGAGGACTGATGCAGTGGCGCTGATTAAAGGAGGACCTTATTAAAGGAGGACTGATCGGGAGAGCGCACCTTTGTGAAGAGATATACGGCGCGCTTGATGAGAGAACTGTCCAAGACGGCGTCGTACGATTGGCGTTGTAAAGGACTGACAAAGTTGCCTCCCTCCAGGGTTTGAAGACAGCTGATCATCACCATCTCAGATCACCCCCCATGCAAAACCATGATCTTTTCTATCCCCATTAATCATCCCCAAACCCAACTCTTTGCAAGTTTCCAGCTTTTCCTTCCTGAGAATTTGCTTTATATCCATTTTATTCCTCCCATAACCAGCATTCTTCCCCACACCCATTGTTTGTCCAAGTCTTCTACTATCTTGTCCCTCATACCTGCTCTTGGTGTGTCCCTCTCTCCTTCTACTGTTCTTTTTGTTCTGTTATGTCCTGATCCGTTTTATGCTCTAGCTCCTCCATGAGCCTCGACTTTATATCCAGTCACATGAAAAAGTAAGTACACCCCATGTAAAGTTTTTAATTTTTCAACATATTTCAACATACAGTTATTTGATCTTCATTTCAACAATATTGATAGATAAATGTGATATAATATAACAAATATCATGACACATTTACATTTTGTAGTCTATTGTATAATTTAAATAAACATAAATGCAAATTTCGCATGTGGAAAAAGTAAGTACACCCTTGGCTCCAATAGGTGGTATAGCCCCCTTTGGCAGAAACAACCTCAAGTGGCGTTTCTTATAACTGTCTACCAGTCTCTGACATCGACTGGGAGAAATTTTTGCCCACTCCTCCATGCAGAATTCTTTCAGCTGTGCGACGTTTGAGGGGTTTCTTGCATGCACAGCTCGTTTCAAATCCCCCCACAACATCTCGATGGGATTTAGATCCGAACTTTGACTTGGCCATTCCAGAACCCTCCATTTCTTTCTTTTCAGCCATTCCTTGGTGGATTTAATGGTATGTTTAAGGTCATTGTCATGTTGCAAGGTCCATCTTCGGTTGAGCTTCAACTTTCTGACAGATGGCCTCACATTATCCTCAAGCACCCTCTGGTACAATGAAGAATTCATAGTGGATTCAATGATGGTGAGCTGCCCAGGCCCTGATGCAGCAAAGCTGCCCCAAACCATAATATTTCCACCACAATACTTTACAGTTGGTATCAGGTTCTTGTAGTCAAATGCTGTCTTTGGTTTTCGCCAAACATGTCTTCTGGTACTGTGGCCAAATAGCTCGACCTTTGACTCATCTGTCCAGAGCACATTGTTCCAGAAGTACTGGTCTTTGCCTAGGTGTTCATTGGCAATCTTTAGTCTTGCCCTGATGTTCTTTCTGGACAGCAAAGGTTTCCTCCTGGCATACCTCCCATGTAGATCAAATTTGTGCAGCCCCTTTCTAATGGTAGACTCGTGCACTTTGACATCAACAGTGGCAAGAGCTACCTGTATATCCCGTGATGAGATTCTTGGGTTCTTAGAGACTTCTTTCAGCATCTTGCGGTCTGCTCTCGGGCTGAACTTGCTGGGGCGGCCTGGCCTGAACAAGTTGGCAGTTGTTTGGAATCTTCTCCACTTGTAGATGATCTTTCGGACAGTCGAATGGTTGATTTCAAATTGTTTGGAGATCTTTTTAAATCCCTTCCCAGACTCGTAGGTATCTATAACCTTCTTTATGAAGGCCTCGGAGAGCTCTTTTGATCTAGGCATGGTGACGCCGCACACTTCAACAACAAAGAGCAAACCAAACTAAATGTCTGAGGTTTAAATAAGACAGGTTCCTCCAAGATCCTTTCTAACGATGTTCTAATCATTTGCACCTGAGCTGGTGCACCTGATTCTAATTTTAGGTATTTGAAGTAGTGATAAATGTAGGGGTGGAGTTACTTTTTCCACATGCGAAATTTGCATTTATGTTTATTTAAATTATACAATGGACTACAAAATGTAAATGTTTCATGATATTTGTTATATTATATCACCTTTATCTATCAATATTGTTGAAATGAATATCAAATAGCTGTATGTTAAAATATGTTGAAAAAGTCAAAATTTTACATGGGGTGTCTTTACTTTTTCACGTGACTGTGTGTGTGTGTGTGTATATATATATATATATATATATTGTTGCGGTTTTGAGAACCCACACTCTTGTAAATAAATATGACATCATTAAAGGGTTAAAGGTTGCACCCCATAGGTAGGCCACAAGCAACACATAGGCCACCATAGGACTTCAGTTATTTCATTAGTATGTGTATAGGTAAGGCCATGTTTCCAATAGTTGAATCTGCGTTGTGTCAATCAAATAAGGAGTCGGCCCTTTCGTCCATTTTAACAGCCTCCGTCTCCAAGCCACGCCATTAAGCGCACCCCTACAGTCTGTACCTCATGGCCCCTCCCAAGTGTTACGCGCCTCAGCCAACAGCAGCTGCCTTAGCGCTCGCTCAACGCCACCATAAGCCACGAGGCAAGGCCCAAGAAAGGGGGCGGAGTGCCAGGAAGAAGGTGTGGCCACGTCAACCCACCATCAGGGCGTGACCGGTAAGCGGTAACCAGCCAACCAGGGCTGAAGTGACATCGCTGACAGGCGTGGCTTTGGGGCTCGCAGAGCGATCGCTTGGTTGCGTTATAAAAGCGCGAACGCAAAGCCCCTTCACAGGACTTACTGGGAAACGCGCGTGGCAAAAGGACTCATGAGATATACGGCGCGCTTGATGAGAGAACTTACCGGAGGACTGATGCAGTGGCGCTGATTAAAGGAGGACCTTATTAAAGGAGGACTGATCGGGAGAGCGCACCTTTGTGAAGAGATATACGGCGCGCTTGATGAGAGAACTGTCCAAGACGGCGTAGTACGATTGGCGTTGTAAAGGACTGGTTGGAAACGCGCTGTGCAAAAGGACCTTGGAGAGAGGGGGCGTTTGGCACGAGTGTGCATTTATTACATACGCCATAGGACACCAGCCTTCCCCCCACTATATAATTGTCTGGTCGCGTTCCACTACATGCGGAGAGCTGCCTGCCGGGTTTCTTCCGCTGGATCGGAGCCTGTACCGGAGCCTGGACCGGAGCCAGGCTGGAGCCTGGACTCGCTGGTGACCATCCACCATCTACAATCCCCGTGTGAGTGTGTACGTTTGTCTGGGTATTAAGAATAAGACTGTTTAAGGCTGCCCTGTGTTCTTCTTCTTCCTTTTCCTATATTGTACATTTCTTTCGTTTCCTCTTCTCCTTCTTGTAAATTGTTAATAAACCAATCTTTGTTCTTCCTATTTTCTGGGTTTCCTCTTTATCCGATCGCATCAGTCTTTTCTCTCATTGGGTAAACGTGGCACGATTGGAACCGCTATAATCGGGTCTAGCCATTTGTTAACGGCCCAAATCGCGGCTCACTTCGCTCGGCGTGTCCACTAACGCCGTGATTCTGGCGGGAGTTATTTCCCTGCTTCTCGGTCGGGGTTAGTAATTAGGTATTCTGACTAAATTGACCAATAACCCTACCTAATACCGACCGGAAGGAGCGTATAACTTCCAGGACTCGGGTCGGCCAGATAAAAAAACAAGGGGATTAAACCCCCCTTGATAAGGGGAGAGCCGATGTTCGAGATCCACAACAATATATATATATATATATATATATATATATATATATATATATATATATATATATATATATATTAGGGTGGTCCTCAAATGTAAACATTAACTTTTCTAAAGTGCTTTTCCATTTTTTTATTACACCTGTAGAGAGAACAAATTGTGTAAAATTTCATTTCATTTTGAAAACTTTTACCACTGTCACATGGCCCCTGCTAATCTGCTAATTAGCACTATACAGAAATTATTTCGGTTTGTTTCAGTTATGATGGCGAGTGCAAGTACTTCAAGAAGAGCAACCAGAAAAAAGAACCATGTGTGGCTGATAGGCTGCCATATTGAAAAACTACCAGAAACTCGGCTCCCATCTTGGCAAGAGATTCTGCTGCGATACTTTAAGCTACATCATGCTGAGAAATTGGACATAAGCAGTGCCGCAACAACTGTTGTTCGTGAGACATTATGCATCTGGGAGAAAGCACGGATCCCCACTGAAGATGAGCGGAATATCATTGCGAAACTAGAGAGAAAAGTAGAACAATACAGATCCATCCTGAAAGGAAAGAGCCGGCGATCTGTCCCTCAGATAAAGAAAGAAGAGCAGTTTCAAACCGGTCTACGTGACTTATTTGACATTGCTCATGTTGATGTCCTTGATCTGATCAAAATACCAGAGGACCGTGAATTATTTAAGGCACAACGGGAGCCAGGTTGGTGGGGCTTTATGGTTGGTGTTGACAAGGTGCTAGCAGGAAAAAAGGAGCGGACACATCAATGCGACATGGTGTTAACTGAAAGAGAGCAGCATGAAAAAGAGAAGCAAGCAGCCCGAGAGGAGACTCTTGAGCTAGCATCATCAACAGACAGCAGTGCTGAAGCCAGTGATCATGACGACTCTGCTGTTCTATCTGATTCAAAGAGGCAGAGCCGAAAGCGTGCAAGTAGCATTGTTACACCGGACCTAACAGCAGCTCTCGACCGCACCAAAGTTAGCGATCGATCAGCTGTTCACATCTTGTCAGCAGCAGCCTCTGCTCTGGGACACGACCCTTCAGAGTTGGCCATCAACTGCACATCGATCAGGAAATCAAGGCAGATCCAACGGAAGACAATTGCAGGTGACATCCAGGCATCCTATGCTCCAAACACAAGTCTGGTGGTTCATTGGGATGGCAAGCTCCTTCCAGACGATGGGACTAAAAAAGTTGATCGCCTTCCTGTTATTGTCAGTGACCCACAAGGAACTGGAAAGCTTCTGGGTGTGCCAAAGCTGCCAGCAGGAACTGGACTAGCAACAGCTGCCGCTGTTATGCAATGCCTCGAAGAATGGCATTTGCAAGACATGGTGGCAGGTATGAGCTTTGACACGACAGCCAGCAACACTGGTTCAGCACTTGGTGCGTGCACTATTTTGCAGCAAAAGCTTGGACGACCACTATTACATTTTGCATGCCGCATCACATTCTGGAACTAGTGGTAGAGGCAGCAATGGCAGCATTCAAACCATTTCCTGGTCCATCAAAAGGACCTGAGATAGCCGTCTTCAAGCGTTTCCAGTCACACTGGAATTCCATTGACCAAAGCAAGTTTAAGCCAATGATGCCTGATGACCTGGAGTCTGTAGTTTCCGGTGTATTTTTAAGTTGCAAAGAAGATGTCATTTCATTCTGCATCCAGAAACTGGAATCTGGCCAACTACGAGATGACTATCGTGAACTTCTTGAGTTGACTATTATTCTGTTTGGTGAGCGTCCTCCGAGAGGATTCAGGTTCATGCAGCCAGGAGCCATGCATCGGGCAAGATGGATGGCCCGTGTGATTTATGGAATCAAGATCTACTTGTTCCGTGATCAGTTTCGACTGACCCCAAAGGAACTCACTGGCATAAAACGTTTTACAGCATTTGTTGGAGCAGTGTATACCAAAGCCTGGTTCAGCGCTCCATCTGCCATTGGTGCTCCCGCTGGAGACCTAGCTCTCTTAAAAGCACTCATTTTCTATCCTGATTCAGTGATTGCCGAAGCCACCAGCAAAAAGCTTTCCAATCACTTGTGGTACCTCAGCGAAGAACTGACAGGACTTGCTCTGTTTGACGATAGTGTTGAGCTTGATGTCAAGCGAATGATAGTAGCTGCTCTTAAAGAAGAATGCCAAGAGAATCCTCAACCACGGGTACATGTGGATCTTACAGCAAAAGAAGCCATCGCTGCCAAGACTGTTGCAGATTTTGTTACTTCTGCCTCACTGCGAATTTTTACTGCATTCAAAGTCAACACTGACTTCCTAGAAAAGGACCCTGGTGAGTGGGCCGATGACCCATCATTTCAGTCATCACAGCAAGTCTTGCGCGGTATTGCCACTGTCAACGACTTTGCAGAACGTGGTGTAGCATTAATACAGGACTACAATCAAGTCTTGACAAAGGATGAACAGCAGCGCCAGTACCTGTTGCAAGTTGTTGAGTGGCACCGCCATCAGTTCCCCGACGCAAAGAAGATAAGGAGGAAATAATTTACCACATAACTTATTAATGAGGAATCAATGGTCTGGAGGACTCTTACTCTGTGTGTTTATGATTATTGTCATACATTCTTACTGATTTGGGATTACATCTGAGTGTTAGTTTATTAAAAACAATTTTGTGTGTCGATACTGAAACATTGTAATTTTCAACCCATGTGTGACAGTAGTAAATAAGGTCGTGTCGAAACCATCTTTGGCACATTTCATTTTTTCACAATAAGGAACAATTTTAGCAACAAGCACCTGAAAAAAGTCCAATTTTATTTTTTGGTGTACATTTGAGGACCACCCTAATATATATATATATATATATATATATATATATATATATATATACATATATATATAAATCCCTTCCATGATGGAAGAAGGTAAGCAGAGTAAGGTTGAGGTGAGACAAAGTTTTCAACACACACCAAAAACTTTCACCTTGCTGATTTTAGATGGTTATTGATTTGTGATTGAGAAGCAAGTTCCCATTTTTGGAACAAATGAGTCAGGCGAGTGATGAATGTGGTAATTTTTTTTGGAGGTATGTTTACCTGTATGCAATGATTGATGCTTGTCAGAGAGAATTGATGATTGAAACAACCTTTACGAGGTTATTTTGTTTCCCAATTTCTGCTCTCCATACACCAGTTCAGCAAGAGCGTCTCTCCATCCTTCAATGAGTACTTCAGGTTTAGCACATTAATTTAGGCTGACACACACACACACACACACACACACACACACACACACACACACACACACACACACACACACACACACACACATATACGTACACACACACAAGCACATGTACTTGTGCACGCACACACACACACACACACACACACACACACACACACACACACACACACACACACACACAAGCATACGCACACACACAAGCATACGCACACACACACACACGCACAAGCATACATACATACACACACACACATAAGCATATGTACACACACACACACACACACACGCACACACACACACATAAGCATATGTACACACACACACACACACACACACACACACACACACACAAACAAGCATACATACACAACACACACACACACACACACACACATACACACACAAACACACACACACAAGCATACGCACACACACACACACACACACACACACAAGCATACACACACACACACACACACACACACACACACACAAACACACACACATGCGAGTACACATACTATTGTAAAAACCAGAGTTACAACATTGTCTCAGATTGTGAGTTAATTCTGAATCGATCTCTAGCAATACCTGCAAGAAAACCAACAAGCAACATATCAATATTCAGCATTCATAGGAATCAGTAATGGATTTGCAAACTAGCACAAGCAAGCCTGGAACAAAGGAAGGATATGCACCATCTAATTATGCACAACATTACACACAATAAATGTCACAGGAATGATCGTAGCGCTGTCTGTCTGAGTTCTTATAACTGCCGTGCAGTGGACAGAAGCCGCATGACACCTGGGTTCAAACTTAGGCACAATTTCACTACATTCTCCCCGGCGTTAAAACTACACTACCCCTAGTGGTGGAAACCAAGCTTGCAAGCTATAGCAGCATAGAAACATCAGTTAGCAGTAGTCCATGTCAGTCCCAGCCATAGCGATCGGGGCGGCGAATTTCTCTTCCAGCGCGTGTCCGATAGGCGTCAGGATCTTCAACCACGAGGCCAAATTCCCCACCGTCGGAATAACCGCCTAACTCGGGTGACAGCAGTGGCTCCACAAGGCCATCCGGATCGGGCACGTGTGGTGGTGGGGTTGACGGTGGATTCCCCATCGACGGATTAACCGGGCCGAGGTCTGGCCCAACAGCATCCCCGCATGGGGCAAGATGACGCACCGAGACTGTAGACTCACGTCCATTTGGCAGCAGCACTCGAGTGTGCTCAGGGTTGGCTTGGAGGATATGAACCTTGTCAACGAGCGTGAACGAACCACGCGTTTGAGGAAAGCCGGTCCAGGCTCAGCAAGCCAGCCCGGCAAAGGATGGATACCTCCAGAACGACGCGAGTAACGAAACATACGGTCATGGGGAGTTTGATTAGTAGCGGTGCACAATAAAGTCCTGATCGAGCTTAGCACCCCGGGTACCACCCAGGCCCATCGGTCCAGTCCTTGTCCATAGGACTTAAGGCCCAGAGTAATGGCTTTCCATGTAATGCCATTAAATCGTGCCACCTGTCCATTCGCCTGTGGCCTATACGGAATAGTATAGCTAGAAGCGATATTACGCTGGAGCAAGAAGGTTCTCACATCCTGGGACAAAAACACCGCTCCTCGATCGGTGTGCACGTAGGCCGGATTCCCAAACATAGAAAACAAGTATTGCAGACACCGAATAACCGTTGCAGCGGACATATCGCCGCACGGGAAAGCAAAAGGGAATCTGGAGAACTCGTCAACTATCGTGAGAAGATAACGAGAACTACCCAAAGCCGGTATACCCAGACAAGGCGGTAGACACAAAGTCGGCAGAGGTCCTTTGAAGTCCATTGCCAATCTCTCCCACGGCCGTGTAACCTGGACCAGCGTACCCATCCGAGGGTTGTAGAAGCAAGGTTTGAGTTCAGCACAAACGGAACAAGTGCGACATAGCCGACAAATGTCCTCAATAGAGTAGGGCAAATTGCGACTGTGCACATAATGAGCTAAACGCGTCACGCCGGGATGGCACAATGAGGCATGAAGAATGCGCAGGTCCTCAAAGGAGGTGAGACTTGCACACACCGCTGGCCGTGATAATGCATCCGCCACGAGATTATCCCGCCCTGGGCGATACCTGATAGTGTTGCAATAATCGGCTAATTCAATCCTCCAGCGAGTGATTTTCTCATTCTTAATGCGCTGAGCATGGCGCGTGTCGATAAAAGCGACACTTTGTTGATCAGTAATGATCTCAAAACATTTGCCAAGCAAATATGGCCACCAGCGCCTGATAGACTCAACAATGGCGTACGCCTCCTTTTCAACAGACGAGAGTCGTTTTTCCGTAGAGGAGAGAGTCCTTGAAAAGAAGGCCACAGGTTGCCCCCCTTGAGAGAGTGTGGCAGCTATCGCGTGGTCCGACGCATCGCTTTCCAAAACAAAGGACATGTTTTCATCAACAGATGACACAGCGGCGCCAGCTATGTCTGACTTTAGGCCATGGAAAGCGGCCTTAGCGGCGTGACACATGGGGAACTCTTTGCAATCCACAAGAGGACGAAGCTTCTGAGAAAAATTTTGAACCCACTTTGAATAATGAGCAAAAATCCTGAGAGCACGCTTCAAAGAAGCACGATCATGTGGCGGGGCCATGCCGAGCAAGGGTCGCAGTCGCTCCTTGTCTGGGGTGATAGTGCTGTGGGTCACGGTGTACCCCAGGAGATCTATCGTTCGAGTGGAATAGCGACATTTAGCCTCGTTCATAGTCAGGCGGTACTTGCGCGCAACCTCGAGGAAGTGCTTCAGATTAGCATCATGATGAGCTTGATCGTACCCACAAACCGTGAGATTATCCAGGTAAACAAAGACATCGGTTAAGCTCTCCTTAGCAATGATGTCATCCATGGCCCTTTGGAAGGAGGAACCCCATTTGTGACCCCAAAAGGCAGACAGGTGAACTGGTACAACCTGTGTCCGGATTCAAACCCGGTGTAGATGCGATCTGCCTCAGAGATTGGAATCTGATGATACGCGCTGCGGAGATCTAAAGTACTATATACCGAGTACTGTACTACCTGGCGGACCAGAGAATCCAATCCTGGGAGTGGGTAGACGTCCAATTGCGTAAACCGATTAATCGTCTGTGAATATTCGATTACCATGCATTTGCGGTGAGTTTCGGTCTGAACTACCAAAACTTGGGCTCTCCAAGGCGATCGACTAGGTTCGATTATGCCCACCTTTAGTAGCCGCCCAGTCTCCTCAGCAATGAATTGTGTGTCAGCCCGTGAATAGCATCGCGATTTAATGGCAACCGGTGTACAGTCAGGAGTTACATTGGGAAACAGCGACAGTGGTTCAATTTCCATCCCTGCCAGAGCACACACAGCAAGAGTGTCATCACCACCATATGCCATTTCTAAACGACCATGCCGACGGAGAAAATCATGTCCTAGCAACACTTCTGCACATAACGCTGGTAAGACCATTAAATGCACATCCGGAAACATTCGGCCATTAATCACAAGCTTCAGCCGGCATTCCCCTCGAGTGCGTAGCCATAGCCCTTGGGAAGCCATAAAAATTTGGAGTGTTGTCCCGAGAATCGGCCAGCCATGCTTCTGAACGAGTCGTAAATTGACATAGCTATCAGTAGAACCCGTGTCGATTAAGGCGTTTGCGATCTGCCCCTCAATCATAATTGGAATAACAGCGTTGGACAGTCCAGGTGGCCCGGTAGTCGTCGAGTCATCCAGAGGGGGCGCTCGAGCCACGCGCATGGGCCCGACACCAGCCAGCGTCGATCGTGAAGCCGAACGAACCCCAGGCGATGAAAGGATCCCAGTCAAGGGCGTTCAAGCCACGCGAGGCTTGCGCGGGGAGATGATCCCAGTCAAGGGTGTTCGAGCCGTGCCAGGCGCCACTTGTTTTGTTGGCAAGTTGATCCGAGTCAAGGTCGCGCAGGCCGCGCGAGGCCTGCGTGGGAAGGTGATCCTAATCAAGGCCGCGTGGGGCGTCGATTGTCTCTCGGGCGGAGAGAGAATCACAGACAAAGTCGAGCGAGTTTGCCGGCCCTGTGACGAGCGACAAACCTTTGCAAAATGTCCTTTCCAAGAGCACGAGTGACACGTCGCTTCTCGTGCCGGACAAACTGACCTTAAATGAATCCGTTCCCGCAGAAGAAGCACTTAGCGTTACTTCCGGCTGATGGAGCGGCAGCAGCGGCGGCTGTCACACTCGGGCCGGGATCCTCGAGAGTGTCCGTTGTCCCCGATTCCGGCGGAGGTTCAGCATCCATTTGCTCCATGATAGTAGCTCTCTCCTCTCCGGTCATGTCGCGCCGGTTAAACCCGCAGTGACGTACAGACGATTGTACGCTTCCGATTGTGTCTGTGCTTCTTGGTACACGAGCGATAATTTATGAGCTTTTTCCAGCATCAGATCCGTTTCTTCAAGCAATCTCTGTCGTATTATAGGCGAGTGAAGCCCCGAAACAAATGAATGTCTCATCAAATTGTCACATACCTGTTTGTGTGTTTGTGCTTCCGTCGTACAGTCCTTCGCTAATCGGCGAAGTTCCTGGATGAAGTGGTCGATGGTCTCCAATGGGTCTTGTCGCCGTGATGTGAGTAGGTATCGAGTGTAGACCACGCTCCAAGTCTTTATGAAGATCCGTCGTAATTCTGCCTCAGCGGCGGCGTACGTGCCGCACTGGGATATGTACATGAAAACTATATGAGACACGCGGGGGTTCAGCACCGCGAGCCTGGTTGCATCCATGAGACCCTCCTGGGCACCCAGGTAACTTGTCAGCAGACTTAGCCAATGATGGAGCTGGGCAGGCGCGTCCCGGCCGTCCCGCGCCTATGGATCCGCTCCGAAGATCGGGACATGTATCAGCTTATGAGTCATGGCGTACCCGTTCAAGACAAGAGTGGATTCAGAATTAATTGTTGTAAAAACAGAGTTACAACATTGTCTCAGATTGTGAGTTTAATTCTGAATCGATCTCTAGAATACCTGTAAGAAAACCAACAAGCAACATATGAATATTCAGCATTCATAGGGATCAGTAATGGATTTGCAAACTAGCACGAGCAAGCCTGGAACAAATGAAGGATATGCACCATCTAATTATGCACAACATTACACACAATAAATGTCACAGGAATAATCGTAGTGCTGTCTGTCTGAGTTCTTATAACTGCCGCGCAGTGGACAGAAGCCGCATGACACCTGGGTTCAAACTTAGGCACAATTTCACTACACGTACTGTATGTGTGTGTATATGTGTGTGGGTGTGCGTGTGTGCGTATATAGGTGTGTGTGTGTGTGTGTGTGTGTGTATGTGTAAGTATATGTGTGCATGTGTGCATATATATATATTGTTACAGATCCGGGGGACGGCACTCCCATTAGCAAGGGGGTTTAATCCCCTTGTCCTGTTAAGCTGGCCGTCCGACTGGTCCTGGTACCTGTAACGCTCTTTTGCGGGGTGGGATTGATCAGGGTTATTGGTCCAGGGGGTTATCCCGAAAACCTTTATCAATCCCTCCGCAGAACAGGGAGACAAGTACCGCTCGAACCACGGAAAAGTTGGTATTTGCCGAGCGGTTTAGCAATCTGCGGTTCGAGCCGTTATCAAAGGACTAAACCCGATTCTGAGCGTTGGCCAAATCGTGCCACAGGTATTCAATCAGGAAAAGACTAAAGCGATCGGGGAAGAATGAAACCAAAAGGGTAAGAAATAATAGACGTTTATTAATTACTAGCAGAAGTACCCGGCATTGCCGGGCGGGGGAGGGGAGGGGAACGGGGGGGAGGGGAGAAGAGGGGGGGGAGGGGAGAAGAGGGGGAGGGGGAGGGGGAGAGGTGGAGAAGAGGGGGAGGGGAGGGGGAGAGGGGAAAAGAGGGGGGGGTGGTGAGGGATGGGAGGGGGAGGGGGTGGGAGGGATGGGAGGGGGGGAGGGTGAGGGATGGGAGGGTGAGGGGGTGGGGGGGAGGGGGGAGGGGGGGAGGGTGAGGGATGGGAGGGTGAGGGGGTGGGGGGGAGGGTGAGGGATGGGAGGGTGAGGGGGTGGGAGGGGGGAGGGGGAGGGGGGACGGTGAGGAGGGGGGAGGGGGAGGGGAGGGATGGGAGGATGAGGGGGGGAGGGGGAGGACGGATGGGGGAGGGGGAAGGGGAGGGCCAGTCAACAATGACATTGCAGTTCTCATGGTCGGAGAGCATCACAACAATCGCGACATCGTCCTGCATCTTCGAAAGAGCACGAAGCGGATTTTGGAGACACACCGATCCTGTGACCCACGCCCTCCAGTACCGGCGTTGCCGGGCAGGGGAAGGGAGACCCGTACATTCCCAACCCGTACATTCGCCCTCTCGACTCAAGCTCGTATCCGATTCGTATTCGAAATCGAAAGGGGAAAGGGAAAATCCTTCGTATTCGAATTCGTAAACACGAAATATGAATTAAAATTTCATTCATATCGCACAAAATCGACACAAAACACGATCGCATTAAGGTGAAAAAACGCAATGGCTTTTCGCCCTGAATTACGTGCAAACGTGTGACGTGTGACGGGATGGAACATCACATGATCGCTCTGAGCGAATCAGCGAGCTGCTTGCACTGGCTGAGATTAGCGGGTACTTCGCTGAAATGCGCTGAGGTAAATATGAATAAAAAATATGGATCTCGTCAAATATTGTCTCGGCCATGTTCGTCCCAGGCTCAATGGCCATGTCTATGCCAAATATCAAGCACGTGAGCCTCTCCGTTTCGGAGTCTATCGGTAACATTACACACACACACACACACACACATACACACAAACACACACACAAACTGTGTTTTATATATATAGATTTACAACAAACCAAAGGAAGAGCAACGAAAGTAATATACAGGACGAGGAAGAAGAATATACACAGGGAAGCCTTAAAACAGTCTTAATTATCAACGCCCAGACAGAACAAACACAGACTCACACGAAAGGGGAATAGCAGGCAAGAATCACTGGACGAAGGAGAAGGGTCCGTGCAGGTGAGAGGGTAGGACGGCCCAGGCTGGTGTGCAGCGTCGAAGGTGGCTCCAGTCCATGTTACGGGCTCGAGGCGAACAACCAGCGGCAGCTCCACGCACTCGTTTTCACCCACACGGTCGGACAATGTCAGTTGACTTATTGTATTGTCGTCGCCGTCACGGACCCACTCGCCAGATCACCTCTCTCTCTCGTGCCTTCTCACCGACTCTCCTTCTCACTCCAACTCCAACTGGCAAAAAGGCTTCGCTTCGTGCTTATATTGGTGTCGGCCGTATCCACCCGCGGGCTGCGAGGGCACACCTACAGGTTCGCTCACCGTGGTGCTGCTTGGCTGTTAGGGCTGGCCGACTCCACCTCTGATCATGACGACGTGCCACGCCCGTGAGTTGGCGGCTCCTCCCCCCTTCTTCTCCGAGATGAGCACATGGGCAATGGCGGCTTGCCGGATAGAAAACCACTCACACCGCTTTTGAAGGGAACTTTGGAGAGCGTAGATGATTGGGGAAATTGAAAGGGGACCTATCTTATTTGATTAATGCAACGTAGAGTCAAACTATTGGAAACACAGCCTTACCTGAAACACATAATAATGAAATAACTACGAAGAGGGCCTATGGTTCGCTACGTGTTGCGATGTGGACTATCTAGGTGACGACCTTTGACCTTTACAAGAAATGGAGGTATTTACACAAATAATTATTTACAAAGGGCATATTTACACAATTTACACAGTGCAGGGTTCTCAAAACCCCAACAATATATATATATATGTATATATATAATATATATATATATATATATATATATATATATATATATATATATTGTTACAGGTCGCGGACAGATGTTATAGACCGAGCGGTGGTGTAAGACCGCGACCTAACAAAACTCACCCGATTCCACCCGAACTTTGGCCGTATCGCACCGTAGCTGCCCAATGGGGAAAAGACAAAGGCGACGAATGCAAAGAGGAAAAAGAAGGCAAAGAAAGGTTTGGAAATACGACGGAATTTATTGGCTATTTACACACAAGCAAAAAGAAAGCAATCAAGGTTTATTTACAACACATAAGACGCAGGTGACACAGGGAAAATACTAGCTTATCTAACAGTCTTAATTAACCCAGGACAGAACAAACAGAACACTGACTGACGCGGGGAATGCCAGAAGGTGGATGGCTGGAGGTGAACGCTTGGTGGAGCCAACACGGAGCTTGGTGGAGCCAACACGGAGCTTGGTGGAGGGGAATGCTCGGTGGAGCCAACACGGAGCTTGGTGGAGCCTTGGTGTGACGGGTTCTCTCTTCTCTGTAAAAGCTCAACCGTCTTGTCTCTGGTAAAAGCTCAACTCTTCCAGTCTCTTGTAAAAGCGAATCTCTCTGACTCCTCTCCACGGCTTGGGCTCCCTTGTGTCTGCCGGTAAAAATAAAAACTCATCTCCTTTGGCCACACCCCTGCCTTGGGTTATATAGGCCCCCGCCCCTCAACCTTTGCGAACCTCCCCGACCGCTCTTCCTCCGCCCTCTGTAGCCAAACCCCTGGCTCATGGTTGGTCGAGCAGGGCTGGTTCACTCCTCCCCCTCTATGACGAGGCGGAGACACGCCTTTCTTCCCTGACTCGAGCCTCGTGGTCAATGGCGGTTATTGGAGGGGAGGTAATATGGGCAATCGAGGCTCGGCAATGACGAGAGGGGATGTAATATGGGATGGAGATTTTGGGGATGGGAAGGAAAGGGGATCTATTCTCTTTCACTGGTGCAATGGAGTACTTTCAATTAATGGGAGACACAGCCTTATCCTAAAACACAGAATAAGAGATAACTATCAACAGGTATATTCTATTACTTGGCTGACGTGTATGCTTGTGGACTATGGGACGCCCTTTTGGTCTTTACACAGCTCCGGAGGCAGGAGGCACAGAATAAACAATAATCACAATAGTACAGCACACAATCAAAAAATATACAGTCCTCATATCCACAACACTGCACCCTCCTCCTCTTAGGCACGTCCCGGGCCTACAACTTTTATTTAGTGTGACACGTAGGTGTAGTTCCCTCTACTTTTAACCTGACCCTGAGTGCGACAGTTTTAAAACATAAATAAATGTGTCCCGCTGCTCCATTGCACCCTGCCTAACAGACTTACGCCCACAGTTAACCGAATTGCGGAATGGTCTTCAAGCTATACACTGACGGTGGGGAGCATTATCTACAATTGACGCTACTTTTATTTACAAAACTAACCCAGGACCTGTAATTGTTCTTTCTGGGGGGAGACAGTCTGCTCTGCATCAATGCACCATGAAAGCACCTATAACGCACCAACACACCCTCAAGCACCAATCAGTGCAGTCACCACTGTTCATCAATAAAATAAATCCAACAAACCCAAACCCTGCAGGTGATCTCTTGCTCTTCGGCTCCCCCTGCTGGTTATTATTATTTGTCTTCCAGATGTTGTCATTTTCATTTTGCTTTGCTTACTGGCGGCCTATTTGCAATAAAGTGTGCCCCATGTGTCCCTTTTTTATTTGATTTTATTTATGGCCCACAGGGCCGACTAGTGTGGTTCACCTGTGGGGCATCGGTGCCCTGTGGCCAAGGTCCGCCAGCAAGATTTCGGGCCCTCATGGCCGGTTCCAGCAGAGGGGCCATGCCCCAACCCATGGGGTCCATAAGTGGTGCTCGGCCACAGACATGTGGTCCATAATGTGGTGCATCGATGCAGACAGCTGGTTCTGGGAATTTCGGGCGCACAATGGCCGACCCACGCACGCTCCCCTCGGCGCCCAACGGCGCACAGGTCATGTGGGAGACAAAAGAAAGACAATTGAGCGAGGGGTAAGGTCACAAGGGTACACGTCAATAAGGCAATGCAAGGCGAAATGCGTACGGAGGGCGAAGTGAGAAAGCTCGTCCCTACCGTACGTCACCCCCCTGTCACCTAGCCTACCCTTGCCCTTACCCCATATGTACAAAATCTACACATTACCAATTCGTCACTACTGTCACGTCTTCCCCATATTTCCCCTATACCAAATTCGTCTCCACAATCCCTCTACTTCAAAATTTGCCATCACCAAATTCATCATCAATCCTCATAAGGAGGCAGAGATGGAACATCAAAGCACAATGTCACACCCACGTCATGATGCGTCTCACATTCCAAACATTTGCACAATAAAAAATAATAAAACATGGCATGGTGTGGAGTACCTGTCACCTCAGGTGAGTGGATGCAGATGGTGCGAGGAGACTTCATCCTAACTACTTTCTAAATGACATTAACACACTTTACACTACCCGGGGTCTTTCCCTGCCAATCCATTGGCCAACTTACACTATGGGTTCTAATAACCAATTCCCATTGATCAAACTGTGGTGCTTTTCAATTTGGGGTCTCACTCCCCCGATTCATCTCCCGGTGCCCTCGCACAATTTCTGGGCCGCGACGTGTAACTCTCCCAGCAGGTCTACCCACCTGCACACCCCCACCACTGCAGTTGCCTCCGAGCTTACCTGCTCCCTGCCCTAACCTAACTACCTGGGGAAGGCCCTCTGGCGCTCTCCCCACTCGGTGCCCTCTCTGGCACTGGGCTACCCGGGTCCGTCCTCCGGATCCTCGGGCCCCACTGACACTAACGGCTCCCAGAGCCCACCTGCGGCCTCACCTGGCCGACATCCTCACAGTGGTGGAGTGCCCAAACCAACTACACATACTAACAGGCTACACGCCCAGCCATTTCCACAACACTAATGCACCCATCCAAATACCATTCTGTCACCCGCACCACAGATGCCAATATCCAACCACAATTTACCTGTACCCTCTACCTAACACTTACACTACCCGCCCCGGGTATCCGTGATGGGGGTCCACTCTTCCCCCATTCACACCTTCGCACCATCCACTCCACTCCACAATTTCCACCATACCCACTCCACGACCATCCATTCCAATACTCCATACCATTTATTCCATACACCTGTCCTCCATTCACCTGTCGTTGCACACCTGTGCAATCTCACCTGGTGCCACCTGCACCCTCCTCCTCTTTCTGGACCAGTTGGTCAACACCACACATCACCATCACTCACTCATACACTGCTCCACACACCTGTTCAGTTGCACACCTGTGCAATCACACCTGTTCCATTCTCACCTGTTCAATCCTCACACACACGGCATCATCTCAGCTAACTTCTCCCCTCTGAAACTTGCGCTTCCCAGTCGTCCCTTTAAACTATTGCGCTCCCACGTCATTATCATCCATACTAATCTACCTGCGTCCCCACTACAGGTATCAGTCACTGACTAAACTTAACGTTACCTAATGTCATCTTCTAGGGCCCTATCAATATAACCTAACCCACCCGGGCTAGTTTTCACTGCCATACACCCCATAATCTATTGCTCCTTTGCCCCCACCTTGTGAGGGATGACAGAGTTGCCATCCCACCACAGCGGGGCATCTCTCACTACCATTCCCCCAGTCCTCTGACGCTACGAGCCCCCGTCGCAAGAGGTACTGGGTCCTGCCTCGGCATCTAGAGCCGAGGCGATCCATGAGGGCGCCTGCTCGCCGGCATAAGGTCTTATCCGGTCGGCATGGACGATCCGAGGGGGGGTCCGTGGCCCCATTTTGATCTTAATGACCACGTCACAGATTTGCGACAGGACGACTCCCGGGCCTTGCCAGGGGGAGGTGAGTTTTGGGCACCTTCCCTTCCGCCTCCGGGGATTAAAGAACCAAATCTTCATCCCCGGAGCGTATTGACTCCCCTGGCTCCGGTCGTCGTACCTGCGCTTCATCTTGGCCCCCGCCAGATGGAGCTGGCGGCGGGCGAAGGCATGGACCCGCTCCATGCCTTCCTCCAGGTGACGTGCGTACCCCTCCCTCGGCGGTGTGTCCGTGCTGTCTGGCACGGGACCGCATAGCAAGTCGGCGGGAGCCCGTAACTCCCGCCCATACATAAGCAACGCTGGACTGCATGCGGTGGCCCCGTGCTGGCTAGTTCGGTAGGCCATCAACAGGTACGGGAGATGTTCGTCCCAGTCATCCTGACGGGTGGTGGTGAACAATGCCAGTTGTTGGATCAATGTTCGATTGAACCTTTCCACCATCCCGTCAGATTGTGGCCGCAAGGGCGTGGTCCTGGTTTTCCGAATTGACAGGAGTCTGCACACATCTTTTAGTAATTGACTTTCAAAATTTCGACCCTGATCGGTGTGCAGCTCCTGTGGAATCCCGTGCCGACATACAAATCCTTCTACGAAGGCCTGTGCTACCACCCCTGCTTCTTGGTTGGGGAGGGCATAGGCCTCCGGCCACTTGGTGAAATAGTCCATTACAACGAGGATATACTTATTACCTTGGCGGGTGCGGGGCAGCGGTCCTAGAATATCCATAGCCACCCGCTCAAGGGGGGCCCCCACCTGATGTAATTGAAGGGGGGCCCTCGTCCTCCGTGCTGGTCCCTTTTTGGCAGAACAGGCGTCGCATCTCCGACACCAGTCCTGTATGTCGCGCCCCATATTCACCCAATAGAACCTCCGGCGGACCCGAGATATTGTCTTTGTCCTGCCCAAATGGCCGCCGGAGCGGGTACCATGCACCTGTTGCAATATGACGTTCTTGAATTTGTCAGGGACTATCACCAGCCAGGAAGTTCTATCAGAGGGAACCTCCACCCACTTGCGATACAAGATGTTGCCTTTCGATTCCAGGGTCTGCCACTGAGCCCAATACGCCTTTGTTTGCGCCCCGAGGGGGGTGACCTCTTCCCCCTTTGGTCTTTGCCCCAATTTGACCCACTGGAACACCGGCCCCAGAACAGGATCCTCCTGCTGGGCCGTGCTCCAAGCCAACTCTCCAAATTCCTCGTCCGCGGTTAGTGGCAAAATTGGCCCTCTCACCCGGGTTGCCCGGACGACGAGAATCGGGGCGGAATCGCCCAATTGCTCCCTCTCCTCATGTCTCGCACAAAATTTACAGTTTTCCCCCAGACAAGGACGCCGAGAGAGTGCGTCCGCATTACCATGGGCCTTCCCGGCCCTATGGGCCACATCAAAATCGTACTGCTGCAACTTTTCCAACCACCTTGCAATTTGGCCCTCCGGTTCCTTGAACCGAAGGAGCCATTGCAAGGAGGAATGGTCAGTTCTAACCAAAAATTTCCGCCCGTACAGGTACGGGTGGAAATGGTTCATGGCAGCCAGCATGGCCAATAACTCTTTGCGAGTGACGCAATAATTTCGCTCGGGCCTACTTAAGGCCCGATTATAATAACCAATCACTCTCTCCACGCCCTCCTGTGTCTGAGACAAAACTGCGCCCAATCCTTCCTGGCTCGCATCCGTGTCCAGGGTAAATGCCCCGTTGCTAGTGGGGTAAGCTAGAAGGGGTGCGGATGTTAGACACCCCTTCAATTTTTGGAAGGCCTCGTGGCACTCCCGCGTCCAATTAAATCGCGTCCCCTTCTCCGTAAGCCGGTGGAGGGGACGGGCCAACTCCGCAAATTTCGCCACAAAGCGCCGGTAGTAGGAGCAGAGTCCCAAAAATCCCCGCACCTCCTTGATGGTACGTGGTGCGGGCCACTCCTCTACCGCTTTAATTTTGTCTGGGTCCGTTTTTACCCCCTCGCGGCCGATCACGTGACCTAAATAGGCCACCTCTCTTGCAAACAAAGTGCACTTACTCGGGTTCAGCTTCAACCCTGCCTGTCTGAGGCACCCGAACACCTGGTCCAAATTAGCTACTGCCTGGGGGAACGTTTGGGCATGTACCAGGACGTCATCCAGGTACACCAGGCATGATTGCCATGGCATGCCGCCCAGTACATGCTCCATCAATCTTTCAAAGGTGGCGGGGGCGTTACACAAACCAAACGGCATCACAGTGAACTGATACAGCCCCTTACCTGTGGAAAATGCCGTTTTCTCCTTCCCTGCCCTATCCATCTCCACCTGCCAATACCCACTCTTGAGGTCCAAAGTTGAGAACCAATTTGAGCCCGCAACGGCATCGAGGGTGTCATCAATCCTTGGCAGGGGATATGAGTCCTTGAGTGTCACGTTGTTTAGCTGGCGATAGTCCACGCAGAACTAGAGTCCCTGTATATAGAGAGTTGTGTCAACTCAAATTTGGACGCCATTTTGTGTCTAAGTGTGTCGGATTAGATATACATGTACATTCGCGATATGGGGTGATATATTCTAAACCTGCTAAAAAAAAATTTACTACACATATTTAGTCTTATTATTACATACAGGTGATATTTGTTTTGTCAAAAACTCAGCTATTGCCGTGAAAAAGAGCTGTGTGGTGATATTAAAAGTGGTATGGCAATGCATATTACAAGCCAACACTGCATATAAGAGCAACATTATAAGTAAGACAAACCAATGCTGTCGTTCTCTGAATTTTAATAACTTTTAGAAAGGAGTGTGGGCATATCCAATATTTTTTAAAGGGTGCCGAGAGCAATTCCGGTGTAGGACTTCCAGCCGACATATAGTCTAACACACTTAAAACAAATTCTGTACGTGGTATTGCCATATTTCTATAGTGTACAACTTTAGTTTTATCGACATTTATATTCAATTTCCATTGTAATGATTTAACAAGCTGCAAGTCAGCTTCTGTCTCTGACATAAGGAAAACGTCATCGGCATCTAGTAAGATTGAAACGTTCATTTATTACTACACCCTTGCCCAGAACTCTGATGGATATTGCCTGATCGATTAATATGTTTCATAGCTGGCGACTTAATTAACACTTAATTTTCGACTGCGCCAAGCCGTAATTAAACAGAGAAAAAACTTTTAAAAATACCTGCAGTGTGCACGGTTCGTCTAGTCGAACAGATATGGAAAAGCACAGATAAGACGTCGTATTCACCATAACTTGTTTAATTTCACCAGGAACACGATGAGGCCAACACAGTAAACATTCAGTACAAAACTTGGTTCATACATTCAGTACAGAATCTATACATCTTATATTTCCCAGATTGGTTTGAACAACCAAAAGCAGAACAACCAGTCATTTTGTTTGGCAATAAACAACATTCCCGTACCAAGCTGACGTTCACGCACGGTGAAGTTAGACACAAAATGGCGCCACGAAATCACGTGACCAGAAATCTTGGGTCAGCGCATGGCGCAACTCTCTTTATACAGGGACTCTACGCAGAACCGCGTGGTCCCATCTTTCTTTTTGACCAGCACAACAGGTGACATCCAAGGACTTCCCGAGGGCTCGATCACACCTGCGTCGAGTATTTTTTCAACCTGCTCGTCAGCTTCCGCCCTCTTGCTCCAAGGGAGCCGTCGGGCGGCCTGACGAATAGGCCGGGCCTCACCGGTGTGGATCTGATGTTTCACCAGGCCCGTACGTCCAATATCCTCGGTGGACAAGGAGAAGAGGTCCAAATGGGACCCAACCAGTTTGTGTAAGGCCTCCCTCTGGGTACCTCCCAACTCTACACTACTGCGATTTACCATCTCGTAAATGGGATCGGGCCAATTCCTAGAACTTATTGAAGGCTCCCCCTGGGGCCGGCTCGGCTGGACGTTCTCGCCCCTCACTGACGCGACTTCTCTGACTGGGGTGCAGCCAGCTACCTTCGTGCCCCTCACTATAGTGCGTGGTTCTGTGCTAATATTAATTACTCGGACGGCCACCACCGGCCCGTCCGTTTTTACAAGGGTACGGCCCACGATTAAACCAGGTATGGATAGCGCTGCCACCGGTTCGACCAGGCCGCAGGATTCCTGCCATGTCGGGCGAGCTGACCATCGGGCCGGCACTATGGCCTCGGCCCCCGGGGGGATGGTCACGGCCTCAGGAGCCTCCAGCTCCACCCTCTCGGCCGTGCTCACCCCCTCCAATTGTAGCTCTTCCACTCCCCATCGCAGGACCCCCCGACTCAAGTCGATTTTACAACCGCTGGCAGTCAACAAATCCAACCCTATTAAGCATGGGTCGCACACCTCCGCCACCCAAACCTCTATCTCTTGCTTCACCGATCCCAACTTGAGGGTCACAAAACCACGCCCTATGATCGGAGCCGTTGCCCCGGTAGCCAGCTGCAAGCTATGATTTTCCAGACGCTGGATTTTACCCCAGCCGTCTGCACTCGAATTAAGGACCACGGGGCTGATGATCGTGGCGCTGGCTCCCGTGTCCACCACGGCGTCTACCCCCACGCCGGCAATTTTGCACCGAATTGTCAAACTACCCGTTCCAATTCGGCCACAATGAATGACCTGTCGCGTCAACGAGGGCTTCTCCCCATCCTCTACTGCCGAACACCGCCCTGCATGCCCGGCACGTTCTAGTTTCCCTGGCCCTGGCGGGGGGGTGTCTGAGGTCGGCTAGGCCGATCGATACTGGGCGGAGTTGAGGGCATCGGCTGGCGGGGAACGTCCCGGCGCGGAGCTCGACACTCCCATGCACGGTGACCCATCCTAGCACAATTATAGCACCTCACCTGGTAAGGTGCTTGCCTCCGGTATTCCAAATTCCCCCCCCTGTATGTCCGAATTGGGGTACTCTGTCGGGGACTACCGGGTGCCACCGCTGGGGCCGCCTGCCATGGTCCAGGTCCCGCCAGGCGCCGATCCACTAACCTCCGGACCATGCTCTCCAGGTCAGGGCCCCCGTCGGGGGCGGGCCCCCTTGGGGGGCCGCCCCCCATCACGGGCCCCATCTGACGCACCGCCACTGCATGGCGCTCGCCTCCCCGGGCCAGGGGCCTCGCTGCTTCCCAACGGGCTGCAGCGTCGGCCGCCTGACTCATGGTTTGCGGGCGCCACATGGCGAGCTGTTGCCGGAGCTCCAGATCCGGAAGGGCCTGAATAAAGTGATCCAGCGCCAGGCTTTCCTGGGAACCCGCCGCCATGTCCGCGTGTGCAATCCCGACCGCGCGGCGAATATCGTGAGCAAGTTCCCCGATGGTCTCCTGGGGCTTGTGTTTTCGCTGCGCAAGTTGGGCTTTAACAAGCTCGCTTTGCTGTTCAATGCCGAACCGATTAATTAATGCCGCACGGAGGGCTGACAGGGTGAGAGCACCCGGTGGTAAAGCCGTCAGCACCTCCGCCGCCGCACCGCGCAGTGCCCCCACCAGGTGTACTCCACCTTCGTCCGGATTCCAACCGTTGCCTTTACACACGTACTCAAACTGCGCCAGGTACGCCCTCAAATCACTCTTGCCGTCATACGGCGCGAGTGGGACCTTGTGGTTGTGGGCGCCCGAAGGTCGGACCCCGCGCGTCACTCCTTGCGGGATCAACGCGGGACCAAACCGTTCGGGCTCCCACAGTACGCTATTCCCGGGGGGCTCCCGCGCGTCCCCCGTCCCTCCAAACACTACCCCTCCTGGTGTCGATGCCTGGGTCGCCCCTCCGCAACCCGCTACCCACGCCATACCCCCACAGCCTTGCTCACCAGCACCCCCCTCACTCCCCATAGCCAACCCTCCTTGCACACCTCCTCTGTCCATACACTCCGGACCAGTCATACCTCTTACCATTGGTCCCTCACGAACACCCGGGTCTACACCACCCCTCAAGCCGACTGAATCTCCCCTCACATCATGTACATTGCCACTCACCTCCGTACCTCGTCGCACCTCCTCTGCCACCTGCAAACTTTTTATTTGGTTAGTGAGCACCGCATCATGATTTGAACACAGACCTTGTACATATTCCATGACTTCCTCCTTTATCTCCCTCTTAGCTTCCCTCCGTCTCTTCTTAATTTCACTCACCCCTTCTTCCACCTCCTCTAATTTTTCCTTTACCTCCTTCAGCTCCCGGTGCGCCCCCTCGATTTCTTCCTCCATCGCTACTTTAACCGTTTCTATGTGCGTCCTTACCTCCCGGTCCTTCGTCTCCATTACTTCTGTCACCTCTTCCAACCTCTTCGTCAATCCCTCATGTACCATTTGACATTCCTTTTGTGTCGCTATTAATTCATTTTTTATGTCCTTTTGTGTTGCTTTTAAACCCCCGATGATTGCAGTGTTCTTTTCCACTTGGTCCGCTAGTTCTTTTTGTCCCACTGTCAGCTGTTCTACTCCTTTCGTCAGATCTTCTATTCCCCCCTGTAACTTTGCCGTATTATTTCTCACCTCTTTCTCTATACGCTTTTCGCCTCGCTTTACCTCCTCGCGTAGCCCCGAAACCTCCTCACTCACCCCTCGTCGTATTTCCTCCATCTGGTTCCCCATCTGTTCGATTTCCCGGGCGGATTGTTCCCCTATTTCCCGCAATTTGTCCTCCATCCTATTTTCTAACCCCATTAACCCATTTTTTACCCCCTCTAACTGATTCTCCTGGGCAGCCATTCTGTTTTCCACCCCCGTTAACCCATTCTTTACCTCTTTTATCCCGTTGTCTAACCCCTCAAAATTATTGTCTAACTTCCCAAATTTCTTGTCTAACTCCTCAAAATTATTGTCTAACTTCCCAAATTTCTTGTCTAACTCCTCACCGGTACCCCTCGCTTCGTCCCTCATTACCCCCATTTGGTTTCCCATTACCCCCATTTGGCCCTCCAATCGCTCACTATTCTGGGCCATAAGGGCCTTCATTTGTATAAAAAACAAGTTCAAATCCATTGGCATCTCCGGTTCGACTACCGCGACCATGGGCGTGGCTAAATTTGGCGCCGCTGTAATCACGTGCGCTAGAGCGCCATTTTGTGCACCTGAAATTCCCGCAACCACATTGCCATTTTCCTCCTCCCTTTCTTCCCCGAAGTCCTGGGTTACTTCTAACCCCTCTATCTCTCCCACCGGCATCCCGTCGCCTTGGACAGCCATGGCGCGATTTCAAAATTCGGGCTTTTCCTTTAAAACAAAACAAATTTCGGTATTTTATAATTTTGAGCACGTGAAGCGCGCTCCGGGTCGATCTCACTCCCCGACACCAATTGTTACAGGTCGCGGACAGATGTTATAGACCGAGCGGTGGTGTAAGACCGCGACCTAACAAAACTCACCCGATTCCACCCGAACTTTGGCCGTATCGCACCGTAGCTGCCCAATGGGGAAAAGACAAAGGCGACGAATGCAAAGAGGAAAAAGAAGGCAAAGAAAGGTTTGGAAATACGACGGAATTTATTGGCTATTTACACACAAGCAAAAAGAAAGCAATCAAGGTTTATTTACAACACATAAGACGCAGGTGACACAGGGAAAATACTAGCTTATCTAACAGTCTTAATTAACCCAGGACAGAACAAACAGAACACTGACTCACGCGGGGAATGCCAGAAGGTGGATGGCTGGAGGTGAACGCTTGGTGGAGCCAACACGGAGCTTGGTGGAGCCAACACGGAGCTTGGTGGAGGGGAACGCTCGGTGGAGCCAACACGGAGCTTGGTGGAGCCTTGGTGTGACGGGTTCTCTCTTCTCTGTAAAAGCTCAACCGTCTTGTCTCTGGTAAAAGCTCAACTCTTCCAGTCTCTTGTAAAAGCGAATCTCTCTGACTCCTCTCCACGGCTTGGGCTCCCTTGTGTCTGCCGGTAAAAATAAAAACTCATCTCCTTTGGCCACACCCCTGCCTTGGGTTATATAGGCCCCCGCCCCTCAACCTTTGCGAACCTCCCCGACCGCTCTTCCTCCGCCCTCTGCAGCCAAACCCCTGGCTCATGGTTGGTCGAGCGGGGCTGGTTCACTCCTCCCCCTCTATGACGAGGCGGAGACACGCCTTTCTTCCCTGACTCGAGCCTCGTGGTCAATGGCGGTTATTGGAGGGGAGGTAATATGGGCAATCGAGGCTCGGCAATGACGAGAGGGGATGTAATATGGGATGGAGATTTTGGGGATGGGAAGGAAAGGGGATCTATTCTCTTTCACTGGTGCAATGGAGTACTTTCAATTAATGGGAGACACAGCCTTATCCTAAAACACAGAATAAGAGATAACTATCAACAGGTATATTCTATTACTTGGCTGACGTGTATGCTTGTGGACTATGGGACGCCCTTTTGGTCTTTACACAGCTCCGGAGGCAGGAGGCACAGAATAAACAATAATCACAATAGTACAGCACACAATCAAAAAATATACAGTCCTCATATCCACAACAATATATATATATATATATATATATATACATACATATATATTGTTGCGGTTTTGAGAACCCACACAGGTAACATCATTAAAGGTTAAAGGTTGCACTCCATAGTTAGGCCACATGCAACACGTCGGTCACCTTAGAACGTTAGTTATTTCATAGTATGTGTTTAGGATGAGGCCATTTCCAATAGTTGCATCTGCGTTGTGTAAAACAAATAAGAGTAGGCCCCGTTCATTTTGCACACTCCCTCCAATCGACTCCATTGCACACCATCCTGTCTGCACCCCATTGCCCCTCGCAGTTTGTTACGTGTTGGGCTGGCAGCATGAGCTGCCAGTTGCTAGCTCAAACCAGCCAAATGCCATGAGGTAAGGCCTGAAAAGGGGGCGGAATGCCAGGGTGGGGGTGTGGCCACGTCAGGCAGCCATCAAGGGCGGAGCCGGTAAGACCCCAACAACCAATCAGGGCTGAGGCGACATCGCCTGACGGGGTGTGGCTAGAGGTTCCAGAGGGTTCGCTAGGCGTGGCAATAAAACCCTTTGCGCGAGGCCCCCACCTCAGTTATGAGGAGGGAGAGATGCTTGAATGAGTTATGAGATGGGAGAGACGCTTGCAGAGCTATGAGGAGAAACGGTTGAGGACTCGAGTATGAGCAGAGGTTTGCAGGACTGCGTTGAAAGGTCTGACGCTAAAGGACTCGTTGGGGAAAGTTCATTGCGGCAGGACTCGAAGGGAGCTAGCATGCTAAAGGACTTTGTTGGAGAGAGCGCATTGTGAGGACTCGTGGAGAAAGGCGCCCGGTAAAGAAGGGATTGTTGGAGATCGCTGGTTGGGAATTTGGCTTGGGCTTGGGGTGAACGAATATCAAGCACCAGCATTCCTATCACATACGCGGACATGAGCCAACATAACCGCTAACCGCTTACCGATCCCCCGATATATAATTGTCCGCCTCGCGCCTATGCCACGTTGCCACGTGGAGAGCTGCTTGCTGTCTTCCATCGCCTGCACGGTACGAGTCGGGGACCGGACGAGCTGTAGACGCCATCTTTGGACCCTCAACCCGACCATCTACATTCCCGTGTGAGTGAGTCTGAGAGTGAGTCTGAGTACGAACGGGCCGTGTCCAGGGAATAAGTATAAGACTGTATAAGGCTGCCCTGTGTATCTGCTTCTTCCTCTTCACTGTACATTACTTTTCTTCCTCTTCTTCTTAGAGTACAAATTGTTAATAAATTCTTGTGTTATTCCTTTTCCTCTTGGTCCGACAGTTTTAGTCATTTCCTCCATTGGGTAAACGCGGCACGATTACAACCGCTTAGAATCGGATTTAGTTTTTGGTTAACAGCTCGGATCGCGGATCGCTATCCGCTCGGCATATTACATCAACATCCGTGATTCGGGCGGGAGTTATTTCCTTGTTTCCGGCCAGCGTTAGTACTTAGATAATAGCGAATCCCTAGTCCTAAAAATCCCTATCTAACGCTGCCCGGGAAGGACGTCATAGCCCCCGGATCCCGTCTGTCAGTAAAAGACAAGGGGATTAACCCCCCCTCGATAAGGGGGGAGGCCGACGAGGAGATCCGCAACAATTGGAGTCAGGAGTGGGGATTTGGAACCTGGGACTAAAATTTTTAGACCAAATTTTGGACACCATTTTTGCACATTGGCTGCAACAATTGGTGTCGGGGAGTGGGATTTGGAACCCGAACCAATTTTTTTTTATTTTGGACAAATTTGGTCAAAATTACAAGCGACCCAAATTTAGCATTAACATCTAAATTTTAAATCGTGCCATGGATAACCAAGGCGGTCGGATGCCGGTGGGGGTAGAAGAGGAGGAGTTAGAATCGACCCAGGATCCCCGGGAAGAATTGCGACAATTGGGAGAAATGAAAGAGGAAATTGGAGAGGGTGCAGCAGTAGGGGTTGCAGGTGAACAAAATGGCGGCGCCTCACACATGGCGACGAGGGCCGTGCCCGCTGCGCAAATGGGGGTGGTCGACATGCAAGCCTTCATGGCGCAATTCATGGAGGAAATGAAAAAAAAGAATGACAGTATTGACAAAATGGGAGAACAATTGGAGCAAATGGAAAACAGAATGAGGGACGAAGCAAGGGGTACCAGTGAGCAATTGGGAAACCAAATTGGGGGATTGAAAAATGATATGGGAAATCAAATTGGGGGGTGTGAAAGTAAATTGGGGGGATTAGAAAGCAAATTGGGGGGATTAGAAAGCAAATTGGGGGGCCAATTGAATTGGGGGGCCACATGGGAGAAATGAATGAGGGGTTAACGGGGTTGGAAAACAGGATGGCCACCCGAGAGAATCAAATGAAAAGAATGAAGGATGGGTTGACGGGGTTTGGAACCAGAATAGGTGGCCAAATAAAAAAAATGGTGAAGGACAGAGACCGCAGGTCAAGCGGGAAAGGCACACTGGTATGCGACGGGGTAGCGCAACTTGAGGAATGCGGGGAAAGCGAGCTGGAGCCAAGCACAGCCGGGTGGACCGGGGTAGAAATCGCGACTCGGGGTATAGAAGAGCCGACGGCCGCTGAATTGCAAAATCTTATTTTATGTGCACCAGCGGTTGTCGAGCTTAATAAAGAAAAAGACATCTATCTATAATGCCAGTAATCTCTGTGTGTCTGTCTGTGACCGCTGTTTCTCGACAACCACGGGTCCGATATACTTGAAACTTGCCAGGTATATTGCTGGGGACCCGAGGATGTGCCTTTTCAAGGTTTCATATTAATCGGACAAGTAGTTAGCGAGCTATGTCCAAAAAACGATTCAACCAATCAGAGAGCAGCGAGCTATCACGTGTGCCGAACGTGGCGAACAGACTCTGCCTCGGACGGCACATTTGAGAGCGTATTCATTTATTT
This sequence comes from Myxine glutinosa, assembly GCF_964187855.1. Taxonomy (NCBI): domain Eukaryota; kingdom Metazoa; phylum Chordata; class Myxini; order Myxiniformes; family Myxinidae; genus Myxine; species Myxine glutinosa. The sequence continues at coordinate 167,909,628 of NC_136265.1, forward strand.
CACGTTGGCAAACTATGTTGGCGTTAAACTATGTTTGAAAACTAATTAAAACTAATTTGCGATTCTTTCGCTTTCCTGCGCGTTTGTGCACGCTATGGCGATTTCTTTACCAAACTCCGCAAGCCGTTCGCTTTGGACCAAACCATTTCATGTAAATAGAGGGGGGGGATTGTCACCGTACTCGCAAGCCGTTCGCTTTGGACCAAACCATTTCATGTAAATAGAGGGGGGGGGGATTGTCACCGTACTCGCAAGCCGTTCGCTTTGGACCAAACCATTTCATGTAAATAGAGGGGGGGATTGTCACCGTACTCGCAAGCCGTTCGCTTTGGCTTTGCGAATGGACCAAACCATTTCATGTAAATAGAGGGGGGGGATATAATTTTAGATATCTATCTATAATTCCAGTAATCTCTGTGTGTGTGTCTGTGTGTGTGTATGCGACCGCTGTTTCTCGACAACTACCGGTCCGATATACTTGAAACTTGCCAGGTATATTGCTGGGGACCCGAGGATGTGCCTTTTCAAGGTTTCATATTAATCGGAGAAGTAGTTACCGAGCTATGGCGATTTCTTTACCAAACTCCGCAAGCCGTTCGCTTTGGACCAAACCATTGCATGTAAATAGAGGGGGGGGGGGGGGGGGTTCTGTGGTCGTTACTGGCTTTGTGAATGGACCAAACCATTTCATGTAAATAGAGGGGGGGATTGTCACCGTACTCGCAAGCCGTCCGCTTTGGCTTTGCGAATGGACCAAACCATTTCATGTAAATAGAGGGGGGGGATATAATTTTGTACGGGCATGCCCTAGTATATATAGTACGGGCATGCCCTAGTCTATCTATAATGCCAGTAATCTCTGTGTGTCTGTCTGTGACCGCTGTTTCTCGACAACCACGGGTCCGATATACTTGAAACTTGCCAGGTATATTGCTGGGGACCCGAGGATGTGCCTTTTCAAGGTTTCATATTAATCGGACAAGTAGTTACCGAGCTATGTCCAAAAAACGATTCAACCAATCAGAGAGCAGCGAGCTATCACGTGTGCCGAACGTGCCGAACAGACTCTGCCTCGGACGGCACATTTGAGAGCGTATTCATTTATTTCACGTTGGCAAACTATGTTGCCGCTATGTTGGCGTTAAACTATGTTTTAAAACTAATTAAAACTAATTTGCGATTCTTTCGCTTTCCTGCGCGTTTGTGCACGCTATGGCGATTTCTTTACCAAACTCCGCAAGCCGTTCGCTTTGGACCAAACCATTTCATGTAAATAGAGGGGGGGGGATTGTCACCGTACTCGCAAGCCGTTCGCTTTGGACCAAACCATTTCATGTAAATAGAGGGGGGGGATTGTCACCGTACTCGCAAGCCGTTCGCTTTGGACCAAACCATTTCATGTAAATAGAGGGGGGGGATTGTCACCGTACTCGCAAGCCGTTCGCTTTGGCTTTGCGAATGGACCAAACCATTTCATGTAAATAGAGGGGGGGGGGGATATAATTTTAGATATATATATAGTACGGGCATGCCCTAGTAATTATAATGGAAATAGGGGTTCAGGAGACGGCAGGTATAGAGGAATTATCGAAGAAAGAAATGGAATGCATACAAAGTCTGCATTCGCATTATGATGTCGTGCTGCCTAACCCAAATGAAAGTTTGCAGCTGCGTGAGGAGAAAAGGATCCCGAAGGTAAGTAAGGCTGTATATGGCGCGAAAAGGTTGGCGCGAAAGTGTTTGGCGCGAAAGAATTTTTCGCGCGCTTGGGATCCCGACGTCACCCGGGCACTTGTGGAAGGTCCGTGGTGAGGTTTCCGGAAGAGAATGGCGCGCGTGTGCGGAAAAGGTGTGCGCCGAATTGCGAGTGTGAAACAGAGTGTGAAACCGAGAGTGGGAGTGAGTGCACAACAGAGTGTATGTGTGAGGAGTGCGACACAGAGTGTTAGATGGTTGTGGAGAGTGTGCGAGGATGCACAGCAGAGCGTGTCACAGAGAGTGTGCGAGGATGCACACCAGTGATGGATGGAGAGAGTGTGCGGGGATGCACACCGGAGCGGGTGATTGGGTGTACAATAGAGTGCACACCCGTGGTGGTTACGGAGTACGTAACGGGGGAGAGTGCACGAGAGGAGTGCGGGAAGAAAGGTGTGTTACGGAGTGTGTAACAGAGAAGTGTGTAACAGAGTGTGCGAATGGTAGGAGTGCGCAAGGATGTGCATTAATGAAGTGTGCGAACGGCGTGAGTGCACCTGGGTGGTGTGCAAGATAAAGTGCAATAACGGAGTGTATGGAGACACCTGGATGTGTGAGTATGGAAAGGGTCGCATGGTGTGAGAATGCAATTCGAGCATCGACGCAGAGCGGGGCAGCGTTTGGGCCGACGGATAGCCGACGCGAGCCCTCGGTGCTCGGGGTGCTTTGTGTGCTGCGGGAGCCGGCAGGGATCGTTGCCGCGGCGCTCTCGCAAGGAGCGCCGTGCACGATTCGTGCCAGGCCCCGCCCTGTATGGTCGGTGCCGCGCCTTCGCGGGCAAGGCGATCGGCACGATTCCGGGGGAGAGAGGCCAGGTCGGACCTTCGCCCCACGTTGGGCGCGGTGCTCCGACCGGGGGAGGTTGGGTCATCGTGGCGGAGACCGAAGGGCTCCGTGCAGGGATGGCGCCTGGAACCTCGGTCCGAGTATGCCTCCTCCCCAGAATCGAAAATGCCGGACGGACCCAACCAACAGGAGACTGACCATCCGCATACATCGCTCGGCTTTGCGAAGCCGAGCTGTGAGAATGTGTTTCCACCCCGAGAGGCTCAAGAGTAGTGGACTGATAGTAATGGTGATGGCAAATGGTATCCGGTGTAGAGGGATGGTAGATCTACCATCCCTCACATCGTTTTCTTGGGGCGAAGGAGCAGTAGTTTATGGGGTTGGGCAGTGTAAACTAGCTGAGGGCAGGCTAGGATAATTGTTAGGGATCTAGAAAGATGACTTTAGGAGACCGAGATTTAAGTAGTAACTTTTGTACCGGTAGAGGGGACGTAGAGAGATTAGATGGATGTTAATGACGGGGGGTGTGCTTAGTGTAAAGGGAAGACGGGGAAATTATTAGAGGGAAGGAGTTAGGTAGATGATGCTGTGTGTGTGAGTATGAGGATGCGCTTTAGGCGCAAATGAGGAGTTGTGAATGAGATTCTTGGTGGTGAGCGTGAGGAAATGAGGCATTGGTCATGAATGATGTGTGTGTGTGTAAAAGTGTATGAGTAGAGTATTGTGGAAAAGTGTAAGCGTATTGAGTGATTGGCTTGCATGGGGTGCAAGCGAGAATGCTGAGTGGTGTGGAATAAATGGTGTGGAGTAAATGGTGTGTGGAATGAGTGGTGTGGAGTGCATGGTGCGAAGGATTGGATGGGGGAAGATGGACCCCTTCACGAATACCCGGGGAGGGTAGTTTAAAGTTAGGTAGAGGGAGTAGGTAAATTGTTTGGATATTGACATCTGTGGTGCAAGTAGTAGCAAGTTGTTGCTTAGAGGGGTGCATGAGTAAGTGGAATGGCTGGGCATGTGAGCTTGTTAGTGAGTATGGTTAAATGAGCACTCCGCCACTGGTAGTCTGTCGGCCAGGTGAGGCCACAGGTAGGCTCTGGGAGCCAGTTAGGGTCAGTGTAGAGTTCAGCTGGGCCCGAGGATCCGAGGAGAGGATCCCAAGGATCCGAGGACTGCGCGGAGGTCGGGCAAGGGAGCACATTGCATGGTTAACGGACTGATCCGGGAGCGCTCCATCTGATACGGACATTGAGTTTTCGGGAGAGAGAGAGAGCTTGGCACGATATATGTACGCGGCATTCCAGCCCCTCACAGATGTAAGGTCCGGTTGTGCGCCAACGACACGCGAAGCTGCCTGCCGTTCTTCGCCCGCGGACCCGGAGCCTGGACCGGATCCCATCGCCTGGACCATCTGCCTGGACCTTCCTCCCCTACCACTACCGTCCCGTGTAAGTCTGTCTGTTTGTCTTGGGAGTGTTATATAAGACTGTATAAGGTTGCCCTGTGTCCTTTTATTTCCTTTTTTTTTTTCTTTTTTTTTTTTTTGTATACAAGATATTGACCTTACATCCCTTCTTCTGTATATTCTTGCCCTTTCGTTTCCTCTTGAGTATTGTGTAATAAATTCTGTGTTCTTTCTTACCCTTTGGTTTCTTCTCATCCGATCGCTTTCGTCCTGTCCCCAATTGAATACCTGTGGCACGATATAGGAACCGCTTCGAATCGGGTTTAGACTGCCGCTAACGGCTCAAGCTTCGGATTGCTAAAACCGCTCAGCAATATCCCATCTTGTCCGTGGCTCGGGCAGGAGTATCGCCCTGCTTCCGACTGGAAGGAGCGCGATATCTTCTAAAGGACTGGGGGATGGCCAGCTTAAAGGACAAGGGGATTAACCCCCCCCTTGATAGGGGGAGCGCCGACCCCCAGATCCGCAACAATTGGTGTCTGGGAGTGGGATAGGACCCGAACCAAATTTTTTATATCACCTGAAAAATTTGGTCAAAATTAGGAGCGGCCAAAATTTATTATAACAGCCAAATTGAGTCGTGCCATGGATAGTCAAGGCGATCGGATGCCGGTGGGGGATAATGAGGAGGTAAATGAGGAGGTAGAATCGACCCAGGACCCCAGGGAAGAGGTGGGAGAAATGGAGGAGGAGGATAATGAAGGGGTGGTAGAGGGGGTTGCAGGCGCGCAAAATGGCGGCCCCTCGCAAGTGGCCATGGCAGCGCAAAATGGCGGCGCCTCGCACTTGGCGGCAGGGGCTGCGCAAATGGGAGGGATGAATATGCAGGACCTCATTGCGCAGCTGCAGGCAGCCGTACAAATGGGGGTGGGAAACCAAATTGAGCAAATGGGAAACCAAATTGGGGGATTAAGGAAAGAGATGGGAGAAATGAGGGCTAACAGTGAGGGAATGGAAAATAGAATGGGCAATCAAATTAGGGGCCTAGAAGTCAAATTTGGGGGATTAGAAAACCAAATCAGGGGATTGAGAGACGGGTTGAGTAATTTGGAAGATAGAATGGGGGAGCGATTAGAAAGGCAAATTGGGGGGCTCTAAGGCAAATTTGGAGGATTAGGGGGCCAATTGGAGGCTGTGAGCAGCCAAATGAACGAGGGGTTAACGGGGCTGGAAAACAGAATGGCCACCCAGGAGGACCAAATGGAAGGGATGAAGAACGGGTTAACGGGGTTAGAAGACAAGATGGGAGGAAAATTGAGGGAAATGGGGGAGCAATCCGCCCGGGAAATCAAACAAATGGGGGAGCAGATAGAGGAGGTAAAAAGCGGGCTAGAAACCAAATTGCACACCCACAAGGGGGAGCTGGAACAGATGAGGGCGGCATCCACCAAGGAAATAGGAGAGATGGGGGAGGATATAAGGCGCGGGGTGAGCGAAGAGGTCGGAGGAGTACGCGATGAGGTAGAGCAGTGTGAGGAGCGCATGGAGAAAGAGGTGAGGAAGAGTACGGCTAGGTTACAGGGGGGCATAGAGGATCTGACGCGAGGAGTAGAGCAGCTGACAGTGGGACAAAAGGAGTTAGGGGAGCAAGTAGAAAAGAACACAGCCGTGATAGGGGGGCTGAAAGCAACACAGAAAGAGATTAAAAAGGAACTATTAGTGACGAAGAAAGAGTGCCAGATGGTGCACGAGGGGCTGACAAAGAGGTTGGAGGAGGTGGTAGAGACGATGGAGACGAAAGAACGAGAAGTGAGGAAGCACATAGAGACGACCAAGGTAGCATTAGAGGAAGAAATTGAGGGGGCGCACCAGGAAATAAACGAGGTGAAGCAGAAGTTAGAGGAAGTGGAAGAGGGGGTGAGTGAAATTAAGAAGAGATTGAGGGAAACTAAGAAGGAGCTGAAGGAGGAATTGATGGATTATGTACAAGGTCTGTGCTCAAATCGTGATGATGTACTTGCTAACCAAATAAAGAGTTTGCAGGTGGCGGAGGAGGAGCGACGAGGAAGAGGCGCCGAGGTGGGTGGCGATATGTTCGGAATTGTATATGGTGTGAGGGGAGGTTCAGCGAGCTTGGGTGTTGGTATAGACCCGGGCGTTCGTGAAAGGCCAATGGTGAGGTGTGCGACTGGTCCGGATTGCGTGGAAAGAGGATGTGTGCAAGGAGGTCCGACTATGGGGAGTGCGAGAGGTATTGGTGCGCCTGGGTCTGCGCGAGAAAGGTGTGGAACGGAGGTGTGTGTGATAACAGAGTGTGCGAGGAGGATGAATGCGCAAGACTGTGCGTGAGAGGAACGCATGGAATGTATTGGGACACCTGGATGTGTGAGTAACGAAAAGAGCGCATGGTGTGAGCATGCAATGGGAGCATTGACGTTAACCGGGGCAGCGTTTAGGCCGACGCATAGCCGACGCGAGCTCTCGGTGCGTGGTGTTCGTTATGTGATGCGGGAGCCGGCGGGGATCAGTGTCGCGTCGCTCCTGCTCGGAGCGCCGTGCACGATTCGGGCCAGGCTCCGCCCTGCACGGTCGAGTCTGCGCTTTGCCAGGCAAAGCGGGCGGCCCGGTTCGAGGGGAGGTAGGAGGGGTCGGAACAGCGCCCCCTTGTGGTGGCGGTGTACCGGCCGGGCAAGATTGGTCCATCGGGCAGGAGACTGAAAGGCTCCGCGCCGAGGTGGACTTTGGAATCTCGGACCGACGAAACCTCCTCCCCAGAATCGATGCCGGACGGACCCAACCTACAGGAGACCGACCATCCGCACACATAGCCGGCTTTTCGAAGTTGAGCTATGGAAATGCATTTCCCGCACCGAGGCCCGAGATAGTGGACTGGATAGCGATAGTAATGGCGAATGGTAGCTTTACCATTCACCTCACATTGTTTGGGGGCAAAGGAGCTATAGGATTTATGGGGTATGGCAGTATCAAACTAGCCCGGGAGGGTTAGGTTATTGATAGAATTTAGAGATGACCAGACGTAACTGTAGAGTTAAGTTGCGACATGATACCGGTAGAGGGGACGTAGAATAGGTTAGATGAATGTTAACGACGAGGGAGTGCTTCGTATAAGGGAAGACGGGGAGCACGAGTTTCAGAAGGGAGTAGTCAGATTAGATGATGCAGGGTGTTTGTAGTGAGGGTGATGAAGTGAGGCAATGCTCGTGAGAGATGTGTGTCATTGCTTTGATTGAGTGAATGCGCCTGGAGGAAAGGAGAGTGCAAGTGCCACCAGGTGTGCAAGTGCCACCAGGTGTGCAAGTGCCACCAGCTGTGCAAGTGAAGTACAGGTGAATGGAGAATGGTTGCATGGAATAGATGGCATGGAATAAATGGAGTATGGAATGGATGGTGTGGAGTGAGTAGTGTGGAATATGTGGAGTGGAGTGCATGGTGCGGAAGAGTGGATGGGGGAAGATGGACCCCTTCACGAGTACCCGGGTAGGGTAGTTTAAAAGTAGGTAGAGGGGGTAGGTAAATTGTGGTTGGATATTGGCATCTGTGGTGCGAGTAGTTGCACGGAAGTGTTGTGTTGGGTGCATTAGTGGAGTGAAATTGGCTGGGCATGTGGCCTGTTAGTGTGTGTGATTGGTTGGGCACTCCGCCACTGTTAGTCTGTCGGCCAGGTGAGGCTGCAGGTAGGCTCTGGGAGCCAGGTAGAGTTAGAGTTCAATGGGGCCCGAGGATCCGGAGGACGGCCCCGGGTAGCCCAGTGCCAGAGAGGGCGGTAGGGGGTGAGAGCGCCAGAGGGCCTTCCCCAGGTAGGTTAGGGTGAGGAGCAGGTAAGCTCGGGAGGCAACTACAGTGGCAGAGGTGTGCAGGTGAGCGGACCCGCTGGGAGAGCCACACGACCCAGCCCTGAAATTGTGCGAGGGCACAGGGTGAAGAATCGGGGGAGTGAGACCCCAAATTGGAGAGCACCACAGTATGTTCAATGGGAGTTCGGTTCTTAGAACCACATAGACTAAAAATGTCCAATGGTTTGGCAGGGAAAGACCCCGGGTAGTGTAAAGTGTGTTAAAGTCATTTAGAAGGTAGTTAGGATTGAAAGTCTCTTCGCACCATCCGCATCCACTCACCAAGGTGACAGGACTCCACACCACCGTTTTTTTTTTGCAAATGCTGGTATGTAAGACGCATCATGACGTGGGGTGACATTGTTTATATTCCATCTCTTCCTCCTTAGGAGGGATTGATGAGAAATTGAGCTTGATGGCAAATTTGGGTTAGAGGGAGTGTTGACGAATTTGGTATTATGGGAGATATGGGGAAGACAAGACAATAGAGACGAAATTTGTAGATTGTGTAAATACGGGGTAGGGTCAAGGGTAGATTAGGTGACAGGGGGGGACGTACGCTAGGGATGAGCTTTCTCCGCCCGTTCTTCAGCGCACCTCACCTTGCATTGCCTTGTTTTGATGTGTACCCTTGCGATCTTGCCCCGCTGCTTGCTTGTCCTCCTTCCCCCACTCACGGATTTGTTAATTTTTGGCCCGTGGGGAGTGCAGCAACCTCGAACTGTGCAGCTACACCTTGCTACACCCGTGCAGCTGCACCTTGCTGCGTCTGTGCACTGTGCAGCACCACCACCACCACCCCCCCCCCCCTGCTGCACTTTGCTACACCCGTGCAGATGAACAGCGCAGCACTTTGCTGCCGTATTCTTGGTTATAACTCTGCTGCACATGTACAGCATACTTGCTGCCACAAACACTTTGCTGCACATCACCACATTACACATGGACCACACGTTTTGTGGCTTTACACTTTGCTGCAAACTTACCTTGCATCTTCGGACCACGTGTTTTGAGTGGCGTCAATGTCACGCAGTTGGACTACATAAGGTTGGCCCTGCCTGGCCAGAAATCCAATAAAACGAACACGGGTTTTTGTACAATATATTCTGGTGTGCCAGGAAAGAAGAACTAAGTTTTATTGCACACAGAAGATGTGACATGCAGGAAGCAAAGACAGAAGATGCAGACACCAGCAGCAAATGTGAACTTTTTGATGAATGTGTTTTGTGTATTGGTGCTATGATGTGCTTTCTCTCCCCTCCAATCTTCTTTCCACAAAGAACAGGTTTTGGGTTATAGAACTGTAAATAAGTAGGTTTTGTTCTTGTAAATAATAGATGCTGCCCACCGGCTTTATGTGTAGTTTGAAAATAATTCCACAATTTGGTTAATTGTGGGTGCGAGTCTGTTAGAGCTAGTTACACAACGCAGTAGGTGGGACATATTTAGTGTTGTAAAACTGTCGCACACACGGGTTAGAGTAAATGTTAGGGGGAACCACATCTAAGTGTCACACATAATTAAAAGTTAGTCCAAACTCTTGCTCAAAACTGGTCGTTCCCACTTGTGTAGGTTCGACTCGGGGACGAGTCTGACGAGGGAGGGGGACAGTGCTACGGTTTTGAGGTTTGTAAAGTGAGCCTAATAAAGGTTAAAGGTTTGCCCCCCATATATAGTCACATAAGCAACATGTAGCCTCATTTGTAGTATAGTTATTTCTTAGTATGTGTGAGAATAGGCCCATTCTAGTGTTAATTCTGCGTTGTGTAAAGCCAGGAAAATAGGCCCTACTGCCACCGATCATCCTACGTCCGTACCCGCAATACAGTTTGTTAACGTTAGTTCATTTTGGGCAAGTTAACACGAGGGAGGGGGAGGAGGATCTGGGCGGAGTCGGGGCGGAGCGGCAGAGGCGATGACGGTAAGCATGAGCCGCCAATCAGAGCTCAGGGGTGGTGGCATCAGAGGGCGTGGTGAGAAGAGTCTGGTGAGTTCCAGAAGGTTCACGGGGCGGGCCTATATAACCCGCTGCGCAAAGCCCTCAAAAGGACTGCTGCGTTGTAAAGGACTGCAGCGTTGTAAAGGACTTGCGGCAAACAGGACTGAAGCGGAGGACTTGCAACGGGGGAGCTTGCATCAAAGGACTTGCAGATGAGGGCTAAGATAACTTGATCAATGCACGAGAACGTGCACGCTAACCAACACCCAGTGAATTGAGGAAGAAGAGTTGGTCGCTAGATATACACGGGCGCAGCCAGGCGCGTTTATATCGATATAGCGCATTTCAGCCGCACGAGTGAACGAGGCTGAGTAACCGCCCTTTGCCGTAAAAGTCCCCCCTTCGCCGTAAAATCCGCCCCTTGCCATTCCACCCGATATATCTCCTTTGTTCGAGAGACGCGCCATGAGGCCCTATCTTCACGGGATGTGCCGGGGATAGCTGGACGAGGACCATCCCTGGACGTGTTGGGGAACACCTGCCCATCTGCAATCCCCTGTGTGAGTGTGTGAGACGGGCCCGTTGTCCTGGGATAAGTTAAGACTGTATAAGCTTGCTCTGTGTCCCTGCGTCCTTGAACTGTACATACGTGTGATAATAATTAAACCTATCTGTTCTTCCTTTCTTCTGAATTCGATCGTTTCTGTCATTTCTCCAATTGACTAAGCGTGGCACGAATAAGATCGCTCCAATCGGGTTCCACTAGTTAAGACTGCGCGGATCACGTGTACGCAAACCGCTTGGCGTACCAACATCACACGTGGTTCGTGCGAGGCTTTTTTCCTCGTCTCCGTGGCGGCGCGAGTACTTAGGTACGAGCGAGAATTTGGTCCCGAAACCCTATTTTGCGCTCGCCCAGAAAGGACGTAATAAGTCTCGGTTCCGCCAGGCTAGTAAAGACAAGGGGATTAATCCCCCCTTGATAAGGGGAAGAAGAACCGCAACAATATATATACTAGCCACTAAAAGAAACTGTGCATTGTTAAAACTCTTGTCATCTATCTATAATTCCAGCAATCTCTGTGTGTGTGTGTGTGTGTCTGTGTGTGTGTGTGTGTGTCTGTGTGTGTGTGTGTTTGTCTGTGACCGCTGTTTCTCGACAACCACGGGTCCGATATACTTTAAACTTGCCAGGTATATTGCTGGGGACCCGAGGATGTGCCTTTTCAAGGTTTGAAATTAATCGCAGAAGTAGTTACCGAGCTATGTCCAAAAAATGATTCAACCAATCAGAGAGCAGCGAGCTATCACGTGTGCCGAACGTGGCGAACAGACTCTGCCTCGGATGGCACATTTGAGAGCGTATTCATTTATTTCCCGTCGGCAAACTATGTTGGCGCTATGTTGGCGTTAAACTATGTTTTAAAACTAATTAAAACTAATTTGCGATTCTTTCGCTTTGCGATGCGATTTGCGATTGCGTTAAACTCGCTCGGGCGTTAAACTATGTTTTAAAACTAATTAAAACTAATTTGCGATTCTTTCGCTTTCCTGCGCCTTTGTGCACGCGATGGCGATTTCTTTACCAAACTCCGCAAGCCGTTCGCTTTGGACCAAACCATTTCATGTAAATAGAGGGGGGGGGGATTGTCACCGCACTCGCAAGCCGTTCGCTTTGGACCAAACCATTTCATGTAAATAGAGGGGGGGGATTGTCACCGTACTCGCAAGCCGTTCGCTTTGGACCAAACCATTTCATGTAAATAGAGGGGGGGGATATAATTTTAGATATAGATATAGTACGGGCATGCCCTAGTAATTGGAAAATATAACAACAATGTAACATTTCCATGTAAACTTTAATAGGTGGATTATGGGACCACAATAAGACGGTGACAATGTTTCGGTGACATTGTGGTGACGGTGTTTCGGTGACAATGGAAATGCACAGCCACTTGACGGTGAGACATTCCCCCATGGATCATCCCAATAGCCTCATGACGCTGTGCAGTTGTGAGCTGTGGCATGACGTGCGTTTCATTAGCCACTTAATTTTTTGACCGATTGAAAATCAAACAATTGACCTTACCAAAGTTAAATCAGTTTGTGACATTCATGTGCTCTATGCAGTTTCTCACGATGCACATGCAAAAACGTGTTGCACGTGCTCATACCGAAACCATTGACGTCACGAAACGTGGCGCGTGCATACCTGTTGAATTCACTTCACTAAGTGCCGTGTTTAAATCTGTATTTGTATACACAGGTGTTTCTCATATAGAATTTCATTTTTTGTGTGCAGTTTACTTTTGTGGCTAGTGTGTGTGTGTGTATATATATATATATATATATATATACAAATATATATATTGTTACGGATTCGTCACTTCCGTTGTTGTGGTTTCCATCCACTGTAAACATTTTTGATTCCATGTACTATTATTGTTGTGGTTTGAGGGAAATAGAGATTACTATTTTCAAAAGGTAAAAAAGTTAGTGTTTTAAATGAAACCGGAACCGGACGACGACGAAGAGGAAGAGGACGAAGAGAAGGCGGAGCGAGTGAGTCGGACAAGAAGCCGAGTTGCTTTGAGGTCCTGAGAGAAAGTTGGCGAACGGGAGTCATGAGCGAACTTTGGATTCCCCGGGAAAGGGATTCCTGCGACAGAGTTGTCATCGCTGTGACAGATAAACCTGTGTGACAGGTTTTGCGGTCGATTCCGGTGAGAATCGTCGGAGTGCCGTGACGCCACGAGAACGGGCCGTCGGCCATTTTGACTCGCGCGCTTTGCGCATCGCTCAAGGTTTTTCACTTCGCTTCAACCATTCTCACCGCATCCAGATGTTAATTTGGTGTGTGTGTGTAACGTGGCTTTTGAGTGGGAAATCTGCGGTTCACCGATTGAGAGCCGTCAAACGTCCATACCTGAAGGTGTGATTTCCCCGTCGCTTCTCGAAGACACCTTCGCCCATCTTTGGCAGTGTAACTGCCAACCCAACGGGATTCTGGTCTCGATACGACATCGTACGGACGATCACTGGAGTGGATCGACTTTGGCTTGAAGCCGGAATCAACTTTGGCTTGAAGCCGGGAATAGAGACATTGGGAATGTTCTTCTTTTCGCTCACTTGGAGCACCGTGAGTTATATTGTACGAACCTGATGGTACCATCATAGGAAATATATATTGGTTGTACAATTGATTACTATTGTTTTTGTGTTGCTATTCTTGTGTGACCTTAATACAATATTTGTTTGTTGGTAACAATTGGTGTGGTTTCACCATTGATCTTTGACACAGAATAACACATCTTTCTGCCGTGACTCATCTCAGGCTTGGAGGTACACCGTGACCGGGGTTTGGAGAGGAGCACGTAACAATATATATATATATATATATATATATATATACATATATATATATATATATATATATATATATATATATATATATATATATACATACATACATATATATATATATATATATATATATATATGTGTATATATATGTATATATATAGATATATATATGTATATATATATATATATATATTGTTACGGTTCGCGGTTAAGGATGTTATATTTGCCGAGCGGAGGCCCCGCGACCTAACAGTTTTCCCGACTCACCCGATTCACCCAGACGTTGGCCGTATCGCGCCACAGCTATTCAATGTGGAAAACTCTAAAGCGACCGAATGCAAAGAGGAAGAAGAAGAAGACGTACGGAGGAATAACAGGTTTTATTAATTATTTTCACAAGCCAAAGCAAAGAGAGCAGTTGGTTATATACAGAAAATGGAAGGAGCAGGCACACAGTGAAATCTTTAGCTTACCTATACAAGCTTAATTAATAAACCCCAGGACAACATTAAAGACAGACGGACGATCACACTTACACGGGGAAATGCAGGCAGGAAGGAATGGCTTGGAGATGGGTGGCTTTTAGAGGCAAGGAAGGTTCAGCGGGTACTGGGCACGGTCGGGCCAGAAGGCACCGCCGTCAAGAAGCCGAGCTTTGGTCCCAAACTGCGCGGGCGAAGTTCCTTTCTCTGTACTGCTGCCTCGTGCGCTCCTTGCGTTGCTCCGGTCCGCTTTTCCTGCAGCGCGGCACGTTTCACGGCGGCTCGGTCACACCTGCTCGTCTCCAGCGCATCTCCTGGACCCATCTCCGTCAAAGCTCATCTCGTATCTGCTTGGGAGCGTCCCGCGGCGGGTTATATAGGCCCCGCCCTTCACCCTTTTCGAACCTTCCCCAGATGTTCTCTCTCCGCCCTCTCAAGCCAAACCCCTTGTTCTGGGCTGGATGAGCGGGGCCGACTTACTCCTCCCCTCTATGACGAGGTGGAGACCCGCCTTTCTTCTTCGGCGTTACCTCATGCGTAATGGAGTCAAATGCAGCAAAGTGGACGGCAGATGAAAATGCAGTAAAGTGCCTAAAGAGGCAATTGCAGCAAAGTGGCGAACCTGGCACTTGGAAGCTGCCATGGGGCGTCAGAGGGCCTACTCTTATTTAATTCGGTGCAATGAAGAGTCAAACTAGTGGGAAACACATCCTTAGCCTACTCAGAGAATAAGGGACTAACTATTGAAAAGGATATATCGTGTCCTGTGTGTAGGTTCATGGAATTAACTAAGAGGACGAGCTGCGACCATTCTTTACATTACGAGGGTCAGTTACACACAACAAAACCATACTTTTCACATTCGTTACACTTTCTCAAAATTGTTACACTTCTCAAATCCGTTACACTTCTCAAATCCGTTACACTGCACCCTCCTTTCTTCAGGCCCGCCCTCGGGCCTACAAAACTTTAACTTAGTGTGACACGTAGGTGTAATTCCCTCTACAATTAACCTGACCCTGAGTGTGACAATTTTAAAACACAAATAAATATGTCCCCCTGCTGCATTGCACCCTGCCTAACAGATTTGCACCCACAGGATAACCGAATTACGGAATTGTTTTCAAGCTATACATTTACGGTGGGGAGCATTATTTACAGTGATGTTCTTTCTTATTTACAACGCAACCCAGGACCTGTGTTTTTTTTTCTTTTTAGGGAAACAAAGAGAATGAAATTCCTGTTGGGAGGGAGGAGACAGCACGCATTGCATCGATGCACCAGTACCAATAACCCCAAAGCACCCAAAAGCACCCAAAAAGCACCAACCAGTGCACAGTCATTACTGTTTGTAATAAACACACAAAAAAAACAACTGGTGGTGGTCTTCTTCTTCTCTGCTGGGCCGATGTTCTTCCCGATGTCTTCTTGCTTCATGCGGCCTACTTGGAAATATAAAAAGCACAAACCGTGTCCATTTTTACTTAGGGCCACAGGGGCCAACTAAGGGTGGTCCACCTGTTTGGCATAGGTGCCACCTTACCGAGGTCCGCAAGCAGGGTTCCCTGGCCACTATGGCCGGTCTCCAACAGAGGTGCCCTGCCCCAGAACCTGGGGTCCATCAAGTGGTACTTGGCCGCAGAACAGCGGTCCATAAAGTGGTACATCAATGCAATGCATGCTGGTTGAGAGGGTCCTGGCACACAAGACGACCTCCGCACGCTCCCCTCAACACCCAGTGGCGCACAGTCCTCAGGTGGAAGACAAAAGGGGGGGGGGGGAAAGACAGATGAGCGAGGGGTAAGGTCACAAGGGTACACATCAAACAAGGCAATGCAAGGCGAAGTGCGTATGGAGAGCGAAGTGAGAAAGCTCGTCCCTACCGTACGTCACCCCCCCCTGTCACCTACTCTACCCTTGCCCTTACCCCATATTTACAAAATCTACACCTTTACAAATCCGTCGCTACCGTCACATCTTTCCCATATTTCCCCTACACCAAATTCGTCTCCACAATCCCTCTATCCAAAATTTGCCATCACCCAATTCATCATCAACCCTCATAAGGAGGAAGAGATGGAACATCAAGGCACAATGTCACACCCACGTCATGATGCGTCTCACATTCCAACATTTGCATCAATAAAAATAATAAAAACCACCTGGCATGGTGTGGAGTACCTGTCACCTCAGGTGAGTGGATGCAGATGGTGCAAGGAGATTTTCATCCTAACTACTTTCTAAATGACATTAACACGCTTTACACTACCCGGGGTCTTTCCCTGCCAATCCATTGGCCAACTTACACTATGGGTTCTAAAAACCAATTCCCATTGACCAAACTGTGGTGCTTCTCCATTTTGGGGTCTCACTCCCCCGATTCATCTCCCGGTGCCCTTGCACAATTTCTGGGCTGAGACGTGCAGCTCTCCCAGCAGGTCTACCCACCTGCACACCTCCACCACTGTAGTTGCCACCCGAGCTTACCTAGCTCCTCACCCTAACCTAACTAACTGGGGAAGGCCCCTCCTGGCTCTGTCACCCCACTCAGTGCCCTCTGGCACTGGGCTACCCGGGTCCGTCCTCCGGATCCTCGGGCCCCATCCACAACTACCGGCTCCCAGAGCCCACCTGCGGCCTCACCTGGCCGACATCCTCACAGTGGTGGAGTGCCCAAACCAACTGCACACACTAACAGGCTACACGCCCAGCCATTTCCACAACACTAATGCACCCATCCAAATACCATTCTTCCACCATGCACCACAGATGCCAATAAAAAAAATTAAAAAACCACCTTTAGAGGCCATTTTTCCCCGCAAAGTGGGGGTTGGCCTTTTTCGGGAACCGTGGTTGTTGTTGTTTTTCGGTCCCCTTTTTGAAGCAATGTTTTACGGCCGGATGCCCTTCCTGACACCAACCCTTTTTGCCGCCTTTAACGACAAACAGGGAATTACCAGTGAACTGGTACTCAATTAGCCGACCTCGGAAGGATGACAGGCTGAGTCAACCCCCCTGGTGTTAATTCGGTGATTAGACAGGGATTCGAACCCAGGATCCTAGGATCCTAAGCCGGCACCCTAGCCGCTAGCCCAACACCAGGGTAACTGTGGTGGTAACCAGGGTAACACAGATGCCAATATCCAACCACAATTTACCTATACCCTCTACCTAACACTTACACTACCCTCCCCGGGTATTCGTGATGGGGGTCCATCCTTCCCCCATTCACACCTTCGCACCATCCACTCCACTCCATAGTTTCCACCATACTCACTCCACTACCATCCATTTCAATACTCCATACACTCCAGACCATTTATTCCATACAACCATTCTCCATTCACCTGTAGTTGCACACCTGTGCAATCTCACCTGGTTGCACCTGCACCCTCCTTCCTTCCTGGACCATTTGGTCACTACAACACTCATCACCATCACTCACTCATACACTGCTCCATACACCTGTCCAGTTGCACACCTGTGCACTCACACCTGTTCACTATACACTTTTCACAATACACTTCTGAATACACCTTCAACACTCACACGGCATCATCTAAACTACCTGTTGCCCTACTAACTTAGTGCTCCCCGTCTTCCCTTTAAACTAAGCACATACCACGTCATTATCATCCACTCTAATCTACCTGCGTCCCCAGCTACCTGTCCAATGTAGCTACCTAACCTTAACGTTACATGTTGTCATCTCTTCTAGATCCCTACACACGATATCCTAACCCACCCGGGCTAGTTTTCACTGCCATAAACCCCATAAGTCTAGTGCTCCTTTGCCCCCGCTGTGAGGGATGACAGAGTTGCCATCCCACCACATCGGGCATCTCCCACTACCAATTTTGCACACCAAATTCCAACCAATCAAAAATTTGCCAATCACTCTACCACTCCTCTGCCAATCATCACTCTGCCAATCCTTTGCCAATCATCAAATTTTGTTTTTCTAATTTCGGGTCCAGACCACTATCCTCATCATTACAATCCACTCTATCCTAGCCTCGGTGCGTCATGACATCATTAAACTCGGCTTCGTAAAGCCGAGCAATGAATTCGGGTGGTTTGGTCGCCTGCAGGTTGAATCCGTCCGGCTTTCGGTTCAAGGGAGGTGGTTTGGTCGGGCCGAGATTCCACGCACCATCTCGGCGCGGCACCTTGCGGTCCCGGGCCCGATGGCTCAATCTCCCCCGGTGGGAACCCCGTCCCCACGAGGGGGGCACCGTTCCGCTTCCTCCCACTCGCCCTTGAACCGTACCGGTCGCCTCGCCCGACAAAGCCCGGACTCGACCGACCAAGCCCGAATCGGCAACGACGCTTCGAAGAGAAACGACGCAGCTTCGATCCGCGCCGGGCCCTGCATCCAACAAAGCACACCGCGCCCCGAGTGCTCGCATCGGCTATCCGTCGCCCTAACCGCTAACCCGGTTACCGTCGATGCTTCACCTGCATGCTCACACGCATACGCTACCCCTTTCACCCTCACCGAGCTCGGTGCTCCAACGTCGTCCGTACATTCCACCAACGCAATCCTTGTTACACACCACACCTCTTGCGCACACTCGCCGTTCGCACACCTCGGTCCACACCTCTCCTCCGTTACGTCCTCCGTAACACTCACCATGGGCGTGAACTCTGGCATCCACCCACTAACGCGCTCACATGGGCTCTCCCACACCCGCGCCATGACCAACTCAGGTGTGCCTCCTCGCACACCCTCAACCATTCCAAGCGTGCATTCTCGCACCCGCTCCACCACCAACTCACTCTCCGGGTCACTCTCACCCTCGCACGTACACTCCGTACACCCCGACGTGCATTTTCGCTCGCACTCGGTCTCACTCCCACACTTTATAACACACCCACTCGCCGACGCACACTTTTTTTTCACACGCGTGCCATTTCCACTCACACGGGACCCTTCACCAACGCCCGGATGCTTCCTCGATCCCAAGCGCGCGAAAATTCTTTTGTCGCCAAACATCCTCTTACAAAATCTCCCCGCACAATACACAGCACGACTCACCTGGGGGATCCTTTTCTCCACGCGCACCTGCAAACTTCCATTCGGGTTAAGCACAGCATCGTGATGTGAGCAGGGACCTTGCACATTTTCCATTTCTCCCTGCAATTCCCGGGCTACCTCCGTCGTCTCTTCAATTTTAATTGTACCCACTACTGCTTTGTCTTTGTTCCCCTCGACGACCGTTGGCTTTAATAAAACACCCTTTTCTACCTCAGCAGTCGCCGGCTGCTCCATACCCCGTGTCGCGATTTCTACCCCGGTCCAGTTACCCGTGCTTTTCTCAACTTCGTTCAACCAGTGCTTCTCGACCCGCGTTACCTCGTCGTGCACCCCTGGGACCCTTTCGCCCAACTTGCGGTCTCTGTCCCTCTGCTCCCTTTCCTCCCTATCGGCCCTCATTCCGTTTATTATTCGCTCAATGTTAGCCCTCCTTTCGTCCCTCATTACCCCCATTTTGGCTTCCAATCGCTCACTATTCTTGTCCATAAGGGCCTTCATTTGTATCATAAAAAGGTTCAAATCCACCGGTGGCGCTGCTACGGTCGCGGGCGCGGCAAAATTTGGTGCCGCTACACCCACGTGCGCGAGGACGCCATTTTGCGCGCCTGAAACCTCCTCAACCACCTCCTCCATATACATTTCCCCGAGGTCCTGGGTCGATTCTACCCCGTCTATTTCTTCCACCGGCATCCCGTCGCCTTGACCTGCCATGGCGCGATTTCAAAATTCGGGTTTTGTAAAACAAAAGCAATTTCGGTACTTTGTAATTTTGAGCGCGTTAAACGCTTCAGGTCCGAATCCGACACACCTGACACCAATTTTTACGGCCAATAGTACAATTGGTGTTCCAAAATTTGGGCTAAATAAATTTAGTCCCAGGTTCGAATCCCACTCCTGACACCAATTGTTACGGTTCGCGGTTAAGGATGTTATATTTGCCGAGCGGAGGCCCCGCGACCTAACAGTTTTCCCGACTCACCCGATTCACCCAGACGTTGGCCGTATCGCGCCACAGCTATTCAATGTGGAAAACTCTAAAGCGACCGAATGCAAAGAGGAAGAAGAAGAAGACGTACGGAGGAATAACAGGTTTTATTAATTATTTTCACAAGCCAAAGCAAAGAGAGCAGTTGGTTATATACAGAAAATGGAAGGAGCAGGCACACAGTGAAATCTTTAGCTTACCTATACAAGCTTAATTAATAAACCCCAGGACAACGTTAAAGACAGACGGACGATCACACTTACACGGGGAAATACAGGCAGGAAGGAATGGCTTGGAGATGGGTGGCTTTTAGAGGCAAGGAAGGTTCAGCGGGTACTGGGCACGGTCGGGCCAGAAGGCACCGCCCTCAAGAAGCTGAGCTTTGGTCCCAAATTGCGCGGGCGAAGTTCCTTTCTCTGTACTGCTGCCTCGTGCGCTCCTTGCGTTGCTCCGGTCCGCTTTTCCTGCAGCGCGGCACGTTTCACGGCGGCTCGGTCACACCTGCTCGTCTCCAGCGCATCTCCTGGACCCATCTCCGTCAAAGCTCATCTCGTATCTGCTTGGGAGCGTCCCACGGCGGGTTATATAGGCCCCGCCCTTCACCCTTTTCGAACCTTCCCCAAACGTTCTCTCTCCGCCCTCTCAAGCCAAACCCCTTGTTCTGGGTTGGATGAGCGGGGCCGACTTACTCCTCCCCTCTATGATGAGGTGGAGACCCGCCTTTCTTCTTCGGCGTTACCTCGTGCGTAATGGAGTCAAATGCAGCAAAGTGGACGGCAGATGAAAATGCAGTAAAGTGCCTAAAGAGGCAATTGCAGCAAAGTGGCGAACCTGGCACTTGGAAGCTGCCATGGGGCGTCAGAGGGCCTACTCTTATTTAATTCGGTGCAATGAAGAGTCAAACTAGTGGGAAACACATCCTTATCCTACTCAGAGAATAAGGGACTAACTATTGAAAAGGATATATCGTGTCCTGTGTGTAGGTTCATGGAATTAACTAAGAGGCCGAGCTGCGACCATTCTTTACATTACGAGGGTCAGTTACACACAACAAAACCATACTTTTCACATTCGTTACACTTTCTCAAAATTGTTACACTTCTCAAATCCGTTACAATATATATATATATATATATATATATATATATATATATATATATATATATATATATATATATATATATATATATATATATATATATATATATATATATGTGTGTATATATATACAGGGTCCGGCTGGGAGGTGTGACGATTTTCAAAAAACTCGTACACAGTTATTTTTAGTCGAATTTTCAATTTTTTTTTTTTAAAAGACTACATATATAATGCCATGTAATACACTGTAACAAAGACATTTAAAAAATGTAATTCATGTTTGAATTGGGTATAACAATGCAAGTGGGGGGTCTAGCGCATGCGTGATGGCTGTTGGTTACTCGTTGTTAGGCGCCATTTCAGTAGCCATGGAGCTGTGGACGATTGAACATCGCGTCTTTGTTGTTGAGACGTTTATTCAAACGGGTAGTTCGGTGGTGCTTACACAGCGCAGATTTCGTACTCACTTCAATGTTGGTCGACGTGGCGCCGTTCCGTCTCGAAACACAATATTGAAGTGGGTAAAAAACTTCAGGACAACTGGATCTGTGAGGCCGGGAGCAGCTCGGGGAGGTGATCGAACCGTTAGGACCCCGGAAAACATCGAAAGGGTTCGACAAGCTGTGGAGGCCAGCCCTCGTCGGTCAGCGGTACGGCACGCTCACGCTCTACGGATGTCAGACAGATTAGTTCGTCGAATTTTGCACTTGGACCTTCATTATCACACGTACAAAATCATGGTGGTTCAAGAACTGCAGCAGAATGATTTTGTCCGGCAGTTTACGTTCGCAGAAAGAATGCTGGAACTGCTGAGGGATGCTGCTGTGCTGAGAAATGCTGGAACTTTTCCGCGCGTCTGCAAGAATGCTTGGACAAGAACGGCCGCCATTTAGATGATGTCATTTTTCAAACATGAATTACATTTTTAAAATGTTTTTGTTACAGTGTATTACATGGCATTATATATGTAGTCTTTAAAAAAAATAAAAATTGAAATTCGACTAAAAATAACTGTGTACGAGTTTTTAGTAAGGGCATTTTATGAGATATTTCACAAATCTGTTAACTAAATTGTTACCAAAAAATTTCTTCACCAATATGTTTGTAAAGGTGTGTAATAACATGTGTTAAAATGTTGAAGTTCAACTCCCGTGGGAAACCCAGAAAAAAAGCTGTTGAATTCGGGTACCGAAAAATTATTTTCGAGAATTTTTATTTTTTTAAATCGGCCCTTAAGTAACTTATGAGGGGTCAAATAAGGGTTTTTCATGATTCTGAGTTGATTGTTAACATTTATATTTCACCACAGACACTCCTTTGTGGAAAAATAATTTCTAAATATATCTCATTTTCTACTTTGCAGGACATGGAGTCGAGCAATATGGTCTCTGTGGACTGGAACATGTTTACTGAAGTCCTCCTCCATCCGCCGGTTGACATCAGACAGGTGACTGAGGGTGAGCACCCAGCATTTGTGGCCAGAAAAACTGTTTCTCATTCTTCCTCTGCTCAGTCCACCTTGTGACTTGGCTGCCTTCATTAATGTCTGCTCAATGCAAATGTCACACCATGTGCCGGACCACTCATGACTTGAGTAACGGACAACGTGGTTCCCGTGGGCAGTGAGACGTTCTAAGGTGTCTTTGTAAGCAGGCAAAGTTTCTAGTTCCTTCATGAGTTGACAGTACAGCCGTGCGCCCTTGGCATACTGATGATGGCCTGCAGCGGCAAAGATGTGAAGCATCTTAGTAACAATGCAGGACAGATGCCCATTATGGTCTGCAAGTCGCTCGGTTCTGATAAAGACCTTGATCACATCTACCATGTGGTGGTACTCCACCCAGAGTGCAGGTGTTCTTCCTCCTTTTGCGAGTCGTTTGAAGGTTTCTTCAAACCTTTGCTCAAACACTGGCACTACTGGGTCTGAGTGTCTGGCTCCCATCTTCCCATCAGCCACCTTCTCCATGAAGGTCTTCATGTCACCACGCTCCTCCTCAGTGAAGGCAAATTTCATGATGTGTTGATAGATGGCTGCATCGATGAGGAGGTGAACACGGATTGCCTTGTCAAAACATCCTCCATCCATGATGTGGTTGGCTGTCGTACTTCCAGGATAGATCAACTGGATCACATCTAGTAGTCCAGAATCTTCCATGATGTTACCCATTGATCCAAGATAAGACTTCAGCAGGTGAAAACCACCCAACCTTGGAATGACGGGTAGATTTGCCTGCTTTATTATATTCACAGCCTTCAGCCAAATCGGAAGATCAAAGGTCACTATAGCGACCCCAGCGCGCCGTATGCACTCTTTCAGAGTGGTGAAGATGGTGTTGAGGTCATTAGGGTCTCCTTCAATAACTGGGAGGAACTCGATCTGTGTGCTCTGCTTTGCATCATTAGCATGGATTCTCTTCATCCAACCATTCCAGTTGGAGTGTGGGAACTCAGGATCGTTGGCTTTGATCACCCACCCCGCTGCCCAGAGTGTGTCACCTGGAGTGAGGAGTGGCTGATCATGAGCCAGGGAGGAGGAAAGCTCAGCGAGGGGGAGAAACATGATCGCGTTCGTTCCTATCTGTTTCCTGTTCGTAAATGGAATAATCTTTACTTCAGTTCCTCTCAGGATCTTAGCTTTGTCGAGTGCCTTCAACTTCACCTGGGGGAAAGCTGCTGTTGTCTGTGGATCTGGCAAAGGTGGTGCCGGAGAGGTGACTTCGATCCAACCCATTGAGTGAAAGGGAGTGTTTCCGTGAATAGAGACAATGTTTAAATCTATATTGTCTCCAACAAACTGAGTGACTGCATTGTTTGTTTCCCCAACCTCCATAAAGACCACCTGATCATTACTTGACAATTCACTTTCACTGGCTGGCACTTTGGCTGTCATCACTGATTGATCCTCAAGCGCAGCATCAACCGCAACCTCATCATTGATCTGTTCATCGGTTTCCTCCACAATGGTGTCAAGAGTGCCAGAAGTATCTGGAACATCATCTCCACTCCTACTATTAAGGAAGCAGTATTTGAAGTTTTGTGTCTCCGTGTAAGACTCAGTGTATCCCAGCCGGTGGAACTTGTTGAGCATCCATTTTGACCCAAATCTATGATCAAGTTGTATGGCAAGCCCCATTTGGTGTAGCAATACTCCAGACCGAGGTCGACAGGCCTTAATAAAATTCTGCCCCCAAACGGCAACTCTTTCGTCTGTCTTGACAATCGGTCTCAAGAACATCTGAAGGCTTGCAGGAACAAGTGTCAGCTGACTATCGATGTCAGTCATACTGTGTGTGGTGGGGTATGACTTTGGACCTAAATCAATCAAGGCAATATCATTGGATATGAACTTGAGTGCCGTCTTTATGATCTGAGTCTTCTCATCTCCATGGTCAAGATTAGCATGATGCCCTCGCAGAATATTGTCGTGCCATCTTTGAGACAGAGTACATCTGCCCTTCTTTCCTGTGTTGTGAAATACAAGGTGTCTTCGTATTTCTCTAGAAGTTTTATCTTTAGCCAATGCTTTGAATAAGAAAGGCTCTTCTCTGGTGACTGATCAAACTCCTGCAGCTTTTCATGGACTTGGTCCATGTTCATTACCCCATGCTCTAATTCTGAGTCTAACCATTCGCAGAATTCAATAAAAACTGCCTCTCGCTCCTCATCAATACTCCTCTGTCCTCTCTTCCTTTTTCCTTCCTCATCAGTCTTGGACAAACTGTCACCTCTCGCAAACATAAGTTTGCATCGCAAATGGTACAGTTTCTTCTGCTACCAAGTCGTTGATCCCTTCCAGGCGTCCAGTGACTTCAGTGCCCCAGTCATCCCCGCGACTCCGTGCTGTCTTCAGCAAGCTTGCCTTCAGTGTATCTGCAGTCAAATTATCTGGCACTCTGTATTTCTTTCTAGCTTGTGCTGGATTATTTTTGTAGAGCTGGGCTGGTTGGTTGCAAAGAATGCATACATCCTTATACAGGAGGTCAACTGACTGTGATCTTCTAGAACTGCAGCCAGTTGATGAACTGAACTCACAAGTAGTGCGTCTTCTCTTCAACTTTGATGACTCTTTCTCTGCCTTTGATGCTTGAGCTGACTTCTTGGTGGTTGCAACAAAGTTGTTGTACAGATCATTTTTACACTTCTGGTGGTACCTCAGTTTTCCTTCCTTTTGAGCCTCCTTCATACGTTCCACAACAGTAACATTTTCGACAGTTTCTGCTTGTTTCAATAAAGTTGAGTATCCCTTTGGAGTTGCCTGTATGAGCCTTTCAGCTGGTGTATCCGAGCGTGCACAGATGAAGCAATTGAGCACAGGTGGAGTAACGTCTTCATCCATATTGCTAGACTCCATGTCCTGCAAAGTAGAAAATGAGATATATTTAGAAATTATTTTTCCACAAAGGAGTGTCTGTGGTGAAATATAAATGTTAACAATCAACTCAGAATCATGAAAAACCCTTATTTGACCCCTCATAAGTTACTTAAGGGCCGATTAAAAAAAATAAAAATTCTCGAAAATAATTTTTCGGTACCCGAATTCAACAGCTTTTTTTCTGGGTTTCCACGGGAGTTGAACTTCAACATTTTAACACATGTTATTACACACCTTTACAAACATATTGGTGAAGAAGTTTTTTGGTAACAATTTAGTTAACAGATTTTCATATGTTTCCCTTACTATTTCTGAAAATCGTCACACCTCCCTGACGGACCCTGTATATTGTTGTGGATATGAGAGTTTTTTTTATTTATTGTTGTGTAATGAATTGTTGTAAAATGTCACCCTCCTTCCTGCATTTGTTGTTGTATAAAGGTCAAAGGGCGTTCCCGTAGTTAATTCCATAAAACATACACGAAGGACACCATATATCCCTGTTCAGTAGTTATATCCTTATTATGTGTATTAGTGTAAGGCTGTGTCTTCCATTAATTTAAATACTCCATTGCACCAAGTGAAATAAGAGTAGATTCCCTTCTTCCCCTTCCAACAATTGCCAACTGTTCCCTCCGCGACTCCATTCGCCACGAGGTCGGCTCGGAGAAGAAGGGGGAGGAGCCGCCGAATCCTGGGCGTGCCCACCCATCGTTATCAAGGGCGGAGCCAGAGGGCCGTGCCGACCAATCAGGGCCGAGGCGAGCTCACCGATGGGCGTGTTCTAGAGGCTGGCGGCTTGATTGCCCGCGGGGTTATAAAGAGCGCGCGCGGAAGCCGTGGAGAAGAAGTGCGCACGAGGGCGAAGCAAGAGAGGAAGAGAGGTACGTCCTGAGAGAGATACGTCCTAAGATATACGTCCGAAGAGATACATGCAGAGATACGTGCGACGATCAAGTGCAAGCGAGTCAGAGCGGCGAAGGGCGAAGTGCCAAGTAGGGCAAGTGTCGAGTGTGCAGTGCCAAGTGCAAGAGAGTTCTAAGGAGCAGCTTTGGAGAGCGCACGGTGCACCGGAGGGGCTTCGCCGTGCAGTTTGGAACCGCGGCTGTTTGGCGATCCCAGCTCGGGTATTGACGGCGGCTATCCGCTTCCGGCCCGACCGATCCCCGCTGAACCTTCCTCCCCCACCAAGCCATTCCTCCTTCCGATCCTTCCTGCCTGCAAATTCCCAATTCGTGTGAGTCCGTCTTTCGTTTGTTCTGTCCAGGGTTCTAAGTAAGACTGCCATAGATGAGCTAAGTTTCACTGTGTCCGCTTCTTCTTCTTCTGTTTTTTATTTTATTATCCTTCCTTCTCCTTGGTTTCTTTGATTGTGTAAATAGTAGGAATAAATTTAGTAGCATTTCCAACCTTTTTGCTTTGGTGTTCTTCTTCTTCACATCCTTCGCTTTAGTCTTTTCCCATTGAATATCTGTGGCGCGATTCGGCCAACGTTCAGGAATCGGGTTAGTCGGGTAACTGTTCGGGCGCGGCGGCCATCCGCTCGGCAAACAACATCCTCGCCGCGGTCCCGTAACAATATATATATATATATATATATATATATATATATATACATATATATATATATATATATATATATTATATATATATATATATATATATATATATATATATTGTTACAGACACGACTTTGATGTTAGGGTGGGCCGAGCGGAATGGCCGCCGTGTCCGCACAAGTTACCCGATTATACTCGAACGTTGCCGAGTCGCGCTACGCTGAATCAATGAAGGAAAAGGACACAACGGCTGGGACTAAAATGACACGACACCAAGGGTTCAGTTCTCAAGACCTCCGGAGGAGGTTATATTAGGGCGGAAGGTTAGATTACAGGAATGAGAGGGACAGCATAGAAAGACAGGCACTTAGACACACTTATCTTATTCCCTGACAGACGACAGATAAACAGGACAAAACTGACTCACACGGGATTGATGGCAAGGAAAGGCAGAATCGATGGCTCCAGGTGCACCTGGGCTCAGGGCAGGATCGACCCGGTCCGGTCTAGAGATGCGGGGAGGTCGCAGCGCTCGGATGTGGTGATTGTCTTCTCAAGCTGGGGGCGCATCTGACGTCACATCCGGTAAGTCGCCGCGTATATCCGGCGGGGAGTGACACGTCCTCGGCTCGTTAGCTCCGCCCCAGATGGAATCGGCCCGTTGCTTCTCATTGGGTGCGTGCGGGGGGTTACCGGCTCCGCCCTTGACGAGGGGCCGACAGGCAGCCCCTTCTTGGTAACCCCGTCGGCGCACATGGGTAATGGCGGCTAACCGAGCCGGAGTGAGGACGCACACTCCCCGCACGCCGCGCCGCGCCCCTCTGTTGTTGTAGTTGTTGTTGTAGTTGTTGTTGTAGTTGTAGTTGTTGTTGTTGTTTGGGGAAGAAGATGGGAGGAGGTATGGGAAGGTCCTAAACTCACTACTGGTGCCATATAATCACATTCTGGTGCAACGAAGAGTCAGAATTAATGGAAACGAGTCCTTAACTGACATAGACTAAGAATAACTAGCAAGATGTCCGAAAGTTGTCTACGTGAGATGCGGTGGACCTGGGCACGACATTTAATGGG